>NC_137083.1:19664017-20404924 GCF_951640355.1 Cnephaeus nilssonii | reverse complement strand
ATCCTTTGAATCTTCATATATAAATTGAAGTTTTTGGGGTGGTCATGGAGAGTGGAGAATAACTATATTATTTTTAGATTTTCTAGGTCCCATCACACTCTATAAGTGCTGTGATTCTGTGTTTATGGAAAGCTGTTTTCCAGTCTCAAAAGAACTCGGTGAGAGTTTCTGTGTCAAACTTCATATATTTCAAAATGGACATTTCTCAATGCAGTTTGCATTTCTTCATCAGTTGTGGGGTGGTTGAGATAAGAGTGTGGGATTGAAGCCACTGCTGAAAGAAACTGATGTTTCCAGAGATTACCTGCACGTATCTCAGGCTTTCATTCTAGTTTATCTAAGATGTTAACTACAAGTATTGAAAGCAGGTGTGACTTGCTGGCCTCTTCAGGCTTGATTTTGGAAAATGTGTTATTGGTACACAAAATCAGTCATTTTGGTCACTAGTTGTGTGTGAACAGATAGGTCAGATGAATTTAAGCCTTCTTCATATGTGATATGTCTGTCAGGGTATTTTCCATAGTTCAATTGACATGCTCCTAAAATATGTTGTGGAATACACAATAATGGCTCCACAAAGTTGTCCATGTTCTAATCCCTGGAATCTATGAATATGTTACCTTGCAGGGTAAAGGTGTTGACAAATACCTGATGTGATTAAGTTAAAGATCTTGAGATAGACATATTTTCCAGGATTACCTGGACGATCCTGATATAATCACTGGATCCTCATCAGAGGGAGGCAGGTTAGAGGAGAGAAGAGGCTTTGCAAGTGGAGGAAGGGATCACAAGGCAAGGGATAGAGTTGGACCCTAGAAACCAGAAAAGGCAAGAAAACAGATGATCACCTAGAGCAGTGGTTCTCAATCTTTCTGATGCCACGACCCTTTAATACAGTTCCTCATGTTGTGGTGACCCCCAACCATAAAATTATTTTCCTTGCTACTTCATAACTGTAATTTTGCTACTGTTAATGAATCATAATGTAAATATCTGTGTTTTTCGATGGTCTTAGGCTCTACAGCAGCGGTTCTCAACCTGTGGGTCTCGACATTTCTCAATGCAGTTGAGAACCGCTGCTGTAGAGCCTAAGACCATCGGAAAAGACAGATATTTACATTACGATTCATCAACAGTAGCAAAATTACAGTTATGAAGTAGCAAGGAAAATAATTTTATGGTTGGGGGTCACCACAACATGAGGAACTGTATTAAAGGGTCGCGGCATTAGGAAGGTTGAGAACCACTGACCTAGAGCCTCCAGAAGGACAGTGCTGTGGACTGCTTTCTACTTCTGATTTTTAGGATTGTAAAATAATGATTGTTGTTTTAAGCCATTAAGTTTGTGGTAATTGTTATAACAGCAATAGGAAACTAATACATTTGTATCATAAAAATGACAGTATGATGGAATTTTCATTAGAAAATCTTCCTACTAATTTTTATAATTAGAAGGTTCAGTGAATAACTTTAATGAAAAACTTCAAAAAAAAATTTAATCATCTGGACGTGCTAGCATATGCAACAAGTTACCTATAGCTATATTTAACCACCAGAAAACCACATTGAGTAACTCTTTACTATGAATCATACCTTTGAAAAATTAATTAATTATATTTGGTAAGAACACAGCATAAGATCTATCTGCTTAACAAAATTTTGAGTGTACACTAAAGTATTGTTAACTATAAGCATAGTGGTGTGCAGATTTCTAGAACTAATTCATCTTACATAACTGAAACTTTATACCTTTGAACAACAATTCTGCATTTCCCTCTACCTTAGCCCCTGGCAACCACAGTTCTACCTTCTGCTTTTATGACTTTAACTGTTTGACTTACACTAATAATATAAGTGGAATCATGCAGTAATTGTCCTTCTGTGACTGGCTTATTTCACGGAGCATAACATTCTCAAGGTTCATCCATTATGGTTGCATCTGATAGGATTTCCTTCTTTTTAATGGAGAATTATTCATCTACTTTTTGAAAATTTTTTTTAACTTTTATTGATTTCAGAGAGGAAGGGAGAGGGAGAGAGAGAGAGAAACGTCAATGATGAGAGAGAATCATTGATTGACTGCCTCCTGCAAGCCCCCTACTGGGGATCGAGCCCGCAACCTGGGCCTGTGCCCTTGACCGGAATCAAACCCAGGACTCTTCAGTCTGCAGGCTGATGCTCAAACCTGCTAGGGCTTCATCTACTTTTTGGATGGAGATTCCAGATATTGTATATGAGATTCTAGGATAAGTCACCTTCACATAGATGTTCCCTGTGTGATAACTTTAAAAATATGTCCACAATTCCCAAAGGTTGAACACAAGATTCCCAGAAGTCAGAAAAGGCAAGACTTTAGTTAGTGGGTTGGCCTAACTAACTTGCTTCTAACAAAGAGAGAATATTGCACAAATGATGGGACGCGACTATCAGGACTAGGTCCTAAAGGCATTGTCCACGCCCGTGCTCTTATTCTAGGAGAAATCAGCTTCCCTGTCATGAGGACTCTCGACCAGCCCTGTGGAGAGGTGCATGTGGTGAGCTGCTGGGGCCTCCTGCCAAAGGCCGTATCAACGAGCCGCCTTGGAAATGGATTCTTCAGCCGCCGCCGTGGGGCCCTGAGACCACTGCAGCCTTGTTCTAGGTCTTGACTGCAGCCTCCTAACAGACCCTGGGCTGGAACCACTCAGCTGCGCCACTTCCATCCCGACCCTCGGAAAATGTGTGAGGTGAATAAATGTTTATTGTTTTGCGTTGTTAAGATTTGGGGTAAATTTGTTATATATTAATGGAGAAAAATACACTCTTTCATAGTACTTTTCCAGAGCTAAGTAAGACAGGGTGGGAAAAAGTAGGTGTACAGTTGTTCATATGAAAAAAGACATTCTGGTTTTGATGATTACAATACTTGTAGCTTTGTTCATTCTGTGTTTTGTACGTACTCACAGCTGTAACCTATTTTTGCCCCACCATGTATTATTATACTACTAGAGGCCCGGTGCACGAAATTCGTGCATGGGGGGGGTGGTCCCCTAGCCCAGCCTGCACCCTCTCCAATCTGGGACCCCTTGGGGGATGTCCGACTAAACCGGCAGTCGGACATCCCTCTCACAATCCGAGACCACTGGCTCCTAATTGCTCACCTGCCTGCCTGCCTGATTGCCTCTAACTGCCCCCCCCCCCCCCTGCCAGCTTGGTTGCCCCCAACTGCCCCCGCTGCTGGCCTGGTCACCCCTAACTGCCCCTCTGCCGGCCTGGTTGCCCCTCACTGC
This sequence comes from Cnephaeus nilssonii, assembly GCF_951640355.1. NCBI lineage: Eukaryota > Metazoa > Chordata > Mammalia > Chiroptera > Vespertilionidae > Cnephaeus > Cnephaeus nilssonii. The sequence goes on along the minus strand of NC_137083.1, from coordinate 20,401,655 downwards.
TCCCCCCCCTCGCTGTCCTGGTTGCCCTCAACTGCCACCCCCACCCCCCACAGGCCTGGTTGCCCCACGCAGCCTGCTGTTTGGTCATTTGGTTGCCCCTCACTAATCCCCCTGCCAGCCTGGTCGCCCCTCACTAACCCCCCTGATGGTGTGGTTGCCCCATGCAGCCTGTTCGGTCGTCTGTTTGGTTGCAATGGTCATTAGGCTTTCATTATTATAGATGTGAAGAAACTGTTCTAACATGATTGAGATGGTTTACTTTTTTTTTTTTTTTTTTAAGAGTACAGAGAATGGGAATGAGCCAGCCTGGATTATGCTTACTATTTAGAAAAGTGGAAAAGTAAGAAATCACAAATTCCTTTTGAGAAGCAAACTATAGAATTCACAGGAAAGTGACTAATGGGGGATGAAAGGGTCAAAGGAAAAAGGCTTTTCTTCTGCCTCCTTTATTCTGTCTGCCCAGCAATTAACATCATTTACCTTCACAGTTCACAGTGAGTTCGTATAATTAGAGAAGGATTAAGCTCTTCTCTCTGGGCGAGGATGGTTAATTTAAACTGTTTGGAAACCACCTAAAAATATCACTGCTCTGAGGGATGGAATCTAGATATCATGGCCTACCTGTGGCCAAAGCCAGGATGATAAGTCCACACCAGTACCAGTGCCACATTGTCTCAAGATTAAATCACAGCAGAAATATTTGTTATTTGTAGTTTGTCTTGAATCTAGAATGTTGCCTTTCATTGCTGCCAGTGTGTGACTGTCTTAACCACTTATTGACAGGACATCATCATTTATGTCAGGTAGTGTGATTAGAGTTGACATAACTAAGTTCTTGAAGGGTTTTTTTTTTTCTTAGATAGTCTCATTCTTTTTGTATTTATTTTGAATATCTACAGGTGTCAAAATAAGGATCCTAGACATTTCCCACTTGGCGGGTGGAGTGACTTGAAATTTGTACTTTGAAGGAAGTGGCAGCAGTAGCCTACCGCCCTCTGAAACTCAACTGTGAAAACACTGAGTGACAGAAGGACACTGTGAAAACGCCACGTCTCATCCTCAGGGTCGGTGTCTAGCTGCAGAAATAGGTTATGTTCAATCTTGTCGGTTGCTTTGTTGAATCCAAGACCTCTAGTAAACAGAAAGATCTCATGATAAAATCTCGTTGATAAAAGCCTGAAATTGTGTGTCTGGCAGAATAACCAAAGAGCTTCTAAGATGGGATGAATGAAAGTAGAACTTATTTTAAACAGAATGGAGATCACTCATTGTCCTTCATCTGGAACAATGTGATTCCTCCAGCTATGACAGGGGCAGGAGATGGTATGAATATGGCTTCTGTCTAATCCTGTTAAAATTCTCCACTTCTTTCTCATTCTCAATGAGAGCAGGCACACAAGCTCCGGGCTTCCATTGAGAACTGCCTCCTAGAGCCTGTTCAGCTTATAAGTTAGTCTACAGCTGCATTTGCAAGTGAATCTTCGAAGGACCTTCCTTCAACCCCCAACCTGTCTGTGTGCCTCTTCAGTCATTTTATTATAGACTAGAGGCCCGGTGCACAAAATTTATGCAAGAGTAGGCCTTCCTTCCCCCGGCTGCTCGCACCGGCTTCCCTCCGGCTGCTGGCAGGCACCTGCGACCCAGGCTTCCCTCGCAGCCCCAGCTTCGTCCAGTCTAATTAGCATGTTACCCTTTTATTATTATAGATAACAACGTTATTGATGGTGTGAAAGAAAAGGCAGATGGGGCCCTGTTTTGGTGTCACCAGTTCAGGCAGCCACATCCCTGCACTTCTAAAGTGGAGTGATAGGTCTGGGACGACATTCCCAGAATAGAAAATGCATGAGAAACAAAGAAATCTGGCTGACCATGGAGACACTGTGAATGCCAGGTCACACGGAATCCCTGCATCACTTTATTGAGATGTTAGGCTGCAGCTGTTTCCTCTAATTCACTCATATCGTGGCTGGGGGCCTAGGTCAAAGCTTAGTACTCCACCCCCCTGTTCAAATCCCTGATGTTCCGTCTCCTCTCTGAATGTACTCCAGGAATGCAAGAAAATAAACCTCATTTTATTGAAAGCACAACAGATTCACTGCAACTTATCAGACTATTTATCTAACTATACTTACTTAAAAAAAGAAAAGAAAAAGAAAAGACTGCAGTAAATGACCATGATTTTTCTAGGAAATAAAATGGAAAGAACTGTGAACATGACAAGCATTGCTGGAATTTATACAATGATTATATTTGAGTCAAATATTAAGAGCAAAATGCATATTTTTGTCAAGTTTACATGTATTTTCCTAACATCCTAACTTGGAGATATTTTTACTTAATTTTTTTTTTTTTACTTTCTCCATCTTTTGTTAAAAAATTTCCCCCCTTACATTTGACCCACTGACCACCATCGGTTCCTGTCTAGAGGACACATATTCAAAAATGTATTTGAGGAAGAAAATAAATGGTGTCAGAGTTGAATCAAGATGTTAGAAATATCCCATGTGATAGCAGGGTAACTGCTGAATACTTTAATTTAAAAATAAGTAAAGAAAAGAACCAAAATCAATAGATATATATTTTTCTTTTTTACTGACCAAATTCGTCATTGAGAATGATCGAGTCAGGCTATGTTGCCAATATTTATATTCTAGAAAACAAACTAACCTTCCATGAGAATAATTCACCTGTTATGTGAATTTTATTTGATTGCCCCAGAAAACACAGCCTTGTTTATTAAACAGTGTTCTCAACATTTCTCCTTGCATAGTACTTAACACAAATAAATTGCAGGATTCATTACTAATATTTACCTCCATTCCCACCTTGCCCTCTTCCTCCATCCCCCAAGTTCATGGCATTAATGGATTTGTCACTGTTTCTCAGCTGCATTGTTGTGAGCATATTTGTAAGACAAAGAATAAGCAGAATAACCAAAGAGCTTCTAAGATGGGATGAATGCAAGTAGAACTGGCAGAAAAATAAAGCACCATTTACAGCCACTTCAGAATTCTTCTTTTGAGATAGGACAGCTGTGCGAGTTAAGGAAAAAATGACAACCACTAATCACTGTTAAGAAACGGGTGTGCTCATTTTCATCACATACATCAGTAGCCAATGGAGTAAATAGTAGATGGTATGGGGACTAAAAAAAACATAAAACTTTTCCTCCCAACTCCCAAATTCTTCTAGCTGGACTAATCAAATTAATAGAGACAGATCAATAGGAGAAAATAAAAATTTACTATGTGTACATGGGGAATATAACATAAACATAAAAATCCCCAAAGTGAGGTAACACTGGGTATATATGTTATTTTGGACAAAGGATAAAGTGGGTAGAGGGGGTCTGAGATTCCTAAAGTGAGAATGGGCAATTTACAGGTAACTGGGGAAGAATGGAACACACACACATCTCAGGTAAATGCTTCCTTCCTTCAGTAGAACACAGCGGGTGATCTAGTAAACAGGCCCCGGCTCTCCCACTCACCATATTTAATTCAAATCAGAATAAGGGGAACATCCTAAGCTTTTCTTCCTGGAGTAGGCCTTTCAGATCTCTTAGGCTGAAAAGAGGAAGCATCCAAACTTCTTTAAGAGTTTTTATTTCTTAATAACTAGCTTAAAATCAATAAACCAAAAGGCAGCTTTATGGTTTTGGTCCCCCTCGATGGTTATAATGTTAGCCTTTGAGTGTGCAGTGTCATTGAAAAATTGAGCACTATATTTTATATGAAGATACTTGTTTATATGCTTGGCCTTTTCAGCTGACCTGACCCACAAAACTTGTTTCTCCATCAGATATCACAGGTTGGGTTCTCTGGGTAGCAGATGCTAAAGCAACGTTTAGGGCAGGAGTCCTCAAACTTTTTAAACAGGGGGCCAGTTCACTGTCCCTCAGACCGTTGGAGGGCCAGACTATAGTTTAAAAAAAAAACTATGAACAAATTCCTATGCACACTGCACATATCTTATTTTGAAGTAAAAAAACAAAACGGGCCCTAACCGATTTGGCTCAGTGGATAGAGCGTCAGCCTGCGGACTCAAAGGGTCCCAGGTTAGATTCTGGTCAAGGGCATGTACCTTGGTTGCGGGCACATACCCAGTAGGGAGTGTGCAGGAGGCAGCTGATCGATGTTTCTAACTTTCTATCCCTCTCCCTTTCTCTCTGTAAAAAATCAATAAAATATATATATTTAAAAAAAAAAACAAAAAACACCAAAACGGCAAAAACATCCGCATGTGGCCCGTGGGCAGTAGTTTGAGGACGCCTGGTTTAGGGTATAGGATGTTTATTAGGAAGTGTTTTGGGATTAACATCTATAGAAGAAAGAAGAAGGAAACAGGGCTGGGTAGAGGAAGAGATTGAAATGCTATGCGGATCTCAAAAGTCTTGGTTGCCTCCATAGAAAGATATGTTACTAAAATGTCCTGTCAGAGTTGTCTTGGTTTGGGACAAAATAGCCTGGTCTTTTTTTTTCCGTGTCAGCTGTTGGATGTGGGACACCCTAGGAAGGGTGAGACCTTAACTGAGGTGTGAGGTGGCCCTACAGCAGAGACCACCCTGAAGGGGCTGATAGCTGAAGGTGTTGATGACAGCACTTTCGCAGCTGGACATCTGGGTGGCTAATCTACATGTCCATTACACCAAGTCAGTGACTTTCAACAACTTTTTACTAAGGTCCAAAATAAGAAACACCTTTTATACCGCCACCCAGGCACACATGCATGCACACATACAAAAGTTTTACAAACTAATATTTTAGTTCTCATCTCTGTTGCATGTGATATACTCTGATATTTTCTATTTCAAATTTGGTTTTATTCCATTCCATTTTATTCTATTTTCCTTTACTTTTAAAAATGCTATTTACAACACAACAATTTGATTTCCACATGCAGTTTGAAAAATAGGGAATTGGATTGATTATGGAAGTAAACCAATTCATATTGAGCAAGTACTCTGGTGTAGAATGGGCCAGCAGAGTGTTCCTGGATGTGGTTGGATTACTTGCATTTCCAGGAAACAAGAGAAGTGCCACAGAACTGCTTTGCAGATTTGTGGGCCCAGAGAGGGCGTGGTTCATCACAAATCTACAAATCCTTGAATGCCTTGTTTCAGGTGGAGTGTCATTTGTGATTATTTGTTTTAACAGTATGAGCTCCAGGCAAGATTTTCAAAGAAGGATCATAATTACTAAGGAATAAAATAGTAACTGTCAGGGAGTACCATGATTTCCACTTACTTGTAGAGTTTCTGGATGAGGTCAGGTATAAATATCTTAGTTTTCCAGACAGTAGATACCTGTGATCTGTTTTGTATTACAACTTTCTCAGGAGAGGAAGTACTAAAAGAAACGTTTGATGTCATGCTATAGAGCATATAAGTGTTGAAATATATAGGGTAAATGTCTGAATGGGATCAAATTAAAGTTAAGAAAAAAGACTCAATTTTTAGACAAAGATATAAAAAAGATCAAATTCAGGAAGATGACAAGTCAATAAATGTTTTTTTCTCTGGGCCAACAACAACAATAACAAATGAAAAGAAGTCCTGTGTGCTTGGAAATAAAGCAATGAGTTTAGGGTACTTACTTGTACAACATTTACACAGGAGCAAAGTAGAAATTTTGTTACATGAACTTAAAATTTAAGATATATAAGCAGAATAAATATGGTCCCACTGGAGAGGTATACAAAGATGTAGTAAGATGTCTACTACTTTTCATGTTTTATGTTAGGTAGTCTACAATTTGTATCACATTAATTCTTGCCGTGACCTTCCAGGTAGACTTGGCAGCTACCAATTTTATAAATGAGGAAACTGAGGCTAAACTGTAAGTGACTTAGCTAGCTTGGTGGAATTAGGATTGGAATTTAGATCTGGTGCCATTCTTTTTGGTACTTCAAAGTCACATATATATTTAAATTTCTAACTTGTAAAAACCTGTAGAATAGCCCTAGCCAGTTTGGCTCAGTGGATAGAGCATTGGCCTGCAGACTGAAGGTTCCCGGGTTCAATTCTGGCCAAAGGCACATGCCCGGGTTGTGGGCTCGGTCCCCAAGAGTGTGCAGGAAGCAGCCTCTCAATGATTCTTTCTCATCAATGTTTCTCTCTCTCTCTCTCTCTCCCTCTCCCTTCCTCTCTGAAATCAATAAAAATATCTTTAAAAGAAAAACATGTGGAATAAATATACATTAGAACCAGGATATATTTATTTACATGTCAGAATAGAAGTTGAAAATTGGTTAATCAATTCTCTACCGTATTTCCATATTTTGCATTATTGCTGTTTGTGAGGTGAGTGTATTGTATGCTTTTAAAAAAGTATTTATTATTATTGTAATTTCTTGGATTTTTTTTCTCACATGTTGTATCTATATTGTAGTTTAGTTAGCTGTTTAAATGTTCAGACGCTGCCTGGCTGGTATAGCTCAGTAGTTGTGCATTGACCCATGAACCGGGGTGCATTGACCCATGAACCAGGGGGGTGTTAAGGTTTGATTCCTGGTCAGAGGACATGCCTGGGTTGTAGGCTTCATCCCTACTGGGGACATGCAGGAGGCAGCTGATTGATGATTCTCTCTTATCATTGATGTTTCTGCCTCTCTCTACCTCTCCCTCTCTCTGAAATGAATAAAAATATATTTGAAAACAAAAATCCAGGAGCCAGGTTTTTATCAACTCCAAATAAAAAGTATGCTTTTAAACGGAAGAAAGGTTGAGATTGAAGTCAACCAACGATCTGAAAACCAGTGAAAAGAAAAAGTTTTATGGTATGGAGCCCAGAATGTGCTATTCAGATATGTGCCTTAGTGGTATACAGATTACTTTGAGCCAAAGGCAGTTTTAGTTTCAGGCTTCTGAGAAACTACTAGAATAATTTGAATTAGGGGCTTTGCTCTTAAGAGGTTATCAATGGTGACTTCTTTTGACCTATCTATAGGACAGGGCAAACGTCTATTTACTAAAGGTTTCCTCTACTTATCATCCTGCAATGACCTTTTGAAGGCCCTAAGGCACCTTACCTCATCCCTAGCTCAGGGTGTCTCATGTACTTCTCCCTTTCTATCTCTGAATCTCTCATGTATGTGGGATCTCTGACTCTCTCATGTATGTGGGATTTCCTGTGTGCATGAGATTTTGATTTTCTCTTATCAATCTGCCTCCTATTGATTTGAGTATTTGGCTGAAAGAACCAGAGGAGGGACAGGGGAATTTCCCCCTTCCTCACAAAAGATATAGTCCATATCAATTATATGTATATAGTAATATCTAATATATATATATCTGTATCTCTTCAATGCCTGTTTTCAAGCACATCACATCTAAAAACTGTAGTATCATTTTAAAAGGCAATATCAGACTATGTTTGATTTGGCAGGGTATATCCACTCATGAACTTATTATGTTCACTTCAAATGTTACTGGTGTATTACTAACATTAGTTCTATAAAAGGCGAAAGAAGTTTATACAGGACAGACTTTAAAAAGTCATTATTAGCCCAGTTCCCTCAAAATAGCACAAGAAATTAAGTGATTGACCTCATTAAATAGCTCACCTCACATTTTTAATTTCCGAATTTAGCTCTGAGCAGTGTTAGAGGACAAATTTAATGTCAACAATAGAGATGAAAAATAAACTAGAAAATGAGTTCAGAAGTTGATGGAGACACTAGAAAGGGTAAAATATAATCACCTTTTCTGTTTGTTTTTTTAATTCTCCCCAGAGGATAATTTTTCCATTGATTTTTAGAGAGAGTGGAATGGAGGAAGAAAGAGAGAAACATCAATGTGAGAGAGACACATGGATTGGTTGCCTCCTGCACTTGCCCTGACCTAGCCTGGGGATCAAACCTGCAACTTCCGAGGCACGTGCCATTGTCCAGGAATCGAAACCAAGACCCTTCGGTGCGCAGGCCAGTGCTTTAATCGCTGAGCCACACTGTCTAGGGCATAATCACCTTATCTGTATTTACATTATCCATGCAAGTGAAATTTCTTTTTTAAAATATATTTTATTGATTTTTTACAAAGAGGAAGGGAGAGGGATAGAGAGTTAGAAACATCGATGAGAGAGAAACATTGATCAGCTGCCTCCTGCACACCCCCTAATGGGGATGTGCCCGCAACCAAGGTACATGCCCTTGACCGGAATCGAACCTGGGACCCTTCAGTTTGCAGGCCGACGCTCTATCTACTGAGCCAAACCGGTTAGGGCGCAAGTGAAATTTCTGACTTTGATTTGTTGTGCAGTGGCTTTCATATTTCTATAACAGTTTTTATATTTCTCTTAACCTGGTCAAGTCATAACACTTCTGGGTCTAACCTTTCCTTCCTTGTAAAATGGGCCATTATTATTAAAAAAAAGGAAGTATGTTTTGAGGTACAATATTGTTTTTTTCAGCCATATTTTTCATCAGAGGAATGATTATAAGAGACCGTATGAAGATTTTCAGAGTCTTGTACTTGAGGAACAGAAGAGAGCAGTTTCTTGTTTGAATTCTAATGGGGTTCTTCTATGTGATCTTTAAGCAGGTCACTTAAACTTTTTGTGACCCGATATCCAAACAATAAAATGGAAATTCTAATTCTGGTTGAAACTGTTGTATTTAATTAAAGTATTATTATCAAACTAGAGGCCCGGTGCACGAAATCATGCACGGGTGCAGTCCCTAGGCCTGGCTGGCAATTGAAGTGCAAGTGTCTGGCATGGAAGGGCAGGTCCCAGCTGACCTCTGGGCCCTGGGCAGTACCTTGGCCCCCTGCACTTCCCTCTGCCTGAGTCATGGCGCCCAAATCCCCACACAGAGATGCGGTGAGCGTGGCTGGACCCCGCGGGCCAGGGCGCAGCATGGGCCTCTGGGCTGGCCAGCGGTGCTGCACAGAAGCTGGGCGGGCAGCATGCTCTCTCCTGCCATGTTCTGCACCGCCCCCTGGTGGTCAGTGCACGTCAGAGTGAGCGGTCAAACTCCCGGTCTCCGGTCGAACTCCCGGTCGAACAACTGCTTGAGGGGACAATTTGCATATTAAGCTTTTATTATATAGGACTAGAGGCCCAGTGCATGATTGAATCATGCACGTGTAGGGTCCCATACACGCTTTCGCTTTTCGCGGTGGATCTGGGTGCCTGTCCGCTGGTGCCGGAGCAGACAGGCACCCAGCTCCCCCACTTTTGATGGTCTGCGGCCGCTGAGGGGGGCTACCCTGCTGTTGAGAGGCGCAGGGGGCGCCCCCTGTGCCTCTCAACAGCAGGGTAGCCCCCCTCAGTGGCAGCAGATCCGTGCCTCTCAATGGCCCCAGCCACGCTCCGCCCCCGCTGCGCCGCGCTCCGCCGCGCTCCGCTCCCGCCATGCCGTGCTCCGCCCCCGCCGGCCCCGCCGCGCTCCGCCCCCGCCGCACCGCGCTCCGCCCCCGCCGCCATCTTTGTTGGGTAATTTGCATACTCGCCCTGATTGGCTGGTGGGCGTGGCTTGGGTGTAGCGAAGGTGCGGTCAATTTGCATATTACTGTTTTATAAGGTAAGATATTAGGAGAGCATTTTAACTTATTTTTATTATTTTTCAAAGATATTTTATTGATTTTTTACAGAGAGGAAGAGAGAGGGAGAGAGAGTTAGAAACATCGGGTGAGAGAGAAACATCGATCAGCTGCCTCCTACACACCCCCTACTGGGGATGTGCCCGCAACCAAGGTACATGCCCTTGACCAGAATCGAACCTGAGACCCTTCAGTCCACAGGCTGACCCTCTATCCACTGAGACAAACCGGTTAGGGCTTAACTTATTTTTTTATTTAACAATTGAATACCTACAATGACTAAGTACTATGCTTTTCACTATGGTACCAGGATAACTAAGATGTGTCTTATATCTTCAAAGTTGTTTCTAGTTGAGTTAGAGTGACAGGAATGTACCAGGATAATAAAGGGGGTGAGAGGAGGCAGTGGCTGATCAGGGAGATGATGTGAACGAGGGCAGAGTGTGGAGCTCCGTATATTCCAAACTTAAATGCTAGTGTAATGATGTCAATGTGCTGACTTCCCCACCCAGCCCCTTGATTGGCTTTGAGAACCCTCACCAAGGAGGTGTCTGTGTCTTAGACAAACTCATGAACATTTACGTGAGAGTCATTATGATAGAATGACTGATTCCAAAGGCTTTCTTATAAGAGAATCTTTCAGGGCTTAATAACAAAATAATTCAGAACAATCTAGACATCACACAGAGTCTAGCATCTCCTGACAGATGTATTTTCTTTAGTCCTTAACTTCAACATTTAGAATAATCCTTAACTTCAGCATTTAGAATAAAAGGAAGACAGGCACTTCACAAAATCATGTGACATAGGAAAATGATTATGAAACCATGAGAGACGGCCACTGGCTCATTTCCTGGCTCTGATATCTAGTTCCCAATTGACGTTGGTGGAATTTCTTTCCTTCTTCCTGCCTCTCGTAGAGCCTGGGAAACAGTCTTATAGCAGCTCACTCAAGGGATTATTGTGCGGGAGGTAGCATGTGTAAGTCTAGCTTCCTTCCTTACATCATCCCATGGAACCCTGCACCTCTCTTTGATAGCACATTTTGCACTTTGTAATTCAGTAATTGTAAGATGTGATCTTTTATGAATGTCTCCTCTGCCTTCTGCTGGGAGATACACTTCCTGAGGGAAGGAACCGTATCTCTCCTACTTAGCAGGTGTCTAGCACATCCTTGAGTAAACGCTGACTGGACGAACCCAGAGCAGTATATGGCATGTCTTACCCTGAAGGTAAACATTGCCTCCCTTCCTTCTCAGGCCCAGACACCTGACAGTCTTCTTTTCCGGTTCTGTTCCTCTGTGCATTTTGGGTGTTTCTGTGCTTCTCTGACAATACATGGCATTTGGTATTTTTAGCATATTGCTTGCTTATAATGCATCATAGGGGCTCCTCATATGTAGCTTGGGCCTTCGTCCTCAACATTAAACGCTTTCTGAACCAAAAACGTAATCTCTGTGACTTTTACTGGTCCTTAAAATGGTTTTTTTCTGAGTTGTTCCTAAAAACGATAGAGTGATTTCAGTATCCAGTTACATGATTTTGAAATTTAAAAAATTCCATTTCATTTACGTTCATAGGATAAAGATTAGTCTGATCATTGGTAGCTTTGGATCTCACTGCTATTATACTGTTTACTATTAAGTAAGAAACCTAAACCCTATAGATTCCTCTATTATATTTAACCCAAAGGAGAAAGTTAAAGGGGTCAATGAGCCACTGTGTGCTCATTTTACTCATTTTCATGTCGACTGACTTGTTTACGAATATAACAAGTATTCCTTGATTTCATCAACTCCTGGCAGCACTAAAATAGATCACAGCTCAGGTTGGTCTTCTGCTTGCATTCCTGATGAGGGCTCTGAAGAATTGCACATTCCAGGAGTGCAGTTTCCATGGCAACCCGGACAAAGGCATAGCAAAATCATTCTTCGAGGCCCACAAGGAAAAAAATAAATTCCACCTTGCTTTTTGTTTGGGGTTCTGTGCCCCCTGAGCAGTTCAGCTGGCTGGCACTGTCCTTGCTCTCTAGGAATCCTGTTTGAAATTTACATACAGCATTACGCATCTCTGGAATCTGCAAAATAGGATTTGGTGAGAATGACTAGAAAGTTATTTCTCAAGACGACTCGAACCCAGAGGTTTTTTTACAATAAGATTAAAAAAAAGTATACATTTAAGCAGCTATTGAGCTTATGAGCATGGTGTTGCTCTTCAAATGATAAAATCTATGAAATAGGTCTTGAATTACAGAGTTTTAGAGTAAATAAATAGAATTAATTATTAGAGGCAATTTGGTATTTCAAGATTTTTTTTTTTATTAGAAAACTAAGACCAGGTCAAACTATTTCTGATGAACTTGTAGGTCAGATGTCTTGAGTAAAAGGAAGGCATAGGGTCCGTATGAATTCCTTTGGAAAATGATGTCTCTCCCATTGGTTTGCAAGGTTTCAAAGCAGGCTGACTGTCTTATTCATGTATCTTTCATTGTACTGCGCACAGTACTTTGAAGCTATTTTAGGGCCTGGATTGATGTAGTGAATAGTCCCACAATGCTCTTCTACCGAGGGTTCTTTAGCACCACAGTCAGAAACAGAATACTCTGTGCTTCTGAGGCACAGCTATTGGCCCTACTTAATAAACTCATAGCACAATCCATACTCCACTTGCTTTTCTTTATTGAATGTAATTGCAATCATGTTAAAAAATATGTCCACTCTTTGAGTCATTCTTTCAACAAATAACTTTTGAAAAATGATTGCACACCAGGTATATGCTAGGAACATGCCCTCAGGGAGTCCATCTAAGACTGCTAGATTAAAAAAAAAATAACAAAAAAGAAACACACAAAAAGCAAAATGTGACCATTACTACACACCCTAAAGTGCCATGATATTGAGGCTTGTTCTGGGTTTTATGGGGCAGAACAGGGGCATGTCTCTGCTTCAAGATGGTGGTTGCATTATATGGGGGTTAGATCAGGTGAGGCCTTCAAACAAAGACGAAGTTTGTTCTGAATCAGGCAAAGTGAGGGAAACACTCAGAGGGAACAGATATAAAAACACAAGGATATGGGAGAATTTAGAGTAAAATTCACACTCCTTAGCTCTGCAAAGCCCTTGAGGACCTGGCTCCTGCCTGAGCATAGAGAAGGCAGGAGCCAGGTCCTCAAGGGCTTTGCAGAGCTAAGGAGTGTGGATTTTACTCTAATGATCAGGAAGCCACTGAGCCCATTCAGCAGAAGCGTGAAATCTGTACCGTTGGTCTGGGGAAGTGTTGAGGAGGAAGACTGTCACTTAAGCAGGGAGACCATTCAGAGGCGAAGGGCAGTGTGGAAGAGAGACGAGGAGGGCCAAAACTAAGGCTGTGGAGACAGACATGGAGGGGAGAGCTAGAGTTGGAAGGATGGACTTGGTAACCAATGGTTTGGGTTAAGGTACAAAAAGGAAAGAAAGACTGGAGTGGATTTCAAGTTTCTAGTGCAGGTGCTGGAAAATAATATTATTAAGTGAAATTAGTATGAGAAGCAAAAATCCATAAAGATTAAGAGTAGGGCTTTAATCCTTGTGCTGCCCACCTCTCAAGTGACCTCAGGCAAAATTCCTAAGATATGCGAGCCTCAGTTCCTTTGAAATGATGCCATGGGGATTGTTTGGAGAATTCAATGAAATAACATTTATAAAACATTCATACATTTGCTCAATCTACATTTTTGAGCATTTATTATGTGCCAGGGTAAGGGATTCAGAGGGGTAGAAGACAAAGCCCTGCTGGGAATTCTACTGGATGAGTGAGGAGGCCGATATACACAAGTAAATAAATAAATAAATGAGTCAATAGATTTGGAAGGGACACCCGGGGGTCTGCATGCACAGACATGTTTGGAAAGGTCAAGGAATAATTAGGGGCACCGCCTTCGGCACTCCCCTAAGTCTCCCCTAAGTCGGAATTCCGATAAACAGGGCAGGTGGCCTTCTGCGCACTTCCCTTTTCTCAGAATGCCCTCCTTACAGACTTTCCAACCAAGTCCCGTGTGTCCCAACATGTTCCTATTAGGAATGTAAATAAAATTGTTAGTGGAAAGTGGGGGAGAGCTCTTTAAAGCAGTATTGAGGTTTATTGGCCAGGAATTCCCATGGGCACATTGTAATTAACAATATTCTTCTCAACAGCTCTAGAAATATATTTTCCTTTTATTTTTTCCAATGATTATTTTTATTTTTTACCAAAGATTTTTTTATTTCAAGAAAAAAAGATTTTAAATATAATAATGTTACATGCAATCAACATTAATATTTCAAGAAAAATGATTTTAAATATAATAATATTATATGCAATACTTTTTAAAATTCCAATTATTTTTTAAATTTCTTTGAACCTGACTCAACCTTAAGACCAGTTTTCTTTCAAAGATGTGAGACAGCTATGTTTTTGAAGTCTGAAATTCATATAATCATATGGGAAACTATTTTAACCTTCATGCTTTTAGTAGGACTCTCTATTATTCACTTCTACTTTTTTTTTTCTGTGCAGCAATAGAAGATATATCATTTGCATGATCAAAATATGATTTTTCAATATAGAGTTAGTGTTATACATTTTGAAAATTGTAAATGGAGAATGTTACATAAGAAAAACTTAAGTAACTACACTATCCCGTTGTTAAGCATCATGTCTAAGAATTTATTGTATTACATGCCAAGAAAAGATTATAAACAACTTCTGTAATACACCCACAGAACCATCTAAAGTTGATATGAATCCTAGTTGAGATTTTCTACCACTTATCCTATTTATTTAAAAAATTTTTTTTATTGCTTTCAGAGAGGAAGGGAGAGGGAAAGAGAGATAGGAACATCAATGATGAGAGAGAATCATTGATTGGCTGCTTCCTGCACGTCCCACACTGGGGAATGAGCCTGAAACCCAGAATCATTACAGTTTGATAAAGATTAATGCATGGCATGCATTAAAACATGGTGATAATATAAATTAAACATTTAAACATGAAAGGAGTAGCCAGAAAAGACTAAGTAGATACAGAACCATGTAAAGCAGGGATAGTATTGCTCTAGAATTAGGTGAATGACAGCCTTCTCATCTATTCACAGTGAATTCTAACAAAGAGCTAATGAAGATAAACAGTCTATTTAAGTGCTGCTGGAAAATTCCCCTTCAGCCAGCAGCTGGCAGGACTGTTGTCATTCAAAGGGCGTAAGTAAATATCACATAATTGGGTCATTGAGAAACTGAGATGACAATGAGCTACATTCCCATTAACACTGTTTAAAAATTCTTCCTTGGACTATTAAATAGATAGTGTTTAATAGTGGTATTAAGTAAAGAAAAACTACAAGAAGTCAAAGTTTAAATAGGTCTCAGCTTTTTAACCGGAAGTTCCCAGAGAAGGTGGCTGTGGCTCTTGCATGCTAGTGAGAGTGTGTTTATATGAAAGGACACTGATAAGATTCCGAATCACCATCTTTTCTAGATGTAAGAAATACAAACCTCATATGAGACAAATAGAGGCCAATGCACGAAATTCATGCAAGGGGCTCAGCCCTCATAGCCCCAGCTTTGTCTGGTCTAATTAGCATATTATGCTTTTCTTATTATAGACTAGAGGCCCGGTGCACGAAATTTGTGCACAGGAGGGGGGACCCTCAGCCCTGCCTGCACCCTCTCCAATCTGGGACCCCTCGGACATCCCTCTCGCAATCTGGGACCTCTAGCTCCTAATTGCTTGCCTGCCTGCTGGCCTGATCACCCCTAACCACCTTTGCCTTGGCCCCTGCACCTGGGACCCGGACTTTCCTCCTCTGGCCAGCCACAGGCATGGGCCGGCCATAGGCACTCAGAACCTCGGGCAGCTTTGCCCGGGCCCGGCTTTGTCAGGAAGGACATCCGGAAGGTCGTCTGGAAGATGTCTGGTCTTATTAGCATATTACTCTTTTATTAGTATAGATGTGGTGCTTCAGTCAGGTATAAGATTGCCATGTTCTTGCATAGACAGTATCTTCTAATGCCCTTCCCGCCTCTGTAGACGAGGGGAAGAGTGCCCTCCCATTTTTAAAGGAACCCTAGGCCAGCACAGTGCTCTTTGCCAGAATTAAGTTGGATATTCTCCTTGTCCCCCAATTTCCTGCTTCCTCATTTACCTTTGGCTTTCATCCATGCCTATTAACTCATATACTTATGCATTCATTAGTTGGTGTCTTCTAGCTTGATGTCATAATTGACCTTGGCTTTGGCTCTCGCTTCTGTCTTTGCTTCTGGGATGCAATTGAGCACTGAGTCTTTGGAACTAGATCCACACCTTTTCCTGGCTTAGTCTTGCTACACCCTGCCTCTAATACTCTAAAAACTGAGAGATGAAGTCTTATATCTCACCCCCAATTTAGCAACATTCCCCAGGCACTGCATAGGCATATTCATTTAATATCAAAATCCAGCAAAAGGTATGGGTTTGGTGTTTAGAGTTAGGCTGACTTTTATTTTCTTTGTTTTTGGTTTTAAGTTTTGAAAATTCAAAGACCATTGGACATGCCCATATTATGTACTACACATAGGGTTCATTTTTAAAAAGGGGAAAAAATCCCACTAATGTAGATTACAGAGTTTCTAAATACCCAAAATGTCATACACACATGCAGTTGCAAATAAAATGATATATAGGGAGAGGATAGAAGGTTTACAAAAACCCATTTTAGAGAAACTTAAATAGTAGAGGCTTTCATGTCAAATCCCATACATCCTTTAGTGACAAATAGAAGTAGAGAATTTCTCCACCTTTCAAGTACAAAAATGTTCTTAGCAAATTCTCAGAACCTTAACGGCTACTTGTGTTTGAGCTCAGTGGCATAAACTGTTCAGCTAATATGTAGGAAGCAAGATCTCATTTATAACAAGCCGACTAAAGAGATTGTCCTGCATATAATCTGAATATTTATAGAATGTTCATTGAGGATGTCTTTAGTTAAGAACCAAAAAAAGTAAAATTAATTTGTAAACATCACTATAAGTTACATATAGTTGATGTGTTAAAAGAAACCATTAAAAGATAAGTTCTCATGATTCATAACATGATTATTGTTTTAAATCAAAATATAGTCGAGGTTGTCTTAGATATATGAAATGTGTTATGATGGGAGACATCTGATTTCATGGCCCACACTTAAACAGCCTCTCTGTCTTAGTCAGATATAAAATATGTCCAGTAGTGAATGTTGTTGCTGTACCCCCTTTTCCGAGTCTGACCACCATTCCCCAGCTTCTTTGCTAACAGTTTTGCCTCTGACAGCTGTCACCAGCAGCCTTCTTCCCACAGACTGTCTTTGGGCTGCTGAGCTGCTCTGCCCAGCAGCTGGGAGGCTGGATTGCTGGAAGTGTCCGGGAGTTCACACTTGCCGGGGTGGACCAGGCCGAAAGGACTGACTGCGCATGAGTCCACAAGCCCAGTCCTGGGCAGGACACGGTCTGACGTTTTCCACCATAGGCAGTCTCGCAGTGATTCTAAGGAGCACACTTTTCACATTTGTACATGTTTGAAGTGGGATGTAAGTTACAATTGATTTGTTTGACTTTAATTGGCAATGTATTTTCTTTCTTGGTACATATGGATGTATCTGACGGTTGATGGTGAGTCAGAGTTAATGGAATCAAGGACTAGAAAAGTGAACAAAAACTTCTGTTTGAAAAGAGTCCGGAAAGGATTTAGGGAAGAACGAGCATCGAAACTGGCGGCATGTGGAAGTATGAGGCAGATTGCCCTATTATTTTGAAGATGCACTCATGTGGAAGTTAGGCCAAACATAGGTTAGGTGAGAAGTTAAAGGGAAGGAGCCACTTTTACTTGGGTTCCTACTATGTGTCTAGAACATCGGTTCTCTGCCTGGAGAAACTCTTTCATTCACATAACCTTTGGGCCAGGAGATAACATAATAAGAAAGAAATGTCACATGGAAGACAGTAATCCCCAAGCACATGCTTGGGAATCACTGCGGCCATTGGCATCAAAGTGGTTTTGCAACCATCTGCTTTTGATGACTTCATTTCTCCCAGCAGCCAGACCCCTGTTCTAGGCGGAAAGACCTAGCTTTCAGAGCATGCAGATTTGGGTCAAGCCAAGGGCTTTGATTTAATCACCGCATGATGTTGAACAAATTGCCATTTAAAAATAATTCGAAACAAATTATATCTATCCTTAGCCTGTAGTACATATTTGCACATATGCATAACGAATATTAGTTCATCTTCCTTTCCCTCTACTCCATCCTTCTTATTTAAAATATGTTTTCTTAAATAACAAGAAGGCAACTGAGGCCAGGAAACAAACCCAGGGATTTGGGGAGCAGCGGTCAAGTTCAGTGGCCACGCCATGCCCTGGGCCACAAGGACATGCTCATCTGTCCTTGGGAAGCCAGTGGCACAAAGAACTGGACTGTACAGGTTCAGCCTGTTGTATCCATCCTCTCCAAGGCTGGGATCGGTATGAAGTGGGAAAGAACCTCCAGTTTGGAATTAGAGAAATGAAACAATTCACAACCAGGCAGACCACCTTTGGAGTCATTTACAGTCTGTTAGTCACATCGTAATTTACTCTTCTCATGAGCTGCAGTTATTGGAAAGATTTTTTTTTCTATCAGGTGGCATTTAATCATAATTTATGCTCCCATTTTTATTCATCTATGACTTTCAAATGGAGCTACTGAGCAGTATAGCATATGCAGGGTTGCCCCTTGGAGTGGATGGATATAATCCATCCATCCTGTCATCCATCATCCTTCCCTCAGATATCTCTTGTTCCCTCTCTGTGTACAAGTAGCGTGTGGGTAGAGAGAATACGGTGTGGCCACTGCTGCTCTCCTGCCTGGAGGCATCTACCCATCTACCCTTCAGTGGAGGCGAATAACAACATCGGAGTGTTTTGATCTTGGGATGGGATCAGGGCACTGTGGGGCCTTAACGGAGGGCCTGCCTTAATCTCTTTTGTGACGTGAACCACTTCTGAGAAGAAATAAATACGTGAAAGAAGGTGTAGATAGTATTACCAAGGAAATGGATTATAATGAAATAAAATCCTGCCCATGGAGGCCACAGACCTCAGATTAAGAGTGCCTGGGAGGAAGTTTGTTCTCAGCTAAGGGAAAACATCAGGGAGAAGCAGGCAAATGATGTCAAGGAGGCAGAAAAGTGTCCTGTAAGCGAGACAAGCGTTTTGTGAAAAGAGCCTTCCGTAAGAGGACAGGGCACTGAGTTTGCTTTCTGAACTCAGAAGTTGAGGCTGGTGTAGGTCCAGAGACGAGCAAAGGCCTTTGTTGTTTTGACTGTCTGTGCAGGTGCATTACAGGCACCGGTACAGTTTATATGAGGCTTCGTTACCTAAACAAGACATAAAAGTTTTCTATAAGATGTTCTCTATGACTATATACTAGTGAGAGAAAATAGTTAAAATATTTTAATATTTCAAACTACAAATTTTACTATGCCACCTTTCGAAATGAAAATGATTTAAATAAATGACATATACTAATCTGAAGCACTTTTAATGTAAATTATTGTACAGAGAACCAAGCCACAGCTGGGGACCTATGTGTATGTGTATAAATCATCTGATCCCAGAATATTCACTCTGAAACACCTTCGGTAGAAAAACAAAGCATGCAATAGTAGGCTTCTGTTTTTTCTTCTAGTATGTTTCTGGAAATTAGGGCATTATGCAGATTTCTAAAAAAATTACATGTATCAGCTATTAGGTGCCTATCACTCGGGCACTCAATACGTACCTATTGAAGAAATACTTTTCACTAACTAGGGAAGAAAAGGCCATGCAATAAACATACAACAGTTCAGTTTCTCTCTGAGGTTATAGAGAGAGCCACGTAGTCTTTAAAATCAGAGAAAAAAAGAGTCTGAATCATGACCCTGTTGTTTACTCACATGTGTGGCTGAAAATCCTTCAGACTCAGTTTCCTTATTGGTAAAGCAGGGATATTAATAACTACACTTTGGGGTTCAATAAGATAATATATGTAAGACACTTAATACACATGTGCTTTGTGCTAAGTGACCTCTTCTTTTACCTGGAATTTTCTGACTTTCCTCCACTTACTTGCACAGAACTCAGTAATTTATAGAAGTGAGTATAAGATGAAGGGAGCAGAAGGTTTGAATGGAGAACAGAGACTGCAGTTTTTATGTAACACTAGTGTTCCCGTTGCAGGAAGAATCCTGCAATAGGGTTTCCTGCTGCACTCTACCCCGCCCCGCCTTCTCCGCCAGCCCGCCTGCTTTTCTCCCTTCTCCCCCCCCCCCACCCTGCCTGGGCTCCTCCCTTCTCCCCCGCCCCGCCTCCGCTCCTCCCTTCTCCTCCCCCCGGCTTGCTTGCTTCTCTGCAGCTTTGCTCCCTTCTGCAGCTCTTCGCTTCTTTCTATGCTGTCTTGATATGCAAATTAACCGCCATCTTGGTTGGGGTAATTTGCATACACGTCCTGATTGGTTGGTGGGCGTGGCTTGGGTGTAGCGAAGGTGCGGTCAATTTGCACATTTGTCTATTATTAGGTAGGATTCTGTAGGCTGTTGATTTAAAGATCATGCTTCCCAGGTACTTTACAGATATTTGAGTTAAATATGTATGAATTTCAATCATTTAGGGATCCCATGTACGGTTGCTGTTTTTATGAGACTGTACTAAAGGGGCAGTAAGATTAGGTAGATTAAAATGTCTTCTGGAACATATTTTCTGAGACAGAACACATAAACTAAAAACTATGTATACATAGCAATTATTCTTCAGATAGATTTTGAATCCTTAAGCTTTATTCAATTTGACACTGTATTCAGGACCTATTAGATGTCACGCTGTGCACGCAGTACTTCAGACCCCAAAGTGGGTAAAATATGCTTCCTGGCCTCAAATAAGTCTCAGTGGAATTGAGAATTGGGGTGCAGGTGGGGGGTGAGGGTGGGTGGGTAGGGGAATGGAGGGTGAGAGGCTGTGGGGGCACAGAAATCACTAAGAATTTAATGCCATGGATATAAATATAGTTGCAGTATAGGGACACAGGTAAATGGACTATTTAATTCTGCCTGGGGCAGGAGGGGGAGCCTTTAGGAAGGTGACAGGCTCTGGGACTAGAGGGAGAATTTCATAGACCCAGGTGGGAAACAAATACCCTAGTTTGGGGCTGAGGATAAAACTCAGTGTGAAGAAAGATGAAGCTATTTTCTCCAAAAATCATGACAGGATGCTGCATTATGACAGAAATGAATGTTCTAGTGTAATGGTCTTATTTTGTCTCCCTGCATACGTTTGCGCGCGCGCGCACACACACACACACACACACACACACATTTACATTCCGCAGCACTTTGAAAACTCTGTTTCTGTGTTCCTTTGTACCTCAGGGAAAAGTGAAGAGAGACTGAATTCCAGTGTCTGTCACTCTCTTACAGAGAATGAAGGAGTTCAGTTTGCACAAAGGCAAATTGAAGCTTTACCTTCCTTTAAGTGGGCCTCATTTACTTATGTAAATAGGTTCCAGGAGACTGTTCGCTAATGGGTGCCCTAATCTTCATGTTTAAAAGAGATCCTTGGGCCCTGGCCAGTTTGGCTCAGTGGATAGAGTATCAGTCCGCAGACTGAAGGGTCTCGGGTTCGATTCCTGGTCTGGGCACATGCCCAGGTTGCATCCCCAGTAGGGGGCGTGTAGGAAGCAGTTGATCAATGATTCTCATCATTGATGTTTCTATCTCTCCCTTTCCCTTCCTCTCTGAAATCAATAAAAAAGTATATATAAAAAAATAAAAAGAGGCCCATGGATGGTGCTTTCTCCCATCCACCTTCGAAGCATCTGCTTCCTAGATTTCTTCATGGTTCTTTACAGTGTACTTGCTCATTGATTCTGAATTCAAATGGACCAAAGCAAAAAACTACTTTAAAGTGAACAAATGTGCTTAATTACTTAATTTTGAGGTGCAAGGCAACCAAGAAAGGCAAAATCAGTTATGCCACACTAAACCAACAAAGACCCCTTGGAAAAGACCACTGCCATGTTAGCAATATTTATTGTTTAGTTTTAATTAGAAGCTACACCCAAGGCCACAGCCCTCTTCAAAGTGAGGAATGTAAGGATACTCACAAATGCAATCATCCCATTTTTGGCTTGTAGATTATTTATTTATTATTATTATCATTTTTACCATCTATCCATTCCTCTTCCCATGATCATGCCTAATATTCCATTTCTTAAGAAGACCACTTTTGTTTATTTTGTTCACTTATTTGTTGCTTTCTGCTTTTTATATCCCACGTATCATATGATTCTTTTCTTCTGATTTATTTAATGTAGCATCATACTCTCAAGATCTATTCATGTTGCAAATGGCAGTAGTTCATCTTTTCTTATGGATGAGTGATGGAAAGAGCACACAATGCAATATACAGATGACATATTATCATATTGTACACTTGAAACTTACATAATCTTATTAACCAATGTCACCCCAATATGTTTAATAAAAAATAAATTAAAAGGTTGAGAAACCCTGAGAAGAAATGAAGACATCTTGTTGACTAAGCAGTTATTGGTTGTGACCCCATAGAAGCTGCAGTCCCCGGGGTGTTCTGGCTTTGGCTGCTGGGGGTAGGGAGGAGGCACAGGAGGGTGGTGAGTGAACAGAGGGTATTCCAGAGCAGTTGAGCCTGCTGTGGCATTCTGCCACCTTTTCTTTCTATCCCTTCTTTTGCTGGAATCCTCTGGCTCCCCTCCAGTCACCCCACTCACTGCACAGATAGCTTGGCAAGTGATAGACAGGGATAGAAGTGAGGTAGAATGGAAGATTCAGGCAGACGGATTCTAATTTCTATGTAAGATCTCCTAGGCCAGTGGTAGGCAAACTCATTAGTCAACAGAGCCAAATATCAACAGTACAACGATTGAAATTTCTTTTGAGAGCCAAATTTTTTAAACTTAAACTTCTTCTAACGCCACTTCTTCAAAATAGACTCGCCCAGGCCGTGGTCTTTTGTGGAAGAGCCACACTCAAGGGGCCAAAGAGCCGCATGTGGCTCGCGAGCCGCAGTTTGCCGACCACGGTCCTAGGCTATTGATCTGAAGATCTCAGAATATACCTATTCATTTTCATTGCCAAAGTTACTTAAACTTCTATGTAAAAGAGTCACATGCTAAGGGATGCAAAAAAGAACATGTCACTTCTGCTATGAAAGGATAATTGCATACCATCATCACTGTGTCATCAGCAGATGGCTATTTTTTTAAAGTGAACTAGGGCTGGCTAGATCATAACTAATTCTAGTCCACGAGACACCCTTCCCCACTAACCTGTGCTTTATTGTGGCATTTCCTCTGTTTAGCTGGACATGTTCACCCTCCAAAGCCCATCTTCTTAGGGCACGTTCAGCTTCTGATGCTCCTTCCTTTGCGGAACTAGACTGAGATTTCAGCGGTCTTTCTAGAAACATCCGTTAATTTTCACTACTTTTTCTCCTTTTGACTTTTCATAGACACAATTAACAAGCTGTTCTATTTGTTGGCTGGCTATTCTGTAACTTCTGCTCCACATGTCAAAATGCAATAGAGTTATCATAATGAAATATGAGCAAGGCAGTAAAGCAGGAAATATTGTAATATATTTTTTGTAACCAAGGCTTTGCATGTGAAAAGTTCCCAGATCTCTTCATTACAGTGCCAGCTGATGGTGTATTTCTCAGCTTGCATTAAAACACACACACACGCAAACGTTGTGGATGTGTGATTCTGCTGAATAAAGCTGTATATAAATGAAGTATCTGCAACACAATCGTAGGAAGCATATTTTTTTTTGTTTCACCAGTATTTGCTTGTGTTACTCATATGAATACTATGATTGATTTTTACTTTATCTCCAACTGGCAGCATAGTCATAAATCTATCTGTGAGGTACCCGGTACTGAATAAAATGTTATTTTTCCTCACTGTGGTCTCATTTGATTACAATTGCAGCCTTGCCTGGCTGCATTCCATCCATAATTAATCGTCGCTTTGGTTTCCAGTTGCAGGGAGGCCAGGGCTGTAGCTGTTCACATCTTTAGATAACGGTCTACTATGCCAGCTGGCAAGTGAATGGAGACCTTTCACACTGAGTCTAATGGGCGCAAAAGCCTGAGCTTTTTGTCAGGGGCAGCTCTTGAAATGATACTGGGCCAGAGAAGGTCCAACTTGCTGTGGCTGACAGTCTCTTTGGCACCTCACCCTTCTGAGTAAACACCATATGCAGAGAGGTTTCGTTTTGCCAACTTATTTTAGTGCCTCTCATTCTATGACGATCGAAAGTATTCCCGGTCATGGTAGGATAATGAATTTCTTTAAGGCTTTACGTCATCATCCAGGTCACCCTCTCTCTAGTGATTACTCATTGTCATAACATAGTTACTTGTTTTCTATCATATTATTTATTTATGGGGCATAGTTTCACAGTCCTCCCAAGGGAAGAAGGTGAAGTATACTAGGCTAAAAAGTTAGGTAATTATCTCTCCACAACCAATGCTGACGTTTGCTTTTGAGCAAGAGGGCATGCTACAATTATTGGTACAAAGATATATTAGATGTAAGTTTAGATAGATGTATTTAGTTACTTGATTCACTCTCTGCAATGTTACCTTAAAACAACAACACACTGCATAGCTTAGTGTTATTTGCTATGAATTAGGGAAGAATCTCATAAATTATCAGAATTCTATTTCATTTGTGATTACCCAAAGAAAATGTAAGCCAGGTTTTTAAACCCAAATGTCTTCAAGAGCCACACAGGTAACTCTGAGTAAAGTGGACCAAGTGTGAGATTCTGAGAGACCAGATTCAAAAAATTAAAAAAGGGAGCTGATTGTTGACATGTGAGGGAAATGAAGAAATGAGGGAAAGTGGGTTTAGTCATGCCGGATCTTTTAGCAAAGGAAGTCAGCTATTTAGATTTTTATCTGACACCTCTTGCTTTTACATGATACAACTACAAATAGTTTAATTAAAAACAACAAAACCAAAAATTATTCCATTTGTGGAAATGGCTGGACCTGCAAACAGACTTTACATTGTACCAAAAGTCTTATAACAGAATAAGACATTTAAAATATGCTTCTTCCTTTAACAAATTTACAATCATATGTATTTCAAACTGATGTATAAATGTAAAAAACCCCCCCTCAAATTCATAAAAATGACAGTGTTTCATTTAAACAAGTCAATATGTTTTGAATGTCTATAAAATCCTTCCAACACAGCTGTCATCAGAGGATATGTCTTCCATGGTTTTAGGGTGAAGGAATGTTAGGCTGATCTGGAAAGGAGGTAGATTGTATTGCTTTCATGAGCTGTGCTGTTTTCTTCCACATTCTTCACACCCAATTTGCAGACATGGCCATAAAACATGAAATGACTGATCAAAAATGAATTTTTCTTGTTATAAGTTTTTGCCTCTGTATAACCTACTTTGCATATTACAATGCTGAAAATAATTAGAATTAAAGATTAGCAGAAAATCTGATACTGTTAATGCAACAACAGTATATTCTGTAGTGCAACCATAATAAAACCTAGAGTTGGAGTCCAACAAATACACTACTTTGCTCATGATTGTAAGGAAAGTTTTAAGGAGGATGCAGGCCGGGCTGAGGGAGGGGCTGTTCCTCAGCCCGCCTGTGTCCTCTCACAATCCAGGACCCCTCGGGGGATGTTGGGCCTAAACCGGCAGTCGGACATCCCTCTCGCAATCCAGGATGCTGCATGCACCAGTGACCATACTTTTCATACAGGTGAAAGGCATCTTGCTGTTGTATGGGCAGCTACATATTTTTGCCCTGATTATAAAAAGTAGTACATAATGTGATCCTTCTGAGGCAGTAGTACCATTTTCCCCATCTTATGGGTGGAAAACTGAAGCAGAGAGAAGTTAAGTAATTGGCTTTGTCACACAGTTGTAAGTGTCAGAATCAGGGCTGACCACAAAAAGTGCAAGCCAGAGTCCATGCATGTCATCGCTGCATCATCCTGTTGTTTCAGTGTTAGAGTAGCCTCGCCAGGTTTTAATTTTTAAATCTGAGAGACTGTTCCCAATATATAGGGTAGGGTTCCTAGGCCTGGCTGGTGATCAGGGCCATCTGTGGGGAGACCAGCAGGTGGGGCAATGGGGGGGGAGGCCCCCGCTGGCATCCGCCTTGGCTGGTGGCCTGGCACAACCCGCTGGCCACCCCTGCCCCCCGCCACCGGTCACCTCCATCTGTGGGGCAACGAGTGGGCAGAACGATCAGTGCCCCCCGCCACTCACCAGCCTTGGCTGGCAGCCTGGTGCTGCCTGCTCGCCGGCCCCGCCCCCTGATAGTGGCCGCAGGTCACCTCTATCTCGGGCAGACGCTCAATGCAGGAGCTGCCCCCGACCGGTGATCAGTGCACATCATAGCAACCTGTTGTTCCGCTGTTCAGTTGATTTGCATATTAGGGTTTTATTATATAGGATAGTCTTCAAGTGGAAACATTAATAGGTGAAATGAATAAACAAATTGTGATATAGCCTGGCAATTTTCAACTGGTGTGCTGCAATAACTTTAAAACATGCAATACCTGACTATTTAGTCATGGCACTGACCTCTTTTCCCTTAGCTTGTCAAATAAGAAAAATGACAACAGCCAACACAATAGCCACCAGGTGTGAATGAATCAAAATTATATCTATTTTTTTTGTCAGATCGGCCAAAAATGTATATTTTGGTGTGCTGCAGAATTTCAGTACTGAGATGAAAAAGGCTGACAATCTCTGGGCTAGCCATATAATGGGTGCAAACTACTGATGTGGTAACAACATGGTTGAATGTCGAAAACGTTATACTAAGGGAAAGAAGCCAGACACAAAAGAATACATACTGTATCATCTTATATATATATAAAATTAAAAAAGAAAAATCTAATCTGTAGTAAAATAAAAGCAAAAGAAAGGTTGGTTTGTTTTTTTTTTGTTTTCTGGCTGGACATGGGAGAGATTGAATGGAGATGTACATAAGGAAATTTTTCTGGGTGATAGAAATCTTATATTGGTGGTGGTACACATTTGCCAACTGTGTATATCTGCAGAAATCAGAGTGATGTAATTGGAAGGTAGGGAGAGCCAAAGATGAATTTGTTTCCTCCCCTAGAGCCTTCGGGCCCTGTCAACACCTTGGGTTCAGACTTCTGGCCCCCAGAACTGTCTGAGAATGATTTTTGTTATTTTAAGCCACCTAGTGTGTGGTGATTTGTTACAGCAGCTCTAGAGAACTAATACAGTAACCATATTTAAAATATATATATATATATATGGAAGTAACTACAAGAAGAACCCAAAGCACTTAAAAGCTGTTGCCTTTGAGGAGAGAGTTTGTGAGAAAGGAGAGATATTTATCTTGCTTTTGGTGTTTATAAAACCATCTATATTTGATTTAACACTTAAATGTATTACTGAGTTAGACATTTTAAAAGGAGTAATTAAGTTTACAAGCATCCAGGGTCAAATATAAGTGAGCAGATAATTAGGTAGGGAGTTCATGTGGCTGAAAAAAGGGCCGATTTGATCTGAACATAAAGATTTGAACTTCTAATAAAATTGAGTATCCCAAAGGGCACAATGGTATAAGCTGATTGCTTTAGTAAATGACTCAATAACTAAGCTGAGTTACTCTAATTTATCTAAAGTCTCTTTGGTTTCACAATGATAAAAAGAACTTTGACCTCATAGCATGTAACTAAGCCTATGATGCGCTGAGGTTCTCTCTGAGGGATTGAAGGGAGGCCAAAGGTCCGAGAGGATTTTGTTTCTCCAGGATTCAGGCTCTTTGCGGAGGAAAAGAATTGGACATGAGAGCAGAGTGCCTCATGTTGGAGGATACACAAGCGGGGTCACTCTAGTTAATGCTCTTGGTGCCTTTGCTGACTCCAAAAAACCTGTCGAGATTGTAGCCTCCTTCCTATACGTTTCCTCACCTTGGCTTGCTCTGCCTCTGGATGTTTCTAACGGTCTCCAAATGATCACAAACCCAAATCAATTTCACATTGTTTTGTGTTAACCAGGAAATGCATGACTGACATATATATGTGTGTGTCTATATATATGTATATCTATATCTAGTTAAATTTATTATTATCTACCTGGGCATCACCAGAGATTCTGATTCAACAGGTGTGGGATGGGGACTGAGATTCTGTATTTTTCACACACAAAATTCTTCCTTTAAGTTCCTATAAGGGACAGACTGATTCTTTGCCTCTAGTACTGAACTAAACACAAGTTGCCGCAGAACAGATTTTAATCCAGCCCTGGTCGGTCTACCAGTCCTTCTGCTCCACGCAACAGCGCCGCTTCAGTGCCCTGACCTGAAACGCCAGCCAATCCCTGGACTGCTGGCTCCCCCTAAATGTGGCATGAACTGGGCTCTTTGCTTCATTCCGAGATTGTTTTCTGCCAGCATTTTCCCCTCAGCAAGTAAGAAATTCAACTGTGTATTATATATTGCAGGGGCAGTCTCTTGACACTTGTCAAATGAATCTCAAGGCTTTACATACGTCATATTTTTCCCCTTTCTTCACTCCATTTTTTTTTCTAGAGCTGAAATGTGCTCAGAATCACCTTGGCAAGAGAGTAATCTGAGCCAAGCCAGCCTTCTTCTCCTGGTTCGAATGCAGTGGACTTTACCCTTCAGTGAGGTGGCCTCCAGGGCAGGTCTCAGCACCTGCCTTTGTACGTGGCAAAGCTTTTATTAGTCCATGGAGAGATGAGAGAAACAAGGCCAATCTTCATAAATCAGTTCATCAGTTGAAGTAAATAAAAAGGATCCCCGGAATGTGTAGTATATGGATTTATTCTCTAGAATAATTCTATGAAACCATCACCTTTACAAAGTATTTCAAGTTAAGAGCATCGCAATACAAAATTCAAAAGATGTATTGAAAGAAAATGTTCCACACTTAAAGAATAATTGGTAAGTGTGCATTGTAAATACACAGGAAAGATACCCTTAAAAACATATTAGAGAAATTAAACTTCATCATAATTAAACCTTCATTTTCTTAAGAGAATGAAAGACAACCATGAATAAGGAGAAAATGCATATATGACAAAGGACGTATATCTAGAAAATATACATTACTTTCAAAATTCAATATAAAATAACACCAGCAATCTGTTTAGAAAATAGGCAAAGGACAGGAACAGATGTTTCACCAAAGAGGATATAAAAAGATGGCAAATAAGCACATGAAAAGATGTTCATCATCAGCCACCAGAGAAACGCATATTAAAACCACGAGAGATCACCACACCCCTATCAGAATAATACCCAGCGCTGGTGAAATTGCAGAGAAACTGGATGATCATGCATTGCTGGTGGGAGTGTATCAATGACACAGACACTCTGCAAAATGGGCTTCCAACACAGCCCAGCCATTGTACATATTTCAGAGAAATGAAAACTTAGGTCATGAATGTTCTTAACAGCTGTAATAGCTAAACACTGGAAACCACCCAAATGTCCTTCAATGGGTGAATGGTTAAACATCCAAACCATGGGATACTAATCAGCAATAAAAAGAAATAGGCTATTGATACACATAGTAACTTGCATGAACCTCAGGGAAATTATGCTGAATAAAAAGAAGCCAATCTCAGAAAGTTACATACTCCATGGTTCTACTTATAAAACTTTTATTAAATAACACAATTATAGAGAAAGAGACAGATTAGTAGTTTCCAGGTGTTAGGGTTGGGGGTGGATGTGGCTATAAAGGGGTAGTAGCACAGGCTGTTTTGTGATAATGGAACTTTTTATATTTTGACTCTAATGGTAGATACATGAACCTACACATATAATAAAATTGCTTGGAACTAAACACACATGTGCACACCAAGGAGTTCATGTTAACTAGTAACATCTGAATAAGCATTATGGTTTGTTCAGATGTTGACTCCCTGGTCTTACTATTGTACCGAAATTATGTAGGATGTTAAACATAGCTGGTAGGATCTTCTTGTAATTTTTTTTGCAACTTTTGTGATTCTATAATTATTTCAAAATAAGGAGTTAGAAATATTAGTAATGCAGTTTGTTTCAAAGTCTGAGAAGTCATTTACAATTCTTGGGAGTTTATTAAACCATGTTTAAATGTATTTGCTTTGGGAGATTTGATGATGCAGTTGTTTTAAAAAAATAATTCATTACTTCTGTCAAATAATACAATTCCAAAAGCAGTATAAGCTAGAGATCAACTGGAAGAGATCTATGATACAGGTCCAATATGTTATCAAGAAAGCATGACGATTTCTTGGAATTTATTTAATGTGTAACTCTGGGCTTTCAAAGTTGTTTTTTGGCTGTGGTAAAGGTACGCAATAGACTCAGCAGTATCTACTAGTATTTGAGGCCAGGCCATTAGCAGAAGGAATAGGAGCCTGTTCACTGACAAATCTAGAGACTGAATTAGTTTTGGCCAAGGCTGCTGAAGCCTAGTGCTTGTATCCCAGTGACATGGAACATGACTTCAGGTGTTTCAAGGAAACACTTAAAAAAAAATAGTTATAGCCCTAGCTGGTTTGGCTCAGTGGATAGAGCGTCAGCCTGTGGACTAAAGGGTCCCAGGTTCGATTCTGGCCAGGGGCACATGCTGGGGTTGCAGGCTCGATCCCCCCAGTAGTGGGTGTGTAGGAGGCAGCCAGTCAATGATTCTCTCTCATCATTGATGTTTCTATCTCTCTATCCCTCTCCCTTCCTCTCTGAAATAAAACAATATATATTTTAAAAAATAGTTATATATTTATGCTAACATGTATTATAACACAACTAAACTTTAAACAAGTGATTTCACATATGCTATTGTTTAAGATGAATAAAGTAAAGAAGCACATTTGTTTAGCCCTGGCCGGTGTGGCTCAGTTAGTTGGAGCGCTGTCCTGTGCACCAAAGGGTCACAGATTCAATTCCGCATAGGGCACATAAGCAGGGTGTGTACAGATGTTTCTCTCTTTCTCCCTCTCCTTTCCTCTCTCTCTAAAAGCAATAAACATATCCTTAGCTAAAGATTAAAAAAAAAAAAAGGAAAAAAAGGGGGCAGAAGAAAATGAAATGTATTAATAAATAAGCAGCTGTTTACTGATTGTTTTCCCATTTACACTTCTTCAAACCTATGAAGTAAATATTATCCATAATTTGCAGGTTTCAAAATCTCGAGTGGTGGCACAAAAATTCAAGTATAGGTCTTTCTGCTTCCAAAGCATAAAACCAGATAGACATTGAGAAAGCTGTGCTGGATTTCTGGGTCTGCACACCCCACTTCATTCACCACACATGCACCACACATACAAAACACACACATACACACACCACTACCATGCGTATACACACGTCCATATAGTCATGCCTTAAAAACTTGTAAATCAAGGCAACAAATTTCCTATTATGGGCAAAAAACTGCCTACTTAATCTATGTTTAAAGGCTCAAAGTTGAGATATATTACGTTGCTTCGAAGCCCTGTTTCTAAATGTACCAGAGTGTAAGAGTCAGCTAGGGCATTTAAAAATACAGTCTGCCCTGGATGGTTTGGCCCACAGACTGAAAGTTTCAGGGTCAATTCCGGTTAAGGGCACATACCTTGGTTGTAGGCTGGATCTCTGGTCTGGGCGAGGCAAGTGCGGGAGGTAACCAATCGATGTGTTTCTCTCTCTCTGTCTCTCCTTCCCTTTCACTCTCTCTAAGAACGAATGGAAAAATATCCTCGGGTGAGGATTAACAACAACAACAACAAAAATACGGTCTGGGCCCTGCCTCCAATTCTGAGCAGAACCCGCAGAGAAGGGTCTGAAATCTGTATGTTTAACCCCCTTCAAGAGAGGATGGTTCCCCACTAAGGCTTGTCTAACTTGAGTGAGGCAGGGTTCTACTTACCCAACTATGATGAAGCTTAAACTTCAGGACCCTCACTCACGAGGCCCCTCTCAAGGCCTACTGTGTTCTCGGTGGAGAAAGATGGCCAAACCTGGGGGTTAGGGGTCTGTTCTAAACTGGTTAGGGCCAGTCCTGGGGCCAGGGGTGGGCCTCCACTTCCAGAAATATCTCCATGGGCCCGTGTGGCTCTGGTTACATCATAGCACTAACTTTGACCCCAAGGAGAAGATCGGGACCAGAGGCTGAACAGCGGTTTGGAAGCTCCCACAACCCAGGTTCATGGCCATCTTCTTCACTCCTTCCCAGCAGGACCACAGGGGCAGAGTGGGTAGGGAAGTGAGACAAGGGCTGATGTTTGTGCTGGAGCAGCTGCAGCAGCAGGGCGCTTTACGAGTCAGGGAGATCAAAGAGCTGGGGTCCTCGAAGAGGGCCCCCAGTCATCCCCCCGCTGCCTGAGCAAGAAACCAGGGAGGAGGATACAGATGTGGCATTATAATAACAACTTGAGAAACTAAAATAAACTTTTCTAAACTTCCATAATAAAAAACAAATTTTGATATGCTGTGCTAGAGGAAAGACCAAAATATCTTGCTATTCTCTCTGCAGAAAATGATATTGCAAAATTGTAGTCATATGAAGAAGGGATTCAAAATGTAAGAAAAATATTAAATGGTAACCAGGCAGTTAGGTAATATTAATGCAAGTATATAATTTTTGTAGATTTTATAATGCTTTTTATATTTACTAGCTCCCTAAATTTGTAAATGTGGTTTCTTTTGTCATTCTAAATAAGTAAACACTTCTATATCTAATTTTATATATATTTCCCTGAGGGAACAATTCTAGTATCAACCAAATCTGGGTCTATTCATGGAATTCTAATGCTGATCAAATCTGGGGCTATTCATGGAATTCTAATGCTGATCAAATCTGGGGCTATTCATGGAATTATAAAAAAAGAATAATCACACAATCAGTACCAGATTCCATCAAAGGACTCTTTATCCAGGGGAGATATTAGCTTGCCCAGCTTATATAAGCTTCCTGGTTACTTCTCAAAAATATCAATTGTGTAGAATAAAGTCTGTGTCTGTCAATCACAATGAGATTCCACTAAAGGACCAAATCGTATTCCACATTCATCCAGCCACTGCCTGTTCAATGGGGTAGTTAGTTTCATTGGTTGACACTTGCTATACATTAATAACCTTAGGGACTTTTGTTAGTGTGAATCTGTATTCTTGAGAGTAAACTATTCTGGGACATAATATCAAATTTATAAGCTGGCAAAGCTACTGAGGAGCAGACCTTGAACTCTGGTGTATGTACCAGGGCCATCACCTGTTTGCACCTGGCAGAATGTACCATTCCAGTAAAAACTGTTCCAAGGCACAGTTTTATTTTCTCATACAATACACTCATTTTTTTGGTAAATCTTAGTATTTTATAAAAGTGCACAGGCCTTTTGTCAAGACAAGTATCTCATGTCTCAATTGTAACTTAAAATGAAAGTGAATTATTGTCTTTTTTTTACTTTTGTTCTTTTCCAGAACTCTGGAAGGTAGCATTTAAAAAGTTTTTGTGTGATGTGTAGTAACTGTCCTCTTGACATACATTGTTTTAGCGCATGCCACAGCCAAATAATTTTTTTTCTCAGATTAGGAAAATGTTTCAAGAAAATTGAAATGTAGTCTTAAGATATGTTCATTTCTTTTTCAAACATAACCCATAAACTCCCACTGTGGTTTTAGAAAATGACCTGTATTTGTTCTTACCTATTCTTAAAGTTCACTTGTTGAGTTCAGTTAGTTATTCTTGGGCCTAGAAGATAAAGGACATCTGAGTATCTTCTAATGGGAGTTACATGCAGCATCAGGAGAGAATGAACTCAAAGGAACTTCAAGCTGATACAAGTATTAATCCATTTCACATTTGTCCACAAAAAGAAGTTAGAAGATTGTCCAGTATCCTGAGACTCTTTATGTCTTTTGGGCTCCTTTCACATTAAGAACCAAACCACACTACAAAATTAGGACAGGTTAAATGGAAACCTATTAGGAAGTAAGAATTTTTAATAAATTATTATTCCCATTAGGTGACTCAGAGATAAGTTCGAAGAATGATTTTACAGTTCAGAGTTCCAAGAGAATTGGTTGCATGCAACTTATCATAACACCAAAGGTGATTAGTTTCTTTGAAATTATTTTTAAAGATATGATTTACTCTGTCAGTTCTCTCTCTGAATTTTATTTCATGTTAGTTTATGAGAGATATATTGATGGTTGTTATCACAGAGATGCTAAAGTTTAAACCGTTTGGCTTACCAAACTAAATATAATTGCTGTTTCATTTAGAACAATATCCTGAAAATCCTAGGCTTTGTGAAAATTTTATCACTGTAATGGATGCTGTGAAACACTGGGTATGTGCCTCCCTTATGATGTGAGCACCCATTGTACCAACTGCTGAAGGCTCTCACATCTGGATATTTCTCAGGACATTGGCCTCTGCTGAAAGGAGCTACTTCACCCAAGTTTACAAACTCTCCCCAGGACTAGGCCTTGTCCCTGGTGGAGGAGGGGAGCGAGGGCGGCCTGGACTTGTTGCCTCATCCAGCACAGCTCTGAAAGGCCATTGTGTTTCCATAGCACCCTGTGGGAAGCTTCTGTTGCTTTGAAGTTCAACTTCTGCCAGACCCTGCTTCTCTCACTCCCCTAAAGGGACTTCATCCCCAGAGCATTCCCCAGTAAGATTACTGCACTCAAAGTTCTGTTCCTTGGTCTTTTTCTTGGGGACCCTCTGATTTTCATCTTGTCTTTAGTAGTAGTACCAACAAAATATGTTCCAATCACGATCAGTAGTCATAAAACTGCTAATCTGAAATCTCTTTAAATAATCGTTTAGGCTGAAAATATACACTTAAAGGCACAAATGCATTCATGCCTAGTAGGATCATCAATGACTATTAAAATGCTACCAGTGACATGTTACATAGTTTCTTTTTTTTTTTAATATATATATTTTTTAATTGATTTTTTACAGAGAGGAAGAGAGAGGGATAGAGAGTTAGAAACATCGATCAGCTGCCTCTTGCACAACCCCTACTGGGGATGTGCCCGCAACCAATGTACATGCCCTTGACCGGAATCGAACCTGGGACCTTTCAGTCTGCAGGCCGACACTCTATCCACTGAGCCAAACCGGTTTTGGCTTACATAGTTTCTTGATGTTCTGTTTAGTTTCTTTTATTATCCATTTAGAAATTCCAGTTTTGGCCTTCATATGCTAGG
Source organism: Cnephaeus nilssonii (assembly GCF_951640355.1). Lineage (NCBI taxonomy): Eukaryota > Metazoa > Chordata > Mammalia > Chiroptera > Vespertilionidae > Cnephaeus > Cnephaeus nilssonii. The sequence continues at coordinate 20,366,868 of NC_137083.1, read as the reverse complement.
AGAAATTTAACTCAAGATACATTATAGTTCAGTGTTCCCATCCTCCAAAAACAATAAGAGTACCTAGATGGTCATTGGGGTTGTCAGAGGAATTATATGATTTTAAAAAAAAAATCTATGATTTTTGAATAAAGAAGATCATGAGAGAAATAACATTCCTATGGTTTGGTAGATAGAAGTCCAGGTTACTGCTGCTTCAGGCTAAGAAAACACGTGCAAACAAAACATTAAGCTATCTCCATTCATGGCATAGATCCCTCTGTCCCTAGCCAACTTCCTGTTACCTCTCTTACGTCAAAGTGATTTATGGCTTTTTCCCGAGGACTGTTGTTAATAAAAGTGAGAATAATGACATTTCTCTGTAGGGAAATTGTGTATATTGTCAGAACCTGTTATTGCTTATTTTAATTTGGGAAAATCATAACCGTCCTTTGTATATGTGACAGTTGAAAAATGTGGTAAATCTGACCTTTTTACTTATGAGACTGTTTAGAGGCCAGAAATAAAGGCTTATGAAACCCAGTCCTGAAGCCAAAATCTCTCTCCACTGTTTTTTGAGTGGGGACAAAAGTTTATATTTATTTAAATTTAAGAGCTAGTCATTTAGAAATTTTTTATGAAACCAAATTTTCCTTCTTAACAAAAGTACATTTTTACGGAAGTAACAGTGAAATTTTTTTGCTCCAGCTATGTTTTATGAAAAACTATGATTATCTTATCAGCAATATATTGGTAGGATTTTGGTAGAATATTTAAATAGACAGGAAAAAGTTCAAACAATGTAAAATATCTTTATTAACAGTAGAATGTACTATTGAGGGATGGAATTATAATTGGACTTAGAGCCAACAGGATATTTAAAAAATTGAATTTTCTCTAGTTTTGTGTGTCATGAGGACATCTCTTATTATCCAAAGAAATGTCATGAAATTATTAAAATATACAGTTGTTATTTTAGCCAAATCACTAACATGTGAAAGTCATTGAAACCATAGAGTGCTCTGAGGTGGGGAAAAAGATGTGTTTGGACTTCAACATAAATTTTTATATTGCAATGAAAAGTCCATGTTGTCCAAGCCCCCCTCTGCTGTCTCACACAGAATTATGTATCCTTATATGCCCCTTATGAAATGTGGTGCACTTTGAGGATAAATTCCAATCCATTGAAAATATGGCAAACCCTGAAAATTATGTCACACGAGATGAGCTTTATTTAGGAAATTCATTCTCTAACAGCCTTTACCTCTCTTGTGCTGTGATTCCAATCCCACTCTGCTAGACACATCTTTGTCTTCAGTTTACTCATCGTTTTGCCTCCAGTGTAATGATTCGTCCCAAGTACTTTTGGCTTTCAGCCCTTCTCATTGCAGCAGTTCTTGGACTGACATCATAAACATGCCTCCTTTAGGCTCCTCCCCAGGGATTTAGCTTCCATTCCCTCTCCCAGCACCCCTCTTCCCTTCCCTCGCCCCACCTGCACCCATATATGTGTGTGGGCCTCCAAGGCAGCTTTAACTGAGTGAGAACCAGACCTCTCTTATTCTTGTTCCAAACTCAGAGAGATGAACCATGAAAATCACACCCCTTTCCTTACCCTGGCTCTACTTCTACCACCCTGCTTTGTTTTCCTTGATCACTGAGGGATTTTTGGTTGTCTAAATGCAGACGTGTTGTAGAAGTGTGTGTGTTGTATTTTGTATTTATGTGTTTCGAAGGATCAGTTCCATAATTCAGCCATTTCAAAGAGAGATATCATTCTGCCAGTTATGTTAGTTCCTACCCAGCTTTGAAAATCCATTTGACTTATCAAACTGTTTAAATATAAATAGTAGAGCATTCATATAAGAAAAATTATAGAAACCTATCCAAGCAGAGGAGTTTGCTCATTTTCAGAGGAATAAAAGGAGATGATCATTGTCCGACTTACATCTTGTGGGGCACACTGAGTTTTTTCTCCTTAGTACATCAAAGGGAATGCTGCTTGCTATGCAAAGAGGCATACCTACATGTCAATGGAACTAAAAACCCAGAGTCATAGAATTTCACCAAAGAGATACTGTAGACAAATCCTTTCAAGTTTTTAAAAGTGGTCTTCAACCAAAATCTCACACAAAAATGGAAAATGTGGAGCTGCTCTGATGGTGACGATGGTGACAATGGTGGTGGCCCAATTTCCACCTCAAACAATCGCTACTGAGTTGCCCCTTCAGAGTGTCGAATGCTCTTCAGATCATGATTCAAAACTATATATTAGTCCAACCTTTTCATTTTACAGAGAAGGACTCTGAGGCATTTTAAGTGATATGACCAGAGTCTCTCAGGTAACTGGTGCCAGAGACATGGTTCAAATCTTGTGACTCTACCTCATAGACTAGGTGCTTTTTCATCACACGGGACACATAAACCCTTAAATATCTACATAGGGATAGTAACATAAATATTGCACAACACCTAAGTTATGGCTATATATGAATTTTTGGAGAGAAACTATTTTCAAAACATCCCCAAATTTCCAAATAATGAATTCATTCTCAAGTTTTGAACCATTTGAGTAATTTAATGAGGCCCAATCAGATATTTGATAAAAGGAATATCCCATGAGTTAAAGTGTCTCCTCTATTTAAGTTAGTTCTGAATTAAATTATTCCATGGATGGCACAGGAAATATAAATAGCTCAAAAGCATTTCTGCATTTATCTAAGACCCAAGTTGACTGCTGGTTGGCAGTTTTAAGCTGATAAAGAATAAATACCACCCTATTTTAAGCTCTTTACCCAGTTAGCTGTCTGAAATGATTTCACAGCTCAGGCAGAAAGGCAAGCTGGGTAAACAGAACATTCACAAATAAGTTCTGTGTGGAAACTGAAGAAGCCACGAGAATGTTAGGCCTTATGACAACTGTGGAATTTGAGTCAAAAATAAAAGTACTGCTTGTGATTCCCCATTGACTCAGGGAGTGGTTGCCCAGCCCTAGAAGTTATTTCTTTGTGTTCTGTTTTTAGAGGTTTCTAGCTCTATTCTAAAAAAGAATATTGGAAGGCTTTAGCAGGGTATTAAATTCAGCTTTTATAAAAAGATGAAAAGAGCATTTCTCCATAATCTTTCTTACTGGTCACTTCCGGTTGGCCATTTTTTGCCTATGGGGAAAAGCACAGATGTGCGGATTTTCTTGTTTAGGGTCTGAAACCATGCCTTCAGACTCCTTAGAGCAAAAGAGAACTCACACATATTTGGGCTCCATGTTGTTTGTTCTCTTGGCAGACTAATCCTTAGTCAAACAGCACGTTCCCTTTAAGATTTCCTGTGATATCATGATGTCTGCCTGGAGTCACTGACTCATCTAATTCTGTCAAGATGTAAACTCATTGGCAACAACATCCTCCTACGTGAGTAGGTGTGATTTTAATTTTACTGTAACAGCACACGTGTACAAAGGCAGGTGCAACTGAGATAGTCATTGTCCCTCCAGTAATTGTAGTGAACCTACAATCAATTGACCATTGCTCACACAGCTGTCCTACAGCAAGTAGGAACAGGGGAATCTGGGAGGATGGTGAAAGTATTCCTTTGGGTGAGGCATTGCATCATTGCAGACATAATAAAATGCTTCCTCTGTGGAAAGGTGTAAATCTCAGGTGCAAAGCCCATAGGCTCTGAAAAATGGCAGGGCTGTCTCAGCAAGATAGGGGAGTGGGGAGAACTCAAAGATTGTAGTGAATCTCTCTCTCTATTTCCCTTTCTCCTCAGACATGAAGCTCCTTCCCAACTAACCCACTTCCTTAACCTCTAGGATTTCCCCTTTAATATTCTACCAGATAGACATGAGAGTCTGTGCAATTAACCTTCCCCTTTTATACCTTTAATTGACTCTTGCTCTTCCTACTTTCTGCTAGGAAAGTGTTAATCTATTTTGGGTTAAAGTGCTCAATAGCAATGTGGTGGTGGATGAACTGAATGGACTTTAGAATCAGACAGGCCTTGGTTCAGTGATTCCCCTTGTATTCTCTGAGTCAATTTGGACAAATTACTTGAACTACTCGAGTCTCAATTTATCTGTAAAATGTGGATGATAACTGATAACTCATAGGGTTATCTTTAAGAATAAGCGAGATAGGCTATGTAGGTGGGGCTTGTATTAAAAAATATTGGTTCCTTTTTTTCCTTTCCAATTCACTACCAGTGCTATCCAACATTAGATTTTCAGCTGTATTACATCTCTGAAGTATCAGATGGTGGAAATTTTGAACATGAAAGACATCAATAAGGTACAAATTTTCAGGGAAAATTATTTTCTGAGTGTTTTTCAAGATATACATGTAAGTATATTTGTGTGTTACGGAGCATACGTAGGCCCAGGAATTGAATCATACGTGTTGGGTATGTTATTAGTTCTCCTTGTTCTATCTTGATCTTTGCCCCAGGAACTTGACTCATTTCTACTTTATCAACTGGCTCTGTGCCTTCTGGCTCTTGGTTAGGTTTGGCCATCGGAGAATCCCTGTAGGGAATCCCGGCAGGAGAACCAGAGTATTTACTCTCCTTGATACCTTGTGGAGAGGTTTCCTCAAGTGGCACTGGTGACTGAGGCCATTAAAGCTGCCGCTCCCGCTATGCCTTTTGTTGGTTGTTGAACAGGAAACAGAAAGAGAGTGACCTCCCTGACAGATGTGCTGGGGATGGCTGTACTCTCCTTGGAAGGTTGCTCATCCTTTTAAGGGGAATGTGACTCTCATCTGCTCCATCCAATGACTACTCCTTCTCATGTCCTTGTGGACATAGGGGTGTCCACTTGTAACCAGCTCAGCATTCTTACACTATCCTTTGTGACTCTCTTACACCCACACTTCTGTAAATAGTCCCTTTGTAAATAAGCCCTCCTCAAATTATCCTAATTTGAGTGCACCATCTGTTTCCTGTTGGAATCCTGATTTATACGCTAATAAACAGAATGGAATTGGAGAAGAGTATTAATTCCAGTAATGTAAGCTAACAAGGTTTGTACATTAGAATTCCAAAATTTATTGTGTGTTCTCTAGGACATGCTTTGACTTGAAGTGTCTCTGAATAACAATCATTACTGTTTAAACTTCCTCTGTGATCTTGCTTAATACTTAATCAATGTTGCTTGGGAAGCAAAATACAAAAACAGAAGAGAAACATGAGCAAGGGCCACAGGGTGAATACAGATGTGTGCAGTGTACTTTCATGCAGATATTCAAATAAATATATGCATATATAAGGCACTTTTTAGTTTTAATTTTATTTTTGAACAGATAATATATCCATATGGTTTAAACATTTTTAAAGAACAAAAGATACACAAAAGAAAAATATAAAAACTCTCTCTCACACCTATTCCCAGACCCCAAAGTCCCCTCATATGGGTTAAAATGTCTTATTAGTTCTTGTTAATCCTTTTAGAGTTATTATATATATATATATATATATATATATATATATATATATATATATGCAAATACAAAATATTTACTTTTCACACAAATTATGATGTGTTGTATACACCGTTCTACACTTTATTTTGAGGCTAGATATGCCTGGATGAGGAAAGTAAAGATATGTTTGGTGAAGAGATCTGTTTTCTTCAGTTTCTACTCACAGTCTACTCTCTGTCATAGATGTCAGACATGAGTCCTTGGGAACTGGGAGTGGAAGGCAAATCAAAGTGACTGAGACCAGAGTGCTTTGCTCCATCCTCCTGACATATACTCTTGCTTATTGGGCCAATCTGCTCTGCCTACTGTCCTCCTCCCTTTGGATTCTTCTAGAAAACCCTTCATTTCCCCATGTGGCCAAAGCAATGATCTATCAGCCATGCCCAGACCTAGCTGGACCCAGTTGTGGGCTTGGGACCAGTGTGCCAACTGGGACCAGCAAGGGATCAGTACACGTTTCTGAAGGAATGGGTTAGTACATTCCAAAAAGGTTCACTAATCCAGCCCCAAGTCTCTGCAGGATGCCACTACAGTGATTCAAAAAGGTCACCACACTCCCTTCAACCAGATACCCCCTGGTTTATAGCATCATTAGTCTTCTTTTACTTCCCCTCCAACAATGTTCTTGGCACATACTTTAGAAATAAATGTGGCTTTTTTGTGTGTATCCTTAGCAAAGGAGTTTAGTTGTGCTTGGTAATTGAATAGCAGAATCATTTGTATATGATGAAGTAAAAAATTTTAAGGACCAGATATATAATAAAATTGAATTTCATGTATGCAACTTCATATGCTTGAGAATACAGTCTCAGAATGTAAACTTTAGAGGCAGGGCATGAAGATATAATTTTTTTTCTGCATAGTTTCTTTTTAAATGCATGCCTTTAAAAAACAGCTTTATTGAGATATAATTTAAATGTATAGACTTCACAATTTAACATGCACAATTCAATGGTTTTTAGTGTATTCACGTAATTGTGCAACCATCACCAAATCAAATTTTAGAACATTTTCATCATCCCCCCCAAAGGCTTATGTCTGCATTTTCGCAGTCACTTCCCACTAACCCACCTCTCTTCCCCTCTCTGGTACTGCTGCCCAGCACTAGACAACCACTAATTTATTTTCTGTCTTTATAGGTTTGCCCATTCTGTACACTTTATATGAATAGAATCATTTAATATCTGGCCTCTTTCATTTGCATGATCTTTTTGAGGTTGACCCATGTTGGAGCATTGATAATACATTCTTTTTGTTGACAAATATGATTTCATTGTATGGATATCAATATGTCATATTCTGTTTATTCATTCACCAATTTTGGGACATTTGAGTTGTTTCAGTTTTTTGGCTATTATGAATAATGCTGTGGTAGAAGTTTATGTACAAGTGAACAGATGTTTTTAATTTCCTTGGATTTATTATCTAGGAGTTGAATTGTTGGGTCATGCGGTAACTCTATGTTTAACATTTTGAGGAACTGATGCATTATTTTTCAAAGTGGGCTGCACCATTTCACATTCTCGCCAGCAATGTATGAGAGTTCCAACTTCTCTACAGCCTCATGAAAAACTCATTGTCTGCCTTTTTTTTTATAGTAGCTATCCTAGTGCTTGTGAAATGCAATCTCATTATGGTTTTAACTTCATTTCCTGAGTGACACATGATGGTGAACATCTTTTCATGTTCTTAGCCCCTTGTATATCTTTTTAGGAGAAATGCCCATTAAAATGAATACTTATTTTAATTGTGATGTTTATCTTTATTTAGATTAAGTTGCAAGAGTTTTTCTTTTTTAATTTCTTTCTGGATATTAGACCTTTATCAGATTGATTTAAAAATATTTTCTCTCATTCTGTGTGTTGTTTTTCTCTTTCTTCATGATATCCTATCCAGCAAAAACGCTTTTAAATTTGATGAAATCCAATTTATTTTTTTGACTTTGTTACTTGTGCTTTTGCAGTTAAGACTATGATCCAATTTGAGTGATTTTTTTCAGAATGGTGTAAGGTAGGTATCTAATTTCTTTCTTTTGAATTTGGGTGTCTATAATATTAACTTATGTGAATGGCACTCAACATGGAAGTAATTGCCTTCTCTTGAGATTACTTGAGATCTTTAATTCTCTCTCTATACTGTGGTTAGACTTGACATAAGATAGTTCAATAAAAGGTCTGCAGGGATAACATTTAGGCTTATGTATCATATTATATCCAGTATCATATTCGTTCATTAAAATTAGTTTTGAGGACAGTTTGTAGCATGTTTATTTTCTAAAGTTATAGAAAGTCTAATGCCACAGAAGGACTTAAAGCATAGCATGAAACTTTTCTTTCTAAGTCACATCTTTGTTTTGGTGCTTGCAATAACTCATTTCTATTGAGCCTAGAATTCAGAAAGTTTTCTCAGATCAAATGGTATTAAGAAAATTTTATAGCAAGCAAGTGTAAAAATGAAATTATCATTTTAACTGCTTTGGGATGGTATATTTACTTAGTTGGTCTTATCCTTGTTTTCCTCCTGGATTTATGATTCAAACCCTTAAATTCACATAAAAAGAATTAAGGTTTTTTGATATGGAGATTTTTTTTTAAAGTCCAAGTTTGTGCACACAAAAAGGACAATGAATCTTTTTAAAGAAAATGCATTTTATTAAGTGAATTATAATATATTTTTTTCCTTTTAGTTGGGAACAACATTGATATAAATAAAATTTAAGGTGCCAAATTTTGAAGAAAGAGGCTACTGACATTTGCAGAAACTATTATAAAACACATATTAAATGAACTTTAATACATATAAGTTAAAGATGGTCAATGCAAATCAATGACCAGACCATTTAACATGACTTCAATAGATAATTTTTGGTGAAACAATTTCATATAAATGACTTTGTGTTTGAATACATCAAATTTCACCCTCATGGCCAATAGAATTATTGAGGACTAGTGTCCCATCCTAATGCATGGATTCGTGCACATTGGAAGGAAATTAATTAGTCCCTCCAGTGCAGGGAGTAATGCAGGCGGTCCCGGGAGGTGGCTGGCTGGGTGGGACTGGGCAAGACGGGCAGACATGCCCTGAAGCCAACCTCCTGTGGTCCCTCCCCAGATGGCCGAGTGAGCGGGGTCCCTCTGGCAGATGGGGTCCCTTGGCCTGGCCTGTGGGGGTCGGGCCAAAACTGGCTCTCCAACATCCCCGGAGGGGTCCCAGAGTGCAAGAGGAATCGTGAGGAATCAGGCTCTCAGCTCCTGCATTGAGCGTCTGCCTCCTGGTGGTCAGTGCGTGTCATAGCTACTGGATGTTCAGACAGTTGGACGGTCACTTAGCCTTTTATATATATATATGTATATATATTACTAGAGGCCCGGTGCACGAAATTCGTGCACGGAGGGGGGTTGTCCCTCAGCCCAGCCTGTACCCTCTCCAATATGGGACCCCTCGAGGGATGTCTGACTGCCCGTTTAGGCCCGATCCCGGTGGGCAGTCGGATCCCTAAATGGGCAGTCAGACATCCCTCTCACAATCCAGGACTGCTGGCTCCCAACTGCTTGCCTGCCTGCCTTCCTGATTGCCCCTAACCGCTTCTGCCTGCCAGCCTGATCACCCCCTAACCACTCCGCTGCCAGCCTGGTTGATGCTTAACTGCTCCCCTGCCAGCCTGTTTGCCCCCAACTTCCCTCCTCTGCCAGCCTGGTCACCCCTAACTGCCCTCTCCTGCAGGGTTGATCACCTCCAACTGATCTCCTCTGCCGGCCTGGTCACCCCTAACTGCCCTCTCCTGCAGGGTTGATCACCTCCAACTGCCCTCCCTTGCAGGCTTGGTCCCTCTCAACTGCCCTCCCTTGCAGGCTGGGTGCCTCCCAACTGCCCTCTCCTGCTGGCCATCTTGTGGTGGCCATCTTGTGTCCACATGGGGGCAGGATCTTTGACCACATGGGGGCAGCTATATTGTGTGTTGCAGTGATGATCAATATGCAGATTACTCTTTTATTAGATAGGATAGAGGCCTGGTACAGGGGTGGGGGCCAGCTGGTTTGCCCTGAAGGGCATCCCAGATCAGGTGGGGGTTCCCTTGGGGTGTGGGGCGGCCTGAGCGAGGGGCCTGTGGTGGTTTGCAGGCCGGCCACGCCCCCTGGCAACCCAAGCAGAGACCCTGGTATCTGGAATTTATTTTCCTTCTACAATTGAAACTTTGTAGCCTGGAGCTAAGCCAAGCCTGGGGCTCCCTCCGAGAAGGCCGGCAGCCATTTGTGTTGGGGTTATAATTGAAACTTTGTTGCCTTAAGCGGGTGGGCCCGGCCAGGGAGTGCGGAAAGCTTTGCTTCCCCTGTTGCCGGCGGCAACACTGGCCTGCTCTCTCAAGCTCCATTCTGCCGCCATTTGTTTGAATTTGTTTACCTTCTATAATTGAAACTTTGTAGCTTGAGTGGAGGCTTAGGCCTGGCCAGGGCAGGCGGAAAGCTTGGCTTCCTCTGTTACCTAGAAAACCTTGCTCTCTGTGGCTGTAGCCATCTTGGTTTGGGTTAATTTGCATACTCACTCTGATTGGATGTTGGGCGTGGCTTGTGGGTGTGGCTTGTGGGTGTTTTGGAGGTATGGTCAATTTGCATATTTGTTTATTATTAGATAGGATAAATTATTATTTAAGTTCAGTTGTTTTGCATATATTCCTGGTGACTATTCAGGGAACATAAAGACACTGGACCAATAATAGCAATTTACTATGACTCAATTTAGCCTTCACCTGCTTAGCATTCAGTCCTAAATAGACATCTTCTCATTCTCTCAATTATTGATGGCAACTAACCCAAAAAAGTTTTGGTCCAGTACTTCAATAAGCTTAGATAAACAAATACCTCTCTGTCTCTCTCTCTCTCTCTCACCTAATTACCTTTTTTTGTTTGTTTGTTTATAATTAGTCATGATGTTTCTGTCCTGCTTTTAAATCCATTATAACTACTGGGAGTGATTTTCCTATAATTTGTTTCCCTCTGGCTGTCACGGAGGCAGGATGAGGTGGAGCTGGCGATTATTATGCTCAAAATACTAGGGGATAAGATGCAATTATCCCAGTTAGTGTGGACTTCGGCAAGCTTGTGCTACTTCCTTTCAATAGAGGGATTATTTTTAGATATTAAGCTCCTTTGTATGATGTTAACTTGTTCATTTAGGAGAAAAAAAAAATCAGAAAACTCCAAGGGTGGAATTAACCTTGATGAATCAGCGCTACTTATGAGAAGTAGTGAAGCAAAAACCAAAAGGTAATTTAGCAAAATGGCTCTCGAAATGATTAAAATTAATTACAGCTTCTGGCAAGAGTTTAGTCTTGAGCCAAGGCACCTTGCCTCTCCTCTCTAGTCCACCCTAGCCGGCCGAGTGTTTACCCTCAAACACGCCATCTGTCCTACCTCCCTTTCTTTAGGAACTCCCCATTTCCCCCAAGTTGGCTGCTTGATGTTCCTGGGGGCCCTTTCGCTTCCTGTTCAGCACCCGCTTTGTTCTGTACCAGACTAAGAATGATGCCAGCGCTGCTTCGTGCGCTAACTCATCTTACCAGGCTTGCTCTTTAGTTGCTCACATTCTGCTTTTCTTAGCCATGACCTGAATCTCAAAAGGCAATTTGGAGCCAGGGAGGAGGGGAGGTGGTGCCATGTTATGCCTCTGGGAGAATTATTTTAGGACAGGTAAGTTCTTGCCCTCCATGAAGCCAACCCTCTCTTTGCCGATGAGTAGGGCCAGTTATATTTAGAGATAAGTATTCCACACTCTTGTTCAAAAACCCTTTCTGATAAATCCATAAAGGGCTTTATAACAAAATCGCTGAGAAACTTTTGCTTTTGTACAAAGAAACCTTTCTAAGGAAGAAGTATTAGAGGTAACATAAGCACAATATCCCTGCTGCTTCTGGTTGAGTGTCTATGACAGATAACGCCTGGGCTACCCTTATCCTATGTTACCTCAAATTCCAGGCGGCTTTGCAATAATAGAGTTTTCTCTAACAACACACATTCACTTAGCAATTAGGTTAGTTATTAATGTCTCAGGGGATGGGCTTTTTATTGAACTTACTGGGATGGCATTGGTTAATAGATTTCTAAAGCCTTCAGGTATACAATTCTACATAACATCATCTGTACATTGTATTGTCTGTTTACCACTCCCAGTCAAGTCTCCTTCCATCACCATGTATCTCCCCTTTACCACCTCCTCCCCCTGCACCCCCTTTCCTCTGGAAATCACCATACTGTTGTCTGTGTCCATCAGTCTTCCTTTTTTACTTTTTCTTAATCTCTTAAACCCTTCTCACCCAGCCCCCAACCCCTTCCCCTCTGACAGCTATCAGTCTGTTCTCAGAGGATAGAGTGTTTAAGGGCAGGCACCGATGTTATCATTGCAGCTGTTGGCCCAAGATGTTTTAAGGGATAATGGTGTTTACTAGTATAGGTGCATGCTGATCAGTTACAAATAGTCACCAACATATAGAAACGGAAAGGAGCTAATAGATCTAGCGTCCTTACTTTCCAAATGAGAAAAATAAACTTCAAGACTTGACCAAATAACACAGTCAAGCAGAGGCTAGGACCCAGGCCTCCTGGCTTGCTGCTCAAACACTGGTAATGGAATGGTAGAGTTCCGGCTCTCCCTCTTTTTTCCATGGACCTCAGTACTAAGCACTCACCCACATGACCTTAGAGAACCCTGTTGTTAACGTCTTACTGTGCCTAATAAAAAATTATAGTTTATCATATGTATTTATATATAGGAAAACTTATAGTACATATAGTATAGGCTTTGGTACTACCCTTGGTTTCAGGCATCCACTGGGGAACATATCCCCAACTTTCTTCTTCCCTTTTGAAAATATGATTTTAGCCCTGGCTGGTTTAGCTCAGTGGATAGAGCATTGGCCTGTGGTCTGAAGGGTCCCAGGTTTGATTCTGGTCAAGGGCACATGCCCGGGTTGCAGGCTCAATCCCCAGTGGGAGGCGTGCAGGAGGCAGCCAATCAGTGATTCTCTCTCATCATTGATGTTTCTATCTCTCTCTCCCTCTTCCTTCCTCTCTGAAATCAATAAAAATATATTAAAAAAAGAAAATATGATTTTATTTTTGTTTCTTTCTACTGTATTTTCTTTTTATGTTTTCATAAGTATTTCAAAGTTCAAAAATGTTATTTTCACCTGCTCTATTACCTATGTCTTATCAGACAAAATTTCCCATTTTTTAAAATTTTGTTGCCTTTCTTTTATAGTATTGGCTTTCCCTGAATGATTGGAAATTTTTGATTGGGAGATTTTCTTCTTTCTTGAGATTCATTGTCAGACTATCTATTAGTCCTGGCACTATTTATAGAGCAGGTACATTTACCAGGTAGAAGTTAGGGGTTCTGAAAACCTTCAATATTGCATTTTAATTTTTGCAATGTCACCATGGTACTATTTACTTAGATAAGTTAGACACGTATGGCTTTTTTGCTGCTACATGGAAACTAAATTTACAAAACAGAAAGAACCAGTGGTGGTGATAGGGAATGGCAGTTAGTGAGATTCCATAGATTTTCATTTTTTCTTTTACCATATCTATAGCCCCAGGCTGAGTTCCTCTATTACAGAAGGGATTATCAAAAGTCATTTAGAGGTAAGACTTCTGACTAAGGTGGCTAATCAATCAAGTTAGGAAAAAAAGTTTATTTAAGAAATGATAATAACAGGTATTGGTTTAATTTATGGTAAAATTGTTTCTGAAAGTGCTGTATGTAAATTGATAAAAATATTTAGGGACAATTTGGTGATACGTATTAAATTCTTAAATATGTAAATAGGCCAAAAATCCTATGTCTCAAAATTTATTTAAGGGAAATGATAAGAAAAATGTTCAAAGATGAATATCTGATAATGTTAATCAAAGAATTACTAATAATAGTTAATAAAATTAAAACAGCTTAAACACCCAACAGTAGGGAGATGATTAAATCAGGTTTTCCAGTACGTAAAATTTGAGTAACTCAGAAAATTAATAGAATTTTATCGAATAAAAAATCCAATGGCTCATTTGTTTATAAATACATCATAAAAGATTTCACTTTTGAAAGTTCATGATTTGAATTGGCATATTACACAACCCGAGAAGACCTGCAATTAATATACTTCTGCAATTGTTTTAATTTTATTTGATCCAAATCACTTATCTCCTCCTTTCCTCATAATCTGTAACATCTTGAAAGATTTTAGAAAGTAGTTTGAAAATCAGAGTTAAAATTTTGTGTTAGATCCAATCAACAAACACTGCTCACTAATTAACAAAGAATTTAACAGGGCATATTTATTAAGATAGAAAGTCAGTAATATAATCATACTACTAACTATATGTGATATGTATGTATTGTATGTTATAATTAAATATATAGGTATATATGCATTATATGTAACATATATAGTAAGTAAAATATAGCATATATAAAATGATACCATTTTGTAAAATATTATTGCCACATGACAGATTCATAGAATCATTCTGGAAGAATAGATATTAAAAGTTTAATGTGATAAAGGAATTATGGGTGATTTTATTTTATTTATTTTTATATCTATTTTTAAACATTAAAAAAAAATTGCATGAGCTAGATATATTAGTCTGCGGCCAGAACAAAATATTTCCACTAAAAACCTGCCAAAGTTTGGGGAAATTTTCTTCAGAGGCCCCAAATTTCATTATAAAGAGAATTCAAAAAATATTTGAATGACAGTAGCATTACTTGAAAAATAAGTACATATAGTACACAGAAGGTAGACTATACTTTTATATATGTAAAATGTTGGTTTATTTTTAAAATTCAAATAGGTACTATATTGATTTTTTTTTGCCCCGAGCATACTTGAATGTTAATCTCCACATTCAAAATGAATGGCAAATAGGAATTTGCAGTATTCAAAAATATACATCAGTTTACTTTGGCTTTGGATGAAGAGAAAAAATCCCTCCTGCTTAAATAAGTTCAACCATTCTATTAAAACATTTAGAATGCCATCTTTATCCTCAGTGGCTTCTTCACTTAGTTGACAAGTCTGGATGAATTTGGGTTTGTTCTAAGTGCAGAGCCAGCGGCCCTGAAGTGCAGTGAAGTGTTTCGCAGGCTTTCTCACAGCTTCGTACTTTGATCTCACTCTTCTGTTCTCTTGGCCAAATCCTTCCCTTCCTTTTGTATCCCACAAAGCTTATTCCGTATCTGAGTCCTTTGAAGTCAAAGGCAAAACAAGATTTGGATAAGTTGATTTTCCCACATCTCCCCGGATGAGTTTTTCAAGAACGGATGTATTACCAAGGCTCAGGTAGACATGTTCTTCAGCAAACAGCTACAGGTGATTCCTAGTGATTGTCTGTGATGAAGAATAGGGAGGAAGCCTGGTGGATATATGTTTGTAGACATAGGGTATAGCTTCCAAGTATGTTCTCTGTAAATTAATGGAGGAAAAGCTATCATAAGTGTGTGTGCTGCAGAAAACCTGTAGACCAAGATAGGGAAAGACCCCCAGAGCTATGCATCAGTTAAGATTCATTATCCTGCCAAAAATAAAAACTCTTTTTTTTCTTAGCAGGAAGTCAGGTTCATTATAAAATTATTTGTTCTGTTATCATTTATCAATTTGTCTTTATTCTCAGGTAATTTCATTGTAATCTATAGAAAGTCAATAAATACCTACGAATAACTATTTTATTATTCGTGTATTTGTTCAGATTAGTTATTAATAACTTCGGGAAATCCTTTATTTAAATATGAAGAACTGTTTGAAATTAATATACATGGCAAAGGAAGATAAATTGGATGTAATTAAGTGATTTGGAATCCCATCCCTGCTGCATAATAATTCTTTTTTACCTTACTTTCCTGCTCTTCATACATTAGGATGAAAAAATGCTTTTTATAAACATTTTTGTTTATGTCATTAAAGGGATTTCCTAATGTCTGGGCTAGTTGTACTGCTCTTCAGAAATCTTTAGCTTTTTGGGAAACTGTATTTTGGAATGAATACTACAACTCTATTTATATTGCAGTAGTGCAATATTATAACTTACTGTTGTGATTTTTTTAAAACTGTGATGCAGATGGTTTGAGTGGGCAAACATTTATCTATCAAACACCCAGGATTTCCACAAATTGTGTTAAAAGAAGCCAGAATTTTATTGAATCTCCAAACAATTGTTGTTGCTTTTTTCCCAAATAGAGTTTAAAATAAAGATATTTATATAAAACATTCAAATTCAATATTTAAAATAATTTTTTAAAATTGTTTTATATAAGTGAGAGATCCTTCAGGGGGTAAGCAGTAATTTTCTAGAAACTTGTAAGGTTTTCTTTTGAGTAACTTTGGATCACTTGTGATAGTTATATTATCTATAATAACAAAAGCGTAATATGCTAATTAGACCGGACAGCCAAACGACCTTCCGGACATCATTCCGGACATAGCTACAGCTGCGGGGGCCAATGCAGAGGCGGTTAGGGGCGATCAGACAGGCAAGCAAGCAGTTAGGGGCATCAGACGGGCAAGCAGAGTGGTTAGGGGTGATGAGGCAAGCAGGCAGAGTGTTAGGGGTGATCAGGCAGGTGAGTGGTTAGGGGCGATGAAGCAGGCAGGGAGAGTGGTTAGGGGCGATCAGGCAGGCAGGCAGGTGAGTGGTTAGGAGCCAGCAGTCCCAGATTGCGAGAGGGATGTCCGACTGCCAGTATAGGCCCAATCCCGGGGATTGGGCCTATACTGGCAGTCGGACATCCACCGAGGGGTCCCGGTACTCATTGCTAATTTCTTTTCATTTTAGCCCATGACTAGATAATTATATCTTTTGAGGAGAGTTAAAAATTAATGCAAGATTTAAGAATTTGGGAAGGATGCACAGGAAACTAAAGAGTATTGAATCTAAGTGGAGTAAAACTGCAAGGTTGTTTTAGGTAAATGGACTTTTAATTTTTGCTTTTTATCCTTTGAATAGTTTGAGATTTTTACAATAAGTATATTTTACTATTATAATGAAATCAATTAATAAGTGCTGCTGGTGCACTATTGAACTATTCCAGAAGAGAGAAATTTCATATGCACGTAACCTTCAGTGGCCTGTAAGAATCCAAGAATAATTATATTTTAATTTTAGTAGTTGCCATTTGGGTCAGAAATCTGATTGTAAATAAGGGAAATTTCCTTCATAAAGAGACACATAGATTTCCCATCAAATGACTACTGTCCCATTCCCATTTTTACATAGAGCTGGTAATGAAATTTTCAGAGGCTGTGTCACTTAATATAAGCAATGTTATTGTTTAATAGTTATAACTTTTATGGTGTCCTGCTGTAGGGAAGAAAAATTAATTTTTCCTCTACCCTTCTGAGTTCAATATACTTACTGTAAAAATCTCAAACTATTCAAAGGATAAAAAGCTGAGACCCCCTCAAATAAAAGACAGTTTAGTAAGAGAACATAAAAAATAAGTTTATTAACATGCACAATTCATGTATACCTGGGAGATACCTAGAAAAAAATGAGTAACTCAAAGAGGTGGCTTAGAATTCAGACTTAAATGTTGTCTTAATAGGGAAAGGGATGAGAGAGTACAGGCCTCTTAAAGGAGAATAAATGATTTTTAGGAAAGATTAATGGACCTTTAGAAGATAGATGGGAGGAATGGTAGTTTGTGACAAAGTTTGGGTGAAGTATGGACTGACTTCCAGTCTTTTCTCCTGTGATGAGGGTTAATTTTTCCTGATTGATGAAATTCCTAGAGAGGGAATTTATGACAATTGAGTTCCTTTTGAAGGACCTGTCTTTAGGAAGATAAGGGAAGCTCAGATAAAAAGCCTCTCTCTGCATTTGCTGTTTTTCAAGCGCTACACCTTAAAATAATCAATATGCCAAAGTGGCTTATTTTGGGCTGGCAAATTGTGGTACCCTCCACTGCCTTAGAGAATAACCATACTTACACCACAATTAGGTGATTTAATATCCTGTACTAGGGGCTACCTTTAAAGATCAACAAAATCTCGAGAAGAGCTAATTGTGGCTCTCTAGTAAACAAACCCTTATATCCTAAGAATTTTTTACCCTTTTGTACTTCATGGTAGTTTTTACCTAGATCCAGGAATCAGAGTTTAACCAAAATACAACACAGAACATTTTCAATGGTATTTTAAGGAGTTGGTCAATGTCCCTAGACTGATTAACTTGATAAACCAATACATAAACATAAAAGGCAATAGCAAAAAAAAAAATTAAAAATAAACCTAGTTAAAAAAAAAATCTTGCCAATATGTAAGGAAGAATTCCAAAATAATTTGATATCGAATTGGATTTTTAAAAACACATATGACCCTTCAATTACTATTCCAAAGGTATTCCAATGTCTAATCTCCAAATTTAGAAAACCATGTGTATTGAATCTAAGTTCACATTCATAAATAAAGTCTCCAGAGCGGAATATTAATAGCATTAATGAAGATCACTTTACTACCAGGTCAGTGCAATCAGTGGGTGGATTCCAGGGCCCACAGAGTCACCTGCAGAGGTTGTGTTGGTCTGTAATCCTCATGAAAGCCTGCATTGCTGTTCTCACCTTGGTATTCTCATGACCACACCTGCTAGTCACAGTAGCACACTGTGTTCTCCATGGAGTGTTTTGCCTTTTTTTTTCCTTCCAGTTTTAAATGTGGTACAGGAAAATGCTGCATCTCTGAGTTTGTCTTTGGGACATTGTCACAGTGTTAAATATAATGGCATGTCATTTTGTGACACCAGACAATCTATTCAAAACTTTAAGAAAAAAAACAAGCATCTCTCAATCAAGAGACATGATCAGTTCTGTTTAAGTGTCTTATATCATGTTTATTTCTTTCTTTCACTAATGCTACATTTCAGAAGTCCTTCTATGTATGAAATCTTTTCATGTATATTTCTTTACTTAGAAAATAAGTGAAAAAATATACTTGAAAATAAGTCACATTGAAAAAATATAAAGCCTATATTTCATATTTGAGTGAAAGAGTAGTGAAAGTTATATATATATATACTTTGGTGCTGATATTAAAAATATGGTTATTCATATGCATGATCATTATCTTTTCTTACATGGGCTTTATATCTGAATGGTTTCCAAAATTACTAGGGGCAAAGTAGAGTTTAAATTGAAGTTATGAGTTATGGCCTTGAATTAATACAAATGAAATTTCTTCATTGCAAAACTCAGCCACCATCTCTAAACTTAATTCTTTTCCTGACTGCTTCTCAAGACTGCTATTATCTTGAACTTATTGTATTTTCCTCCAGACCTTTTTATTCCCTCTTCAGAGCTCATATTTAGAGTCCCCAAAATCCTTAAAAAGGATTCAGCTTGTGGTAAATTTTCACTAAGGTTGTTACCCATATTTAGATTTTACCTGGAAATTATTTTTCTTTGAATCAATAAGATAAAATATTTTTTAGTATGCTGCGCATTTGCCATTAAAAAATATTTTCTTTAGAAGAAATGAAAGTTGAAATTTACAATGTAACAATTTTCTTCCTCCTAAACAAAAACAAGAAGAATAATTACTTGCTGAATTGTAGATTCAATTTCTAGGATAAAACCTGTATAATTCTATTTAAAAATTTTTTAAATGATCTCATTTGAAAAAAGATTGTATGTAAATTCTTTTCTTCATTGTTATTTGCTTATGTAAGTGTTAATAATAACCCTTTGCACTCGCTTGCTTTTTTCTCGATTCCTTTATTCTACTCGGGATTTAATTTTTTAAATACCCCAGATTTTACAAAGTGCGGCAGTAGAATAAAAAACTGGAGTTTCTTTTCATACAAACTTATTTATTTGGATTTTTTTATATTTCAAATACATACGAGCTGCTACTGATGCTAACCGTGTCGAGTCACACTCGACATCCGAGTGCAAAAGGTTAAATATAATTTTGATAAAGTATGTCAGGAAAGAGGTTTTTAAATCATAGCTTTTTCCCAGAACACACATACACATGCTCCCCAATAATGAATATCTAGGGAAAAAATGATTTAAACCCTTTTGTTATAAACAAGCAATTTGTAAGGAATTTCCTACCAAAAAAGTTTCCTTTCTTTTTCATTTCTCCACATTTTTCACATCTTCCAGAAACAAATATCGTTAGGTAGTGTCAGCATAGTCAAGATACTAAGGAGAGGCACAACATAAAGAAACCAAATCATCTAAATGTGTTCTCTAGAAAGCAGAATGTAAACAAATAAACATTTTATAAAAATACATGGTGTCCCCCCAAAAGTGTATACACATTTTTTTTCGGATAGCTCAACTGATGTTTCTTGATTTTCAGATTTAATCCATTAGAATTAATAATTATTCAAAGTGTGTACACATTTTTTTGGGACACCCTATCTATCCCTATATATGTAAAAGGTAGTCTGATGCACGTAAATACTAATGAAATATGGCCTACCCCATAGAGAAAATGCTCTGACCCACTCGTTCATGCTCAGAATGGCATCGCCAGTTGTGTAATGTGCACAGCAACTGTGGAGAATAAACTCTGGTTGCTTAGCCATAAAGATAACATCTCATTGTTGAGTAGTGCTTTTACAGTTTAAATATAGTTCTTTCATGTCTCCAATAACCTTATAAAATAGTTGCAATCTCCTCTGGCAAATGAGAAAACAGATGCTGGCAGATTACGAATGTTCTGTGGGGTCACTCACCAAGCAAATGCAGGCCGTGCCTGAACCTCAGGGTTGTCTAAATTAAAAACGTTGGCTCTTTCCTCCAACCCACGCAGTCTCAGTCTTGCAATGAAAAGCCCAGAGTCACTAGTAAGGATTTGGCAGTTACGTTCTTGGCAAGGACTCTGACTCCTGAGGTGTGCACTCTCGGGCCTGTTCCCTTTCTCTTCTCAGCCACAGCTTAGTTTGGTCTGCGTTTGCACTGCCCCATAGGTAGCAGTAGGGAAGTTAGTCCTGGCTTTCCTGGAAGACCTGAGTGAAAGGTGAGCCGTGAAGTCCACTCAAGGTTTCAGTTCCTGGATTTATCAGCAGGGAAAGAAAATGACCCGTGTGACACAGGGCTCCTACAAATCGGTACTGTATAGACTGCAGTGACTCAGAATTCTAGTCTTCTTCCAGCCCTTGTTCTGTGCCTTGGAGGAACTCCTTCAGCATTGCTCGGTAATACTCCCCGAGGAAGAAGACAGTCAGTTCTGGAAGTGGAAGGCTGAGGGTTGCAAGATGAAGACCCTTTCTGTGAGAGGCAGGGTAGTGCAGCAGTTAGCAGCTGACTGTGGACTCTGGGTTCTATCTTAGGCTCTGTGGCTTTCTGTCCCTGTGACTTTGAAGTTTTACCCACGTCTCAGTTTCCCCATTTGTACAATGGAAATGATGATGATGATGGATGATACCTATCTGACAATGGCCTTACGAGATAGGTGTCTGTGCAGTGGTTACAGTGGTGCCAGGGGTTGCAGTGGATGCAGTGGATACAGAAGTGCTGCTACATAAATGTTGGCTATCATTTGGCATTGAAGAACTTTTGCTGCATTTGAAAAAAATAGTGGCACAGCATATTTGAAAAAAATATTGAATTTATTGGGGTGATTTTTTAAGTGTACAATTCTATAATACATTATCTATGTACTAGAGGCCCGGTGCACGAATTTGTGCTTGGGTGGGGTCCCTCGGGGTGGCCTGCGGGGATCAGGCCCCAGCTCGAGCCCCTAAGCTCGCAGCCCCAGCTCACACCCCCAGCCCCGCAGCCCCACCTGGCACCCCACATTGGCCTGGCACCACCCCCTCACCTGCTCCACCATCCTGCCTGTGGGGCGATCAATTGGGGGCCTGACCCCCCACCTGGCTCCCTCAGCACCTGGGAGCTGGGTGGTGGCCCCACCCCCCGCCGCCACCGCTGGTCGCCATCTACAGGGTGATTGGGTCCCTGCTCACACCCACCTTGGCCTGGCGTTGCCCGCTCACCTGCTCCACCGTCCCGCTGCAGTCCCACTCTCACTGGGGCCCATTGGGGCTGGCAGTGCCTCCACTGCTGCCCACGGCCAGCGCCGCCCCATCGCCCACGCTTGCCATGTTCCACGCCGCCCCCTGGGGGTCAGCACACATCATAGTGAGTGGTCGAACTCCCGGTTGAACTCCCAGTTGAATTCCCGGTTGAACAATTTGCATATTCTACCCACAAGTCCCCTTCTGTTACCATTTAGCTTCACTTTACACACTTCTACCTGTCCCCCCTTCCCCAATAGGTAATCACCATACTGTTGTCTGTGCTGTGAGGTTGTTTTTTTTGCTTAATCCATTCACTGTTTTCCTCCAGACTCCCTTCTCCTGTGACAGCATCAGTGTCCGAGTTTATTTCTATTTTGTTATTTATTTTTTCATTAGATTCCACATATGAGTTAAGTCATATGGTATTTGCCTTTCTCTGCCTGGCTTACTTAATTTAGCATAATACTCTCTAGGTCCATCCATGCTGTCGTAAAAGGTAGATTTCCTTTTTTTTTTTTTTTTTTTTATATCCAGGTAGTATTTTATTGTATAGATGTACCACAGCTTTTTCATCCACTCATCTACTGATGGGTACTTAGCCTGCTTCCAAATCTTGTCTATTGTAAATAACGCTGCAATGAATTTTGGGGTGCATATATTCTTTCAAATTAGTGTTTTGGGTTTCTTCGGGTATATTCCCAGAAGTGGAATCTCTGGGTCATAAGGAAGCATATCTTTATGATGCCTAAATATAATTTTCAAAAGTATAGCAAGAGCACATTTGAGTCAGATATACCCAGATTATTGCACACTGGATTAGGATTATCATGTGTAAATCAGAGCCAAGTACATGTACATAATCAGTGCATAGACCTAGGGATACTATTTGCAGTGGCTGAAATAGTGCAAAGGAAGTGTTGGGTAAATGATTTACAGATAGTTAAAGGAAAACCTCTCTAGTTCAATAAATCAGTCCACTAGCAAGTGTGTGTTGGTTTATGACTGCCAAAGAATTGATAATTTTTCATGCTGAACTCACATGCCTGAAGAATCAAACAGGGAAACTGCTTATGGCAGTCTACAAACTTCTTATTTAAAAGTTTAAACGAAGAGCCCTAAAGCCGGTTTGGCTCAGTGGATAGAGCGTTGGAAGGGTCCAGGGTTCAATCCGGTCAAGGGCACCTACCTCTGTTGTAGGCTCCTTCCGGGCCCGGGCCCTGGTCAGGGCTCATGCAGGAGGCAACCAATCAATGTGTTTCGCTCACGTGAATATTTCTCTCTGTTTTTTTCCTCTCTCTTCCACTCTCTTGAAAAATCAATGGAAAAATATCCTTGGGTGAAGATTTTTAAAAAAAAAGTTGAAATGAAGGGGCGGTGCTATAAAGAATTACATATTTTAAAGGAGCTTCTAAGTCTGTACGTTTCTGTTTACTCAGCCATCTGAGTCACGTGAGAGGCAGCACACTATGGTCCCTACGCTGCTTGTGAAGGGCCATGGGTTGGCTTTAGCCCTCTCTGAGTTTGAATCCAGCTCTGCCACTTGCAAGATGTGTCCGTTTAGACATCTTACTCTTCCCTACACTCAGCAAAAATGGTCATGAGAATAATAATACTCACCCCATAGAATTGTTTAATCTATGGGAAGTGTCTAGATCTAACAATATAATTTAACTCTTTTAAATGAATAGCTTAATTTCCTACTCTTGATGTTATTTCTCTGGGGTTCCCAAGACAGGAACCTGGGGATCAACTTCTATTTATATTTCTCTCTTAAATCACTCCTAACACACATTCAGTTGTTTAACTCGGGTCTTGCCAATAGTAAGCTCCCTGATCCATCTTACAGTTAGCCTGTCATTTCTGCTTCCATTTTTCCTTGATGGGTTTTTTTTTTAAATAATCTCTTACTTTATCTCCTAATCAATGTGTATATTGTAAGTACTTTAACTACTTATGGGCACAAGGGTGGGGTTTGTTTATTTTTTTATGTTTGTAACCTAATGCCATGTCAGTGCCTTACACACCATAGGTACTAAATACATGTGAACGCACGCACACACACTTTTTTTTATTGCGGTTTCATAATTTTATTTGACAATCAGTGATTAATTTTCATCCATATTAACAGCTTGTATGTGTTTTAAAGCGGTGGCAGCTACATAGGTAATCAGTGTATGGGGCTTGTTTGGTGAATCTTCATCCTCATTGTGTTTTCTGGACAACCACACCTGGCTATTGTATGGGACATTCCATTCCTTATTCTACCTTTGTTGGGCCTGGTGTCAATGAACACATCTGGAGTTTCCATCTTCTTCAGGGCTGATTTCCAGATCTCTTTGAGTGCCCGAGGGGCACGCTTCTTGAAACCCACTCCATGGATGTGCCTGTGAATGTTGATGGTGTGTTCTCTGCTCACTGCCTCGTTGGTGGCAGAATGGCCCTTCGTTTTGCTGCCCTTGTTTGTGGGAGCCTTTCTACCAAGCCCAGGTTGGAAAGGAGCACACACACACACACACACACACACACACACACCACACACACACTCACACTCACACACACACACACTTACACACACCACACACTCGCACACACTCACACTCACACACACACTCACACACTTACACTCACACACACATTCACACTCACACTCACACACCACACACACACTCACACACACACATTCACACACACACACACTCACACACACCACACACTCACACACACACTCACACAAACACACACACACTCACACACTCACACTCACACACACACACTCACACACACATTCACACACACACTCACACACACTCACACACACACTCACACACATATTCACACACACATTCACACACATACATACTCACACACACACACACACATTCACACACACATACACACACTCACACTCACACACCACACACACACACTCACACACACCACACACACACATTTACACACACACATTCACACACACACATTCACACACACACTTTAAAAAAAATTAACAAAATAGTGGAATTCCACTCACTGTCACTGAAATTACTCTTCAAAATGTAAAATTGATCACATTATTCTCTGCTTACAACCTTTTGGTGATTTTCCTTTTGTATTAATTGGGACTCTCAGAGAAGTCGTGACACAAAATTAACATTGACATCATTGCTCAGAAGATAATATTCAACTCTTGGCGTTGAATTTAAGTCCTGTCATGATTTGGTCTCTGAATAGCTCTTCAAGTGCACTGCCCACCGTTCTAAAGCACTCACGGTGCCACTCGTGAGTCATGTGACATTACCCTTCTGAGCTGTGGCACCTGCTGCTCCCTCCTCACCGAAGTCCCTGTCACCTTGCTATATGCCTTTACTCTTCAGAGCTTTTAAAAAACGTTTTTCCTTTTCTGAAGGCTTTCATTGTGTTTCTCATTCTGTCTCACTTGGAAGATTTGGGCCCTGCTAGCTTGTGCCTCTTCTGTTCCATGTGCATATTCCTAATATGTAACTGATGGCACGGGTGTCATGGTTGTTTCGTGGTTTCTTCTAGGACTTTCCTGAGAGCAAGACTCTGTTTTAGTCATCTTTTTTGTTGTTGTTAATCCTCACCTGAGGATATTTTTTCCATTGATTTTTCGAGAGAGTGGAAGAGACGACGGAGAGAGACAGAGAGAGAGAAACATTGATGTAAGAGAGACACATCGATTGATTGCCTCCCACATGTGCCCCAACCAGGGCCAGGCATTGAGCTTGGGATTGAGCCTGCAACTGAGGTATGTGCCCTTGATTGGAATTGAACCCGGGATACTGTAGTCCATGGGCTGACGCACTAGCCACTGAACCAAGCCATCTAGGGCTGTTTTAGTCATCTTTTTATTTGCATCTCTACTAGGAAGACAAGTTCTTAACAGGTGCCTAGTTAATGTTGTTGAATTTCTTCATGGGGAAATGAATTAGTGTGTTGATAATTTTTTAAAAATAGCACTCCCAATTTTTCTTATTCTTATTATTCTGCTTTTCTCTTTTTAGAATCCACATTTTGAATTATTGATGTTACAAGGTACTGTCTATCCCAAACTTCAGAGAGTTTGAAATTCTCTTATATTCGCTTCTATTATATCACAGACATCACCTCTGAGGGTTAACATACTAGTATAGGCTGGTCTAGAGTAGAGAATGAAATCTCAAGGGAGTAAGAAGAGCCTTAGGAAAGAAACTGGTCATGAATAATAAAATTGTCATTTTTGCAAGTTTTTTGACCCATGTTCTAGCAGCATGAGTTTTAAGTTTCAATGCACATATAAATAAAAACATGAATTTATGAAAGAACCACAGACTCAACTACCCATCCTAATGATAAATAATAACCTCTGAAGAGCAGGAGGGTACAGAGAAATTTTCTCAGTCCAGTAACATGGAAATCATTTACATATGCTATTCACTTATTTACTGAAAGATATATACTGAGAATTGAAGCCATCAATTCAAATATATTTAAAATGTAACATCAATGAACCCGGTAAGATGAATAAGTTGGTTTATCATTTCATGCTTCATACTTATAATTTTTGTGCTTTTTCAATTCTTATACATTTTTTTTTGTATCTTAGCTAATGTATAATTGGTGCTGGCTTTCTATTTTCTCTAAAAAATGTATAACTATAAAAATAATGTTTAAAGTCCCATTCTACTTAGAGATTAAAAGCTTATGATAGTTATTCAGAGTTTATACTTAGGTGAATACTAAAAATATTTCTGTAGCTATTATGGCTCTCTAAAATGAAGATTCCCTCTCTCCCTGGTATTATAGAATAGTCTGGAAAGGCATGATAACAAATATTTTTCATTTATTTGCTTTTTGTGACAACTGAAACTAGGAGCTGGGAAATAATTCCTGTATTAGATTCTGTGCTGCTGTGGCACCAATTCAGACATTTCTCAGATAGCCACATTGCAGATGAATTAATATTAAAAGGAAGCGATGACCCCATTTCTTCTGCCAAGTTTAAGCTTCAGGAGGCATTAGAAAATCAAAGAGAATTTTCCTCCCCTAAACGGTCTACTCCTAAGGTGATCTTTGGTAAATCAAGTTAAGCCAGTGTGCTTTCTTAGAGGGTGCTTTGTTGTTATGGGGAAAGCAGTCCCATTCCTCATACTCTGGAGGATAGCACTGACTTGAAAAGGGCAGTATGTGTATTCTTTTTAAAAAAAAATATATATTTTATTTATTTTACAGAGAGGAAGGGAGAGGGATAGAGCGTTAGAAACATCGATGAGAGAGAAACATCGATGAGAGAGAAACATCAATCAGCTGCCTCCTGCACACTCCCTACTGGGTAGGTACCCGCAACCAAGGTACATGCCCTTGACAAGAATCGAACCTGGGACCCTTCAGTCTGCAGGCCGACGCTCTATCCACTGAGCCAGACCGGTGAGGGCAGCATGTGTATTCTTTAACACAGGACTTCATGGCACTTGGAGTAAGATGATCAGGTTCAAATTCAGGGCAAGTTATCTAACCATTCTAGGATTTCATTTCTTTAGCTTGAAAATCCAGGTGTTTAATATTACCAGTTCCTTGCATTGTTGTGAGCTTTGATAATCCATGTACCCTTGCACTAAGTATACAACAAATATTATCTATTTTTAAAAATATATTTTAATTGATTTCAGAGAGGAAGGGAAAGGAGAGGGAGATAGAAACATCAATGATGAGATAGAATCATTGATCAGCTGCCTCCTGCACGTCCACACTGGGGATCAAGCCTGCAACCCATACATGTACCCTGACAGGGAATTGAATCGTGACCTCCTGGTTCATAGGTTCATTCTCAACCACTGAGCCATGCCAGCCGGGCCAAATATTATCTATTTTTATGATGTTTTCCCCTGTTTGGTCTTCTGTTCTATTGTTGTTTGTTTGTTTTTTATTAACAAGCATTTTTGGAGAAAAGTCAGAGCCTGGTTTTAAAATTTGGCAATCTTGGCAGTTTTATGAGTTATGTTTTTTTATTGCAAAGATACAAATTTTGCTATTTGGTTTGTTATATATATAACTTTTTGTTTACATGTATAATGTCCCTTTCCCATCCTCCTCCTCCTCCTCCTCATCTCCACCAACTCCTCACATTTAACATTTTTGGCTAGGAGATATAAGAAGTTAGAGGCTGGGGGTGGTTTTCTTCAATATTTCTCTCTATTTCTAAAATCTGTCTTTTCTCTCAGTTATATTTTGCTCCAGGTTCACACGTATGCAGGGAATTGATGACGAGGCAGTGCCATTCGATGCTGTGCTTCAGACTGGTGTGTTTATCAGTGGAGAGTCTGGCTGCCAGGCCTAGATAAACACATGCTTATCAACAACCAACACCATATGGCAGGAAACAGCCTCTGACTTGGGCAGTGGCATCCAGGATCGGCCCTCCTGGTGTCTACGCCGGGCCCAGCTGCCAGAGTGAAGTACAAATTAATTGCTTCTCTTCTTCTTGCTCCCCTGGAAGGTATATATCCCAAAGCCTTTGTTCTGGTCATCATACTATTTTTACCAACCATTCTATGCCAGTGTGTTCCCCTTCTATGACAAGCAACTCCTAGTAGTTGTTTAACCCATTAATCAACTAATTACCCTAAATAATTTATTAGGGTTCCAAATTTAATCAACTTGGATTTGCAGAGGGATAGCTCTGCAAAAGAATTATTCACAATTATTTACTTTCCAAAGTATACAAATGCAATACTTAAAAAGTTTTAGATACTTCTGACGCCTTAAAAAATAATGCTCATTTAGACAACAACACACAAAATGATGATAATGAAGTTAACTTATAAAAGCAGTGGATCTTTGGTTCAGAGAGGCTATAAGAATTTGAAGTACTATTAAAATATGAGACAAAGTCAATTGCTTGCTTCTTTTTCTTGGTCAACCGAATTGTCAACGAACGTTCCTGAGCTATTTTCTCACGAGAACTGTTCCTCCTTTGAAGGCCCTGGTGCTTTCCAATATTTTTCCTCCAGGTATTTTGCCACCTTCTGCAGGAATCAAGGTTTTGATGTGTAAGGCTGATGTTTTCATACACGTTGGGAAGGTTGTCCTCTATTTCTAAGTGGTAAATTCCCTTCTCCACTGATTCCCTGTGAAGCTGCATTTCATGTTCTGGATAGGGTTCAGGACGTCTGTGGAGTTTTAGCTGAAGCCTTTGAACTTCACTGTGAAATTGTAAATCTTCACATTACTCTGGTTGGAGGTTTTAAAATTCGCACTATAAATAATTTGTGCATGCGGTTTTCTTCATGTAATTAAAAATATTCCTTGTTTTTCTCTTTTGAGTTTAAGGTAACATTTAAGTTAATATAATCGATGAGTTTCCTCAGATCAACATCTGACCGGTAATATTGGTCTCCATTTTCTGCTTTACTCTTGTTTCTATTTCCTGTTGCTACAGTCATGTAATGTGTTATAAAGAGAGCAGGTAAGTTTATCAGCTTCAGTCCGGATGCAGTCATGGATTTTAATGGACTCTCTATCCTGTTTTCTCGTGTGTTGAAATGTTCAAGCATTTCTTTCTGTTCTTTCAGCTCTGCCACTCCTTTTTAATATCTTTATTGATTTTTTAGAGGGGAAGGGAGAGGGAGAGGGAGAGAGAGAGATAGAAACATAGACGAGACAGAAACATTGGTTGGCTTCATCCTGCACACCCTCTCCTGGGGATTGAGCCTGAAACCTGGGCACGTGCCCTGACCGGGAATCAAATTGGCAACCGCTTGATGCATGGGACAACGCTCAACCAACTGAGCCACACCAGCTGAGCCACACCAGCTGCCACTCTTTCGTACCATTTAGCAATTTACTGTGCTAAGCAGGTTTAGGCTTTCCTGAAGCTGAACATTTTCTTCAAAACCTTTAACTATTTCTCTCTGATGCTGTTCTACATTCTCCTGAGATCCTTTCAGATATTTTTACCTTCAATCACTTGGGACTGGAGAGGTTTTTATGTCTCTTTGATGACTATTTTTGTCCTTTAAGATGAGGCACCTTAACTCCATGAAGTAAAATTTTAGGAGACTTACTTTTCTGTTATCAGTTGAGAGAAAACCTACTGTATCCCCCGCGGGAAAGGTGGACCTGTTCACATCTCAATCTAAGTGCTGCCGAGCACAGAGTCTGTAACTCCAGAAGACTCACCGCCACTGCAGGCGACTTGAGGGCAACAAAGGCTTCTGTAATGAGCCTAATCGTCTCACTGGTTTTATGATACTTTTCAACTCTAGCAGAAAATCTTTGCTGGATTATTTCCCCTCAAAGGGCGGAGACAGAGGGAAGCTAGGTAGTCAGGAATTGGGACCATAGGGGGGAGGAAATAAAACCCAGGCACCCCAACTGGGCGGGGAAGGGAGGGCATGGGCGAAAGACATGAGGTGACCTTTAAAACATACCAACGATGCTAAGACAAAGTGCAGATAACCAATCAGAAGGCAGTAAGGCATATAAACCAATCCCAAGGATGTTGCTAAGGCAGAATTCTTTGAAAAGACCAATGAGGAGCTCGCAAGGCTGTCTCAACACCCTCAATTAAAAGGTGCACTCTTCTCCCCCACCCGCAGTGGATTCCTGCTGTTCATGTGGCAGGGGAGCTCGTCCCAGCGCCAGTGTGGCTTGTGGCCATATGGGACTCTATACATGGACTAACAGACTTTAGTCCCATGGATGCTCTCAATAAACTATGGTTCCAACAACCATTTTTGTCTGCAACTTCATTCTTCGATTTTGCAAGACTACGAACTCTGACTCAACACCGCACATTTTGGTTTCAAAAGTACACCAGCATTCTTACTATCCAAACAATCGAAGCAGTACACATCAGAATTTCCAAGGGAAATTGAACAGACTTGAGCCTTGTGTCCATAATTCAGATCACAACATCATTGCCTAGCTGCCACAGGATTAACTGGAAACGTGTGTGTGTGTGTGTGTGTGTGTGTGTGTGTGTGTGTGTGTGTGGCATGAGGCGGCCTTCCCTGGCTCCAGTGGGCACTGCAGCTCTGCTTCTGGCCGGTGGCTACAACTGCCTTCTCAGAGCTGAGTGTTGGTGTTCCACCTCAAACCAACGATTTCTGACAACCAGGATAGACTATTAGTGAGCTACAAGAGGGCTCCACGTTAAGAGTATTGCATGCCCTAGCTCAGTGGTCGGCAAACTCATTAGTCAACAGAGCCAAATATCAACAGTACAACGATTGAAATTTCTTTTGAGAGCCAAATTTTTTAAACTTAAACTTCTTCTAACGCCACTTCTTCAAAATAGACTTGCCCAGGCTGTGGTATTTTGTGGAAGAGCCGCACTCAAGGGGCCAAAGAGCTGCATGTGGCTTGCGAGCCACAGCTTGCCGACCACGGCCCTAGCTGGTTTGGCTCCGTGGATAGAGCATCGGCCTGTGGACTGAAGGGTCCCGGGTTCCATACCGGTCAAGGGCACATGCCCGGGTTGCAGGCTCGATCCCCAGTAGGGGCTGTACAGGAGGCAGCCAATCAATGATTCTCTCTCATCATTGATGTTTCTATCTATCTCTCCCTCTCCCTTACTCTCTGAAATCAATAAAAATATATTTAAAAATAATAAAAAAAAGTGTTGCTTTTTAAATTGCTCTGAAACTGCACACATAGGGAGAATTCTATTTGCACAGTGCATTGGGGGAAAGACCTGGCTTAGGGTGTTACCTGCTCTCTCAGGGAGCTGGGTTTCTGTGCCCTTCTCAGAAATGCTCCCTTTTCTCTCATATGCTGCCCTCAGGAAATGACATAATAAAAGGTGTAAGCATTTGACATTCAATTCTCTAATGGATCCTGTCTCCTTCCTTTGTCTGGTTAATTTCTTTGCCATTCAATTGGAAAAATTCTCAGGAAGGGATTAGAGTTCTTTTCTGTCTCTCTCCCCTCTGCCTGTGTGTGCGTGTGCATGCGTGTGTGTGTGTGTGTGTGTGTGTGTGAGAGAGAGAGAGAGAGAGAGAGAGAGAGAGAGAGAGAGAGAGAGGGAGAGAGAGAGAAAGAGAGAGAGAGAGATTTACCTTTAAAGTACTAGATATTTTAGGTAGTTCAACTCTATTTTTCTTTAATTTTTATCTCATTAACAACAGAAGAGTAAGGTTACTTTTCATATTCTCACTAAGGAAAGGAGGTACCATGAGAATAGTTTTGAATAGGGGAAAGTATTGAGTGTGCTTTGGAGCAGGGGCAGCTATATAGGTTTCAGAGAAGTGAGGTGGTGGACAAGATGAACACTGTTTCCCTCCCAAAGTGTTTGCCTTAGGGAATTAGTGACTAAAAACCTTAAGTCCTTGTGTTGTGTTCATGATACTCAGGTATATACTATTAGAATACTTTTCAAAGTGATTGCTTTATCAAATCCCATTTTCCAAGAGAGTTATGTGGTATAAGTCATTTAACCAAATTTGCTATAGAATTCCAAAAGTTTCAAAGTAATCCTTCTCAATTAAATCCATTTGTTGATTCAGGTCATACCTAATTTGCCTTAGTAGTGAATAAAGTAACTGCCACTTAAAATACCTTTTTTTTTTTTTCAAGAATGCTTTATCAGTGAGAAACTCTGAAACGCATTTTAAGAAACTCTTATATTAAGTAAACTAGAAGCCCGGTGCACGAATTATTAAGTAAATAGAACCCCGGTGGTCTCTTAGGGTGTCCTGCAGGGATTGGGCCCCCGCTCATGCCCCCAGCCTCTCAGCCTCGCAGCTCTGCCTGGCACTCTGCCTTGGCCTGGCGCCGCCCCGTCACCTGCTCCACCATCCTGCCTAGGGGGCGATCTGGCGGTGGCCCCACCCCCTGCCACCACCATTGGTCGTCGTCTGTGGGGTGATCAGTGGGGCGATGGGCCCCCCCCTCACACCCTCCTTGGCCTGGCACCACCTGCTCACCTGCTCCACCATCCTGCTGGGGTCCTACTCTCGTCAGGGCCCATCAGGGCTAGCAGCGTCTTCATTGTTGTCTGCTGCCAGCGCTGCATCACTGACGCCTGACATGTTCTGCGGGTCCCCCACCCCTCCCCCCGGTGGTCAGCACACGTCATAGCAAGCGGTCAAACTCCCGGTTGAACAATTTGCATATTAAGCTTTTATTATATAGGATAGAAGAACATTCAGAAGTGATAAATATACTTTCTTCCTGTCTAGATATACAATTATAGAGCAGCTTTTCCCCTGCAAACACAATAATTACTTCAAATTAAACTCTTGACAACTCTAGTCCAATTCGACTATCATATGCAATATTATTTTGGTGTGTTCTAAAGAAGCTGAGATAGAAACAGAAAGATAAATTATATTTTAGAATATAATATTGTAAAGCTATAAACCTCTACTGGTAGTCGTTTTTCCATACACAACTCTTAAGTATGCAAATCCACTAAGTTTTATAAATGTAGATGTCTGTGTAACCAGCATGTAGATCAAGACAGAAAATCTCCAGCTCCTTCATGCTTCTCCCATGTCAACCCACAGAGGTAAACATAGTTATAACCTGTATCACTGTGAGTTAATTTTTCCTTCCCTTAAACTTCAGGTAAATGGAATTATAGCTATTTCCTCTTTTAAGTCTGTCTCCTTTTGCTGATCATTTTGTCTGTGAGATTCATTTAAGCTGTTGCATGTAGCAACGGTTTGTTCTTTTTCATTACTGAGCAGCATGAATACTGTGCTATTTATTTATCTATTCTACTATGGTTGGACATTTGAATCGAACTGAGTTTTGGACAAGTATGACTATAGATTCTATCTATATTTTTGTGTATGTTCCTTGGTGGGCGTAAGAACTTATTACTGTTGCGTATACTCCTGGTTCAGACTTGTTGGGTCATAGGCATTTTTAGTTTTACTCTATGTATAGCCAAATAACTTCTCAAAGTGTTGTCCCAATTGACACTCCCACCAGCAGTGTGTAAAAGTTCCAGTCACTCCAATCATTGTCTTTATGTTTGTAGTCTGACTCATACTAATTTTTTTGTAAACAGAAGGCTTGGATGTGATTAAAAATCATCTATCTGTTGGCAATAATGACAAAAAGCAAAAAGAAACAAGGAAACACATTGCTTTGTTTTGCTTTCCTAATATCCTGTGCTAAAATTTTGTCAGTTTATAAGCTACATCAGAGATTGTGCTCATTTTTTTAAATTTCATTTTGCTATCATGGTTAAATACACATTGTTAAGATTGGAATGAGTTACTTTGAGACCTAAATAGTTTCCCACACTAAATATAGGGTGCCCCCTCAGAACATATTTTGAATAATTAGAGAGGCAGTGTTTATTAAAATGTAGTTCATCTTCAAAATTGAGCTATTAGCTGTTAAAATGTGTATACATTTTTGGGGGACACCTTGTATATTCAAGCAGAAATTGATAACTATCTACTAGAGAATAAGAATGAAATTTTGCACTTAATTGTAAGTTATACTAGATGTATTTTGTTTCCTTCAAACTCTAAAGTATTTTAATTCTAAAATATGGAAAGTCTTCTTTTTGACACAAAAATGTCAATCACATGCCTTTTAAAGATGTTCACTTTTCATTAGCTTATTTGACCTACCAACCACTGTGAACAATAACCTGCAAACTTCATTTTTACTTTGTGGATGAAGAAAACAGGGCCCTGAAATTGTTCCCTCTGGTTGGCAATAAAGGGGCAGAGCTTGGAATAGGTTGCAGTTTCCCTGGCTCTGGTCCTGGTTTTCAGTCATCACGTCTCTGGGGTGGACTCTATAATCCTAGAGAATAGCAGAAACATGTAGATATCCAGACACAGTTATAAGCATTTGATCATATGCTCTTTATTATATGTATACTAGAGGCCCGGTGCATGAGTTCGTGCATGGGTGGGGTCCCTTGGGGTGGCCTGTGGAGATTGGGCCCCAGCTCGTGCCCTCAGCCTCACAGCCCTGTAACCCCACCTGGTACCCTGTCTTGGCCTGGCACCATCCCCTCACCTGCTCCACCATCCTGCTTGTGGGGTGATTGAGGCAGTGCCCCCTGCCCAGCTCCCTCAGCACCTGGGAGCCAAGTGGCAGCCCCACCCCCCACCACCGCCACTGGTCGCTGTCTGCTGGGTGATGGGGGGGGGGGTGATCAGGCCCCTGTTCACACCCGCCTTGGTTTGGCACTGCCCGCTCACCTGTTCCACCGTCGTGCTGTGGTCCTGCTCTCAGCGGGGGTCCATCAGGGCCGGCAGTGCCTCCACTGCCACCTGCTGCCAGCGCCGCGTCGCCGACACCTGCCATGTTTTGTGCCGCCGCCCTGGTGGTCAGCGCACGTCATAGCGAGTGGTCGAACGACCACCTGAGGGGACAATTTGCATATTAGGCTTTTATTATATGGGATTCATTTTGAGGATTTACAGGAAAGGAAATATATATATATATATATATATATATATATATATATATATATGTATATGGGATCATATAGAGAACATAATGTAGAGTGAAATTGAAATGTGGCAGCTACCATAAGGTTTGGGTTAACGTGAGAATCTCAGGAGCTTGGGAAGGATCAGACTAATAGGGAATATATGCATGTACTGTCGAGAAAATGAGTGCAAAGGTCTGTACAGGTAGGTGATTGACATCTTGTGAGCATTGCATTGTGGCTGAGAGTGAGACAGAAGGTGAAGTCTGTGGACTTGTAAACGTCCCAGTACACATGTCCTACGTGCCTTTTTTCTAAGGTTACAGAGAGTGTAAATATTAACGATGAATCCTTAAAAACAGAAGAAGAAATGGGGGAACAGTAAAAGAATACAGCTACTTATTATTCAGCAGAAATGCTGTCTTTATGCAGATGCTTAAATCAGTTATTCTGGATAAAAAATTCTCAAGTTTAAGTATGGGCTTGGTAACAGGGAAATATATTGGGCATTATGTTCAATCGTAAAACTCCATGTTCCCCAAGAAACTCTTTTGTGCTGCATATACATGTTAAAAACCAGATGGGAAAGCCTGTCCGTGTTTCATGGTCCGCAGGGTGGCGGGTGTTTTATCACTTGCCAAGCCGTGGCCACCTGTGGCTCTGTCCTGGCAGCTCTGTGTTTAAGAGCCCCGTCGTCTGTTCTCAGGAACGGCCCCCCCGAAGCCCAGCCTGAAAGCAGACCGTTCACATGACGAAGGTCCTGATAACAAGGATTTGCTGAATACATAATCCGATGTGTTTTGCTTTGAACAGACACACTATCCTGTGCTTTTGTTGGCATCACTGCCAAAGACTCTCACACACAAACAATTAGTAGCAAGTCGTTTGATTTTCCACACAGGAAACCCTGCACAGAACAGCCAGTCCTCTGAAGATGCACCTCCTCTTTCCCATTGTTTTCATTCTGCGAAACCCCAGCCATTAAAGCATTAATGGACTGATTACTAGGACATGGGACACCCCCCCCCCCCCCCAGGTGTAAAACAGTCATATGCCCAAGACTCTTCCCCAAATTAGGCCTTTCAGAATCACTTAAAATGCAAGATGGGCTTAGATGATGTAGTAAATAATCTGACCGGAGGGTGAAGAATCAATAAATAGATAAGATGCATTGGCTAGTTCTTCTAAAAGATTCTAAATGTTGCCATATTTTCATCTATTTTTGATAGTCTGAAAACTTTCTTTTATTCTCTCCCCCCCACCCCGGGATTATTTTTTAATTCAATTTATTAGGATAACATTGGTTAATGTTATGTATAAATTTCAGGTGTACAACTTTATAATACAACATCTGTACACTCTCTCTCTCTTTTTTTTTTATCATAACCCAAAGTCTAGTTTCCTTCAGTCATCATATTTGATCTCCTTTACCCTCTGTATCTTCTCCCTGTCCCCCTTCTCCTCTGGTAATTACCATTCTGTTGTCTGTATATATGAGGTTTTATTTTGTCTTATTTGTTCATTTGTTAGTTTTTGTTTTACATACCACATATGAGTGAAATCATACAGTTCTTGTCCTTTTATATCTGACTTATTTCACTCTCAAATCCATTCATGTTACAAATGGCACTATTTCATCTTTTTTATGGCTGAGTAGTATTCCATTTTCTACATGTACCACTTCTTCTTTATCCAAACATTGAAGGACACAGGTTGTTTCAATGTCTTGGCCACTGTGAATAATGCTGCAATGAACAGAGGGATACATATATCCTTATGAATAAGTGTTTTCAAATTTTTGGGGTGAATACCCAGAAGAGGGACTGCTGGGTCATACAGTAGCTTTATTCTTAATTTTTTGAGGAATCTCCATACAATTTTCCATAGTGGCTGTACCAATTCACATTCCTACCAGCAGTGTATGAGGGTTCCCTTTTCTCCACATCCTCACCGACACTTATTTCTTGTCTTATTGAAAACAGTCATTCAAACAGGTGTGAGGTGATACCTCATGGTTTTGATTTGCATTTTCTTTCTTTTTTAAAATGGCTTTTTCTGTTCTTTGAGTCCCTGTGCTAGATGTGGCCTGACCTATAACATGAAATCTACTCAGCCGTTTAACTTTGGGGAAATACCATGGAGCACTTAGGTCTCAGTTATACTCGCCTGTAAAATAGAGGTTGGGGAATTGATCTGAGGACACTTTCGGTGGTTCTCAAGCTGGTCTGCACATGAATTCACCCGGGGAACTTTGGAAAATGCTATTGCCCGTGTCCTACCCCTTGAGATTCTAGTTTTATAGTCTGGTCTGGTATCAAGCCCGAGTAATAGAG
This sequence comes from Cnephaeus nilssonii, assembly GCF_951640355.1. Classification (NCBI taxonomy): domain Eukaryota; kingdom Metazoa; phylum Chordata; class Mammalia; order Chiroptera; family Vespertilionidae; genus Cnephaeus; species Cnephaeus nilssonii. The sequence continues at coordinate 20,329,673 of NC_137083.1, read as the reverse complement.
CATAAAAACTTGGCTGCACAGTAGAATCATCAGGGAGCTTTAAAAAATCAATGCCTACTCCGCAGTATTTCCTAAAACTTTCCAGGTGACTACGATGTACTGCCAAGATTGAGAGTCACTGCTCCAAAACAATATAATCTGTCATTTGAAAAAAGAAATCAAGGACCTACGTGGCTATGTTGGCTGCACAGTGTGCATGTGAGATTGCTCATGCCATCTAGCTGATTACACTTTTAAAACCCATGCCCGAGGATACGCTTATTGGTTTTAGAGAGAGGGGGGAAAGGAGGGAGAGAGGGAGCAGAAAAGGGAGAGAGGTTGGCTGCCTCCCATACACTCCTGGACCAGGGGCTGGACCTGCAACCTAGGCATGTCCCCTGCCTGGGAATCCAGCCTGCCACCTGTCGGTGTATGGAGGACGCCGCTCCAAACATGGTCATTCATCCATTTCCTCAGAAAACATTTACTGACTCTTCAGTGAATGCTGTGTTTACTAAGTATTTATCATTACATTTATAATGCTGCCACTTGAATTAAAAGGTTTCTTAAAATCACAAAATTAGAAAAACTGCGATATTTTATATTATGGGGCAAAATTAAACTTCACTTCCAGACGAAGAAGTTCATGAATATACTTCACTTAAAAACTAATATGTAATGTGCATAGATGACAATTTAAAAAAGATAAGTATAATCTTTCACATAGCAGTTCTACTCCTAGCATTTTATTTTAAGGATAAAATACACAAATATTTATCCGTATTTTGAAAAGTAGCTCAAAACCCTACAGAACAGGTAATATAAATTACAGTACATCTACATTACAATATATTATTTAATCATGATCTGAAATATGTAATTATTGATAGTAATATTTCCATGATAACATGGTCTGGATGAGTGTATATAAAAGAGATAACTGTTTCCCATTGCAGTGGGATTTGGAATGCTTTAAATTTTTTTTTTACTTAAAGCTTTAAAAATGCTTTTGAGAACAAAAATCAGTTAAATGCTAAAGCCAGTTTTGTTCCATTAAGCATTTAGTTGGCACTTATTTATCTTTTGTTTTACCAGTTCCTAAAAGGTCTATTAATTATTCCATAAAGTTTCTTGTAATGTTCAATCTTAGAGAGAGACACACACACAAGGACAGGTGTTGTGAGTTTTTTGTGTTTTTTTTTTTGGGGGGGGGGGCGGGGGAGCCCAGAAAAATAGTGAGCTAGTTGGGATTTTAAGAAATATTGAGAGAAAGTAAGGTAGACAGAAGACTCCCTCCCGGTGAGGATGCCCACACACTAATCCCCAGAACCTGTGACTGTGCTGTGTTAGAGGCAAAGGGCAGGGAGGCTGCAGGTGGGGTTAATTCTGCCTTGAGAAGCATAGTGCATCCCGGATGGTCCAGGTGGGCCCAATGTAACCACAAGAGTCCTTATGAGTAAACAGGGGTCTTGGGAGAGTCAGAGTGAGACAGTGTGGAAGACTGGACTCACTGGACTGACTTTGAAAATGGAGAAAGGGGACAGTGAGCCGAAGAATACAGGCGGCCGCTAGAAGCTGGGAAAGGCAAGACACCAGATTCTCTCCTAGTGACTCCAGAAAGGAACACCCCTGACCACACCCTGATATGAGCTCAGTGAGACCCATCTTGGACTTCTGACCTCCAGAACTGTAAGTTAACCCATTCGTGTTGTTTTTGCTCATTCAGTTTGTGATAGTTTGTCGCAGCAGCAATAGGAAACTGATAGGAGTGCTTATATGGTAGATATTGTAAGAACAACTACTCCCTGAAATATTCATACTTTGGTTGCGAGTAAACCCCCTTCTCATCCCTCTCTCCACTTTGCACCCCCACCCCCCCAATTCAGATGAAACTTCTTGCTGCTGTCCATCCTGTTTGCTGCTAAGAAAAGTGATAGGGGTAGTGGGGAAACAAAATTTGATTTTCCTAAAAACCTGGAGAATTGTGGAAGAATGGAATGCATGTTATGAAGTGCTGATTTGGGAAAGAGAAAATAATGCAAGGGATTTGATTTTTAAAAATTAATGTTTTTTGTCATAGCCAAGGAGTTATTCTATTTTCTTAAATAAAGGAAAAAGAAAAATTGTAAATACTATATGAGTGAAAATGCAAAGTAATCTAGGCTAAGGAAGTTATTTTCATTATGGCTTAAGTACAAGATAAAAATCTTTTTAGTTGTATGAGGGCCTGGGGATTTTGCTTTATTGTGGTTCATTTGCTTGGTTGGTTTTTCAATTATTGAATGATCAGGAGAGTTAGAGAGAAGTCATAAGGTCATGATAAGAAAATGCCAAAAGTATCAACTTGAACTAAATTCAGCAGCTGTAGCCCAAACACTGGGAAGTGGGGTTCAGTTTCTAAGGAATATCTGGATGAAAAAGTCAACAACTGGAAAAGGAGGTGGTGACCTGCCTGAATTAGAAAATAAAAGCTTAGTATTAGTCAACAAATTGTAATCTCATGGCTGTTTCTGAGAGAGAAGACTGTGAAACTGGCAAACAATGAAAAAGCATTCACATAGTGATGAAGATAAGGTAGATACATGTGAGTGGCCTTAATTGCTCTGTTAATTATTGAACTAATTAATCTCTAGTAATTTGAGACCACTGTTGAATTATACGGTGAATACCCTCAAGTGCATCTAAAATAAACATTAGTTTTAAAGACAAAATATTCAAGTTCTAAATAAAGTCTGAATCACTTAAGAAGAAAGCACAACTTCACAAGCAGGCTAATAATTTGGCATGACAGAACTTCCAAGAGATATCATAGTAACTTGCTGGCCTTCGAGCGAGTTTCTGATGCCTGACTTCATCAAGTCTGGAGTCAGATGGGTGTGCAGTCCAATTCCCACGTTGCCTCCTAGAAGCTATTTTGTTAGATTAGAAAACTGGGACTCAGAGAAGCCTATGAGATGATGGCAATGGCAGTGATGATAATCATAATATAAATAATCATAACAATAAAAGCAAACACCTGTAAGGTGCTTTTTCTACCCCAGGCACTTTACTTATTGACTAATTTTATTCTTGCAACAACATTATGAAACATATACTATTCCTATCCTTATGTTACAGATAAGAGACATACACCGAGGTTAAGTTACCAAATATTGCACACATAGAAAGCGTGAGAGCTGAAATATGAATCCAGAGTGCTGCCCACAAAGCTTGTGCTTTTAATGAAAACTTTATGATGTTTGCACCTTCATGGAGATGTAATTAAATAAACACGATGAGGATATAGAGTAATAAAAACATTCCTTTAAATTATTAGGTTAGCAGCTCATTTTCACATTTGCTCTTGAAAGGTATGATTTCCTTGTATAGGGCTATGGCCAACGAAGTGATTTGGACGTTGGAAGTTAGTAACTAGTTAGCTACCTCACACTGTTTGAATGAAATGTGGAAGGGGATATCAGTGATATATGTTCACATAGGGTAAACCATTGAACTGAGAAAGTAAGGATCTGTTTGGATACAGCAGAAAGTGGCTCATAGCAGAGATCCTATTCCAGTTTTCAGTAGGGTAAAAATGGGTGTCTTTGTTTTCTCTAATGATCATAGGTCTCCTCCCTGTCCCCACAGTGCCTGGGTTAGAGATTAGGCATGGAGTCCCAGAGTGCTGCTTCTTGGCCCAGGATGTTGGATCTGTGTGTGTGTGTGTGTGTGTGTGTGTGTGTGTACACTCAATAGGTTGGAGTCTTCTTTTTTTTTTTAATACTTGGCACAAAGCATATCTTGCCCCCTTTCAATGAAAAAAGACTGATGTTTCACTTCTATCTTATAATGATCCACATTCAGATCATAACTATAATCTAAGGGTTAGAATACAAAGAATTTGCTTGGCAGAAAAGTTGGTCCCAGTTTATGGAATAAAAATGAAAAATATATGTGAGAAATGATTGATTCAAGAATATATTAATTGAATAAATGCAGAAAATTCTATGTATCTATATATCTTTAAATTTACCTGTGCATTCATATCTGAGATACCCGTATCAATCATTTATTTTGCCATTAATCTATCATTATAAAAGTGAATGCACAGCACTTATTAGAGAGCTTGACACATGTTAAGAACTCAGTATATATTAGTTGTAATATTTAAAAATTATCTATCACTCCCTGACTGGTTACAGTAAGTATTTTGAGATGGTTAAGTTGAAGAAAATGATGAGTCAGCAAAACCTGAATGTGAATAACTGGAATCTAATACTAATTGCTGGCAAGAATACATTTGAAGATCTAAAAAGCAGTAAGATTTTTAAAGACCTGTTTTAGGGATAAAGAAAACAAAAGTGTATGGTGGGGTGAGGAGGAGAGGGGAAAAAAAAGCAGAACTGAATTTAATAATTGGGACACAACTGATCATTTGGGATGGAGATGGAGAAAAGAGTCAAGTACAAAAACTTCCAAAAAACATGGGAGTGGGTAAATGGTAATGGAATAGAATGAAGAAAGAGGAATTTAGAAAGGTGATATGGAATAATAAAACCACCTATAATATTAAAAGGGTAATATGCTAATTAGACCGGACGTCTTCCGGACAACATTCCGGAAGTCCTTCCTGATGAAGCTGGGGCTGCAGTAGCCAGCCGGGTCCCGGGTTCCTGTGCACAGCCAGGGGGAAGCCAGCTGGGGTCCTGGTGCCTGCAGGTGGCCGGAGGAGGGAAGCCCAGGTCCTGGGTGCTGGAGGGAAGCCGGTGCCAGCAGCCGGGGGAAGGAAGGCCTACTCTTGCACGAATTTTCGTGCATCGGGCCTCTAGTCCTTAAGGTTTCTTTATTATTCACAAGGGAAATACTAGTAACTCTTAAATTTTTAAAGAAACTTTCCCAATAGGGGAGGAATAAACAGTTTTAAATAGTCTTAATTAGACTAGATTTCTTTGGAACAGCCCTATTGAAAATGATTCTGGATAAAGAATTGTTGAAGCTAAATCATTAGGAACAAAAGATTTCTGGGAAACAAAATATTTTAAAGGATTACTGACTTAGTTTATTATATCTACTTGGCTTTAATGAGTTCATACCCTTTTGGTCCTGTTAGTTGGGTCACCGGGCTTCATTCCTGAGGAAAATCTGTTGTAAAGCAACCAAGTAATGACAGTCAGGCCCAAAATACCACATGAGCTTGTACAGAATTTAAATGTCAACTAGTACAATGTGTTGAAAGATGATAACTGGAGGATTCCAAAGGCTAAGGCTTTACATAAAACCTTTAATGTCAGGAAGTAATATATTATAAAATGTCATTCTTTCATTTTAGGAATGAGTCAACTACAGAGTCTTTCATAATAAAATATTCTCTTCAAAATAATATACATTTCAATATTGCTTCTATTTATTAAAATAGGTTCAATTTTATTTAATCCCCAAATGGGATTTTAAAAAGAGCATATACTAGTTCTCTCTCTTTTTTTATTTTATCATGCTTCCAATTGCTTATATTGTCAGTAGGAAATAGACTTATTTTTGTAATAGGAAATTTATGCCACATGCAAATAAAACTTTAAAAACTTAAAAACTTAATAACTTATAAAATACTAGAGGCCTGGTACGTGGATTCATGCACTGGTGGAGTCCCTCGGCCTGGCCTCTGGGGATCGGGCTGAAACCAGTTCTCCGACATGCCCCGAGGGGTCCCAGATTGCAAGAGGGTGGTTCTCAAGTGATGCACCCCAGAATTGGGCTCCCCCCTCTCTGGTTCTGGGTGCATCACCCGAGAACCGCAGCTGCCAAGTCACCACAGCTTGGCAACTGCTGCGTTGATTGTCTGCTGCCTGGTGTTCATTGCATGTCATAGCTACCGGTCAGATAGTTGAACGGTAGGATGGCCGCTTAGGCTTTTATATACTGTTTATAGATAATATTTTCAATTTTTACATTATGTGAGTATATAATGATGTATAATAATGGAGGGTGCTGTTAAGGTAAAGGGGTATTTCTGTAGCCATAGTGAGGGTGTGTGTGTTTTTGTGTCTGGGTATAACTCATTAATAAAGATTTTCATTGTGTTATGACAAATATATACATGGAAAAATTTTTGTTCATGACATTCTATGTTAAAGTTTTATTCTTTATAAATTTTCAATATTAGCACGTCAACAGAAATGAAAAAAAAAAATTTTATATAAACACATAAAATATCCACCCCCTAGATACTGTTAAGGGAATATACCCATTTAATCTTTAGAGGGCTGTTTTTATTGCATTAAAGTGTATAAAAATGCCTGGTAACAAATTCAACAGTTGTAATAGCATTGTAGCATTATGGCTTCTTTTAGAAACAGTGTCCACGTCTCAATGTAGAAGGATCTTCTAGGGTTTACATTTCAAAAATTTTCCCAAGTTCATCAACTTAGTTATAACATGAGATCATAGGCCTCCTGGACCTTCATTGACACAGATCTTACAACTGAAATCCCATTGGCCAGAGATCACCTTAGTGCAGCTCCATTGCAGAGTTTTGTTTTTTTTTTTATAGTAAAGACTCCTAAGTAGAAAGAATAGTAATTAAATATGTTTTTGCTTATTTTAAAATGCTTTATTAAAATATTCAGAGTGGTAGTTGAGACATGAAGCAAACTCATCTAAAAAGTGCTATAGTAAGGTGAGCTAGCAAGTTTGGCTGGCTTTTTAGCTCCAAGTTTAGTTCAAGGAATCCTAGTTGTAAGTACCATCTTCTCAACCTACTCATTTCCTTCAGATTTGATAGTGGCATCCTGGGTGAGATAGCTCTCCATTCATTAATTCAGTGGAAAGATTAGCTGATTTCACAGTCTCTTTTCTTGCTCCATGGATGGTAAATGATTGGGATGATTACATAGGATATGCAGTAAAGACCTATAGGGATTGACACTCTCTTCCTCTTCAAACAAAAATCAATAAGAAAGTCAATTTAAATTAAAATAATTAAAATTTCAGAACTATGTGCCATTTAATGCTAATGTGAGGGTTTACAATTCATTTATCTTACATTTCGACATTCTTAAGAGTACAGAGAGGAAAGTATGAAATACATAAACCAATATAGCAATATTCCATGAAATTAATTCAATTCACTTAAGTGAAGGACTTGTGGAAAGGGATATATTCAGAAAGGTTAGATAAGATAGTCCCAAAATACATGTTCTTGAAGCAGATGGTGGAACAAAACAGAAAAATTTTACTAGATTGTGAGTCCACTCACGGAATTTATCAGTGAATAGTGACTAATGCTTCTGGGGCTAAAGTAACTTACAGTAACTTGATACGTTTCTAAGAGCCAGCTTTGTAGAGCATCTCTGTACCTAAATTCAGGGCTCTAAACCTAGATTTGAAACTGATTACCTATTAGATTCAGTGAAAAATTCTAATCTCTTAGGAAGTTGTGGTAGTAAATATCACAATGACATACTTGGGTTTCCAAAACTGTAATAAACATAATGGTCAACTGGTCAGATTTTCTTCTGTATTGAATTCGTGCTATGAAGATGATCTGATATGTAACTCTTTAGTCTTCATCTAGTTTAGAATGAATTTCAGTTCATTCCTGCTATATCAGTTCTGGAGTGGAGCCTTTAGTCTGTGACTTAATAAGTCTGGTACTAAAAAAAAGAAGAACATATCATATGCTTTCATCCAAATGCTGTTAAGTTTCTTTTCGTCAAGATTCCATTCTAGTTGCTTGGTGATACTGTGTCGATATCAGCAGATTCCATGAGACACTGGCAATTAACCAAATTAAACAAATTTTCTTTCCCCCCCAATTGTATTTTGTATAGGTTTTGGGTGTGTGGCTTAGTGTTTAGATAATCATTCTTTACATGATGCTGCCCTCGATATTTCCAGTACACCATACATAATTATCGCAATAATATTGAAATAATTATTGCAATATTATTCCCTATGCTTTACTTAACACCCTCATGACTGTTTTTTAACTACCAATTTGTGCTTCTTAATCTCTCCCCCTCTTTCACCCAGCCCCCCAATAACCCTTCCTTCTGGCAACCACCGGTTCTCTCTCTGTATATGAGTCTGCTTCAATTTGTTCATTTATTTTGTTCTTTAGATTCCATAATATAATTGAAATCGTGGTACTCTATTTCTCTGACTGACTTATTTCACTGAGTATAACACCTAGGTCCATCCATGCTGTCGCAGAAACAAAATTTCAGTGAAAGAATACATTGAGATCATGCTGCTTTGATATCAGGGCCTCTTTCATATTCTGAGACTATCAGCAATGTCAGAACAGGGTTATAAAAATTGTGGATAATCCTACATAATAAAAAGGCAATATGCAAATTGCATCACTCCGCTACGCCCACGATTGGCTGGAGGTGCGGGGGGCGGGACTCAGGGTGGCCGATTGGCTGGCGGTAGGAGCGGGGGGCGGGGACTCGCGAGTCCCCGACTCCCGCTCCTCCCACCGGCCCTTAGGCCAACACTGCGGAAGGACCCATGGGGCCGGCGGAAGACGCTGGTGGTGGCCGATTGCGTGGCTGCTGGCAGCAGTTTTCCGCCAGCACCAGTTTTCCTCTGGCCACCCGCCGATTGGAGCGCCTCCTGGATCGGAGTTCCTCTCGGGGTAGCCGATCGCGCTGGCGGGAGGCGCTCTGATCGGCGGGTGGCCAGAGGAAAACTGGTGCTGGCGGAAAACTGCTGCCGGCAGCCAGGTGAAAGTCTATTGCACAAAACTTCGTGCAACGGGTTTCTAGTTTAAAATATATATTAGAGCATACATTTGGCAAACTGTAAACTTTGGTATAGAAAAAATGATTAGTTTTCTTTAAGTGAAGTTAATCTCTCTTTGAGTCCTCATTTATTTCTAATGACAGAAAACATCTTGGTAAATCTCTTATTTGTCCCAGTCATTCTGTGAATTTGGATGTGCAAAAAGCAACTATGTTTCTATAGTTCAACTTAATTTCTATTTCAAGTTTCTGTCTACATGGAGGCAGAAAATGCAGTGGGGAGAGGCATTTGGTGGTACGCTTTGGGGAAAGGCATTGTTCTATGGTTCTCAACTTGTGTCTAAATTGGCATAAGCGAGATGTTCCATCTTGTTTCCTGGTGTCAGCCTCCTTCAATTGGCGTAATGCCAAGGTGCACTTACTTTTACCCGTGCTTCAGACGACAATCCATGCTCATCTCCGAATACGTTTTTGTCTGAGTTGTGTCTTTGATATGTCTTGGAATGCACTGACCTTGTCCTCTCCTTGGAGACACATGGAAGGTTCAGCTGGTCCACTTCCTCCAGGTCAAGGCCACAGAAGATTCTGGGCTGCGTTGGGTCATCTGTGATGATGGACAACCTATTTAGCAACCGCTGTTGTTTTTATTCTAGTATGATATATGAAACATTTTCCAAGGTGTCACTTCCCAGGTTTCCAGAAAGATATTGGACCCTGTTCTTTTCCCTGCATAATTGAAATTTTTAAGGAATGTAATATGCGCGATCACGTATTGTCTGTTTCCTTTCCCAGTGGATAGGATGGCTTCAGAGCCACGTGTGCATAAGCTCTTACTTTCTGCTTCTCCTTCCTTCTCTCCCCAAGCTCTTACATGGTTCAGGTCAGGGTAGGAAAACTGATACTTAACATCATCATTCATTCTTCTTAAATATATTATTCAAGCAGATATTTGCTTCCTTTCATCTTACTGTCTCTGCCAGGACTTTCACAACTTTTATTTTGATGTGGAAAGGTTGAGAACTGACTCTCTTACCCTCTGTCTTGATCAGCTATGACTTCACCTTTCTGGGGTGAGAAGCCAACGCTACCCTAGATGTTAACTAAAATGGGGGTCCAATTATGATACAAGAGGGAGTTACTGAGGTATAATAGACACATGAGTAATATGAAAATATTATTCCCACTCCATTTTCATTTACAATGAAATGTTTTTAATAAGAACAAACACTTGTAATATGTATTAAAAGCATTAAGTAATTTGAAATAAACTATTTGGGGAAAACAGCAAAAATCTAAACCCTTTCTTAAGTGTGAATCCCAGACAAAATGTTTCTCCTGGCCCTATGTATGACAGGTCTTGCTTTGACCCACGCAAACATAAAAACAGAAGAATTGAAAAGGAAAGTATAAATTGCACCCAAATCAATATTGTGTACATAATGAAAGTCAAACCCCAAAGCAATACACTTGGCTGGCAAATCTTTCAAGAGAAAATTTGTGCGTAAATAAGGCATACATAGGTCATTGAATTTCATCAAGACATTGAAAAGGCAAGGTTGGTGTTCTTGTGTGAAGTGGAATTTGTTGTATAAAGCAATAATGTGCATTATTTGAGGATAAATAATAAGCTGTTTGACAAAGTGAGTGAAGATGAAAAATCAATCTTTACATTCTTTTTTTTTTTTAAAAAGGCATTTCTCCCTATCTTTTCATGTCTACCCACCATTTGATTTTTAGTTAAGGTTTCTAGTTTTCTGCTATGATAACAATAAGTAAGCATCTAGATTAGAATAGATAGTTAATTTTTTTTCTCTGAAGATTTTTGTGTGTGTATGTCATTTTGTGTGTGTATGTCATAGTCAACCTACTTTTACGACATAAAGAAGGGAATGAAGATGTCTGGGGCTCTCAATTATCTTCACATGGTCTCATTATGACTTTCAAAATATGCCAAATAAAATTCCAACTCCTATTTAACACACCCTGGAGGTCTCATATTCCCTAGCCTCCCAAAGCTCATTAATATCCTAAATAGTCAACATTATTAAGAGGCTCTTTTCTTGATAGACATATCACTTCACCTATAAAAAGAAACACAATTAGGTGATTCTACATACAGCATGGCAAACAAAAAAATCACACACAATCAAATAGCCCAGAGATAATTCTAATCTTTGATAATTATATTCCATTTTACCATAAAATATAAATTTAAAATGTTCAATCTGTCAAAAAGTATGAATCTGTGAGCAGCAAATGTAAGAAAATTACTGGATGCCAGGCAGGCTGGGGAGAGAGGGGGGTCGGATCTCCCAAAACAGGCGTCCTCTAACTACAGCCCGTGGGCCACATGCGGATGTTTTTGCCGTTTTGTTTTTTACTTCAAAATAAGATATGTGCAGTGTGTATAGGAATTTGTTCATAGTTTTTTTTTAAACTATAGTCCGGCCCTCCAACGGTCTGAGGGACAGTAAACTGGCCCCCTGTTTAAAAAGTTTGAGGACCCATGACCCAAAAGAATTAGAGGTAATAGTGTCTGGTGCTCAAACAAGGACAAGAATAGTACCTAAAAACAGTGCCTGTTCCCGCTGGTCAGAATGGAAAACCTCAACATAAACAAGACCTAGTGGAGGGAACACAGATCCCTTGACCTAGTCTCAGTAACGGGGAAATGTTAGGCCTGAAAAGGGGAGAGTAGTACCTCTAATAAAGGTTCAAAAAGTTTCAATGAAAAATTGTTTGTGTATGGAACTCAGAATTTTTTAATTTTGATTTTTTTTAAAGCCAAAGTCATTGTACAGTTGAAGTTTTTTAAAAAATATATATTTTTATTGATTTCAGAGAGAAAGGGAGAGGGAGAGAGAGAGAGACAGAAACATCAGTGATGAGAGAGAATCATTGATCGGCTGCCTCCTGCATGCCCCACACTGGGGATTGAGCCTGCAAGCCTGGCATGTGCCCTGACCAGGAATCAAAGTGTGACCTCCTGGTTTACAGATGGATGCTCAACCACTGAGCCATGCCACCTGGGTGAGACTTTTTTTAAAGGCAAAGTCTAAATTAAAATAAATAAATAAATAAATAAATAAATAAATAAAGGCAAAGTCATATGCATGTTAATAAAATCTTTTAGGAAGCTAATAAAGCTGTGTTATAATGAGAGATATTTAGCCAAGCTGTGGCTACTTCTCTATCAGAAGAAGTAATTTTATGTTATTTGATATACTTGAACTGGAATCTTACCCTGAGGAAACCAATAAGTTTTAGCTTGGTAAAGTAAATTCTGGAACCCATTATCCATAAATACCTGAGAAAAGTCCACATTTTAAAGACTGAGCCTTAATAAAATAGATAAATTATATATTATTACTAACATTTTTGAAAGTTATTATCTTCTTTAGAATTAGTACTTTTCTGTTTAACAACTATTTAACCACAGTAATAAATGAAACAGTAATTACTTCATGGAATATTATTTCATATCACAGAGGAAAATATTAAAAAGTTATAAATAAAATAAAAAGTCATTCAGGAAAATAACTTAGCAGATACTAAAACTATTCATAATATAATATCTCAAGAGTAAGACACACAATTATTTAAAAATATACATATATTGATTGATTGGTTTCAGAGAGGAAGGGAGAGGGAGAGAGAGATAGAAACATCAATGATGGGAGAGAACCATTGATCGGTTGTCTCCTGCACACCCCACACTGGGGATCAAACCCTTAACCCGGGCATGTGCCCTGATGGGGAATCAAACCATGACCTCCTGGTTCCTAGGTCAGTACTCAATCCACTGACCCACGCTGGCCTGGTGGCACACATACTTACCTTTTATGTTATTGCTCCATGAGTTCAACATATGAAAAACAGTTCTACCTGAGCCATGCTTGGCATGAAACTAAACACCGTACAAGTGCTTGCATTAAAAAGAAAATGCTGCTGCAGATGGACACCACTGAAAGTCAGTGAATAGGGGACACTGGTGTGTTACTGTTTTCTAGTATGTATCAGCGATGCATGGCTTTTAATTACAGTTTAAATATAAACATAATGTAGGTTTAAAAATTTAAAATCAAATATTAGTAGACATTCAGCACCGGTGTGGAATCCTTGGAATCTGGAGAACAATTTTAAGTCTATAGAAATAGAAAGACTTTTCAAACAGTTTTGTTGGGAGTGATGAAAGGGAGATGCTTTCTCTAAAATTCTTGGTATTTTTTTCCCCTTAAGATATAAAAGCAAACTTGGAAAAAAATGGAATGGTATTTCATAATAATATTCTGTACCAAGTAATTTAAAAACCATATGTTCCCAAGAATAGGATATTTAATGTAGGTCTTCCTTATTGAACTATTAGCAGTTGAACTTTTTCTGTGATAATTTAGTAAGCTCCAAAGATGACTGAGGGAACATGAGACCTATTATGAAACCTATGAATATTGCAACTTATGTGAATTGGAACCCAATTTTGATGCCTTCAACTGCTCTATTTTGTGGGCAAATATCCAAGAAAACAAGGCTTTTGTAAAGGAGAAAACAAAAACCAAACTTTAATTTTTCAAAATAATGTCATTTTTAAAGCCACTGATCTCCTAAGAAAAGACCCATACTGTAGTCAAATTTAGTTATTGCAATTGTTTCATAATCTTTGAGACATGCAAATAGATGGTTGCTGGCATTTGAAATCATGTTCTAGGGAAAATATATTTGAGGGTGACTCATGATCCTTTGTAATGTTGGTAGCTAAATTTCCCATGTGTAATGGAAGATTCCAAAAAGTAAGGAGTTCTTAATTAAATGTGTATTACTAATAGGGAGGAACTGTGGAGAGGATATTATAAATTTGTGTCTGAAAATCTCTTTAATGTTATTCTTTAAACAGGAAGTATGTGTCATCTTTTCCAGAGCCCCCTGATTGGGAGTGTTCTTCATTTGTTTTGTTTTCCCTTTTAACATCCTCTCCAGAGCAGCCTGTGTGCAGCTTGCTTCTCCGCGGCTACCTGCTGCTCCACCCCCACCTGCAGCCTTCACTGCCCACCACCACCTGGAACGTAGGACACACACTTCAGTCTTTTCCTGACACGATTGCTGACATTTGGAGTACTAAGGAATGTTTCCTGCAATCTCCTGTAACAGCAAACTATGTAGAACTTACCAACCGCTTTCTGTCATGCTTCCTCTCTTCTGTCTTGCATCCAATAACTCTCTCTTATTCCTCTTTAACACAAGGATATAAAATGAGGACTATAAACCGCTACACCCCAAAGGATATTATGACAGGTTGATAGGTCAGCAGGGGCAATTTTAAACATTTTAAAAAATATATTTTATTGACTTTTTACAGAGAGGAAGGGAGAGGGACAGAGAGTTAGAAACATCGATGAGAGAGAAACATTGATCAGCTGCCTCTTGCACACTCCCCACTGGGGATGTGCCCGCAACCAAGATACATGCCCTTGACCGGAATTGAACATGGGACCCTTCAGTCCGCAGGCCGACGCTCTATCCACTGAACCAAACCGGTTAGGGCAGGAGGGGCAATTTTAGATTCTTTGGAATCCTGAAATATTTTTAGGACCCTAAAATAACAATATTTGCAAAAGCAACACAAAAGCAATTATGTCATTAACTCACGATTAACATACAGAAGTGATGAATGAGGAATCAAGCTAGAAATTTTAAATGTCATAACTCCTTTTTGTAAAGTTGTTACAAAACAGCCTGTTCTGCTTTTTAAAGTGTTTGTATTCAGGGGAACCTGTAGAAATCTCAAGCAAAAGAAAGTTACGGATTAAAAAATAGATAGATAAAAGGAAAAAGAAAGAGGAACCTGGGGGACATTCTGTGTGACTAGTCCTATTGAGCAAAGGCCACTTCTTGTCTCCTCCTCTTCGCAAAATTGGGCCAGTGTCCCTGGTTTGTGCCCCCCGCACCCCTGCCCCAGCCTCATTCTGTCATTCCTTAAAGGGTGATGAGGTACTAATGATATTGACATTAAGTAGTTCTTTTAGAGTTAAATCAAGTACAGCATCTGCAGCCTTTGAAAAGAAAATTAGTCCTGACCTTAATTTTAGGAGCCCTTAAGTCAGATGATGAATCTATCAAGAAAGACATAGCATGAAGAAAAATCATTAGAAAAAAATAAACTATTATTTCTAGAATACAAGTTAGTATACATGAGGCAAATGTTACGAAATATAAGATGTCCTTTAGTACAAGAGGTGCTGCTTTGGCATTAGCTGTTTATCCATATTTAGTTACTGTATGACATTTTGTATCATAAATATGGAATCCAAGACAGGGACATAGAGTGGTTATTAATATATATGAGGGGGCTAGGATCTTATATCATGCTAGAATGTGTGCTGGACTCAAGTTTTAAGTTTTAAAGCAAAGTAAAAAAATGTGGGCTGACGGTAAGTAGAAGTTTAAAGTGCCCTGGAACACTAATAATTCATGTGCTACTTCATTTCTTCTATTCATGTCTGATATTCATGGTAATGTAGGTAATTTATATCAATTCACAATTTTCTTTTGCTTTCATTGAAATATAATGATATTGTGTAAGTTTATGTTGTACAGCATGTTGATTTGATATATTTATATATTGTGATATGATTACCACCATAGCATCAGCTAACACCTCTAGCACATCATAGTATTATTTCTAGTGTTGGGGACAATTAAGATCTAGTCTTTTTGCAACATTGAGGTTTATAATACATACCATTGTTGTCTATTCTCACTATGCTGTGCATGAGATCTTCAGGACATTTTTGTGTACTGGTTGTAAGTTTATACTCTTTTTAAAAAAAATATATTTTATTGATTTTTTACAGAGAGGAAGGGAGAGGGATAGAGAGCCAGAAACATCGATGAGAGCGAAACATCAATCAGCTGCCTCCTGCACACCCCCTACTGGGGATGTGCCCGCAACCAAGGTACATGCCCTTGACCGGAATCGAACCTGGGACCTTTCAGTCCGCAGGCCGACGCTCTATCCACTGAGCCAAACCGGTTTCGGCGTAAGTTTATACTCTTAAACAACGTCTCCCCAATTCCTTCAACCCCCAAACCCTGGTAATCACCATTCTTCTATTTTTGCAAAGTTAATTTTTTTATATTCCACCTATAAGGGATGTCATACAATACCTGTCTCACTTAGCACAATGTCATCAAGGCCCATCCGTGTTGTCTCAAATGGCAGGATTTCCTTCTTTCTCATGGCTGAATAATATTTCATTCTATCTATATACAATAACATCTTTGTCCATAATTGCAACTTTATCCACTCATCCCTCAGTGGACACTTAGCTTGTTTCCATGTCTTGGTTATCCATAAGTAATGCTGCAATAAATATGGGAGTGCTATATATCTCTTTGAGATAATGATTTCATTTTATTTGGATCTATATCAAGAATGGGGTAGCTAGATCATATGGTAGATCTATTTTTAATTTTGATGAACCTCCATACTGTTTTCCACAGTGGCTGAATCAATTACATTCCCACGAATAGTGCACAAGTGTTCTCTTATCTCCTTATTCTTGCCAACACATGTTATTTCTTGTCTTCCTGATGCTAGTCATTCTAACAGGTGTGTGATGATATCTCATTGTGGTTTTGATTTGCATTTCCCTGATTGTTAGTGTATTGAGCAAGTTTTCATATATCTGTTGGCCATTAGATGGCTTTTTTGGAAAAATGTCCGTTTAGGTCATCTACCCATTTTTTATCAGATATTTTTGTTATTGAGTTGTATGATTTCTTTATATATTTTGTATATTAACCCCTTATCCTATCTAATAAAAGAGAAATATGCAAATTGACCATACCTCCGCTACACCCACAAGCCACGCCCACCAGCCAATCAGGAGTGAGCATGCAAATTAACCCAACAAATATGGCGGTGGCCACGGAGCTGGAGCAAGCAGGAGGCTTGGGTTGCCCCCAGCGATGGAGGAAGCCAAGCTTCCCGCCTGCACTGGCCAGCCCTGGCCTCCGCTCAAGGCTACAAAGTTTCAATTATAGAAGATAAATAAATCCCAACAAAAATGGCGGCAGCCACAGAGCTGGAGAGAGCAGGAGGCTTGGGTTGCCCCCAGAGATAGAGGAAGCCAAGCTTCCCACCCGCCTTCTCCTGCCCTGGCCTCTTCTCAAGGCTACAAAGTTTCAATTATAGAAGATAAATAAATCCCAGATACCAGGGCCTCTGCTTGGGTTGCCGGGGGGCGTGGCCAGCCTACAAATCAACACAGGCCCCTTGCCCAGGCCACTCTATGTCCCAAGGGAACCCCCACCCTGATCTGGGACACCCTTCAGGGCAAACCAGCTGGCCCCCACCGGTGCACCAGGCCTCTATCCTATCTAATAAAAGAGTAATATGCAAATTGACCATCACACCAACACACAAGATGGCTGCCCCCATGTGGTCAAAGATGGCTGCCCCCATGTGCACACAAGATGGCCACCACAAGATGGCCAGCAGGGAGGGCAGTTGGGAGGGACCAGGCTTGCAAGGGAGGGCAGTTGGGGGCGATGAAGCCTGCAGGGGAGGGCAGTTAGGGGTGACCAGGCCAGCAGAGGAGGACAGTTGGGGGCGACCAGGCCTGCAGGGAAGGGCAGTTGGGGGGGACCCAGGCCTGCAGGGGGAGCATTTGAGGGTGACCAGGCCTGCAGGGGAGGCAGTTACGGGTGACCAGGCCTTCAGGGAAGGGCAGTTAGGGGCAATGAGTCTGGCAGGGGAGCAGATAGGCATCAATCAGGCTGGCAGGGGAGTGGTTAGGGGGTGATCAGGCTGGATGGCAGAAGCTGTTAGGGGCAATCAGGTAGGCAGGCAGGCGAGCAGTTGGGAGCCAGCAGTCCTGGATTGTGAGAGGGATATCCGACTGTCTGTTTAGGCCCAATCCTACTGGGATCGGGCCTAACTGGGCAGTCGGACGTCCCTTGAGGGGTCCCAGATTGGAGAGGGTGCAGGCTGGGCTGAGGGACACACCCGCCCTGCACAAATTTTGTGCACCGGGCCTCCTGGTAGACATAATTTGCAAATATTTTTTTCCTTTTAGAAGATTGCCTTTCATTTGTTGATGGTTCCTTTTCTGTTCAGCTTTTTAGTTTGATTTCATCCCACTTGTTGCTTCTGTTACTTGAGCTGAAAAAAAATCATTGCCCAATCCAATGTCAAGGAGTTTCTACTCTATTTTCTTCTAAGAGTTTATGATATCATGTCTCATGTTTAAGTCTTTAATCCAGGAATTTCAAAGCCTTTATTTTATACTATTCCTGGGCTCTCTCTTTTATCTCCTCCATTCCCATATCTTTCTCCACTCTGTCTTATCTAGTGACACTTCAAGCCATGACTTGCCTCTCCTGGAACTTGTCAAGAAAGTAAATGAATGCTCATGACCCTTTAACCTGGCCATAATACATATTTGTTTAAATTATTAGGAGGCTATTAATTAGCCAGATATAGTTTCTGTTGATTAAACAAGGGTAATTTTTCTAATATGTCTTTGCTTTTAAATGAGATAAAGACAACTGTTCTGGGTTTATATTTTATTCAGGTATATTTAAATTTTTCAATCTAGCTTTTACTAGAAAAATACACCCAAATCAAAAGTGCAAATTTCTAATTGTTCCATTTTTTCCTTAGGTGGCGCTTATATCGTTAATTTTGATAATGTAGGCTATTTATATTGTAATTATAATGTCATGCCATATTTTATCTGGAAGAATTTGAAGGCAAATAAAATTGATAATAAACTTGGTCACATTTATATATGTCATAATTACTTTTTATATAAATTAAAATGTAGAGAATTACATCTTTGCACATATATGAAGCTTTTAAAAAATTACATTTTAATGAATCATGTTTAACAACTGCTAGTTAGTAAAAGCAAATTCCAGGGTGAATATTTTATTATTTTTGTTGAGAGTAAAACCTTATTAAATATTTGGGGTACAAAGTGATCTTCCTATAGTTCCTATTCTGGGGTGTGTTTTTTGTATGCTTAAAAGTTAAATATTTGGTTTATTTCTACTTATGTTTATAATATTCTTTTTATCAACTGTAGCATTATTTATCATTCTATATTTTATTCCAATAGCAGGTTGAAAGCTTATGGAAAAGTATTTATTTTAGTGGTACTAATTTCCAAATGCACAAAAAATACGAAAATAACGATTTTTCAGTGAGTTTGATCCATGCATGTGATAAATCTACATCTTTTAAGAGAGGTTCTTCATGCACCTGACAGAAAACCCGCCGCTTCTCACCTTGATAGATAAAATTGCTAAGTCACCAAGCACTCACTGTGGCTGATTCTGGATACAGCCCCCAATTTTTCTCAAACATGGCTCTCTGGGCAACCACTACCTCAGATAAAGTAGGCAAGTTAGGGGAAGCCCATATGCCATCCTGGACATCACATGAGAATGAGTCTTGGAATTATAATTTCCTTTTCTTTTCCAATTTCAGTGGAAGTGATGGATTATCTACATGGCCACAGGTACTTGGTAACTGCTTTATCTTCTCGTTAATGGAATCTAAGAATCCACACGTTCATGCCAGTGACCTCCAGGAATTTGTGAACAGTGCATTACTGTTCTAATTACCAAGGGGGAAGCAATTTTCTACTACATATATTTGGACTAGAAGTTTCCAGTGAAGAAGAGTAAGTCGTGACTCCTCTGAAACTTAAGAGTTCCTTCCCAGGACCTAATTATCAGGCCATTTACTATAAATAAAAGCACATAATCAATGAAGTGAAGTCTCTGTTCTTTGGAGCACAGTAGCCAACCAGACAAATGGATATGAATTTTCTCTTTAGGCTTTCTTAATAGCAAGAATATTGCTTCACTTCCCTGAGTGACTGGGTAATTTTGTGATAATACATAAACGAGAGTTCACAACTCTGCTCCCCCTGCCCATTGGGTGTCATGTTGATTATTAACAACTTGCAGAAGTTGTGTTTATTCAAATCTGTGGGGTTATTTTTGGAAACAGCTTAGCTTCTCCTCTTCTCCTTTGCTATGGTATTTTAGTCTCCATTCCAGTGTATTCTTAAATCTCTTGGAAGGTACAAAAAAAAAAAAAAAAAAAGCATGTGCTGTCTATAAATGGAGATGAGCTTGCTTCCCTTGTTTGAAGAACATGGGGATTGGCACTGAGATACGATTTACTTAATGAACATTACCGTGAAAATAGTTAATTTACTTTCAGTATTATGAAGATAAGCTTACCCACTGGACATCGTCTGATCGTGATTAAATTAGGAAACCCAAAATAGATCTCTTAAGAAGAAACATGCTGTAATTTGTTAAAAGCTTGAATTCTACGTGTTTACTCAGAGGGCTTTTAAAAATAGTTTGATTTGTACAATTTGGAAGGAAATGACAAGGATTTCTAAATGGTATTGTTTATAGCAGTGAAATGCCATGGAGGGCCATTTTCTAGTACATTAAGTTGAACAAAATGACAATTTTAATTTTCTAAATGATACTACTTAGTGATTTACTTATGCTAGTCTTTGAATCAAATGTAAATTTCCTTTTGAATTAGTGTTTCAGGCTTCTTCAGCTATATTCCTGGAAGTGGAATCCCTGGCTCAAACAGCAATTCCATTTTTAATTATTTTGAGGGAACTCTGTACTGTTTTCCACAGTGGCTGTGCCAGTCTGCATTCCCACCAGCATTGTGCTAGGGTTCCCTTTTCTCCACACCCTCACCAACACTTGTTTATTCCTTTTTTGATGATAGCCATTCTAACAGGTGAAAGGTAATACGTCATTGTGGTTTTAATTTGCATTTCTCTGATGATTAGTGATGTTGAGCAATTTTCCTACGTCTATTGGCCATCTGTATGTCCTCTTTGGAGAGTGTCTGTTCAGATCCTTTGCCCATTTTTTAATTGGACTGTTTGGGGGTTTTTTTTTAGTGTTGAGTTGTATATGTTCTTTATAATTTTTTTCTTTTTATTTCTTTTTCCTCTTCTTTATAATTTTTTGATGTTAACCTTTTATCAGGTATATCATTGCTAGATATATTCTACCATTCAGTGGGTTGTCTTTTAATTTTGTTGATTGTTTCCTTTGTTGTTAAAAGCCTTTTAGTTTGATGTAACCCTATTTGTTTATTTTTTTCTTTTGTTTCCCTTGCCCAAAGAGATATGTCACAAAAAATATTGCTACAAGAAATGTCTGAGATTTTATTGCCTAGGTTTTCTTCTAGAATTTTATGGTTTTGTACTTAACATTGAAGTCTTCTAGCCATTTTGAGTTTATTCTTGTGTATGGTGTAAGGATGTGGTCTAGTTTCATTTTTTGCATGTATCAGTTCAATTTTCGCAGCACCATTTATTTGAAAGAATGTATGCATCCCTGTGATCATTGCAGCATTATTTGCAATAGCCAAGATTTTGAAGCAGTCCAAGCACCATTTAGTAGATGAGTGAGTTGATCAAAAAACTGTGGCACATTTACACATGGAATACTACTCAGCCGTAAGAAAGAAGGAAAATCTTACCTTTTGCAACAGTATGGATGGACCTGGAGAGTATTATGCTAAGTGAAATAATCCAGTCAGAGAAAGACAAATACCATATGATTTAAATCATAATTGGAATGTAATGAAGAAAATAAACAAAATAGAAACAAGCTTATGGATAGAGAGAATAGCTGTCAGAAGGGAGGGGGCCTGGGAGACTGGGTGCAAAAGATGAAGGGGTTAAACAAACGAACAAAAAATACACAAAAACACCCCACAAAAAGACCATACCTCACAGACACAGACAACAGTATGGAGATTGCCAGAGGGAAAGCGGAGTAGGGGGAGGTGGAAGAAGACAAAGGGGGGTAAATGGTGGCAGAAAAAGACCTGACTTTGGGTGGTGAGCACACAACGCTGTATGCAGATGATGTGCTACAGAGTTGTACACGTGAAACCCGTATGGTTTTATTAACCAATGTCACCACAGTAAATTCAATAAAAAAAGAGCAACCTACCAAATTTGAATTTTTATAACTAGAGGCACCATGCTAGATTTTTATTTCAGATTCTTTCTAAGAAGCAGAATAAGTGTGAAAATAATCTATTAATCTCCCTGACATCTATTTCCATAATGTATTTTTCACCCAGCAATAAAGAGTGAGCTAATCATGTTCTTAGCCAATTTCAACCTCTGGAAAATTGACCAAATTTACCTGATAGTTTATTTATCCTACAACTTGTATTGATTCATTACTAACAGAAAAGGGTAACAAACAATTTTAATAAAATGAAAGGATCATCTAAAACAAAACCCAAAACCAAAACAAATATAAATGTCCTGTGGCAAATTGCTGGAATCTTTTTGATAGGACACTTAATTACATGGTTCACATCTGTTGAGGTCCATCATCATCTCAATGAATATTTTCTACACTATGTTTTACATGTAAAAGGTGTGCAATAACTCAATTATTATTTTTTATAGTTCAGATTCTTTTGACCTAAGAAATAGTTATATCCAAATGAAATTTGAAGTATTACTACTTTATTAAAAATTGAATAATTTATAAAAAAGTTGTGATGAAGTTACTTGGGCCCTTCACACTTGTAGCTATTGATACTTCACTTCTGGGGGGTAGGAGACATGGATCAGAGGAATGAATAAAGTGAACTGGAAGTTACTGAGGGTTAAATGAAGACCTAGATTACTTATTTCTTTGATTCTTACAGAGGGACTAACCCAATGTTGTGAATATAGCAAGTTGCTAATACTTTTCTTTTAAAGATGAAAGACAGTAATCTGAGCCTTGCTTTTTAACAAGCTGTTACTTTCTTATCTTCACTTACTACATGCTCCAAGTGGCATTATAATATACTGTTCTAGCTCACTTGGATTTTTTGAACGCAGAATAAGACAATATGTAAAAATCTTTGTACCTAGACAATTGAAAGTCGGGTGTCATTTTCATTATATGTCTTCTTAAATGAGTCATAATAGATCTGCCTGAAAGTGCAAAATGCAAGACATTTAGTTATTCATCTTATGCAATTATCACTTTCAAAGATTCAAAAAGAAATGAAGTTTTAAGAACCTGGGGACTGTTATTGAACTACTTATTGTTTTGTGTGTATGTGCACTTATTTGCAAAAATTCACATAAGAGATTTAGTTGGATATTTGGTTAATTTGGTTGTTGATATATAATTTTTATTTTCAAATAATGTTTTTGAAATGTGTTATTTCTCATTTTCTAGTTTGAAATATTCAAAGCAAAGCGTCATTTGTGATGACACAGTGACTCACTAAGCCCATTCCTGCTTTTTCTTTTAATCAAAGAAAACTTAATACTTAAAAAAAATCACATGTTGGTCTAGATTATATTGGCTGTGGAATATTGGAACAAATTCCTGGTGAATCAGTGCCTTATAAAATTCCTAATAGTTTCCTTATAATTCTGATCCCAGTCAAGGTTCTACAACCCTTTCTATCCTTAAAGCAGATCCAAAGTGACATTCACCCATAAGACTTGCAACCAGGGGAACAATGGTCAGTGGCAGCTCATCTATCTCCAAGGCCCCTTTCCTCTGACTCTCCGGTGAACTGACAGCAGCCCCACCTTGTCAAACTTCTGTTTCTTCTTCAACCCTAAGCCCTTCCTTGTTTCACTGTCCCCAACTTTGATAAATGCACTCTCAAAATCACCTGAACTCCTGTTATGAAAGCTTTCCTACATGATGTCAAGAACTCACATACTACAGGCCTGCCTGAGGCAGACCCACTGCAGCAGGGTCTCTTTCCGGTAATAATATGACATTTTAGAATAATCAAGTTATTCCGCAATGACAGAGAACAGATCTGCGGCTGCTTCTGGCAGAAGATGTGGGAGATTGAACTTTTGCTGTGATGGGAATATTTGCACCTTCATTGTTATGACAGTGTTAACCTAAAAATAAAAGGCCAAAATGAGAAGCAAAAAAGAAAAAAAGTGAAATGCAATTTGTATTACCTAAACCTATTTTTTGTTTCCTATATGGGAGGAAGAGAGGAAAGGAAGCAAGAGCAATAGAGATAGAAAACTTTTCTGCCTGTCACTTTTTTTACTCCAGTAGTATCTTACTTTTATAGTCCTCTTCTACTCTGGGAAAATTCTGAAAATTAATTGCTTTCTCTGGTACTATGTACTGAGGAGCAGGGGTGAGCATTAGAAAGTCACTACTGGAATGGCCATGGAAGATAGCCATTCTGACAGGTGTGAGGTGATATCTCAAGGTTTTAATTTGCTTTTTCCTGATGGTTACTGATGTTGAGATGTTTTCATATGCCTGTTGGCTATCTGTATGTCCTCTCTGGAGAAGTGTCTATTTCCATCCTCTGCCCATTTTAAAATAAGCTTTTTTATTTTTTTGATATTAAATTGTATGAGTTCCTTATGTATTATTGGATGTATCATTGGTGAATGTCTTCTTCCATTCAGTAGATTGTCTTTTCGTTTTGTCAGTGACTTCCTGTGCTGTGCAGAAATGTTTTAATAGTCCTTTTTGGGGGGTTTCCTTTTCCCAAGGAGACATCCAAAAATTTTTCACAGAGTTTACTGCCCAAATTAACTTATAGTAAGTAGTTCTATGGTAAGTAGTTTTAGGTCTTACATTTAAATCTTTAATCCATTTTGCATTTATTCTTATGTAAAGTATAAGAAAGTGGCCGAGTTTCATTGTTTTGCACTTATTTATGCAGTTTTAACAATACCATTTATTGAAGAGACTCTTTACCATATTGTATATTCTTGCCTTCTTTGTCATAGATTAATTCACCATATAGCGTGGATTGCTGTCTCTATTTTGTTCCATTGATCTATTTGTCTGTTTTTATTCCAGTACCATGCTGTTTTGACAGAAGGGATTAAGAAGTACAAATTGGCAGTTATAAAAATATTCATGGAGGTGTAAAGTACAGCATAGGGAATATGATCAATAATGTTGTAATAACTATGCATGGTATCAGATGAGTACTAGACTTATTGGGGTGATCACTTTGTAAATTACACAAATATTTAATCACTAAGCTGTACATCTGAAATTAATGTATGCCAACTGTAAGTGAAAAATAAAAAAAATTAAAAAGTTATAACATCCAAAGGGAATAATAAAATAAAAGGTTAGATGACACTAAGAAAAGAATAAAAATAAAAAGGACATTGAAGAATTCAGTATAGCCCTATGTTCTGAATCAAACAAAAAAAAAGTTTTATAACCTCTCAAAATTTTAGGAAAGAGGATAAGTTTAGAACAATGGGATATAGGGATGATAAATAATTTTCACTTTAAACATTGAAAATCACTTTATACAAATGTCAGATACCATTTTATAATTTTACTGAATTAACTTTTTGTAAGCATAGATAATTGTTAGCTTTTCTTTTTATTTTTAAAAACTGTATTATCTAAATCCTTGTTTTTTTCCAATTTGATGGTAAATTTGATATAAATATTTGTCTTTTAAATTTCTGGAGCATTTGTATACTAATAACACAGATCATTCTACGTCATCGTGCCTTCCAAATGATACTGTTTTGCACGGACTAGTAAAAGTATATTTCTGAGGCTTTGAAAAAGACTCTTGGCGCTCCTTTTGGAAGGTTATCTACAAAAATTATTGCTGCTACTTTCTTGTTCTAGCATAAGAATCATTTTTAAGTTTAAAATTTAGTATGCTGAAGGTGAGCGGAGTAAAAAGATATGGCATTAGCAACAATCACATTTGTAAGTAAAGGTTAAGAAATAAACTTTCAGAGTCATAACTGATATACATGATTTCTAGTGAAATCTAGTATAAACAGAATTCCTGTTTCTTTAGACTTCAGATGAGGGGAGAAATCGCATGATCACGAATCTCTTGCCTTATTTTGTTCTCTGAGCAGTGTGTTCTGGTTACTTTTGTGTGTATGGACTCCCTCGTAGAGGAGATTGAGCACCTTCATTAGATGGGAGCACTGCCAGGGAGATGAAAATGTTTTTTGTTTTTTGTTTTTGTTACTCTGTTGTTTGGGAGGAGGGTTTGACCCAACAAGTATTTTATTAAATACTTCCTATGTGTCAGGCTCAATGTTAGATGCTAGGGATAGAATAGTGAACAAGGTAGACACAACCATTGCCTTTGCTGCGCTTACTGGGGGTTCCATTAATGGCAAACTCACATTTTGCTAATGGGAAATCTAATCTTGAAAATCTTTCCCTGGGCAAAGAGTACTTTAATTACATTGTAAACTTGTGCACAATTGAGTTATTGAAGTGGGCATTGAATTTTTTATTTTGTGGTTTCTAATGGGGAATTATCATCTTATATATTGGTTTGTGCTGCTTAATTGACACCCATTCACCTAAATGAAATAAATCTCTAGTTACCCAGAGATTATGACTCACTTCGAAGTAACTGTGATAAATAAATATAGGTTTCCCACATTAATTACCTGAAAATCTTATAGGACAGTGATCAAGAAAATGACTCTTTAGACAGATAGTTAATTACAATGCTTAAAGAAGCAAAACATTTGTATATTAAATGATCATTGTATGAGTATAAAGGGTAAGCAAAGTAGATTAACTTCTATTATTTGTTTTATCTGTAAATTTTAACTGACTCACCAGACGCTAGGACTTTCAAAACTTTCCATCAGTGATTCAAAGTAGCCTGGACTTTCATTTAGGCTATTTAAGGCCTAAAAGAAATTAAGATGAACCTGCTATAAATTATACAAGACGTCTAACAAGACATTGATATGAACATCAGTTTATGAAATACTTATAAGAATCCATTAGAGTAATGTTTCCCAGTGTCTTCTGAGCATCATTTATATCTGCATCACTTGTTTCTGACATTTTATTAAAAATGCAGAATCCTTGCCATTACTCACCCCTATTGAATCAGGAACTCTGGAGTTGACTCATCAGTCACCTATATTTTTTTAATCCTCACCCAAGGATATTTTTCCATTGATTTTCAGAGAGAGTGGAAGAAAGAGGGAAAGACAGAGAGAAATATCAGTGTGAGAGAAACACATTGACTCGTTGCCTCCTGCACGTGCCCCTACCAGGGCCTGGGCTGGTGAGGAGTCTGCAACCAAGGTACATGCCATTGACCAGGACTCTTGGGTCCTCAGGCCGATGCTCTATCCACTGAGATAAACCGGCTAGGGCAGTCACCTGTATTTTTAAACATGTCTTCTGGGCAATTTTTATGTATGCTGAAATTTGGGAATTTCTCTTCTAAAGCTAGTCAAAACGTTTCCCTACCTCCACTTGAGGTAAGATATAATCTCTAACGTCCCTGAGCTTGTTTCCTGCAGATAGCATGAAGTGGGAACCTGTTTTTGCACTAGTGTTGTGAACTATACTGTTTATTCTCTGGGTTCCCATAGCCAATCCACATGAGCCGTGGGAGGTCCAAGCTGGTGCCTCCCACTTTGAAGCCGTAGGATGGTAGCGTTTCTCAGTGTGTCCTGCAGTCACCCAGCATCAAATTCATCCTATGGGCTAGCTAAAAGCAGGTTCTAGGCACACTCCTGAGACCGGCTGGTTTAGGATATCTAACGATAGGATTGGAATCTATGAAAAAATAAACTCTGCAAGTAACCTTTTATGCATATATTTGATAATAAAAATGTTTCACTAAATCTTAACAACTAATTTAATCCTCATGAATTTCATATATTTTAATATATGAGAGCTACTACCCTTTAATGGCAAGACATGTTTAAGACCAATCCCAGGATTTGAATCATGACCTCACAGGAATGATCTGTTTTAAACCTTCCTCACCTTTATCTCCTATTCCTCTCTTCCTGCTCATTGAAACTGCCGTTGCCTGATGGCACTCTGGCGTTTCAACTTGGTACCTTTATATTTGTTGTTTCCTCACTTACCCCTCTTTTTGGTAATGGCATGTTTTATCACACCCTGCATAACATGTTGAAATTGTGAAGATTTTTCCAGTATCTATAGACACATTTTTTGGCTATTGTACTTTCACATTATTGCTATACGTTCATAATGACATTTATCAAGTTGTAGTATAATTATGATAATAGTCCAAATTGCTTTCTCTCCATAAACAGTTTCCCCAGAACATGAGCGGGATCTTACTCCTGTGGGTATGCCATGCAGTGGTCGGCACATTGCCTGGCATGAATAACTCCTCTTCCTCCTGTGCTTCTAAATTCAACTTCCCTGGGCTGCATTCAGAAGAAAACATCCCAGAAACGTGACAGGCCATTTTGAAACAATTTCTTCCCTCTCTCCCTAATGGCTTAATGATTTTTTTTTTTTTTTTTTTTTTACGAATGGAGAACTCTTTTGCTCCATTTTAGCAGTCTATGCAGGAAAAATAACTTCATACATATTTTCTGTTACTCATGTTTTAGAGCATATGAAGGGAAAGTCACTTCTTACTTATTTCTGTTACTCATGTTTTTGTTTCAGGTCTCTGCTTGTAGAAGATTGAGGCCGGTGTTTAGAACATGTTATCCTCGGTTTAGAAAAGACTAGGTGAGGCAAAACACATTGGCCATCTTTCAAGGCATTAGAAGAGATATCAAGAAATCCCCAAACTTCCAATGAATGACATATCGTTATTGTTTATAGATACTAAACTTAAAATAACATATTTATGTTGCTATGCATGCCTGTGATCAATCAGTTTAGTAAATATGTGAGAACAACTAAGAAGAAAAAATGCAGATAAAACATTGCAATTTATATATTCAAAGCATGTCTGGCCCTGTGTCAAATAACTCAACAGCATGTACATTTTTCTAATTTTTACCTGCATATGATGAATTATTTCAGGTGTCTCCCTAATGAGTAATCTCATAAAAAGCCTTCTCAAAGTTCTGTCAATTATAGCTTATCTCTATGTTAGGGGATGTCGGGTGCTGAGATAAATTCTAGATAGCACATTGGAAAGTACACAGGATTTTCAGTTGGAGACCTCTTGCTTATATTTCATTTTTTTCCCCAGTTTCATGCTGTGTGAACTTAACTTATCCAAGGTTCCATCTTCTCAGCTATAAACCTTAGACAAATGTTAAAGGTCTCCTTGGAGGGGTGTTTTGTGGATTAAATAATAAGATGCATGTGAATCTGTCAGGGACTTACACTGTCTGGACTGTGTGAGGCAGACTTAAGGCTGGTTGATCTACAAGTTTCTATGGGAAGAAGTCATCCTTTTGGATCTATATCTGGAAAAGGACTGGAATCCAATGGCCTTGAGCATTACCTGAGGTTTCTCTGGTAATTTTCTTTCAGTTTGGTTATCATCTAGCATGTTATTACTTCTCAAGTAGAACCAGTTGTTCCAAAATGTCAAACTTCTTTTAGCTGACCATTACCTGGGAATGAATTATAAGACTTTGTGTTGAAGCAATGTGTATTTCCCAGAACACTGAAATGAGCAATTCAAAGAAATCTTGCATATGACTCTAATTAAGGATTTCATTGTTTCATATCTGGATCTCACAGTCACAGGAACATTAAATGTATCTCTTAACATAGTTAAATATTTTAAAAGCAAGATTCAAATATCAGCTATGTCCTTTTAATACTTGATAAATGGTTATACTTTGGAACCACTTATCATTCTTTTTCTAATTTAATGTATACCTTAGGTGTGTGTTTGTATGTGTGTGTGTGTGTGTGTGTGTGTGTGTGTGTGTGTATACACACACACACACACACATATATATATATATATATGTATATATATATATATTTATATGTTTAATATAATCTCTGATGCCTATATTAAAAGGATACTGAATTAGGATAAAAGTGCTATTTCATGTTTCACTTAGTCTTTTTCTTAATCCTTCAATTAATTTAATCCTCATGAATTTCATGTTTTTTAAATCTATTTCACAGAGAGCCTTGTGTTTTTATATTTCCTGACCATTTATCCAGTTAACTGCCATGCATCCAAAATGGAAACCATCCCCACATGCCACGATATTTTGAATTTAATTTAAAAAATCAATTTGCAATGAATATTATAAAAATAAATATATTACTCACAATTTGGGTGTTCTTGAATATTTTCAGTTGAAAATTCTCACAGAAAAAATAAAGTGTCTATAGACGCTTATGGCGTACAAAGGGTTAAGTTCCAAAAGAGTTTTTCCCTACCATAGTAGTGATTCCTTATTGCCTGTACCTCACCCTCCTTTCCACAGGGAGACTCACCTCTTGATAGTTTAAATGCTTTTCTTGCCTTTATCAACAACTCCCTCTAACAGTTGCAATTGTTATGTTTTCTTTGGTCTTTTGGGGAGCAGCATTTCCTCCTGTCCCATATTTGCATTTTTCCCTGTTTTGTATAGTACAATTAATTACATTTTAAATGCTTAAGCAATGTCTATGTAAGGATAAAGAGGCAAGATGCCTTGAGCAGGAGTAAGAGCGTTTTCACTCTTATTTCTACCAGAAACATTTTTCTAATCTACATGATCTCTGGGTATTAGAAATCCAACAAGGGTAACATCAGAAAAGCGTATGAGTCCTGGCCGGGTAGCTCGGTTGCTTAGAGCATCATCAACATACACCAAGGTTGCGGGTTCAATCACCGGTCAGGGCACATACAGGAATCAACCAAGGAGTGAATAAATAAGTGGAACAACAAGTTGATGTTTCCACATGCCTCCCCTATCTCTCCCCTTCTCTCTCAAGTCAATAAAAATAAATAACAAAAGTATATGATTCCTCTCCCTTCCCATTGTCAAAGTTAGCATTTACAAAACACTTTTGACCTCTTCCAGAGAGCATTAAAGGAGAACTATTTTTGTGCTTAAAAAAAATCACCTAATATTTTCAAAATTTGCATGGTGTGTTAGGTAATATAAAAGCTGAAAGTGTTGGATCTATAGAAGTACTTTATGTGAACAAT
Organism: Cnephaeus nilssonii; assembly: GCF_951640355.1. NCBI lineage: Eukaryota > Metazoa > Chordata > Mammalia > Chiroptera > Vespertilionidae > Cnephaeus > Cnephaeus nilssonii. The sequence continues at coordinate 20,299,046 of NC_137083.1, read as the reverse complement.
AAATCAGAATGCTGAGCAATTATAAATAGGCAATTTTTTTCTACGATCCAAAAAAAAAAAGTCTTTTCAGTGTGGATTTGCATGAAATGTGGATCAGCATAAAATGCGGAAGAGACTAAACAGAGTCATAGAACTGGTAACTAAAGCAGAAGGAGAGCTCTAGCTACTGGGAAGCGCTAGCTACAGGCGAGCACTTTGTGTTTCCTAGAGAGATGCATGCTAGTCCTTGCTTCCATGTGTCTAGTTCTTCTGCCTGGAAATTCCTTATCTCACTGACTTCTTGGTGGACCCCTCCTCTTCTTAATTCCTGCAAAGATGCACATCGTTCAGGCAGATGCCTTAGAGCAGCACCTCCAGTCCACTCCTATGCAAACCTCCGATACTTTGCATCTACGATATCATAGCACTGTTTGAACCATTGCTTTATCAACCAATATCCCAAGCTAGACTATAAATTCCCAGGGCAGGGGCTCTTATCTTCCCTCTGTATAGGCACAGTGTGTGCTCAATACATGTTTGAAAACTGCACTAATCTTGATTATCTTTGAACTAGGGACCCAGTGCACGGATTTGTACACCTTGAAAGGAACTGTGGGCCGTGAGGCTGCAGTAGGCACAGGGGCAGATCTTGGCCCATCCTCCATGCCCCCACTGCAGCCCCTGGTCCCCTGTCTGCCAACAGCCCTGCTCCTGCCACTGCTCCTACGCGCTGATGGCGCCAGCCCTGCTCGCACCCACTGATGGCGCAGAGTGATTGGGGCCGGCACCAGCAGAGGGTGTGAGTGGGGCTGGTGCTGTCAGCTGCTGCCCCAATCGCCCCTCAGGAGCAGGGGGAGCTGGAGAAGCCCTCAGGGGTGATTAGGGCCGGCAACTGCTGCTCGCACCCACTGATGGCACCAAGTGATCGGGACCAGTGCCGGGCACCTGTAGCAGGTGTGAGTGGCAGCTCCAGTGCCAGCTGTGGCTGCGAGCAGGGCTGGTGCCAGCAGCAGGTGTGAGTGCTGGGCGGCACCGTGGTGCGCGGGAGCAAAGAATTTTCAGTAAACACCAGAGGCTCGCCCCGATGACAGCAACCGGTGCCCCACCTTGGTCTGGTGCCCCCACTCACCTGCTCCACCATCCCGCCGTGGGCAATGCCCGCCATGTTCCGCACACACCCCCTGGTGGTCAGCACACATCATAGCAACCAGTTGTTCAGTTGTTCGGGTTGTTCTGCCGTTGGGTCTATTTGCAAGTTAGCCTTTTATTATATAGGATTCCTAATAGTAGTAGGAGAGCATCTGTTACATAATATATGCTCAAAAATTAAATACTTGTTGAAAGTATGGAGGTTGTTGATTGAATAAGAAAAAGGAGTAACACATGCAAGTCTCATATTTCAAACTTCATATTTGATTTGAAAATAGAAAATTCTAGTCTATCTTTACAATAGAACAGAGAGCTAATTTGTGAGCAGGTCAGGCTAGTGGATTCCCTAAACTGTCTGAGAGTGTTTGCTTGAGGTTCTAGTACAGACTGGGAAATGAGAAGTTTGAGCACCCCATGCAAAAAGGATATTCACTCTTACACCTGCAGAACGGTTTGTTCTCTGATAATATCAGCAGCACTGATAGATGTGGCTTTAGTAAACAGATCTATGAGTCTGATGTTAGAGGGTGACAAAATTCATATCTATATATATTTATTTTGACCCAGTCCCTACAAAATCTTGCTTGGCTGCATTTTTTGTGCAGTTAGGGATGAAAGCCTGAAAGGTATTTGACTCTAAAAAAAACCACATAGTTTGCCAAGAGGACCAGGGCTCTGGAAGAAAGGAAGGTGCTTTTGAGATGGGTCCATGATAATGAACTGTAATTGCTATATTATTTCTATATTTGGCACCTTCTGGAGGAGCCAGAGTAATCATGAACTTGTGCTGCACCATTTTTTAAACTCTTCTTATTAAATTTCACATTGACTGTACTTAGATAATAAAAATCTGGTTTGCAAAAATAACAATGCAGTTAGAGATTATGTAAGAAATAACATTTTAGAAACAGAAGGCCATATGGCTCAACATCTCTATTAGTATTTAATTTATGAAATATCTAGAATACACATGTAGGTGACTATGTGGGTGGAAAATTGAGAAAATATATTTTTACCCTAATGTTTCTTGCTTTATGAAATAATACAAACATTTATTACACATTGCACATATATATTCATATTTTAAGGTTTTATGTGGTCATTTCTACTTATCAATACATATATCATAATGTGGAACTAACTGGAAGGTAAAACAATATAATGGAGGAAATCAGGCATCAAATAATAAACCAAGTTTTATCAAAATACTTCTTTGTCTTTATAAAATTATCTTCATCGTTTGTAGTCTTTACAACTTGACCAAGTGGAAAAAATTCAGGGCTACATTACTTTTATATTTAAAATCTTATTAGTAATCATTTGCATATTGATCATTACTGTGGCAAGTCAAGTTCTTGAAATTAAAAAGGATCACCAATTCTTCATCAAGCTTGTTAAAATGACATGAGGATTTTTTGGTATTTTTTTCTGTGTGAATTTGCTTCATCAGTGATAGGCAGTCTACCATAAAGAAAATGCTAATGGCAGGAAGGGAGAGGAGAGACTATTAAAAGTAATATTATTTGGGCCCAGCTGGCGTGGCTCAGTGGTTGAACATCGACCTGTGAACTAAGAGGACCCCTGTTCAATTTCCAATCAGGGCACATGCCCAATCCCCAGTAAGGGGTGTGCAGAAGACAGCTGATCGATGATGTTCCTCTCTCATCGATGATTCCATCTCTCTATCCCTCTCTTTTCCTTTCTCTCTAAAATCAATAAAAGTCATATTCTAAAAAAGTAATAGTACTGGGAAAAGGAACATGGCAGGAAGGATTGATCAGAAGGAAGTCATGTTATAAAACTTAAGTTCCAGAGACTTGTTTCTGAACAATTTATTACTTTGTTGGGTCGCCACATAAAATACACTTACGTAAAATAGTTCACTAATGTGTTACTTGTACTTAAAGATTAAAGGGACATATTCTTGGAGCCCAGACAGATTACATCTCTTTTACGTTATTTCCACCATGACTCATAGGATAGTTTTATGGAATTTATCATTGTTTACTAACCATTTATGAGATGGAGAAAGAGTTCTGTTGTGAGACACCTGTATTTGAACACATGCATATATTAAAGTGGTGTCACAGTAGAATGACTTTTAACTTGGCAAGCTCAGATTTCCCTTAAGTCACGCTGTTAGTGACATGTTGTGGGGCAAGCTGTAGTTCAGAGCACAGCATAGAACCAAACCGCCTTGGGTGGATGCCCAGTGCTATCTGTTATTGCCTCTAGATCTTGGACAATTCCCTTGGTCTTTCTGACTCTCAAATTTGTCTGTAACATGTAGATAGCAATAGTAGTTCCCAATACATAGCACTGAAATGAGACTCTATGTATTAATATGTGCAAAACAGTCTAGAAGACTATGAATAAATGTCAGAATTGACCGCACTTATGCAAAGATCATCCTGGTAACTTCAGACAGCTTTTGGTGGGGAAACACACCACAATATCTCATGTTAAAGCTGCAGGATGCTTGCAGACTTTTTAAAGGGTGGCAGAAAGGAATAAGTCACTGGTGTAGATTGAATATTAGGGCATAAAAAGAAGTATACTTTAACAGGAGAAGATATAGAGAAGAGAAATAAAACAAGGAGAGTATAGAGGAGAAAATTCATATGAGACTTAGAAGGAAGTTAAAGGTTCATTTAGTGACTTAAAGGAGTTATGGGGAGTAAAAAAGTAGGAAATATACTTAGAGCTGAGTTTAATTGCCCCCCCCCCCCATTTACATGAAAGGGATGTGTGCGTGGAGAGGAGATCTATAAATGTGGAGTGTGCCCATCCTTTTCTGATGAGAAGTCAAAGGATCCCTTCTGAATGGAAAGGCAGGGGCACACAGAGAAAGAACCATGACCTTGGGAAGAAGAAAAGTGAAGTCTTCTGACTTCTGCCGGGGGATTTCTGCAGACTGTCAGCAGGGAGGGGGCTGGGGGAAGGAGTGTCAGAAGGCAGTTCCTCGGAATTTTGTGAGTCTGCCCTAACTTGCCTTGCAGAAAGTCAAGCCCAAATGCTTAAACCTCCTCTAGGTCATTGCAAATTGGGTGCATTTTAGAAGAAAAGTCTGACATTTTAAAAGCAGGAAATCTGATCATTTGACCCAATTTTACAAGGTGAATGAATAATAACCTAGTTGTGCTGTTTCGTGGAAGCTCCATTGAAATAGGTCATCTTTATTTCTCTTGGCTACCAGGAGGCACAAACATATTTACCCGCTAACTTGCTAACTTTCTTCTGTGCGCATAATTATACGCGGCCCTCCTCTGAGCGGGCCCAGTCCCCACAGCCCTTCACCATGGTGGGGAGCGGTGTGTAACATTTCTCCAGGAACGTATTAGGAAACTAGTTTTCTAAACAAAGGAGCAGGTCTCCAAGTCAACTATTGTGGTTAACATCAGATTCAGAAACGGGAAACAGCTTGATTAGTAAATCCAAATAGAAGTCACCAGTTTCTTAAAAGGAAAATAATTTATATTCCAATTCACTTAACATAAAAAAAAAAGCCTTGTCAGTTGGTTAGTTTATCGATTCAACTATAATATTGCAGAGGCAGTGTTGGGTTCCCAAGTTACATTAAAAAAAAAATACTACAGTCGTTGACATTAACTAAGCTAGACTTCTTTTTCCTGCCACTTCCTTTTTCATGCCTTGTTGCAGGAACGAAAGGTTTCCTTTAGCTCACTGCACACTAGCCAGGAGCCTCGCTCAAAAACCCTTTGCTCCCTTCAAGTTAATACTCATGCTTTGTGCCATTTTAGCCAATTTAATCCTATTCCTCAGTGTACACATAGTTGTTCTGTATTCAGATAAATGATCCAATAGAGTAGGCCCTGGCAACAGATGCTATTCCATATTATTGGCAATACAGGCCATAATGCCTGAACCCAAAGACATCCTTCTAACGATGCATGTTTCCTTCTGTAGCAAGGGGATAAAAGGAAAAGCTTAGGCAGGCACACACCTATGATACTTTGAGTTAGAGTTCTGAGCAGTTACCAAGTTATTTATGAGACAGGCTGAGCCTTGATGGATAGCGTATGATTTCATTTATAATGAATGTCCAGAAGAGGTAAATCTGTAGGGTCAGAAAATAGATTTGGTGTTGCCCAGGGGAGGGAGGCTAGAGGGACTGAGGGTGGCTGAAAGCCTGCTGGGCTTCTTTTAAAGGGATGGAGAGGTCCTAAAATTAATTTGGTGTTAATTGTACAACTTGGTGGATCCTAAAGTTTTTGAATTGTACCCTTTAAATGAGTGAATTGTATGACATGTGAATTACATCTCAAGTCTGTTTAAAGAGCATACGGATTGCTTGACTTCATTTCCATAGTCTCTGAATTGGTATGTCTGAGGAATCGTCTAAGAAATTACATTTATAGTGAACTTCAGGATTTGCCAATGATGTCCAGGGACCACAACTGAGAACCCCTGCACTGGAGATGTATAACCTTCGCTGCCTATTAGGATCACTGGAGAGCATGAAAAAAGCCGATGCCCAGGATTAAATCAGCATCTCTGAGGGTGAGGCCCCAGTCATTTCTAAGGCTCCCCAGGTAATTCAAACCAATGTACAATAGAGTGTAGAATCCTGGAAAAATTAACATCAGTAATTATGAGAGATGACGAGCAAAATGCATAAGGAAGAGATGTCCGGAGTCTCAGCTCAGAAGTACCTACACCTCACAATATTCCAAATACAAAATTAGTATAAGTGGAAGCTAAGAAAATAATTGACAAATACGTGGCATTGCTCCTCCAACTCTCACTCAGAGCATTAACCTGTCTCCTGTCTCAAATGCAAATAAAATTCAACACGTTCTTAAGGTACCCACTTAAAGGTACTCCAGATTCTTTTCATTGTTGGTTTCTAAGATCCTATAGGGGCTCTTATGTAAGTGTTCCCGCACTAGCATAGTGGCTGATTCTGCTATTTGTCTCCTCATCATATAAACAAATATATTCCTGTTACATTTTTTAAAAATCAAAAGTTTCAGTCAAAAACTTAAAGCAGTTACAAATACTAGTTACGATCATGCCCATTATCATACTTTTCTAGGTGTTCAACCCAGGTACACAGCACAAACAGAGGTGTAGTCAGGTGGTGCAGGCCAGGGACTCGCTTGGCTTGACAGTGGCAGGCTGGAAGGCCAGCCTCGGGCAGGAACCAATTCCAAGGACGTGGGGATGAGGCAGGGTTTGGCCCTCAAACCTAGCATGAAGGCACAGTTAAGGCATGTCATTCAGACCAACAGGCTGGGAGCAAGCAGGCAAGTTAGGTCGGTAACAAAACTAGTATGTGCAGGCTGGTCCATGGGAAGCCCAGCCGAGCCTGAGTCAGTCCTGCAGGTGTGAGGAATGCTGTGGGAGGTCAAGTGCTCTGAAGAGTCCCCAGATTGCCCCAAGTTCCTCTTGGTGCCCCCCCACCTTTGCCATTTCTTCCTAAGGTTGGTCATCTGCCAATTGATATTTTGATAGAAAGCACAAGAAAAAAAATATCATCCTGCCTGTGGAGTTGGCTAATACCGGATTCTTACCGACAAAACTTGAATATCAAATGTTTTTCAAGGATTCAAATTATTTTGATTCCTGAAATAATTAGGTAAATTACAAATGTAAATGTAATCATAGTCTCAAGATTCAGTTATAACAGCCGTTTCCTGGATTTAGGTCTAAACATAAACTTGATACAAAACAACAACAATAAAAGCTTAAATATTCTCTTTTTTTCCCCCTCCTTCTCATTGAACTTCAACATGTTTACTTTCCATAAGGTTCTCTGCTCCCTGCTATTTCTGGGTTTACCACATAGATCTGCATAATGATGAAATACTGGAAGTGCAATTTAAAAACACTTGGTTAATAGAGCAGCAGCTAAATAATATTAATAATACTTCTGAATATTAAAATTGGGAAAAATCTTGCTGAAATAACACTAATATATGTACTTGTTAAACTAATCTTACTTTGGGCTCCTTAAATGTTCCTATTTTGACTGCACTGACATATCTGGACAAATTGCAGCCCTGGAGCGATAGCCACAATGTTTAGGAAAACTGTTAGTGAATCAAAAATTCTAGTCTGGCTGGCATGGCTCAGTGGTTGAGCACTGGCCTGTGAACCAGGAGGTCTGGGTTGGATTCCCAGCCGGGCACGTGCCTGGGTTACAGGCTCGATCCCCAGACTGGGGTGTGCAGGAAACAGCCTCACCATCATTGATGTTTCTCTCTCTTTCGCCCTCTCCCTTCTTCTCTGTAATCAATACAAATCTATTTTTAAAAATTCTAAATTGACAAGGTAAAGGACAAGATAAGCACCATTTATTATGAAAAAAAATGATTTAGAGGAAAAGTAAATAACTTTAATTTTATGTTGTACTTTAAAATAGCAAATGAAAAAGTGATATATTGAGAATAAAAAAAGTCCTCAAAAGGAAAAAGAAGGCATAGGAAGCATCTAATTTGCCGATTTTGCCTGGAAAATTTATTTATATTCTGAATTAGTAGTAAGCGTCCAGAAATATTTTATTTTTATTAAATAGCATTTCCTTCTGTCCGTGAACAGTACTCAGTACCATCCTCATATCCTGACTATAGTATGGATTCAGCCTGCTGATCTCAGAACCAGAAAAGTTTAAAAATATCTTCCCTTGGCATTTTCTCCCCAAAGCTTATTTCTTCTCTCCTCTGCATCCTTCTTTACACATATTTTTGTTCTTGGCTTTTTTCCCTGGCATTCTCCTTTTCCTCACTTTTGCCTTCTCTTGCCTCATTCCCAGGGTGAGATCATAGTCTTCCTGAACAAATTGATAATCATATTTAGATGTGGGATTTGGACAGCAACCTACACTGAAAAAGTCCACAGCATGATGATAGAGAAGAGACATACAACACAATTTATTTTCCACGATGAGCGCTTTGCTATTCTATTTTTGTCGTTTTAGTAATCTGTGATGATAAATAGGGCAATTGTGCTAGAGTCGCCACTCCCTGCAAGTACCCTCTGTTCAACCTCACCACCTCCCTCCCTCATCAACTGCTTTTTTCCAAAAGACTCACGAGGGAGTCAGAGCATTTAAAAAACATTATTTAACTTCAGGGGTATAAACAGGATATGTTTAAAAGTTCCTTCCTAATTGCCCCCAAATTTTAAAATGTCACACCTTCACTACATGAAGGGGTATTACCTAGACTCCAATATTATATTAGGAAAAGCAAATGTAAGAAAACGCTGTGTGAAATTTTCTGTGCAAATGACTGCGATGTGATAAGGATGGATTTTTTGTGAAGTCAGCCTCTAAGAACCACACAGTGTAGATATCATTGAGAGATGTAAAGATGTTCACTTAATGTGAACACAGTAAATACTCAATAAAATTTTAATTCTTTTTTATTTTCTCCCTCTTTTTTCCCAGCCTTAAGTCGGAATTATTGCCCGAATCATGAAAACCAAAATCTAATCATGCTACTCTCTGCTTTAAATGTTTTTCAATGGCTTTCACCACCTAGAGTAGAGTTTGAGCTCCCTTCTTTGGCATGTGCTTAATTCTGAACTTCCAATCCTTATTCCTAAGATTATTAAGAAACAAACAACAAAAAAAGATAAAAACTTGATTAAAAATTGTTTCAGAACATAGGAGGTTTATTATCCTCTCTGAACTTTTACACAATGTTCCTTCTTCCTGGAATGCTCATTCCTTGCCTTTGTGGTCACTACTCTCCCCCACACCCCCACTTTAGGTTTTTACTTGGTTCTTTCTTATTCTTCAAGAGCTACATCAAAGTCATTTCCTCAAAGATGCCTTCCTGACAACTCTCCTTCAGACACCTCTCTCTCAATCTGAGTTTGGTACCCCTACCAGGTAAATCTGATCCTACTGTCATAACACATTGTGCATATTTTACTGCTGCTCTTGTCTCTGCTTTATCTCTCTTTTTTAATCCTCACCAAGGTCATGCTTACAGAAAGGAAGGCAGAGGGAGGAAGAGAGAGAGAGAGAGAGAGAGAGAGAGAGAGAGAGAGAGAGAGAGAGAGAGAAGAGAGAGAAAGAAAGAAAGAAAGAAAGAAAGAAAGAAAGAAAGAAAGAAAGAAAGAAAGAAAGAAAGAAAGAAAGAAACATTGATGTGAAAGAGAAACATTGATTGGTTAGCTTTTGTAGGTTTCCCAACTGGGGATTGAATGAAACCCAGATATGTGCCCTGACAGGGAATTGAACCACCAACCGTTCGGTACACAGGATGACACTCAACTAACTGAACCACTTCGGCTGGGTTCATTGCTTTCTTGGTGGCCTCCTATGAGTTGAGGTGGAGACACTGTCCTTTGATGCTGTGTCTCCATGTACCTCAGACCTAACTTGTGTTTAAACATTCTTGTTGATTAGATAGATGCTGACATGTGTGCTATGGTAGAGGGCTTAAAGAAGAGAGGCTAAACTCAGAAACTGTTTCTGAATTAGAACCAATAGAATTATTTTAAATTATGCTACTTACATGCAGGTTTCTTATATGTATGCTAGTATATATTTTCTTTCAACATTTGACAATTGAGAGGTTATATAGATTTTGTCTTTTGGTGGGAGAGGGGTGATAAAGATAATATAAGTAAGAGAAATTATACCTCTTAACTTAATGAAAACAAAGGATAAGGATTAGCATTATGCTTCAATGAAGTATTACTGCGATGCCTTTAGCCTTTTAAGCCATTTTTCCAGCTGAGTGATTCTGGGATACTTCAAATCCACTATCTCATGATAGCACCACTTAGCAGGTTTTTTTTTTTCTTCAGTGCTTTATAAACTAAGTGCTTCCACTTTCCACAGGGCAAAAAATAAATAAATAAATAAGGTCAGGGATGAATAGTGGACCTAATTCCTGTGAGATGGGTTCCAATTTGGTCTGTTAGCACCTGACCCTGCTGACTTCTCCATGTTAGTGGTTGTGGGTATCGTGTGTAACTTTTATGATAAAAAAACGAAACTGTGGTATAATTGAACTAATTAGATAAGAGCACAATTAGAAATGAGAGCTCTTCAGTTTCCTAACAGCTAATGGTAGAAAATGAAGTACAATAAATATACTACAAGTTTTGATGAACTTTATTTTTTAATTACCATATTTGACGGCCTTCCATAATGTGACAACTATTCTGTTGATCCACCTAATTAGGGATCATAAGAGTAAAAAGTACTCCTCTTTACTTTTATGAATGAATTTCCCCTTGAGTCATTTAAATTGCTCAAATGCCTACTCAGAATAATGTTGGCAATGTTACATGTGACTTTCAGTATATATATACTAGTAGCCCGTTTGCACGAAGATTCGTGCAATAGACCTTCATTCACCTGGCTGCCTGCACCAGTTTTCTGCCGGCACCAGGGACCCAGGCCTTGGCTGTGGCCACCGCCTTCTGCCTTTTTCAGGGTCGGGGCTTGGCCCCGGGCGGTGGCCTTGGGCTCGGCTGCACCCAACATCCCTGCTAAGGATCGCAGGAGCCGACCCCCAGTGGTTTCCTGTGATCCTTGCAGGCTCCCCGCTGGTGCCCAAGGCCGGGAAAGCCTCCGCCCGAGGCTTTCTGGCCTTGGGCTGGGCGGCACCCAGCGTCCCTGCTACCGATCGCAGGAGCCAACCCCCAGTGGTTTCCTGCGATCCATGCAGGCTGCCCGCTGGTGCCCAAGGCCGGGAAAGCCTCCGCCCCAGGCTTTCCTGGCCTTGGGCTCGCCACACCCAGCGTCCCTGCTACTGATCGCAGGAGCCGACCCCCTGGTCGAGGCTTTCCCGGCCTTGGGCTCCGCCACACCCCAACGTCCCTGTAATGGTTTCCTGGTGGGCATGGTTGGTGGGCGTGGCTTGGGCGTAGTGAAGGTGCGGTCAATTTGCATATTTGTCTATTATAAGGTAAGATGTATGTGTATATATATATATATATATATATATATATATATATATATATATTTTCATACACACACACACACACACACACACACACACATACATACACACTAGAGGCCCAGTGCACGAAATTCTTGCACTGGGTTGTGTCCCTCAGCCCAGCCTGCACCCTCTCCAATCTGGGATCCCTCTCACAATCCAGGACTGCTGGCTCCCAACTGCTTGCCTGCATGCCTTCCTGATGGCCCCTAACCACTGCTGCCTGCCAGCCTGATCACCCCCTAACCACTCCCTGCCAGCCTGATTGATGCCTAATTGCTCCCCTGCCAGCCTGTTTGCCCCTAACTACCCTCCCCTGCAGGCCTGGTCACCCCTAACTGCCCTCCCCTGTAGGCCTGGTCAACCCTAACTGCCCTCCCCTGAAGGCCTGGTCCCCCCTAACTGCTCTCCCCTGCAGGCCTGGGTCCCCACCAACTGCCCTTCCCTGCAGGCCTGGTCGTCCCCAACTTCCCTCCTCTGCTGGCCTGGTCACCCCTAACTGCCCTCCCCTGCAGGCTTGATTGCCCCAACTGCCCTCCCTTGCAGGCCTGGTCCCTCCCAACTGCCCCTCCCCTGCTGGCCATCTTGTGGTAGCCATCTTGTGTCCACATGGGGGCAGCCATCTTTGACCACATGGGGGCAGCCATCTTGTGTGTTGGAGTGATGGTCAATTTGTATATTACTCTTTTATTAGATAGGATATATATATGTATATGTATATGTATATGTATATGTATATGTATATGTATATATATGACATTAGATAAATATACATATACAGTATATTATATATATTCATGTGAGGCATATCTACTATACATTTTTATTTCACTTTTGTTAGATTGAGATGAAGACAATGAAATGCTGGGAAGAGACAATGATTTCAAACTATATACTACCCCATCAAATGCCCTGCAAAGAGTAGATTTAATTATTTATAGCTATTGATCAAAAACCCATTTGACATCACGTTAATTCATTTCGTGCTCATTCCAGCATGAGGTACTATAAAAAAGACTGACACATTATATTAAAATGTGCAATAGCTGGGAGACCATGCATGAGGAGTGTGTGATATTTCTTAAGCAATTCTATGCTGCATGAGAGGTAATTGTATGTGCTAAAACCTCTTTCTGCCTCAATAAAATGGCATAAAATAAAACACAGGGGAGAACCATGAATAAACCACGTGTGACAGTCAGGGTCTCTTTCTGTCTGCAAAGGGAACGGGGGTGGGATCCACCTTGCTTGGAGGAAAGCAGTCTGCAGTGAGGTACGCAAATACCTCTGGGCCTGCAGCCTGTCGTTTCTATGTCTCCCCTTCATTCCTTTTCTTTTTCTATCTTCTGCCTCGTCATATTAGTTGGTGCCATTGTGAAACCGTTTTAAAATGCTGTACTACAGGGGATGTAAGATAAGGGCATAATGGTAAAAGAGAGCATAATATTAAATGAAAGCATTTTAGAAACGGAGACACCTATGAATGGATTTAAAATTTAAAAAGAAAATAGCATGCATAGGCTGACTATTCTTCCAGTGGGCTTAAAGCTTATTTTCTATAAAGTAAGAATTATCTTGGTGAAAGCAGATACATTTTTCATAGGGTATATTGCAATTCTTTAGAAAACTACATGAAGAATTTGAGTTTTGTTTAATTTCAAATACTTCATTTGTTTATTTATTTTAAAAAATATGTTTTTATTGATTTTTTTTTTTTTTTTTTGAGAGAAAGGGAGAGAAATATCGATTGCCTCCCGCAGGTACCCCGGCCTGAAACCTGGGCATGTGCCCTGACCTGGAATCAAACCAGTAACCTTTTGGTACATAGGACAGTGCTCAACCAACTGAGCTACATCAGCCAGGCCTTTAAAGACCAGTTAGCCTAGCAGTTTGAACACAATAGCATAGTAGTTCAATTTCTGCATCACCAGTAAAGTACTTGAGTAAATATTTTTTCATATTAAAAAAATGTATAAATGAAATGCCAGGCTACTTTGAATCACTAATGGAAAGTTTTGAAAGTCCGAGCATCTGGCGAGTCAGTTAAAGGAAAATATAAGCCCCCCTTTTAAATAGAATATTGGCAATTTATATAGACAACATGGAGCTTAATATACTTCTTTTAATGTACTGGGTTATTAAAATTTGAAGAAGAAAATGTAGTAAAGTATGAAAATATAAGAACTTAATATTTTTTGTTCAAAAGCCAAAAAACATATTATGATCAACCTGCAGACATGGGCCATCTTAACTATGAATTTGCTCAAGCTGTACAATTTCGCAAAAATTACATAGCAGGAGTAAAACACTGTACGCTGTTCAATATAGTACTAGAAATACAATGCTTTCAGTGTACAAAGTTAGAAATCTCCCAGGACTGCAACATCTGGGACTCTAAATTATGAATAATGAGGAAGGAGTCAGTAGAAATTTGTTTCTTTTGGTAAATATTTTTCATTTCTAAAAATGCACTTTTCTTCCTTCCTCCTGACAATTATCTCCAAGGCCAGCATTGTGGACATTGTGAAGGTGGTTCTCTTGAATATTTATTTAAAACTATGTATCTTCAGTTGCAAATGATTTTTTTTTCCAGTTGTGGGAACATGACCAACGTAGCCAATGTTTCAAAAATTATACTCCATTTCCAAGTCCCCTGAGTGACTAAGCAGAACAAAGCTTTTGTGCGGGGGATGTTGGCCCTGCCAGGGAGTACCAGGCTTTTTGATGCTCTAGGATGTCCTTGTAGATGGTGACCACACCCTTCGGTCCATCATCCAGGAAGATGATACCTGAGCTCAGACCTGTTTCCACCCTGACACTTTGTCTCCCCATTCTCCCTCATGCAGTTGCCGGAGGAATTATGCGCAAGTCCTGCTCTCCTTATGTCTGGCTGGGTCCTCTGCTTCATCGTGGCCAGCAGTCCAGGTCTTGGGGAGTGGGGACAATGCCTCAGCCCCTCTCTGAACTTCCGGACTTAGAGTTCTGACAGCTGTCACCCAGTGGACCCCAAGCTGGCATAAGTTAGTCAGAGTTGTCCTTTCCTTTTTGAATCTTGCCCCTGGGTGGTGAGAGGGTAGCTGCTCTGACTACACCTCCCCGCTGATAACTGACAGAGCAAACTTCTTTTTCTGATTTTCATTCCTGCCTTTGAGGAGGGGATTTGTCATGAATCTGGACACTGTTTCTGAGCACCACAGCCCTTCTCCTAGAGCACTTTGGTGAATAATCCGCATCCTCTATTTTTATGGGGCCAATAGCTAGATATGCGGTTGACTCAGATGGCCCTTCCTTTGATCTTGAGCCCATTAAAATGGATGACAACCAGAATCATGCTTCCCTAGACTTCAAAGCAATGATAAAACAGAATCCTCTGGACTCACAAGTCCCCTGGTCTCCTAGGAAATTAATGTTAATATTTCCTTGTATTGTGAGAAGACATAAAAGGCTTCCCCCTTCAGTTGATTCCGAAGGAAGACCTTGAGAAAAGTCCTTGAACATGGAGGGCCAGATACCCGAGGCACCGACCCAAGCTGGGTGCGCTGCTGATTTAGCTCGCAGGTCAGTTTTATGTTAGTGAAGCATTCATCCCTGCCGCCTAGGGCTTCCCACACACATGGCAGGTTCTGGACGTGGCCTGCATGGTGTACACTTGGGCCTGTCCCCTAACACAGATAGTTTATATAACTAATATAGTTCAGGTTGTCTTAGAATTATGCATATATAAAAGAAAAGAGTAAATTTGTCTAAGACTGATCTCCTGCAAGCTGGCATCTTAGAAAAAGAGTTGCCTCCTGCAAAACACTATAGAGAGCAGTTATGACTCCTGCTGGGAGCGCTTGTCGGCCACTGGGCTTGGGCCACAACTCCCCCATCATGCCAGGGCAGGGGTCAGTGCTTTCCTGAGCAAGATGCCTGTTGTGATGAATCCTGCTGGGTTTCTATGTCTTGCAGCTGCAATTTTAAGGCTTGGGTGCCTGACCATAGGAAGGACTACACTTAGCCCCACAAATGCTGAGTTGGCAGGTTAGGACTGGAGACAAGATTCTGCAATGGCATACAAGTATAGTATTTTCTTGGCATACGATTCTTAGAAGCCCCTCAGCATAGCACATCTAGGAGGATTCAGATGTCTGGCCCTGTGAGGTGGCTGTGCGCTGCCCCAGGGTGTGATGGAGGGAGGGAGACTGTTGTACTTGCTACTTATCCTGAGTCCATGAGCTTTGCCCAGTGAACTCTCCTCCAGCAGGTCAGATCTACGCCCTGCTTCACTGATTTCCACTGAGAAAAATAGAAAGGCTAAGTAGTTTCTCAGAAAATGAGGCCATTTGTTCAACTCATTCTACCAATGGTTGAGTGTCTGCCCGTTGTGCATAGAGAATGTACTGGGTTGTCTTCACGGTAAGAACAGATCCTGCTTCCATTCTTGCAGGGAAGCAGACCTATTCCCCAATCCTGATAATGGAAGGTGTATGTGGTAAGAAAACATATAAAAGGTGTTATGAGAGTTATAGAGGGAAAAAGTATTGCTTTTACGGGCAGTTTCTTGCAAGGCTTTTGATGGCTTTAAAGATAAGTCTAATTTAAGTGTTTCAAAGCCAACTAAATGGCATTCTACCTGGAAGTGGGAAAGCAAAAGGGAGTAAAGTGGGAAGAGTTTGGCCAATGCTTATGGGAGGCACAGTGGGAAATTGACTTTGAAAGACAAGTTGTATCAAGACATAGAAGGCTTTGGATGCCTGGCTAAATCACTTACATTTTATTGGAATTAGTCCCCAGGAAGATTAACTTGGCAATGGTGTATAAAATGTTTGGCATAGGAAGTTATGTCACATGGCTGAGAGAATCTAGATGAAAGATACTAACTTACTATGCCCCTTGGTTTGAATAAAGTACAAATACATATATGTAAAAGGCTAAGTGACCTTCTGACCGCCCGACCAGCCAGTACTTATGACGCGCACTGACCACCAGGGGGCAGATGCTCAACGCTGGAACTGCTGAGCTGTGGTGACTTGGCAGCAGTGTTTCTCTGGTGACGCACCCAGAACCAGAGAGGAGGAAGCCTGATTCCTTGCGGGGCTGCGTGATTCCACCTTTGGCCGTGGGTTATGTTGTTCCTGGGGCACTGTCGGCCCTGAATCTGGTTTACTGCTCACATGCATTTGTGTTCCACATCCTGTACAACAGAAACTTTGCAGAGTGCCCTCTTGCACTCCGAGACCCCTCGGGGATGTCAGAGAGCCGGTTTCAGCCCGATCCCCGCAGGCCAGACCGAGGGACCCCACCTGCCGGAGGGACCCCGCTCACTCCGCAGATGCTCTTCGAGCCACGGTGCTGCCCCAGGTGCAGCTGGCTGGGGAAGGACCATGGGAGGTTGGCTCCAGGGCATGTCTGGCCCATCTTTCCCAGTCCCACCCTGCCGGCCACCACCCAGGACCGTGTGTGTTAGTCCCTGCACTGGAGCCAGCTCCACAAGCTGAAATACCTGAGAATGAGTTTTCTTTCTTTACCCACCTCCCCACTGCCCTGACTCACTCCATAGATGCCCTTCAAGCTGTGGTGCCACCCCAGGAATTCTAATTAATTTCCTTTCAATGTGCATGAATCTGTGCACTGGGCCACTAGTCCTATAAAATAATAGCGTAGTATGCAATTGTCCCCTTGACTGGTAGTTGTCCAGGAGTTCAACCAGGGAGTGGGGCCAGCTGGGGGAAGGGAGGGAAGCCCCGGTGGCAGCAGGCGGCTGGGGGAAGGGAGGGAGTAACCAGCCAGCAGCTGCTAGGGACCCTACCAGTGCAGGAATTTTGTGCAGTGGGCCTCTAGTAGGGGAATAAAATCCAACCTACAAGGAAGGCTATGAGAGGCACTGTTTGACATACTGAGTGAAACAGCATATTATTAAGGTTGAGCAGGACAAGATAATAATGGCCATACTCAGAGCTAGTGCAGCAAGGTGTATAAATATATCAAACGTATCAGTGTACATTGGCAAGCTGTCTTGACTTTGTGCTTGTACCACTTAAATTTGTGATTTTGAATATTTATATGAATTAGTGGGTCAACAAACTTGCTTGAATTCCCCACCAGCTGTAAAGCAAAGACATTCATTATAAAACCACACCTGCCTTTGTCATTTTATTTATTATTTCTAGTCTGTTTCCAAAAAGGATTTGATATACTTATGATTAAAGAAAAACAAAAACATTATTAAAGTAAGAATAAAGGGTCAATGAAAGTTAATATGATTCAGGACAAAATGTGTCCTTGTGATTTCAGGTAGCCAAGACAAATCTTCTTATAAATTATAACCCTCAGTAGCAAATTCTTTGAATTTTTTTTTCTGACACTGAGTGCTGTGAAAAATATATTGCTCATTATAAAAAGGACATTGAACAAAATGGATATGGTTGTCTGTCAATCTGAGTTTCACAAAAGGCAAAATGGTTCTTCATATAATCGCTTCATACAGTAACCTTCCACAAACACCAGGAAAGCAAAGCCAATTACAATTCTCTGAAACCACTTCTGTGGTAAATTATAGGAATTAGTCCATGTGCAGATTATCTGATGATATGATTTGGTAAATGAGTAAAGTTTAAGGACACGCAGTGCCTCCCAAAATCTGATCCTCACCATCACTTGCTATGCCTGTTGGAAACAAGGGATTCAGCCCAGTGAATCATCCCTCTGGAAATAGACATTTTAATATGACTCCCGGTGATGTGTGTGTGTGGGTACGAGTGTATTTTCCTCTTCAAAATTGGAGAACTAATGATTTTGAGAAACAACTAAAGAGCTTGTCTCAATCCCTCTTCAATGTGGATTTCCTTAGATAAGATTTTAACAGAAACGTGAACCAGTGCCTTCATCACACGCTAACATGTTTCTAAAAGTCAGGTTCACGCTATTTTTGACCAAGAGGAGATCTATAAGCTTTGGATGGCGAAGCTGGCTTTGTGTCCTAAAGAGCTCGCCTTGTATGCTCATCCCAGTGGGCACCATTTCTCTATGGCCAGCTGGTGTCCTCTGCGGACTTCCCACTGAGCAGTACCCCAGCCAGGCATGGCAGAAGTAAACAAGATGTGCCTTCCCTCACACACTTTCAGATTCTAATGGACAATTACAGGTATCACAGTGTAGAAGGAAGACAACGGAACCTCAGTTATTTGAAAGAAAAAAATCTGTTTCAGATGTAAACTTTTCTACTTGCTGACCAGTTAACAGCAGCTGATCAGCCTCGTACACACAGCACCAATCCCTTGTAAGAATGTGTAGGTAAATAAAGGAGCCAGTGGAATTTGCATACAGAGGGTTTTCCTCTAATTCTAGCCGCGCCTTAGAGAATCCTGCCCTACTTTCCTACCATGAGGAGCAGCCTCCAACCTGGCAGCATCTTTGTATAAAACTCAAAGAGAAAGCAGCCTGGGCCAGATTCCCTGCTGTCTGCATTCAAAAGTTATCAGCGTCCCAGAAGAGTTGAGGGCATTGAATTCCTCCCTCTGGAAGCCATGTTGTGGCATCCAAGGTCAGCTTTAATTTGTTCCTGGCTGTGAAAGGGCAAGAGGATTTCATTACACCATCCTGGATTTTACAGACAGGGACATGTAGATGTGTAAAGACTGTTGTTTTTTTTTTTTTTCTACAATTGGGGAGGAGAGGTAATATTTAGCTTTGCTTATTGTATTTAGGTCAAGTTGATTCCTCTATATCCAGTTAGTGCTCATAATCAATTATTATTATTTCAATAGAAATATCCCAAAATTTCCGATAAAACTTAGCTCGATTTGATCTGCTCAGTGATTATGGAAACAAAGATACTTTTGTTTCTTTGTAAGAGAAAATGACTAACTGTTCACAGACCATGATGAGCGTGGGGCTCAGGAAGTTTATATATAACTTCTGACTCCATCAAAGACTTGCATGTACAATAACTACATTCTGTTTCTCTAGGGGGTAACACAAAAATAATATGTTAGTGCTTTAAAATAGTTGTTGAAGTGCCAATGAATAAATAACCCTTTTGGCCTGGGTAGTATCAGGCTCAATAAATATGAAGTACAATTTTCCTTTCATAGATTGTACATTTGTCAGATATATCATCTCTCATATCTTTACATGGTAGTAACAATCGAATGTAAGGCATTTTTACATTATTCTTAGATGATGCAATATTCTTTTATCCTTTTTTTCTTTTAGAATTTTGGGAGCTGTCATTTATTTTCTAGGGCAGTGGTTGGCAAACTCATTAGTCAACAGAGCCAAATATCAACAGTACAACGATTTAAATTTCTTTTGAGAGCCAAATTTTTTAAACTTAAACTTCTTCTAACTCCACTTCCTCAAAATAGACTTGCCCAGGCCGTGGTATTTTGTGGAAGAGCCACACTCAAGGGGCCAAAGAGCTGCATGTGGCTCGCGAGCCGCAGTTTGCCGACCACGGTTCTAGGGTATTACTTCTAACACCCTCCCTGTTTCTCATGTCTTTTTATGTTAGTACAGAATTTTAGAATGCGTGTGCCTGACTTAGGTTTTACTGTCTGTTTTAAAGTTTTAATTAATGTTGCGATCATTTATATCTATACGTTCTTGTCCAGCATAAAGACATTAATGCTCAGATTAAGCAGACAAGCAAGACATTGATGATAGGATCTGTAAACAATTTAACAAACCCAATTTAATGTAGAATAAATTACATTTCAAGTCAGATATGCCAGTGGGCATCAGGCACTTGGACCAGTGGGAAACACATTTGCTTATGGCATTTTGCCTTAATCAAGGCGATATTCCTTAGGTTATCTCATTTGATCCTCTCGATATTAAAAAAAAACATGGCCAGTAAAATTGCTCTTAAAGCACAAAGCATAGGATATTCAAGGATCCTGGTGGACAAACTAGCTCAGGGCCTGCAAGTTGGACCTGGGCTGCAACATATTAGCTGCATGACCTTGAGGAAAGTTAACTATTTACTCTTTAAGTTGCCATTTCTTTATTGGTAAAAGGTGGGGTTAAGGTGTGAGGAGTAAATGAGATGCTCTATGTACTTTTGTAAATGAAGACAGGATTTAGATGGAAAGCAAGGAAAAGGATAGAATGATTGGCTCATACAAGGTGTAGAGCTGGCCTAATGGAGTGCTAGAATTAAGGACCACTTAGATGCTTAAACCCTACAGCACTCCCTCTCTCCAACTCTAGTCCCTGCTTCTCTCTTTGTGTATACGCCTTCATGAAGTGAAGCGTATAGGCATTTGCATTCCCAAGGATCACATTTTTACAGTTTCATTGTCAGAAAGGATAAAATCCTTTATTCTATGTCCAGATTGGGAAACACTAGAGAGTGTTTTGATTGCTTGTATCCTTTGCCAATTTCTGAAGTGTGTGTGTGTGTGTGGTGGTGTACACTACCCAACTTGGCTTTGCATAACTCAGTGACCATGCCTTTAGGTAGCATGCCCAAGTTCTAAGACTGGCACTCCTAGCACAGCCACACAATTAGAAAAGCATTTTGCAAAGGGAGGTGGGGAGAGGTCTACCTAAAATTTGATGAAAATGAAGCAGTAACAACCAGTACAGTGAGTGAAGGGATGGCCTGGCTTACAGAAGCACTCCATACCCAATGGGTTGCTTTTATTACTCATTTGTTGTTACTGTTAGTAGTAGAACTGCCTCCTGTGTCCTGTCTGAAATGTATCCAGTGTCCTTTCAACCAGAGTCTCAGATCCAAGAAAAAGTGACTGCCAACCACGGGCAAAATTGCCAAGTAGGTAAACTATCTTCTCCAATTTCTCTTCATCTTTCTGCCAAGGGTCCCTCACCAGGCCTGCTTGCCTTTAAATATCTCAGACTTCAAAATGACTTCTCCCACCATCGTAGGTGATGGAACAACTCACATTTAAATATGATTGATTGCACTAGCCCTCAGTAAGATTTTTTTCTATTCAAGAGAAATTTATGAATCCTGCAGAATCTTTGGCTGAGAATATATTTCTGAATTTGAAAGGTCAACAGTGAGCATGGTGATTGCCCAAGTTTTTTTGCCTACAACGGCCACTGCCTCCTCCCTATAACTCAGACATTTCCTCACATGTGTTCTTCCTTCCCCTGGTCTCCTTCCACTACACAACCAAGGATCAGTACCTTAACCACTTATTTTATGAAAGACTAGAGGCCCGGTGAACGACATTCGTGCACTTGGTGGGGAGGTCCCTCAACCCGGCCTGTGCCCTCTCACAGTCCAGGATCCCTCAGGGGATGTCCACAGTTAGACATCCCTCTCGTGGTCCAGTCCGGAACCCCTCGCTCTTTACTGCCCACCTGCAGTAGAGGCGGGAGTCTCCCACCACCGCCACTGCGCTCGCCAGCCATGAGCCCGGCTTCTGGCTGAGCGGCACTCCCCCTGTGGGAGTGCACTGCCACCAGGGGCAGCTCCTGTGTTGAGCACCTGCCCCCTGGTGGTCAGTGAGCATCATAGTGACTGGTTGTTCCACCGTTGGGTCGATTTGCATATTAGCCTTTTATTATATAGGATAAGTACATGCTGGCACAGTCAGTATCTTTTCAGAACCCCTGGGAAGACACTTGAAAGCTAAACAAATCATACAGAAATGAATAATGTATAAGTCCAACTGCCTATGTATAAGATGATAATAGAAGTGAAGGTCCAAACTTCATATCAGGGGAAAAGGAAATAAAGCAAGTCATTGCTTTCTCTCTAGAAGGCTGCATACTCTGATGTAGACAATATTGCACTTTAGGGGCTGCAGAATGTTCATAGTTATGGGTCCATCCTCAAAGAGATTATAACTCTGTGAGAGGGAGACAAAAATACTGCACAAATAAAGCTAGAGAACACTGGAAGAGAGAATATAGTGAGTGAAGGCTTTATTTAAGAAACATGTCAATTATGAAACATCAGTGAAGATTTTGTTACAACTACAAAAACTCTAAAACACTCCTCTTTTTTGTGTGCATTGATATTTCAACAAATAAACATATTTGTTGGATTTCTATACTGGTGTAATTTTTCCTATAAAAATTGCTGAGGAGTATCACCCTTACTTAAACTTACTTTTAAGTATTTCTCCAATACTTTTTTAAAAAATCCCGCCATGCTGACTGATAACTTACTAACTTTCTGTAAGCTGAATCACTGACCCCCTCCAGCAAGGAGAGAGCTACTGAAATTGAGGAAGGTTAGTTGATGTGAGGTATCCATTCAAATGCACTGTCTCATAGACAACTAGAGGCTTCTGATCACACTCTAAATACATCTCACAGAACTAGCAAAACCTGCTTGTAGGTCAAAAGCTATTTTAAACTTCTCTTATTTTTAATTGACGGTTAGATGCTTCAGAGATCTCTAACCACTGGGCTCCCAGGCCTGGCTTTGGATAGAAATAGGACATGCAGGAGGACCAGAAAGATAATCAACTATCTCTGACTCAAAGATGAATATTTATCAAATGCTCTTTATATTGAAATGACCAGTGTTAGGTCTAGAGAGGCTTAGCCCTGATAAGGGAAGGTTCCAGGCCCCCGAGGACAAAGGCAGCTATTCCTCATTTCCATGAGTTTTTCCATGCCTGGCATCCTTGTCCAAGTCTTTTGGCTCCCAAATATAACCCTTGATATTTATACAGAACTGTTTAATTTTAAATCACGTTCATACATATTCTTTCTTGATCCCCACTCCTTTTTGGTGACTTACTCTTTTTTTCTTTCTTTGTTAGGAAGGGAAAGGAAAAAGTAGGAGAATATAGATTGAATAATATATAAGTGCTTTGTAGTTTCCTTGATGGAAATTCTTCCAGACACAAGGACAGTGGGTTTGCCTCACAAGACTCTGCTGCAGTCCAGCATCAAAGACTCATACACACACACAAAAGATGGGTCTCAGCTGCTCACTGTTGTCAAAGGAAAACTCAGAGGTTGATGTGATAAATATAGCTTATTAAAGACTTCCTGAAAGCATCTCTAAAGTATGTTCATCTCCCATGTGCAACATTTCCTGAATAGAAACATGTTTATAGATAATGTATCCCTAGTTATGTGCTCCAAAACAACATCATAACTCTCGAGTTTAAATCATTTTCATGGATGGGCTCAGGAATTTAACGTCTGGCTTTGTCTTTTCTCATACTCTTTGTAAAATAGTCATAATTGTGATGATGCATTTTGTAGGAAATCTGTTCCATATGAAGAAGTGGAACAGAGATCAATATTCTAATTTTGCTCACCAGAAAATTAGTTGATGATTTGCTTATAATTGCATGTGATTGTAAAAGGAGGAAAATAAAGATTTCTAGGCAGATTGATTTAGTGGGCTTTTATGAAACTTTAGAATGAAGGTGGGGTTTGGAAGACATGCTATAATTAAAGATAAACAGTAGGGCATAATGAAACAAGGACTGAAGGCACAGGAAAGACAAGGGAGTTCTAGTTGGGTCATTTTGAAGAAGTCCCTAAAACTTCCCTACATCTTGCTTTCCTCATATGTAAAGTAAGGAGATTGTAACTCTAAAAATCCTTAACAGCTCTTATTTCAAAAATAAATATTTTTATTGATTTCAGAGAGGAAGGGAGAGGGAGAGAGAGAGATAAACATCAATAGTGAGAAATAATAATTGCTCAGCTGCCTCCTGCACACCGCAACCCCGGCATGTACCCTTGATCAGAATAGAACTCGGGACCCTTCAGTTCACAGGCTGACGCTCTATCCACTGAGCCAAACCAGTGAGGGCCAGCTCTTATTTTTCTTACTACTAAACCATAAATACAGAGAAGGCCAATTTAAATTAGAATAAGAGGAAAGGCTTCCGTGGCAATGATCCTGGACTGAATTAAAAATGTGGTGGGGCAGCTGAAGCAAAAACCCCTGCAGAAAGAGATCTCCGTAGGCATATATTTAATGTTCCCTGGAGAAAAACTTGCTTTACCTTGCCATGTTGCATCTGTAAAGAGAAACAAAATAAACCCAGATTTATCTATATCTGCATTATGCTATTTCTATCACAGTTTCTTTGTCTAGGATTATATATATATATATATATATATATATATATATATATCCACATATATCCTACTTATATTTCTAAGTTTTTTTACTGGGCATTATTAAATATTTCAAAATATTTTGAAAACTCAAAGGAAAATACTACATAAATATGATTGGGGAATGCATTCATATCTTTTGGTGCTTCCTATGAATGCATTTATTTATAATCCTCTCTGCAATTCTTGTTAAATAAGAAAATATCCTGGAGTACTAGGAAGACACAAGATGGGAAATCAAATTCTGCATTTGGGCATTATAATGTAATTTTCGGTTTCTGCTAGGTGCATGAGTGTGAGAAGATGATATCTATCCTTCACGTGTATGAACAGGCAGGGTTAGACAACAAACAACCCCTTTGTCAAACAGAAAGGTATAAACACACTACATTGCACAAGCAGGACTGACTCCCCTGCGGGCTGATGCATATACTTAATGAAGGACACGTGCAAACTCAGCCAGGAGCTCAACAAGTCTGTACAGTTCATCCTAAATGAACCTGACTTAAAATAGCTTTGTATAACTCTGAGAGTTGTTTGCCTATGGCTTCTTTTTTTTAAAATTAATATATTTCTTTTATTGATTTCAGAGAGGAAGAGAGAGGGAGAGAGAGATAGAAACATCAATGATGAGAGAGAATCACTGATTGGCTGCCTTCTGCACGCCCCCCACTGGGGATCGAGCCCGCAACCCGGGCATGTGCCCTTGACCGGAATCGAACCTGGGACCCCTCAGTCCAGAGGCCGATGCTCTATCCACTGAGCCAAACCAGCTAGGGCCCTGTAGCTTCTTTTAAGTACAATCTGAAAATGGGAGTCAAATATTCCTGTACAATCCACCAAAATCTTGACATCTCAAGAGCTGCTAGGTTGTCCTCTTTTTCCCTGCAGGGGTATTCCAGAAACCAGAGTGACCTTGTCTGCACATGTGGAAGGTCAATGAGATGCAAAGACCCAGGGAAAACTTTCCCAGGCTGTTTCTGTGCTATGTCTGCTTGCCACTTAAATATTTAGAAAATATGGTTTCAAATGCACCAACTAGGATGTAAGTTCTTATCCACTTATGATTCAAGATAGATTTAAATGCAGTGTTTGGTCCCCCCGTTCTCTTGGACTTTTAGAATATAGTATAAATTATTGTCCAAGATTCAAATCTGTCTCTTTCTATACATCGATACCTTGGATTAGATTGGGATGTTTAAGCACAAAACCAAAGGTCTTCTCCTTTAAAAGTTACATTTCAGAATGACACAGTCAGTGATCACTGTTTATTTACAAACACCAAGTGGTATTTGCAAAAAAAAAGGACAAATTTTAACCATTTAAATATTTTAAAATCCAACCAACGCAGGCAGACATTCAGGGAGCTTAGAAAGGAATGTGACATTTTAAACGGGTGTGTTGCTTCTTTTGCGATTGGTCTTTACATAGAATGTTGGTCACAATAGGAAAAACAGCCACTGGATTTTTAATTAAAAAAGGGAAATCTAGTTGTGGTCCTCAAAATATGACCTTGGTGAAGTCATTTATTGCAGATTCTGTTGTAGTCACCTTTAAAATGGGACTAACAACACCTGTCCTCCCTGCCTTACAGGAGGGATGTAAAGATAAGAGAATTAAAGTAGGAGAAAGTGCTTGGCAAGCCATTAAGTCCTATGTAAATTTCAAGGCAGACATTATGTTACTTATGTAAATAATAGCTTGTTTTGTTTCATCTGGATTGGTTTGCGTGGCCATGTTGATCTGATCCAAGCGATAATTAACCTAGACCTCCAAAAGAGAATTGGACTTGGAGTAAGAATCATAAACATCAGAGTGCAGATGTATTCCAAGTCTTTAGTGGTGAGAAATAGCTACCATCTGGATCGTTCTAAGACATTTATGCCCTCATTGTAGACAGGTCTCAGAAACAAATTTCTGTAGATTTTGCCTTCACTCACTATCGTTGAGGGGAGGAAGGATAAAATTTAAACTATTTTAATTTGGAATTTGATGTGTATCCATATTTAGATATAAAGCAGCCTTATAAAAAGGCTTACATGTTTATGATGTTTCTCGTGTTTTTGATAGCCATAGATAGATAGACCTCAAGCCTTAAGAACAATCCTATTAGATATGTATGGCAGATGTTATGCCCATTTTACCAATAAGAAAACCTCGTCACAGATTAACAAAGCGACTTCTCTAAACTGACAAAACCCACTGTTTGTTGTGGTGGTGGAAGGAGGGTTAGAATTCAAATTCTTAAGTAAATGTTTCTTATTCTATACTATATTATGGCTCCATCATTTTGCTATGCTCTCACATGTTTTTACTGCAGCTGTGCCATGTACCTGATTTATCCAACTCCTTTGCTTATCTAAGGCCTACTTACCAAAGGCAGAGCCAACATTACCTCCTCAGAGACACATTCTCTCATGAGGTTAGCTGCCCCTCCTACGTGCACCCATTCTTCTAACAAAGCGTTGATCACATTCCATTGTTTGTTGGTTTTCTTCTGCCTCACCCACTGGTCTGTGAAAGTCTTGATCATTCCCAGAACAAAGCGCATAGTGGATAAGTGAATACACTTTTCATGATATGAGAAACGATGTAGATCTAGCTGATTCTCAAGACTTACCTGCAGTTTCTCATAAATTGCAGCTGGTTGGCTTTTCTTAGAGTTCAGAGTCTGTATCCTTTTTCTCCCTTTGGGGATACATACACCCAAATTTATATATGCTCACTATTGTCTCAGCACTAATATTTACATAGGCAGGTGTTTTAAGAAGTTTTATCCTGACTGTATTTTACCTTTACACTCGATATATAGACTGGTTCTTAGTTCACGATTCAATAGGTTGTTGGTTTCTTTTCCTGAAGTTCAACCCCCAACTTCAATACTTGCTCCCAAGTCCTCATATCTGTATCCATGTGACAAAATCTTGGTATGCCAATCTCTTCACACTGTACTCTCCCCAGGAAACTTTTCAATGTTCTAAACTATTTATTTTATTTTATTATTATTTTTAGTATCTAAAGTATTTCCAGGTATGTCTCCACTTTTGTACATTAATTTTCCCCTCTTATTGAAACCTAGTGGTCATGAGCTTTTGCCTCCTAAGGAAAAATTTTCTTAATACTGGTTGCTTTCCTTCCTGTAGATGTTTTAAAATCTAATCTATACATAGATTACCTGTTACCAACTTTCACTTACCTGATTCCATATACTTGCTAATGTGTTTTAGCATCTCCCTTGTTTAATTTCTTAAAATAACTTCTTTCCTGGACTATCTTTCACACATTTGATCTGAAACTAATAATACTAATCTTTAATGTCAAAACTCAAGCTTCATCTTTTCAGGAGTATTCATAGCTCATTGAGTCTTAACTATATCCTTTATCTTCATGAACTTCATTATTCAATGTACTGTCTCTATATTCTCCCTACCCTAACCATAATGTGTTCATATATAGCAGCTCATCCACTGATAGAGCATGTAGAATAACAATAACCTGTGAATAGCAATGAGAGAGAATAAATACAAAAAAGTAGAGGGAACTTTTTTTTCCTCCATAGAGTCTCCTCCATTTATAGGTATTTGTGAGATCACATAATTAGTCTCATTAAACATCAAAATTGATAATAATACTTTCCTGGATAATTTAAGTGAATCACATATGAATTCATTTCTTCCAATTACTCAATAGGGCACATGCAGATGTAAGTAGTAACAGAAAATAATCTGATGGATTTACTAGATTCAAAGAAATAATATTGTTGATATGGGATTAAAACAAAATTAACCTATAAAACAATTATTTAGTATCCAAATGGGTTCTGTACCTATATCGATGGGACAAATTAGTTAATATGCAACTAATCACAAAGATATAGTATTTCTATATATGTAAATACTCCTATTAAGTAACCTTAGGGAAACAAAATGTGTTTATTTGTGATTAACCTTAATTTACATTTTTATTTTAAAATTTAATTTAATAGGCACCCCATCATTTTTTTTTCTTTTTACCCAAGGCTTTTTTTTCCCTGTGGGGAGTTCAGAATTCAGAAATATAAATTGAAGGTTTATTCCACACAATTACCATAATTTAATTTTGCCTCCCAAGGGCAGAGTAATGGTTTTCTACTAAAAGAATCCATGAGACAATAAAACAACAAACACCCTGTGATTTGTGTGTGTGTGTAATTTAATGGCATAACTATGGAAAGTGTTTTATTTTCCTATATTATATATTATGGACTTCAAGTGGTCTTTGTGGTCATTCCCCTTCACAAGAATATTTTCCCTTGCCAAAAGAAATGGACTAGGAGTAAACATAATATTATGCAAAATGATAGGTCTGCTTTCTCTCTGGATTAGTGGCAAGAACCAGTTGGTATTTACTGACTTTTCTCCTTAATGGGTGGATGTAATCTGAAGCTGTGTAAATAAGATAATACAGAAATTATGAGTCTATTTACTCCCAGTGTGGTTCTTTAGTTTTTAAAGTCTATTGGCAAACAAGTAGTCTTGGAATAGTTAAAATCCAAAAGTGTGGTATATCCTAAAAAGCAATCTTGTAGGTCTCCCATAAGTAATTGTGCACGTTTCTGTAATATTCTCTGCTCATTTAATCGAGTGTTTAAGAATTATTTTAAATGTAAGAACTCTTAACATGTCTTTAAGCTTGATCTTATGCATTCAGATATTTTCTTAGTCTTTTTATTCGCTTACACAGTACAGATATTTAAAATATTAACATTCAGGATGGGGCAAAAGTTGGTTTATAGCTGTGAGTTAGCAAAACACAGTTTACTCTTGATTATTTATTCATTGTTGTATTATTTTCCATACAAACAACTATAAGCCTACTTTTGCCCCACCCTGTATTTTAATGTCAGTGATGTCTTCATGGAATTTTTTCTCTTGTTAACAACATGATCATTTGTTCCTAGATTCTGTAAACATTTTATACATTTCTATAAATTCTCCTCCTCTGCAGCTTATTTGATTTGTTATTTAAGATAGATTTCTAAATTTTCTTTCTACATTTTTTATTTGGTAACTCCAAGTTTATACTTAGTTGTTATTTTTAATATGAGTGCTATCATATGAGTGCTGCCAGTAAGTACTCAAACATTCCATTAACTATGGATATCTGTTTTGTTTCTAGGATTTTCCATTTATATAATTCTTCTTTGAATATTGTCTTTCCAATTCAATATTTTAGACATGTAGGGGTAGTTTCTTGTCTTTTTATTTGTTCAAATATGCATATATCTATTGACCTCATATTGAATACCAATAGGCATTTTGAAACCAATTGGAAGAATTTAATATGTTATTATAACTATATAATTATTATTTTAAACTCCGTCAAATGCTGGCATAAGAAGCATTGCATCTAGCTCAAAAGCACAGAGGGATTTTATTCACCAAGAGAAAATAGATTATAGATAGAATTTAAAACTCTATAAAATATTTAATGAAATGTAAACTAATTTTGTGTATTTTAAAAACGGAGTTGATTTTTTTTCCCCTGAACTTATTGCTGGGTTTCAAAAAATAAGCTGAGTGCTAATTAAGACTGAGGTCTGATTACCTGTTTCTAATCTTTTCTTTTTGCTTTTGAGTCTATAAATGACTTTGGACATCTACCTCCCCAAATTTAGTCATTAGTAATAAAATATAGTTCATTAAAAACATTTCCTCTTTGGAATGTCATGGTGTTTTCATGATACCTTCCATTAGGAAGGTAAGTGGCTCACTTCATACTTACGATAAAACTGAAGCTTTTCTATGGCTAAATGGAAAGCATGTGGTATATTTGGGAGTAATGTCTATATTCTTAGTAGATTTTAAATAGTGGACCACTAGTTTGGAATGTGGAAAAAAAAAAAGCAGGTTGACACAGTATGTGATTTGGAGTGTGAAGAAAATGCAGGTTGGAAAGAAGTATTTCCCTATAGAAATATAGATTAGCAATAAAACATACCCAGGAAATAAGTAGAAAGATGTTTGAATAACAGTTTATAACTAAGACATATAAGGAAGCACAGTCTTTAGGTAATAGCATGACTTTCAGCAAGTCCCACCTGAGATGAGCCTTGACCCTCTGCTTAAAGGCTGTGGGAAGTTGGGTAAATGACGGAGTCTCTCTGGATTGAGTGGCTTCAGCAATAGAATGAAGATAAAAATACCACCTACTTCATAGAGTTGTTCTGGGATTAAGTCAGATTATACACCCAAACATTCATTGTAGTGTCTGACATCTCTAAGTACTAAATGCATGATAGGTCTTATTAAGAGCAATTCCAGGGGAAAATATCATCCTCTAGTGAAGTATAGTGAAAACAAAACACTCCCGTATTACTGAATCGATGAAAATCACTCCATTTTTTTGCAAGTGACATGACAATAACGTTCAAGAGTAATAAAATTGATTAGGTAGACTCTTTCTGAATAACAACACGTCTAAACAGCTATTTCAAGGGGGAAACACTTAAAATTGGAAAAATTTGCTTGCAAAGATGTTATCTGTAGCAAAGTATCGGAAATAACTGGAAAGAGCCAGTAGTAAATCCATTTAACTGGATAGAATATTTTGCAGCGACTGACAGTGACAATTAGGAAGATGATGATGAAACATCAAAATGCTTAGAGCAGAATTTAAACAAATCAGATAAGAAATGTGTGGGTATATGTGTAAAGATGGACTAGAAGGGAACAGCGTGTGCTGTTGACACAGTTAGTGACTATGAATAAGCATTGACAGGGATTTATGGGTGCAGCCTACTGACTTGAGAAAAAGTGCCGTACCTTAAATCACCTTCATTGGATTGCTTATCTCTTTTCAGAGGAGCATGTGAAGATTTTCCAAGGGCTTGATTTAGTCCACATTAACTCAATTTCATCTCCTTCCACGGCTATCTTTCTCAATCAACTCCTATTCTCTATGAATCTCTCTACATGTCTCACAAAGAATGTGGCGGTAACAAGTGGGCTGAATTTAAAGTACTCTGGGAAAAAACTGAGCAGAGATGTCAATGTTCAAGCCAGTGTTCTTTCTGAGCAGCGCAGCTTCATAATTGTGCACTGACTACAAAGAGGTTGTCTTGTCATTAAATAGTTTAGCATCCAGACAGACTTGTTTTTTTATATAACAGGATTAATGGTAGGACTACAAGTACAAACCCAGTTTATTGGCCCAAACAAGTTATGAGCTTGCAAAGGTGTGAGGACATGAGAATGAGCTGCTGGTAAGGTTTAGAACCCAGCCATTCAAGGACAGGTGGTACTACATTGTCAGTCCTCAAGTCCCCAAAACCCACACTTTTTATTTCTCCACACAAGATAAGGCTTTATAAGGCATTCTGTCTTCTAATTCAGACCCTCGCACCTCTCTGCTATCAAAAAAATGCAGATCACTGTTGTAAACTGTATAGATGGGATGACTGTTCAGTTGGCATTGTCTAAAGGTGTTATTTATTCACACAATAAAGACTACACTTTAATAGTGATACGTTCTGTGATTTCACAAAGGGAAATGGAAGATGGAATGGTATATAGGCCATAGTTTCCAATTCATAACTATTTTATCAATTGAGGGTATTATTATACATGTGTTGCAGGTAGGGGTGTGATTAACAACAAAAGTCCATTTTTATTTCACTTAAAAAACCCAAAATCAAACATTCATCATTGTAGTCAAACATTTGTTATTAGCATGAGATAGCAATAGTAATTTATAAAATGGCCCATTGAATAGTGTAAAATACTAAAGAAAAAATTTTTTCACTGCTAACAGTAAAGTAGTGGGTTTACCCAAGATGATTTCACGTTGTTTTATACATTAAACCAAGACAGCTCTTCTTTCAGTCTTGGTCATATATTAAATTATATAACTTTAGAACTAGAAGGGGCTTAGAAAGCATTTAATTTAATAAACTTTGGAGTAGTCATTGTCATCTATAGACTTGTTTAAAATCAAAGATTTCTCTGGATTGGGAGAGGTCTCATTCCGTACATTGTTGTTTCTTTATAGGGCAACAATCTCTGCTCCTAAATATAGTCCCATTTGTTTCCCATGCTGTAGAATAAGGAAGAATCTCAAATAGATGGAAAAAGTCAGATGCCATTATGCAAAAGCCATGCCACCAAGTGTGTGGGGATAATTCCTGGTAAAGCTTAGATGATGTTTCTAAGGAGACCATTTAAATATGTCCTCAAATCGGCCATACCAAGCCTCGAGGCAGCAGAATAGTTGTCATCCCTCCAGCTCCATCATCCAGTGCTTACTTTTAAAAGATTTTTGATAGCTAGAAATAATTGACCAGATAGTCTTTCATTTCATCCATCTGGCATTTGTACTTATGAAAAAAGTTATGTGGCCCAGCCGGTGTTGCTCAGTGGTTGAGCGTCGACCTATGTACCAGGAGGTCATGGTTCAATTCTTGGTCAGGGCATATACCCAGGTTGTGGGTTCGATCCCTAGTGCGGGGCATGCAGGAGGCAGCGGATCAATGATTCTCTTTCATCACTGATGTTTCTACCCCTCTCTCTTTTCCTCTCTGAAATCAATAAAAATATATTTTTTAAAAAATTCAATAATCAAATCATTATTTTCATCTACAAAATTTAGTAGAGAAAATCTGGTAAAATATGCTGTCAAAACATGTCAAAAGATTGTCAAATTTATTTATTTGATTACTATGCATTAAGATCTACTTTGTGCTTAGCACTGGGCTAAGCCCTGGGAGTTAAAAGTAAACTTTCTGTTTTTAGAATCTGACAAGCTACTATGGCTTTATCAATTATAATTCTACATTAAAGAATATCTCATCTAAAGAGTTTAAAAAGTATCTTCAAATAATAGTTTTTAAGTTTTTCTCTGATTTTTCTTTCCCCACAAAATCAAATTTCCCCTGGCTTATTCACACAGTGTACTGAGGAAGATGGCCTGAATAGAAAGTGAGTCACATGAACAAACAAAGCATCAATTTAAGGACACAAAGGTATAAACCAGTTGGGCAATTTTGTCTGGAAGATCTGAAGGCTAAAGGGGAGGTGGAGGATTCCATTTTCCTGGTTTTCAAATTATTTGGGATATGTTCTAGCTTAGCAGGTCATGAAAATAAATCCTTGGTTGGCAAGGCAACAAATAAAAGCACATTTTTTGGGGGTAACATTAGAGTCATAAGTAAAATAAGAATGTATAACTCACAACTTAGATGACAAATTACCCTAGTTGGTATGTGGGAATAACCATACACGTGCACAAATGTGGCATTCTCGGAATAATATGAGCGCATGTACATTTTTACAAGACATATCTTGTTACCCATTGCTAAAATTTGGCTGTTAGCCCCCAAATTTCAAGTGTCAGCTGCAGCTTCACCAACAGCTCAGATAGAGGCAAGCTACACAAAATTTACTAGTCATTCAGGTGCAACCTACCCATCAGCCTCCTCAGCTTTTTAGTGCTGTCCCTTTGATAAAACAGTAGTATTTATAGGTAACATGGCAAAATTCTCACATAAGAGATCTCTTCTGGGATGATGAAAATGTAATGTAGATGTGTACAGGCAAGTTGAGGTGGGCAAAATTGTTATTTAGAACTCTACTTAAGGTGTTTGAATAGTTGTTATACTTTCTGGCTCTCAGCTATGCCCAAAGACAGGAGGAAATAGTAAGACCCCTATATTTGGATGCATTTAGTGTGCGGCCCTGCATTCTCTTTTCCTCACTTTCCCTCAGTTCCTGATTTGTTATTGAGAATCCATGTAGTTCCTGAGAAGCTAACTTAAATCCTGGCTCTGAGCATTGAGCACATGATCAAGGCTAAGCCAAACAGCTGATTCAAACCTTGGGCCAGGGTTACTGGCTGTTGAATGAGCATGTGACTTAAGGAAACCTATCATAGCAAGCCTGGAACTTTGTTTTGATTGACAGGACAGTGTTCCTCCTGGAGGTGTAGAAAGTAGCCCGTCACTCTGCAGACTGTTGGCTCTTTGCTAACCCTGAGAGGAGTTCCCTTTAGGAGGATTTGTCACCACGGAGTATCACACAGAGGCACGGGTAGAAGGTGGGACCATGGTGGTCTTGTTTTGCCACTGAATTAAGAATTCCTTGAAATCCAACTAACTTCAGAGCCTAAGTTATATGAACCAATAAAGTATCTTTATTATTTAAGCTAATTAGTTG
This sequence comes from Cnephaeus nilssonii, assembly GCF_951640355.1. Classification (NCBI taxonomy): domain Eukaryota; kingdom Metazoa; phylum Chordata; class Mammalia; order Chiroptera; family Vespertilionidae; genus Cnephaeus; species Cnephaeus nilssonii. The sequence continues at coordinate 20,264,758 of NC_137083.1, read as the reverse complement.
GATTCTATTACTTGCTACTAACAAAGAATTCTAATGAGTACATTCAAATATATGCGAGGTAACAGCATTCAAATATATGAGAGGTAACAGCAGGAAGGAGATTCAGACCTTAGACTGGTAGTTGAACTGGATGGTCTTTAAGAAGGCTTTCAAACCTGGAATTGTAATGCGGTATGAGCCTAGGTGTCTGTAGTCCATCACCTCCACTTAAGAGTAGAAATGTTACCCAAATTCCATGTCTGTATGCATACATGATGTATGTTTTAGTAACCAAAATAAAGACTATCCATTTTTTTTCTCAGCTCAGTTTGTTTATTGCCAATTGATCATCGCATTTTATTGTTCCCTTTCGACTAAGATGGCTCTTGGTTAATTCTAATGAGGACACTTATTTCTGATTAATTCTAATTAGGATAATGTATGGGCATGCTTTTGTTTCAATAGGTCAGTATTCAGAGTAAAAGAGCAAGGATGTGAAAGGGACTTAAAATAAGATTGAAGCAACATTGGTTCTAGCCAAGTCTTTGCCATCGATAAGTTGTTTCTTCTTAATTAAAACGAACTGAAGTGTACTATTTTACATATCATTAAGTACTAAATATGTCTGCTAAACAGAAAGACAGCTTTTTTTTTTTAGATAAAATTTGGGTTGGAGCTTATTATAATCCATCTATCTTGGAAAAGTATTCTACATTGAAATTGTGTTCCAAGGAAATCACCACCTGAGGTTGTTTGGACCATTTCCAGGGCAGAATGCCTGTGCTACAAAGAACTTCGTTGTCTTCTTCCTGGAACTTGTACTTCAGAGCTTCACATTTTTGGCAAACATGGCTCCGTTCCCTTTAGGCATCTGTGCTTTTCTTCTCCATTTCTTTCCCATTAATTAATTAATTACTAATGTTTATTTTCAATCTTCCAGAGCAGAAGGAATCTCCAGTATTTACATATTTTTCAGTAAGCTATTCAGTGCTTTTTATTTATTTTAAAATAAATTTTAGAGAGAGAATAAGGGGGGGGGGGGAGAGAGAGAGAGAGAGAGAGAGAGCGAGAGGGCGAGGGAGAGAGAAACATCAATTGGTTGCCTGTTGTACATGCTCCAACTGGGGATTGAACCCGCAATCTTTTGATGTATGGGGAGACACTGCAACCAACTGAGTCACACCAGCCAGAGCTATTTAGTGCTTTTAAAAAGATTTTGAACATGTTTAAACATTAAATCAAATTCAGTATGTTATCTGGATTTTATTCATGACCAGTATGAGGTATGAGCAGTCCAGGCTGGATATGGGGAGGTGCCACAGTTGCCAGGCCTGGGTTCTCAGAGGTAGAGTGCTAGATATTTCTCAAGAGTGCAAATTGTTCAATTGTTATGACAACCCAAGAAAACATTTTAGATACTTTCTCAACCCTCTTTTATTTTACACTTTATTCATATGCTGTAGATTGTTTAATACGTTAATAGATTTCCTGTCTTTGTTATTTTATGCATACATTGAGAGAACCAAGTGGGACCATCTTTCAAATTCAAATTTAGTCTGCAGGGAAAGACTTGGATACTTCTGTAGGAAGTATGTTGAAAGACTTAATCTGAGGAAATTGCTTGTGTCAGCAGCTGTCACAAAACATGTGGTCTGTTTTGGAATCTGGAGCAGCTGCCATGCTGAAATATTATTTCTTTTTTTGCGGGGAAATAAGGATATCAGTGGGATTTGTTTTCTTTGAAGTGCTTTAGCCCTTTTATTTCTAATTTCAGATGTCAGAAGCCTGTTTGGAATGACTAAATGAGGCAGAGACTATTTCGCTGAGCCTTTAATATTTGGGTTATCCCCCAGTAGCAGGAATGTTTTAAGCATAACTGGGTGGGGAACATCCATTCATTATGACAGATGCCATAAAGTTCGCAAGGAAAACATGCTCCAGGCTTATGGAAAGTTACATAAGCTTTTCAGCACAGTGATTTATGGGAGGTTTCCTAGAAGGAATGTGGACTCTTCATTCCATCATGTGACACTTTAGACCATTTCCTCCAAACTTTACCTTGAACAACACATGCTCAGTCCCTCTCAGGTCTCCAAATGCATGATCTTCTCTCCCGTGACTCACATAGCTTACGAATCTCCATCCCTGGAGAAAGGTTTCTCCTTATTAAGAATGGTTAATTGTGCAAGGGATGTTTTGCCACAAATACCCATGCCCAGAATTTCTATGTTTTCTGAATTAAAAATAGCAGTGCAGTAGGATGCTATGGGATAGAGCAGTGATTTTCAACCAGTGGGCTGCAAGACTTTTGAAAGCATGAAATACTTGACTATTTAATCAGGGGCACTGACCTATTTTCCCTTAGGTTGTCAAATTAAAAAATGACAACAGCCAACACAACAATAGTCTCTAGTGTGAATGAATAAAAATTAGACCTACTTTTTTTGTCAGATCGGCAAAAATTGTATCTTTTGGTGTGCCGCAGAATTTTAGTAATTAGTCCGTGTGTGCCATGAGATGGAAAAGGTTGAACATCGCTGGGATAGAGGTCAGAGGACCTGCCTTTTGATTCACTTCATGACCCAAGCTCATGGCAGAACATGGCATGCAATGGGCTGTGTGCTGGCACATCTAGAAGAGTCTGAGGATGTAATTGCTAAGGATGCATGTTTGCTAATATCATCTACCAGAATTTTAGTGACCTCAGGCATGTTCCTAACCCCTGTAACTTCTTTACCGTCTGCAAAAGGGGACAGTGATGGGGCCTTCTCTGGAGGACCATTGTGAGGGTGAATGGCGTCATGCTTATTACTATGAATGGAAGTATCCATATGAATTCAGGTCAGTGAAAAATTCTCCTCAAACTCTGTAATACTCAACTGTATAAGTAAGTAACTATTGCCACGCTAGAAGAAAAAGAAAAAGTGATGACATAAACATAGTGACTTTTGGCCCTAGCTGGTTTGGTTCAGTGGATAGAGTGTCGGTCTGCGGACTGAAGGGTCCCCCGTTCGATTCAAGCCAAAGGCACATGCCCGAGTTGCAGGCTCGATCCCCCCCCCCCCAGTAGGGGGGCCTCCAGGAGGCAGTCTATCAATGATTCTCTCTCATCATTGATGTTTCTCTCTCTCTATCCCTCTCCCTTCCTCTCTGAAATCAATAAAAATATATTTAAAAAAAACATAGTGACTTTTGTTAGAAGAAAATTTTTGAAAAAAAAGAAAATGTGGAGTAAATCCAATATATTTGCATCCATATGGAAATCCATTTTTTAACATTTTGTAAAATATAAAATGACATAAATGTTCAGTGTTGTTTTCATTCTCACCTTCACCATCACTGTTTCCAACAAGAAGTCCATGAAAAAAGATGTAAGAGCCCTAGCCAGCTTGGCTCAATGGATAGAGCGTCAGCCTGCGGACTGAAGGGTCCCAGGTTCGATTCTGGCCAAGGGCACATGCCTGGGTTGCAGGCTCGATCCTCAGTGGGGGACATGCAGGAAGCAGCTGATCAATGATCATCTCTCATCATTGATGTTTATATCTCTCTCTCCTTCTCCTTTCCTCTCTGAAATCAATAAAGAAATAAATTTTTAAAAAAAGATGGTAAGAAATGCACAAGAAGTAAGAAGAACAGGGACAACAGAAAGGCTGAACCCAAAGGAGGTGAATATATAAAAAATAGCAAGTATTTAATAGCAAGAAATGCACATGAAGTAATATGAGAACAAAAATGGTGATTGCCTCACTATGAACATATTTGTTCATTCATACAACACTATTGAATAGTCTCTGTGAAAATACCCAAATTCTTCCAAATGCTAAAATCATATTGAAAAGTGAGAGGGTGAGAAAAAAGAGCAGGAAACTTAGAATTCTGGGAAAAAACCTTCTTCCAAACTTTCATTATTTTAGAAAAATAAAGAGATGGTGATTGAAATAAATGACCAGTGATGTAAAAGACAGAGTTGCTGTCTCCTGGGTGACTCTGAGAGAAGACAGAATCAGGAAAAACACAAAAAGAAAAAGGGGGAAGGATGAAAGAAAAAAGAAAGAAAACCTCTTGCAGTGTTAAGTAAGCAAATGTGATCAAGCTCAAGTGGCTGCTAGGAAGGAAGGAGAGGCTGTTCCTTCTGTAAAATGAAATAGGAAGTGGCTGGTGTAAATTTTTATAAAAGCAATCCCAGTATTCCACTGGCCTCTTAGGACTCAAAATTACCCATGAAGCACATGGGCCATAAACATAGCCCACCACCTCCATGCAAGAACATCGGTTGTTTTGACATTTTACCTGAGAAAGGGGCACACCTCTCGTTGTATCATTTAATTAGCAGTTGCACATTTTCATTCAACAATCATTTCTCATAGCCATTATGCACTGAACACTGTTCAAGACACTCCCGCTTTGACTGACAAGGAATAAAACAGAAAATTGACACAACCTGTCTAATCTCGAGGAGCCCAAGTGCCTAGTAGGTCAACCAGGGGTGTAGACAGCTGATTGCTTGGCTGGGCCAGTGTGATAAGAGCTGTCACAGGAGCACTCGTTAGAGTATTAAGCACACAGAGGAGGACAAATGTGATGGACTGCTCAGGGTTTTCAGCAAAGGCTCCTTTTGAAAATACACCCAAACTCTTTTCTGTCCCGGGATAGAATTTCCCAGAACTTGAGCTGGGAGAATTTAGCTCTGGTTCAGAGTGCATGTCATTTTTTTTTTCTAAAATAGAGGCAGGTACTCTGTATCTAAAGACTATGTTTCATGCAGAAGTTCCCACCTCCCAATTTTAGCCTTTACGCACTAAAGAAACACTTGCAAAGATGATCCACTAAGGCAGGACGGAATCTAAGTAGTCAGCCTCTCCATGAAGGTGAAAGAGAAAAATGCCTTTAAGGGAAAATAAAGGCTAAAAAGATGACTCTTTCAAGACATGTGGAAATGGCACTCACACACATCAGCTCATATGCTACACTTTGTTCCTTTTGTTTGGTATATCGGCATCTGGGGTTCATTCAAACATGGGCATATTTCTTTCATAGGTGACCCACAGAGACAAGTAAGTTCCCTATGTCTGCCTCAAGCTATATTTTAGAAATAGCACTCTTCCACTTTACTTATTTTGTGGGTTTTGGCAAAAAGCCATTATATAGAAAAACAGTCAAAGAAGTCATGTAAACATGGTGCAACTTTTCAAGGATTGTAAATTTGAAAACTATAGTTGTGTGAGGCAACAATATATCAATACATATATATGCATTTATACAAAGCGTGGCACAGAATGTAGTATGCAAAGTCCACATTCACTTGAAAGCTATAAAATAACAAATTTTGAGCTTGTAACAGTTTGCTTCAGAATGGACCATTCAACACCCTGTGGTCCATTTATTTATCTCTCCCACAGGCCTTGGGAATACGCACTTTAGTAGGAAATACTGAGAAAAATTGATGGAACACATTGCTTGCTCCTCTCACCTTGGAGAGAGTTGTAGTTCTGCCCTTCACATTTTCTTAAACTTTTGACATTTCCTACCGTTAGAAAAGGGAGGAGGGATATGGGGGAAGAAATGGCCAGAAAGAAGACTGAAGTCATATGCTGGGGCCCTGTCTTTTTAAAGTGTTTATTTTACTACTCAGCCTCTTTCATTTGTTTTTTATTTTGTAAGAACAATTAAAATGATCTCTAGTCCCATAATGATATTTAAGTCTACAATACAATATTGTTACTATAGAAACAATAATAATAAGTTCAGATCTCTAGAATTTACTAATCTTGCATAACTGAAATTTTATGCACGTCGATTAGCAACTCCTTCACGCCAGCCCTTGGCAACCACCATTCGTTTCTTTTCTTCTATAAATACTCTGCTTTGGTATTTGGAAACTTTTGAGAAAAATTGATATTCCCATTTTTTTTTTTTTGCTTCTAAGGGTCTATTTTAGTTAACTCATGCAGTATTTGTCCTCTTGTGACTCACTTATATAATGTCCTCCAGGTTCAACCATGTTGTCTTCTGTGGCAGGATTTCCTTTTTCAAAGGTGGAATAATGTTCCATTGTATATATACACAACGTTTTCTTAATCTACTCATCTGTCTAAGGACACTGAGGTTGTGTCCACATCTTAGCTATTGGGAATAGTGCTACAATGAACATAGGAGTGCTATATCTCTTTGAGATCCTGATTTCAATATTTAAAAAAAATAAATACTTGGAAGTGGAATTATTGAATACTAAGGTTGTTCTATTTTTAAATTTTTGAGGAACCTTCTTACTATTTTCCACATCAGCTGCACTATTCTGCATCCTCACCAGCAGTGTTGTAAGGGTTTCAATTTCTCTACATTCTCACCAAAACTTGACTTTTGTTATTTTGATAATAGCCATTCTAAGAGGTGTGAGATGATTACCTCATGGTGGTTTTGATTTGCATTTCTCTGATGATCAGTAATATTGAGCATCTTTTAATAGACTGCACTTGCTGGTGATTCATATGTTGTCTTTGGATAAATGTCTATTCAAGTCATTAGCCCACTTTTTTTTTACTTTACTCAGCATTTTACCTCCCTTATCACATTTTTAGGTTTATTTTTAAAATATTACATATAGTATTACATATGTCTCCTTTTCCCCCCATTGACCTCTCCCCAGCCCTCCCTCACCCCTGCCCCTGCCTTCCCTCTGAGATTTGACGGTCTGATCGATGCTTCTCTGTCTCTGGATCTATTTTTGTTCATCAGTTTATGTTTTTCATTATATTCCACAAATGAGTGAGATCACGCGACATTTATTTTTCTCTGACTGGCTTATTTCACTTAGCATAATGCTCTCCAGGTCCATCCATGCTGCTGCAAATGGTAAGAATTCCTTCTTTTTTACCGCAGCATAGTGTTCCATTGTGTAGATGTATCACAGTTTTTTAATCCACTCATCTGCTGATGGGCACTTAGGCTGTTTCCAAATCTTAGCTATGGTAAATTGTGCTGCTATGACCATAGGGGTGCATATATCCTTTCTGATTGGTGTTTCTGTTTTCTTGGGATATATTCCTAGCAGTGGGATTACTGGGTCAAATGGGAGTTCCATTTTCAGTTTTTTGAGGAAACTCCATACTGTTCTCCACAGTGGCTGCACCAGTCTGCATTCCCACCAGCAGCTCAAGAGGGTTCCTTTTTCTCCACATCCTCGCCAGCACTTACCATTTTTTGTTGTTGTTGTTGATGATAGCCATTCTGACAGGTGTGAGATGGTACCTCATTGTCATTTTGATTTGCATCTCTGGGATTTAGCCCACTTTTAAAATAGTTTATCATTTTTGCTATTGTGTTGTAGGAGTTCCTTATACAGGGTTGGGAAAAGTCGGTTTATAGATGTGAGTTCATGAAACACAGAATTTATTTTTGTATTATTAATTATTGTGTCATTTTCCATCTGAACAACTGTAAATCTAATTTTGCCCACCCCTGTATTTTAGATATTAGCCCTTTATCAGATATATGGCTTTCAAATATTTTATCCCATTCTGCACTGCGCCTTTTCACTCTGTGGATTGTTTTCTTTGCTGTACAGAAGCTTTTCAGGTTTTAGAGCCACTTGTCCAATTTTGCTTTTTTTTTTTTTACCAGTGGCTGGAGTCCTGTCTTATATTTTGAAAATCTTTCACCCAATTGAAACATTAAAAACTTACTTAAACAGAAAGCTAAACAAAATCAGTTAACAAACATTCAACAATAAAACTGCCTGTTATACTATTGATGAGAAAACAAGTAACATTCCAAATAAAAAATATTTTCCATTCTCAGAAGTGGCAAGAAATATTTTGTACGTAAGAAAAATGTGAGCAGTGGGAATTACCCATTCCAGAACATTTTCTTAGGAACAGTATCTTATTTACAGCTACTTGGTAAAAGGGAGAGCTTTTCTAATTCAATTTTTTTTTTCTGGATTTCAAGTACTGTATACCATGCTTTGCAGGATAATAGGGAAATAGGCAGGCACTGTGAGCAGCAAACAAACAAAAGAACCTCAACTAAGTAAAGTAGAATTAATTTCTGGAGTAAGAATTTGATAAATGTTTAACTCAGGAAAAAGGGCAAGAGAGCCTATTAATATAATTGTGACATGTTGATAATGACCACAGCTATAAAAAGGGTTTTATTCAATTATGTAGCTTTAGGCATTCATTTAAAAAGAGCAAGCTTGCTCTCATCACATACAGAATGAAGAAATAATCGAGACAAACTCATTTCCACATTGCTGACTATACTACATTAAAAACCACAGTAGGATAATTCATTAATTTATAATTTTACTAAATAACCATAAACTCTATTTGAATGGCTATTCAAATAATTGGAAAACAGCATATTTCTCAAGACTTTCTCAAGCTATTTCTTTTTGATATTAAGCTTTGTTTTTGCCAAGTTGAAAAAATAAGCCAAATGAGTGGAAAACTGTGCATCAACCACTGTCACACTGAGATATCACATGTCCCGGTTACTGTTACATTTATTAATTGTGAGGTAAAAGAAACAAACAAGACCAGCCCATTTAAGCTGATAATGGCACAGTTTTCTTCTATAGTTATGAATGGGCATTTTAGGAGCTTATGGCTTTAAAAGGTTTTGGAATTATATCTGATTATACTCCTTACTTGAGACTTTTGAAATAATTGAATACTAAACATGGGCATTTTAGCTTTTCAAATCAGACTGGCAAAACATCGTTTATAAAATTTCTACATTAATGGCCAAAAGGCAAAGCAAAAATTTTAACCATGGCCTTAGATGCAGCTAATAAAGGAAAGGAAAGGTCCCTTAAAAAGAGAAGGAGGGAAAACCTAAAGCAAAACCTGCCCACTGTAGCCCAGGGGAGGAAGATTGGCTTAGCATATCTCACCTGTATCGCTGTAGCCAGGTGACCTGCCTAAGGCAGCTAATCATTTTCACTCCAGGTGAGCTGGTGGCAGGTGGCTGAAGAAAAGCTTGTTCTAAGAGTTCCCACTCAGAGAAACCAGGTTAAAGAAAAGCATGTCATTTAATAATAAAGAACCCAGTGTGTTTCCTAGCCTGACTTTTCTTTTTACAAATAAAAATCATCTGTATATAAAAATATACACACACATATATAGCTATCTCTCTCTATATATGTACAGTGTACAACATGATTTTATATATATATGTATACATATACATATATACATATATACATACATATATATATATATACACACACATATATATATGTATATATACTAGAGGCCCAGTGCATGACATTCGTGTATTCGTGCACTGGGTGGAGGGGTGTCCCTCAGCCTGGCCTGTGCCCTCTTGCAGTCCGGGAGCCCTCGGGGGATGTCCAACTGACAGCTTAGCAATTGGACATCCTTAGTGCTGCCACGGAGGTGGGCCACTGCACTTGCCAGCCATGAGCCCGGCTTGTGGCTGAACTGTGCTCTCCCTGTGGGAGCACACTGACCACCAGGGGGCAGCTCCTGCATTGAGTGTCTGCCCCCTGGTGGTCAGTGCGCATCATAGTGACCGGTCATTTTGCTGTTTGGTCGATTTGCATATTACCCTTTTATTATATATATATATATATATATATATATATATATACACACATATACACATATATGTATATATATATATACACACATATACATATATATGTATATATAAATATTTACATTGAGAAATGATTACCACAATCAAGGTAATTAACATATTCATCTTACATACTTACCTTTCTTTTGTCTGGTGAGAACACTTAAGATCTAACTCATAGCAAATTTCAAGTATATAGTACAGTATTATCAGTTATAGCCACTGTACTGTACATTAGATCCCCAGAACTTATTCATTTTATAACTAAAAGTGTGTACCCTCTGACCAACGTCTCTCCTTCTCCCTGAACCCTAACAACCTCTGCTCTACTCTCTGATTCTGTGGATTCAGCCTTTGTAGATTGTCTATATAAGTGAGATCACCCAGTCTCTGTCTTTCTGTGTCTGGCTTATTTCACTTAGCATAATGTCCTCCAGGTTCATCCATGTTGTTACAAATGGCAGGACTTCCTTCCGTTGTTATGCTAGCCTGACATTTTTAACGTATCACTTGCTTCGCTTTCTTTATCAATTCATTCATGCAATAAGTAATAATAAAGACTACTAATGTCAAATAAAAAAACTGCACATATTAGAGGAGAGGAAGGCTGGAGGCAAAATGATCATTTAGAAAGCTATTACTGTACCTTGTTTTCATCGTGAAGCTTTACAGATCAATGGGAAGTGCTAGAAATACTTGTATATCATAAGCCAGAGATTGTATCAAAGTGGTGCTGAAAGTTTTGTTCCAGACTCATTAACTGTAGGCCCTGGGTCACTGTTCAGGTAGAAATGTCCCTGGAGACAAAGCTCAGGAGCCAGGGTAGAGATGCAGAAAGAGTAAAGTTTAAGTTGTGCATCTTATTTGTTTTGTATATGAGTGAAATTATAGTATGTTAAATATATGATTATTTAAAATAAGTTTTTATTTTAATAATATTTACTGAGCCTTTACTATGGTATAGGTCTATGCTCAACACTATATGACTTTTCTTACTTAAGCCTCACTAGAGTTCTAGGTTTACTACTCTTACCCATCTCTCCCAAATATGGTTTCCCAGCTGATAAAGGGACTCCACATCCAACTGGGCTCTCTAATTTCAACATCTGTACTCGAATCTCCCATGTGTCTTTGCATCCCAATGCCTAGGTAAGTATCCGTGTGGTATACCTGGCACTCACTCCATGTCTGTTTGGTGGATGACTGCACACGAACATTTGTGACACAGGGCAGTCTGAAGTTGCAAATGGTGTGTCTAAAAAAAGTGAAACCAAGGATTAATGAAGAAATACATACCCCAAGCAAGTACAATAAAAGAAAAAATATTTAGAATGATGTAATAATTTTAGGGAGAAAATGGCAAAGAAAAAGAGAGCATACATTTTAGGAATGTTCCTGCTCTGGCCTTAATTTATTAATTCGTGACAGATAGGGTAATTCAATTGGTCTACAACTCATTTCATGTTTCCAGGGGTAAATAGTGCTCATTTGAGGAAGCTCAAGATATTTGCTACAAATTTCTTTGTGTTCAAATGGCAGGGGGTGTGGGGTGGGGCTGGTGAGCAGGTGGCGCCAGGCCAGCCAAAGATGGTGCAAGTGTATGTATGGGGGGCCTCTGATCGCCCCGCTGGTCGCCCCACATATCGGCTCTGATCACCAGTCAGGCCTAGGGACCCTACCCATGCACGAATTTCATGCACCTGGCCTCTAGTTGTTAATAATGGTGCTAATATTCCCAGAGCATTCGAGATTTATGGTTGTCATTAATTTATGTATACAAGTGTTGATTGGGCCCTCATTTGACAAGAATTCTTATAGGTACTGGGGATACGGCAGAGATCAAACAGAATAGACCCCTGCCCTTGTGTACTTTACCTTCTAGTTAGAGAAAGTGAGACAATGGCTTAGCATATCTATGCATGATACGTGATATGGAGAAACATAAAGCAGGGCAGGAAGGTAGGGTTGTAAGTGTGGATGGAGGTCAGGAGGACTGCAATATTCAAATAGTGGTCAGGACAGGTCTCACTGAGGAGGCGAGCAAACTCTGAAGGAGGTGTGGCTGTGAGCCACACTGAAATCTGGGGGAGCAACTTAGAGGAAGCAGGAAAGCAAAGCCCCTGATCTTGCTTCCTAGGTTCGAGGAAGAGCAAAGAGGCCAGTGCAGCAGGGCAGGGGGAAGCGGGGCAGGGAGGGGATCAGGGCAGAGCCGGAAGGGGTGAAGAAAAGGCTCTGCCATGTCCTGTGGGCCCAGAACAAGTGGGGCTGACTCTGAATGAGAAGGCAGCTGGTGAATCCTTTGGAGCAGACAAGGTACATGATGTGACCTGTATTTTAAGTGGCTCTCTCTGGTTCCTCTATTGATTACAGAGCAGTGAGTCACCTGGAGTGGAAATGGGCTCGCTGACTCTAGTCAAAGGCATCTTTGTTTAGACAAAATAACTTAACCAGTGTAATTTGAATTTCCCAAAAGCACCTTTTTAGGTTTTGATTAAACCTCCCTCATTTTCATCCAAGCACATCTTCAGCATTTCTCGCATCCTCACTGCTGCTGGGGAAAATTCACATTCGGAAAGCTTGCTGGGTTAGATAGAAGATAAATGGCTAATTAATCATCTCTTTCATTGACTCTCTGTGCTCAAGTGCACACGACGCTGATCTTATTGGATTTTAACTCATTCTCTATGTGATCTTTCTAAGGTTAAGGTAAATATACTTAGAAGATAAATCTGTCATAGGTTTCCTACACTTTCCACTGGTTCCAATTACAGTTTGAATTATGTCTCTTAAGGTCTAGCATCAATTATATCATGAAAAGCTATGCTTTATATTATTCAAAATCACATTTTACTGCTGTGTCAGAAAAACAATAACAAACTCGAGAAAATTCCAAGCTGGACTTGAACTGATCCTGGTGGTTTTGAAATGTTTGAGATACCCGTCCTTTCATATTTACATTAGTCTTATAATGTAATGACCTAGCGTTCTGACCTAAATTTAGCTCAGATATTGCAAGTACTTATAAAGAGATAGCTACTTTAGAATTCAGGTGGTAAGTTTCCCTGCTTAAAATCTATTTAAGCACAGGGAAGCCAACTGGGCATGACATTTAGAAATGCGATATCTGTTCATCGCTTCCTAACAACATCAGTGTTTTTTTCAGAGCGTGCTGCTGGGCCATCTAGGAGAGGCCATGTGTTGGTTCACTGTTAGAAACAACAACGCACAACTACAGAATGCCTCATTTTTGTCAAACACTTCTCTAAGACCACCTCCCCCTTATTAAAGTAAAAGAGGCTCTATAGCCAAAAGAGGCTCTATGAATTAGGTAGACTAAATTTCTTTCACTGTTATCATATTTAAGTAGAGGAATAAGAAGATGTTTAGGTTCTCACAAAAATGCATATGGAAAAGGCATCCTGATTTGGTTTTGTTTATTCAGGATGTCTTCATGTACTTATGTGCATTACCTAGAACTCCTTTGGATATTTAAAAATTCAAATTAAGAACCTATGTTTCAGGCGGGGGCGTGGGACTTACAAAATTTCTAAAATGATAAACAGGACAGTTTCAGAGAGTATAGCTTGGTAAGAAAACGACATAAAAATCTGCAGAAAACTGACATTTTAAGGGCAGATGTTTTTCTGATAAGATTTTCTAAGAAAACAATGGGGAAATGTTTCATCTTCCTCCCAAGGAAATAAGATGCTAGGTCTATTTCTAACAATTTCTCATGATAATACTCCAGAGATAGGAAATAGATTGAAATTAGTTTCTGAGCTGATTTGACTGTTTCTGTCATTTACAATTCCATGGTTACTCTGCTTACCTAAGCCCATCTTCCTTGCGTATCATTTTCAATCTTAATGTAATACCCCCATATGTATGGCTAGGAAAATATTAGTGCACCTGTGTATGTTTAAGTATTTATTTTTAAAAATCCTTTGTCTAATAAATCAAAGAGCTGGTAGGGAATGGACTTGAAAGCTTTGCCTCTGAGAGTATTCACCGAAATTTCCTCTGATGAGAAAATGGGCATTCAGCCCCACACAGATCATTTGATAAATGAAGCAGATACCAAACTTCAGCTATAAAAGTCACAGTGAACATGAAATGTTGTCTGGGGTTTTATTGCAGTGACTCACAGCTGCATAGCAATCACCTTTGTGGAAAACACAGACACTTGGGTCCTGAAAGAATGCCTCTCCTTTTGGAGATTCAAACGCTTTATTTATTTATTTATTTTCACTAGAAATAAGCACTGTTTATGAGTATAACCGTAGGGAATATGGATACCTTTATTCACTGCTACATTGTGAGTGTATCACACAAAGCCTATCATACAACAAACTCTTAGAAAAGGTCTGTTGCTTCGTGGCTTGATGAAGGAATGAATGAAAGAATTCCATTTCTTGATTTGTCCTTTTGGCAGCATGAGAAAGTCATTTGGACATTAAATATGATTTTATTCAACAATTTGGTGATTTTTTTAAATTTATCAAATACATATTGCCTGTGAACTACTAATGCTAAGTCCTAGGAGAAAAATAGTGAATCTGATGGACAGCATCCCTGATTTCATGGTGGTTATAATCTGATGAGTTTTATAATCAAGATGAAACACGTAGAATGCAGACATGTATTCTGAGGTTTTCTTAAGAATCATCTTGACTGTCCTGGCTGGGTGGCTCAGTTGGCTGGAGCATCGTACTATACACCAAAAGGCTGTGGGTTCAATTCCTACAAAGCTATGGAGAAACCAGTACTGTAGAACTCATGACGGGAGAATCTGCAGGCTGTACTAACAGTAGGAAGTAGTCCTGACGATGGTCCTGAAGAGAGGATTAGAGATGCTGAGCCAACATGCCTGCCTCTGAGGATGGGGCAAGTGATGCCTCATTCCATCTTTTCTGCCATCAGAAATAGGCTTCATTTTCTCAGAAATACAGAGAGTGCATTTTCTCAGAAATGCAGAGAGTGCACATAACTTGTGGTACTCGATAGAGAATTAAGAATTCTCAATAAAGAGATTGAAGTAGAAAGTCTGTCCAAACAAATAACTTCTGAATAGAGAGACTGACTACATACATGCGCCTTGTTATATAGAGCTGAAGTACACTAAGCAAACTTCTTTATCAAGAGAGAACCACAAATAGTTTTTTGTTTGTTTGTTTGTTTTTTGAGGAGTGAGGAGAGAATTTGAATTTCTCTTTACTTTTTAGTTAGGAGTGATAATTTATTAGCCTAAGTAATGCTCATGCTTTATTTATTTAGCCCCAGCCCCTGTCTTGCTGTAACAGCAAAAGAGGCCCTAAGTGAGGACTGCCTAGTTGAACTCATCAACTCCCCAGACCATGAGATAATAAGAATAAATGAACACTTATTATTGTTTTATACCATAGGCTTGGGTGACTTATTATACAGCAAAAGATAATTTCTTTCTTTTTTTTTCTTGCAGTTCTACAGTGTTTATTGTTGAAGGGAACCAGACTGCTTTGCTTATAGCATTTCCTAAAATATAGATATTAAGACTTGAATCTCCCATGCTTTTTTAAACATGTTTCTCTGTTGTATGATTCATTTTTAAAAATAAAAATCATATGCAATTATGCTGATAATGACAAAAAATGCGTAAAGTTTGTAAGCGTGAATCCCAAGTCATTGCTGATGATGGAAGATCAAAATGAAGTATTTTTGTTTGCTTTTCAGATTTGTATAGTTTTGGTTTCTGAATTTCATAATTAATAAAGAAATAATAATAGCATAGGAGTATTAAAATATTCCCAGAATATTTAAAATTTTTTCATAGGCATTATTTTAAGAAAAAAATCTTGGTTATAGGAATTAATGAAAGTTTAAATTTTCTTTTAGTTTTAAAAAATATTTTTATTGAGTTCAGAGAGGAAGAGAGAGTGAGAGAGAGAAAGAAACAACAATGAGAGTCATTGATTAGACTGCCTTCTGCATGCCCCCCACTGAGGATGGAGTCCACAACCTGGGTATGTGCCTTGACCAGGAATCGAATCAAACTATGATCTCCTGGTTCATAGCTGGATGCTCAACCACTGAGCCATGCTGGGGAGCTTTTTTAGTTTTTGAAAGCATTATTTAGTGAAAGCTTAGAACAGTAATATAGTATATTTGGGTCTCTGTTAACCAAAGAAAAGTTTATTTATCTTCTCTTATTTCAGGTTAATCTTTAAACTGTTTTTAACCGAATGAATCTCTTGATATCCCATTCCTGAAACTGAGTAAATTATGCAGCTGTTTTGTTTTGTTTTATAATGTGCATTGCAAATTCTGTCTTTCTTTCACATTTCTGATCTCTTTCACAAGATATGATTTGTTTGCAAAAATAAGTGGTATTAAGATATCTAAGCTAGTAGCAAAGGGGTATGCGTATTTAAATTAATGACTATGGGAATTAACTAGAGTGAGAGAGAATCTTTTATTTAGCTTATTAGCAAAATTTGAAACCAACCTGCACAACTGTTTCTGTTTTCATCAAAATCTTAAATTTTGCACAATTTCAGCATTCTCCTGGTGCTGACAACGGCCAGGCAATTACTTTTTGATCTTTTCAGCTTGAATTGCTATTGCTTTCATTAATGCTTCAGCTGAGCCAAAAGAGCCTGGAAAAGATTTCTCTACAGCCCTCTTTTATAAACATTTTAAAATCACATTTATAGGAGAAACTATCCATTTGTCAAGATGCAAGTTTATTATCGTATTGTAATGTTCACATTGGACCATCAACACAGAAAACTGCAGCAGTATTTCTAAACCAAACCTATGGCGACAGAAATGCTTGGCGTTTCTTTAATTGAACTGAATATTAAGCTGACTTAGAATGCTGCCTATTCTTGTTATTTGAGTAGCCTACATTCTTAATAATCTAATTTCCATTGTGTGATGGCCTGGAGCAAAATGATTACTTGGAAAGCTGCAATTTATGGTCACAGATGGACTTGAATTGAAGCAAACAATCTCCTGTGACCTCCCTAAAGGTCTGTTGTTCACCTAAGTGACCCCAATTGCAGCTCAGCCTAGACATATCCTAACCTCTTCTCACTTTCCCAAAGTTATCTAATTAGTTTAAATGGCTTAAGAGCCAGTGTTGTGTCTCTATCACAAAATGGGCACTTAAATTATAACTCTTAATATGGGTCATCCCTGAAAAAGAAGCTAGACTCGAAGACTTTTAAAATCCTTAATTTTAGAATCATTACTTGACTCAGGTCCATTTCTTCATTTCTTCTTTTTTGCCTGTTCACCTGTTTATTATCATTAGCATCACTATCTACCATTGTTTTAAGTACACAGCATGTGTCAAATACCATGCTAGGTTTGTTAAGTCTAATTTCCTACAATCACACACATTAGGTGTTATTTTCTCTGTGATATGGATGAAGAAACTAAAGCCTATGGCTCAAATCCCAAAGCTAGAAAGTGATAGACTCAGAATTCAAATTCAATTCTCCTTCAGTTCTTCCATTCTTCTTTGGCTATTGCCAAATTCCACTTCCATTATAAAATAGTTTATTGCCTTAAGAAAAAAGTCTTAAGTATACCCACTGCTTATAAATAGTTGTTAAAACCATTGTCCCAGGCTAATTGAATGTCAAATACTAAATAGTACTCTACCCACAAATAATTATTGATCTATGTAATTCTCCCACTAGTTAGGCTATGAGCCCTTTAACCACAAGGACTAAAATTTATTTTTCTTGTTATCCCTCATGTTTTACACAGAGTAATTATTCAACGAATGGGCTATGCTTCAATGGGCTAGCAATTACTTTGATACTCCTGTTATGAATGCGTCATTTTTCTCTGCTGAATTTTAGGTAAAAGCCTAGTTAGCACATGCAGCACTTTATTTATTAGAAGCAAGATATAAACGAAAAAGCCAGTGATTCAATAAAAGGTTAGAATATTTTTACTATAATGGAACTGTGATGTATAGTATAATGTTAATTCTAATTAACTATTAGAATTAATTAGAAAAAACTAACATGTTTTATATGTTTTTCTACTGAACTCTGCTAAGACGTGAGTTCTGAATGTTTTCCTTACTTTACATTCAGAACTGTCAGCACAAAATTTCAAAAAAGACAAAGGCAGGATTCCCATTGACAACATCAGTGATGGATGCTTGACTATATCATGATAAAGAGGAAACCTTACATACACAATAAGATGAGATAGCATAAATAATTGTAGCTGGGTACATTTGCACAATGAAAATTAATCATGTATGTCAAGAAGGGGAGAACCGAAGCTCTGCAAAAGTTCATATGTAAATTTTTTTGAATGTTTATTATCTATAAGCTTATCATGACCCAAAGTTGCAGGGGAAAAAAGTAAGGAATGTGGAATATGCACATCATGATTGATAAAGAGATCTGGTTTGGCATTTACTGGTTTTGCCATCTTGGGCTTTATTTTTTTTCTGTTTTAAAATGAGGATGATAAAGATTAGTTCTTATTATATAATAGTGTACTCATGAATAGTTAACTTCTTCCTATATTACCTAAGAGACTCCAATTGCAGCTCAGCCTAGAAATATAAATTCTAAGACATGATACACAGTTTGGACAGCCACAGTTTAGAAAAGGTGTTATCCTATATAATAAAAGGCTAATATGCAAATCGACCGAATGGCGGAACAACCGGTTGCTATGACGTGCACTGACCACCAGGGGGCAGACACTCAACACAGGAGCTGCCCCTGGTGGTCAGTGTGCTCCCACAGGGGAACTCTGCTCAGCCACAAGCCATGCTGACAGCTGTGAGTGCAGGAGCGCAGCGGTGGTGGCGGGAGCCTCTCCCGCCTCCGCAGCAGTGCTAAGGGTGTCCTACTGCCAGCTAAGCCATCAGTTGGACATCCCCCAAGGGCTCCCAGACTGCGAGAGGGTGCAGGCTGAGTTGAGGGACACCCCCCCGACCCGAGTGCATGAATTTAGTGCACCAGGCCTCTACTATATTCATATTGCACAAATGTCTGGAAACCAGGTAATACACAAAAATACCAAAGCAACTCTTGATGCCCTAGCTTGCAGAGTAGAAGACTGTTTTCAAATAGAGAAGCATACAATGCGTAAAAGGCTAGGTTTATGCTGCATTTTTATAGCATATCAAAGTCTGAAATTACAGGGAGGAATTGTTCAGTTCATTAAAAGAAAGAAAAGTTTAATAACTGGATGACTTGGGGGAAATTAAAGAAATACTGAATTTAATGTAATTAAAAGTATTCAAGTAATAGTCTTTTGAGGATGCTATAGAATATTGCTTTAATAACTATATTTTCCAGTGTATGACTGTGTCATATTTTTTTTAAATTAGACTTTATGAGCAGGTATTAAGTTGTTTCCATATTACAAGCAATACTAAAATGAGCATCCTTTCAATTGGAATTTTTCGATTGAAGTGCAAGGTATGATATGCTCACACTTAAAAAAAAATGATGCAGTCACATGTGTACTATGGACTATTCAATGTCAATTTAACATGTTAATGAAAAATAACAATTAAGCTTGTGACTTGGATAGAAATTGGGTTTGGGAAATGGGAGAGACATAATTTTAACATACTAAACGGTGCTGTGTGAACTTTTAGACCCTTGCTTGTTATTAATTTACTAGAGTCCCAGTGCATGAAATTCGTGCTCTCAGGGAGGGGTGTCCCTCAGCCTGGACTGCAAGAGGGTGCAGGCCAGGCTGAGGGACCCCACTGATGCATGATCAGGGCTGGGGAGAAACATGGGAGGTTGGCCAGCCGGGGAGGGACTGCGGGAGGGCTCCAGAGAGTGTCAAGCCTGTCTCACTCAGACCCGATTGGCTGGACCTCAGCAGCAAGCTAACCTACTGGTTGGAGCGTCTGCCCCCTGGTGGTCAGTGCACATCATAGTGACTGGCCGACCGGTTGACTGTCTGCCCCTTGGTGGTCAGTGCACATCATAGCGAGAGGTTGAGTGGCCTTAGCATATCATTAGCATATTATGCTTTGATTGGTTGAATGGCGACCAGAGGACCAGACACTTAGCATATTAGGCTTTTATTATATAGGATGTATTGAATAATAGTTAATGAAAGATTGTCTGAAATGAAAGTGAAGAGAGCAACCTGCAGAGCATTGTGTATGCTGTGATCTTCTTCTTATAGGAAATTTGTGCTTATGTAATTTTAAATCACTAGGGCTGTGGTCGGCAAACTGCGGCTCGCGAGCCACATGTGGCTCTTTGGCCCCTTGAGTGTGGCTCTTCCACAAAATACCACGGCCTGGGCAAGTCTATTTTGAAGAAGTGGCGTTAGAAGAAGTTTAAGTTTTAAAAAATTGGCTCTCAAAAGACATGTCAATCGTTGTACTGTTGATATTTGGCTCTGTTGATTAATGAGTTTGCCGACCTCTGCACTAGGGATTGGAACAAAAGGAAAAAGAACTAAAAATTAAAAGAAAAAGGAAATAAAATAATGTAATTGGGAAGACATCAAAGATATCTAAATTTGTTTCTAATGATCCTTCTTAATTAGCTAAAATTAAATTCAGAACTAGGAAGTATGCAATTAATATTTTATGACATTAATAAGAATATATGTTTCTTGTCAATTTTTTAAATTTTTTAATTGCACCCTTTTCTTCTTGTTACACATTCCACACCACTTTCAATGTGTATCATAGTGGTTTTTAGTTTCTAAATAGTATCTAGTAAACATGTAATTAAGGAAAAAAACCACACAAAAATCCAAACAAAATTAAACAAAGAACAAAAGTGTTTGAATTTCACTGCATATTTCAGATATAATATTTTAAACAAATGACTAAAAATTGATGAAATTAGCAGTTTCCTTGTCAGCAAAGCAAGGAATCTAAGTTTTGATTTATATGAAATTCATCTTTAAGGCAATGGTTTTATTTTTAAATTTTATGTCAAAAGATTGAGAATGCTCTTTAGCTTGCAAGTTCAAGAATCATTTTCTTCTGGACTTCAATAGAAAGTTAAGTGGGAAAAAATGGAGTTTGAGCTATTCCACATATAAGTTTGTCTATATAAGCTATTTCTAGCGAATAAAGATAAAGAGACATTTAATCAACATTCTTTATTTTCATATGCTGATTGTATCAAGGTTATTTAAATTAAAATGAAGAAAATTTTAAAAAATACATAAATAGAATGGACATCACCTGACTCCATTGTTTGCCTAGCCCTCCCTGGGTGAAGATTCTTTGTCACCTCCCCCCATTGAGGTGTGCATTTCTGTGGCTTTTGGTTCCTTCCTCTGGACTCTTAAGTTTATGCTCTGAGTCATCCTTCCTTCCCCATAATAAAGGGCTCATGCTTGCTGCTGAGTAGTCTCATTCTGCATCATTCTCACGAAGGTTGAGCACACTGTCTGTCTCTCTCCACTGAGGCATTCTCTGTCAAAGAATGGCAGCTCTCAGTGTTTCAATAGTGAAAAGCCCGCTACCTTCTGCTCACAACTGGCATCATTCTTTACGGTGTCCTAGGAGTTGCTCTTGGTATACCAGGAAGCACGTCCTGGGGGCCAGCACAGCAGAGGCACAGAGATGAGCAACACGTAGGGCTGAAAAGATTTATTTAGGTGGTGCTAGATGATATTTACACCTTTTGCTCTGTGAACACTTTCCCCTTTCTTGGCATTGGTCCTCTGAAGATATCTTTCTTTTTAAATCCTCACTCGAGGTTATGTTTTTATTGATTTTAGAAAGAGAAGAAGGGAGAGAGAGCGAGCAAGAAACATTGAAGCCAGAGAGAAACATCCCTCAGCTGCCTCCTGTATGCACCCAACCAGGGATCAAACTTGTAGATGCCCTGATCCTGGAGTCTAACCCGTGACCTTTGATGCATGGGATGATGCTCCAATCAATTGAGCCACCCTGGCCGGGGCTGGAGATATCTTTCTGATGGTAGCCACTGTTTTCCTCAGACAAAACCAATGAAAGGAATGATACTAAAACAGAACAATAACAACAAAACAGAAAAAGGCCTTCCTTCCCATTCAGCTATTTTGTAAGTTAGTTCACCAATAGGAATAAAATTTGGTCACAATACCTTTCACCAACAGCAAAGAGTATATTTTTACCCCACTTGACAGTTAAATCTAAAAAAAACCTTTCATGTACTGACTGCTCTTCCAGCCAAAGGACAGAATAGACACAAAATTCTGACCTCCCCAGAAGCCACGTATGAGCTTTTCTAAACCCCCTGTCCACTTAAAATCTAAAGTCCACAGCAGCTTTCCAATCTTTAGCCTTAGAGTTAAATGAAAGTCTCTGAAGGCAGAAAACTAAACTGGTCTGAGATGACTTGAATTTTGACAGGGAAAGTAGCCTTCACATCCATTTCCCTGAAACAGCATTTCTGCAAAAGAACACGCATGCTCAGAGATAATTACTGAGAAGTCTGGTCTTCAATAAGGCACTTATCTTGTTCTGAGAAGTGTGTCAATTACAGGTCAGGTGCCTCGGTGGAGAAGTATGAATCACTTCTTACATAGAATCTTTCCTGTAGAGTCCACATTTCCATCACTTGCTTAGATCTACTTCAGCATTTTCGTGCTATTCATAAAAATACAAATGATTCCTATTTGTCCTTGAGAAGATAACATTTGTGTTGCAATAAATAGAAATGATTGTGCGCAACAGGCAATCTTGCTGTTCTTTCAACAATAGTGTTCTGACCAAGGGTTTGCTGCAATTGTTTAAAAGTATCTCTTTTCTGATGTATCTGTCCTTTAGACAGAACCTTCTCAAAGATTGGCAAATTATGACTAAAATTATATATTCTGTGAGAGAAAGCATAATTTTAAATCTTCTTCAAGTAAGGAGGCTATAAAACACTTAGCTACAGTTCTGTGTGGAGGTCCTGTCAAAATGTCAGTATTCACTCCATTCCCATGATCTTGGTTGAAACTGGAATTTTGTCTTTTCCAATGGTAATTGAGAAAAAAAAATCAAAATATTTTCTATAGTTTAGGGGAAACTTTTGAGCACAGCGTCTGTGGCAGTTTGTACTGTGTCAAGCTGAAATGATGCTTCTTGGAAGCCCCTTCCTTCTGTGGCCCCGGGTTAGAATTGAACAAAGGAGGAAGCTGTGTGGCTGGGGCAAGGGAAGCAAGAGCCGCTGGTGTCTAAAGGCTAGTGTGGTGAGATGTGCCATAAACACAGATACGATGGCAGGTTTTGGCTTGTGCTCAACTGTCCTCCACTCATCATCCTGACCACTGACACTGAGGACCAGCCGGGGCCTCCTGCCCCATCACCAAACTTTGGCTCCGGACCAATAGAAGCAGTAACTACACAAAGGCAGCAGCTTTCCACAGGCGTCTCCACCATCAGCGTTGGGTGGTGCCACATCCACAGCTTGAAACGCCTACTTCCCAGGTTCTCCCGCGATCTCCACCTTGTCTCCTGGCTCCACGCGTTGGCAGTTGCCAGCTCAGACAGCAATGCTGTTTGTGGATAAATAAAATGCCCGAGAGCTTGAAGAGGGGATGACCTAAGGAACCTTAGGAGAATCTCAGTGTAGCAATGAACTGACTTTAATTAGTAAGATCTGGTGAATATTTATCTAGAACTGTATCAACTACTAACCAATGTGGTGAGGAATTAAATTTTAATTCTAGGGAATTTTAATTTACCTAAAATTAAATTTTAAAACTGAAGTAGTGTAAATATTTTTCTATTAAACACAGCTACGTCGTTTTGATAGAACTTCATTTTACTTGAACCATTGCATTGTGTACCTTGCTCTTTTATTGATGTGTGCATCTAGTCACTGTCAATGGACTGGCTTTCTTTTTTTAAAATATGTTTTCATTAAGTTTTTGGGTTTTTTTTAAGAGAGAGAGAGAGGAAGGGAGAAGGAAAGAAACATCCCTGTGAGAAACACCCACTGCCTCCTGCATGCCCCCTACTGAGGATCAAGCTCGCAACCTGGGCATGTGCCCCGAACAGGAAACCAACCTCTGAGCCTCTGGTGCACGGGCCAGAAATCAACCAACTGAGCCACACTGGCCGGGGCAGACACTTTTTTTTCTGTACATCAGTGTAGAATTGTGGCGTGTTTACTTGATATTTTATGCAGTAATAGCTATATAATTTGTAATTGGTAATTGAAATGAAATACTAATTGTTATTTTAGTTATAGTTGAGTTATTATTTTAGTTATAAAGTAAGTACAAAGACATTTTTAAATTTGAAGTGAAGTCTTGCTGCTGATGCAGCACTGAATGGAGAAGCCACCACCAGGATAGTAAAGAGAGAAAGGAGATTAGAAGAAGAAATGTTACAAACGTCACGAGGAATGGCAACTGCAAAAACTAGGACATAACGAAACAAAAAAGCTGTTTTATTTCTGTGTAAAATAATGTTAAAATATAAAGTGGACAGTAAAAAAAGACATTTTCAACAAATTCATAGTAAATTTGATATTTTATTGCAACAAAAAGAATCAATGAAATGAGACACTTGAAATAAAAATTAAAATAGAATAAAAATAAGTGAGGTGAAGTGAGGATTAAACGTATAACAAAAGTCTTAAAATGATTTTTAACAGGATTTGAGCTCGTAAATGACTTGAATTTTTGTATACAAAAGAAAACTTTTAGATTGAGAGGTGGCAAAAATCAGTGACTAATTTTACCTTTTTGTCATTATCTTTTAATCTACCAGACAATTAAAATTTACATATATGGCTTGCGTTATGTTTCTATTGGATAGTGCTGATCTAAAAAGCACATGCAAACTTGAGTTAAAGTCTCATTCAAAAAAGTCTGAGAGGCTAACTCTGGCCTGATGACTCAGTGGGTTGGAGTGTCGTCTCATACACCGAAAGGTTTCAGGTTTGATTCCCAGTCAGGGCACATACCTAAGTTGTGGGTTTTATCCCAGGTCAAATACTGGTGGCAACCTATTGGTGTCTCTCTCTCTCTCTCTGTGTGTGTCCCTCTCTAAAATCAGTAAAAAAACATATTCTGGAGGAGGATGAAAGAAAAATCTGAGAGGCTAACAAGGCATCATTTCAACCTTCCATATCTTTCCATTTCTAGGGGATCTTTGCAAAGTATATTTTAGGTTTTGCTATGTAGTTCATAAATAGTTGATGTTTTGCTGTTACCATTACTGGTTACTTGTGCCTGTGTGCCCTACTAAATACTCATACATTAAATAATAATTCTACATAAACTTAGAAAATTAAAAAGAACATTTTTTACAACCATATACTGTCATTAGCACATTAATAGCTTTTCTTTTATCACCCAAATTTTCTTTCAAAGTAAATAAAAACATACATGAAAAGGACACCATTGCACTGTTAGAAATAAAGACTTATCAAGCACAGCTAACATAACATCATGTCATTTACAAAATCGAGAAACAAGGTATTGCCAGTGAATACCTGGCTTTTACGGGTATCAAGAATAAATACTTAAAGGTAGACAGAATACACGAAGGCAAATAGCAGCATGCCCTCATTATTTGGAAGTGGTTCTTGAAAGCCATATCGCTTATATTTAATTTTATTCAGGATAATATTTGATAGGACATTTTAGTAACATTGCTGTACTTGAAGTATGAATTTTGAGTTTAATGAACTCCTAGCCCACTTAGGAACCAATCTAGGAATTTTCTTCCGCTTTGTGATTTCTTTGGTGTCATTGATAACCATATTGTGTCATTTCTGGAATGAATTTCTTCCACAAATAATATGTAGGCAATGTCCTTGCAAAATATATAGTGCTCTACCAGTCTAAAGACTGGGTTACTGGGCTTGGCAGCCAACACCATTTAATGACTAAATAAACACTCTGTGGACACCAAGACCTGCTCAGCTCCTTCTGGCAATTTCAAGCACTTTAATTTTGCCAGAGATGTGACCTGCTGTTTTAATGAATAGGCAGCAAGTGGCCTTAATATTTGTAGATATTGATTTCAGCTGGAGATGCCTATCACCTGGGTTGACCTTTAATATCTTTTGAAAAGAGGAATAAAAGAAAAAAAAAGCCAAACTTTATCATTTTTTGAAAATAGGTATCAACTTGAAAGAACCTTAGGTTTAAGGAAACACACACACACACACACACAAAATCTTCAGATAAAAATAAATTGCTGCCTAAACAGGTTTTAGGAGCCCGGAAGTTGGAAGGGGCCTCCTGAGGCAAAGCCTGATTCAGAGATAGTTTTGATTTCTGTGTCTGATTCAGGATATATGCATCCTATGTGCAGAGTCTGTGTGGCGGATTGCAATTGGTCAAGGAATTTTTCAGCAAATTAAAATGTATTTCACAGGGACACTTTTTCTGCCATTCTTCCTCTCATCTCATACTCCTGACCTTGGGAGGTAGAAGAGGGAATTTGAAAAGGGTATGTCATTCAGATGATATATTTATGCTACTTGGCTAAAACTCAAGCTGTGGAATGTGAAGGCGTTGTGACTTCCAGAACGCAGAGTAAGGTACTCGATGAACCCTCTCCCCAGCGAAACACAAATTTATCTGGTTAAAATGATAAATGAAACAATCATTTCAAGTCTCTGGAAATTGTCCTAAGGACACAGAGCAATTAGAAAAAAACAACTTTCGTTCACAGAAATGTACTAGTCTCAGTAAGAGCAGGGAGAATCTGTGGCAATTGAGTCACACCTGTTCCCTTAAGCGATGCCCCCCCCCCCCCCCCCCCCCCCCCCCCCCCCCGCCTCAGCCCCCAGCTGCATGGTACAGAAGCTATATCCCAGGTGCTCTTACCTGGGCAGCTGCAGACAGAAGAGAGGGGTCCCCTCTCCTGAGCTCCCAGTCTGGGGCTACTGTTTCCATTTCTCACTCTCATTTCGGCCCCTTGTTACAGAAGCTTTCTGGCGTTTTACTCCCTTTTCAGAAGCAGACTCTACTATAGTGTTCAACATTTACATACCACTTTGCATTTAAATTACTTTCCTTTTAATCACCGGTTATCTCCCGTAACAACCATTATCAGGATCAGTGTTTATGAAATGCCCACTGGCATTCCCCTTGCTGTTGGGCTCGAGGGCTCAGTCTGTTAAGAGGAAGAAACAGTGATGTTTTACAGATGTTTGTTCAGCACGCCGAGGCCTCAGAACAGGCTTGTGGCAATCCTGGGATTAGTACACGGTTTTCTCATTTCAGCTACTCAGTGGCCCTGTCACCCGCACGGCTTCCCTAGGAAATGACAAGTAAAAAGCGTTGCACTACGTCTCATGGAACTAATGTGTTTGCTGAGATCTGATGTCCTAGCGAATTTTAGGGGGCACGGTTCTATAGTTAAAGTCATGCCATCCCCTAGGCTTACATGCTAACCGCTTGGCCATCTGGAGCCCTAAATTCCCTTTCACGCTGTTCTGATCTTTCCTTCTTTCACTTCGGTGCTGCGTGGTTGGCTCTACTAATTATCACTTGAGCAAAGCATGCAAACATCATTTTTATTTTTGGGCCGTTAACTATCAAAGCTTATGATTTACTCTGCAAACCTGAATTTTACGAAGTGATTTAATGCTGAACCAGTTCTGAAACAGCTGTTGTAAGGACATTTCCTATTTCTGTAAATCACGACTCTTTCAAAAGGAGGGTCATTTTTTTCTTTAGAGACAGAGGAAAAGGGCAGGTGTGGAACTTTGTGAGCAATGGAGATAGTTCTTTCATCTTTGTTTTTAAGACGATCAGAAGAACAGCAATAAAATCGTTCATACTAAGCACGTTGTTTCCTTAATTGCACTGAAAATGCACATTGCATTTCCAAAGCTCACCCCGAGGAAGTAATGCTTTATCCTGTTAACACTTCCTCCTTGTCTCTCCCACAACGTGTGCACACCACACAAAGCTTCATGCAAGATGCAAAATTGCTTAGGTTTTTAAAATCAATCTGAATAAGTACTTTTTTTAAAAAAAATTCTAACCTTGCTTTTTGTTAACTACCACATAGATGTTACATTTTGAAAGTAACAAGTGGGAGCCTTTCCTATTTAATTAAGATTCAGATTAGGTCAACACCATACCAATGATCCAAACTTTTAGTGCATCCATAGGTTATTTTAAGAAAGCTCTTAGAGAAGATTTCTCTAAAGACCGTGAACCATGTAAATCACTCTTTCCCTAGAGATATCTGTGTCTGTGTGTGTGTGTGTGTGTGCACATGTGTGTTCTATGTAGTAAATTGTGGCTGTAAAACTGTGCTGTCCCTACAAGGGAAAGCTACAACATTCCATGCCTATGTGTGTTTGACTAAGTACTTGCTTGGAAGAAAACAATAAACACATATCAAGAACTCAAAATTGAAACATATATGCTTGCATGACAATAACCCATAAACCATTACTGATTTATTTATTTATTTTTGAAACATGAAGAAAGATTTTATTTATTTATTTATTTATTTATTTATTTATTATATTTTATTATTTTTTAAATTTTATTTTATTGTTTAAAATATTACATATAGTAGTACATATATCTCCTTTTTTTTCCCCATTGACCTTCCCCCAGCCTCCCCTACCTCCTGTCGCATGCCCTCATCCCACTGCCCCAGTGTCTTGGGTCCATTGGTTGTGCTTATATGCATGCATATAAGTCCTTCGGTTGATCTCTTTCCCCCACTCCCCAACACTCCCCAGCCTTCCCGCTGTAATTTGACAGTCTGTTCGGTGCTTTACTGCCTCTGTCTCTATCTTTTTGTTCATCAGGTTATAATGTTCTTTATTTTCCCTAAATGAGTGAGATCATGTGGTATTTTTCTTTCATTGCCTGGCTTATGTCACTTAGCATAATGCTCTCCAGTTCCATCCATGCTGCTGCAAATGGTAGGAATTCCTTCTTTTTTATAGTGGCGTAGTATTCCATTGTGTAGATGTACCATAGTTTTCTAATCCACTCATCTGCTGATGGGCATTTAGGCTGTTTCCAAATCTTAGAACCATTACTCATTTAGCACTTAATCTTTGGCTGTCTAGAAATTAGTATGGTGTTTCCATGTGCCTAAAATCTTCTACCCTGGTGATAACAACCTTTTGTCTATCACCAAAAAAATTATCAGGTAACATTTCTTACTTATTCAGAATTTTTATAACAATTATCTATTTGTTGACTCTTACATGCTATCCCTAGTAGAATGCAAACTTCATGAGTTAAGGGCCTTTATCTGCCACGGCCAGCACTGTATCCCCAACACCTAGAATAGTATTTGTCATATTGTTAATAAATATGTGTTAAATAAAATTGTGAAAGTACACTATTGTATGTGAAGGTCTCATTTATGTAGAATGTTTCAGCTATTAAAGTATAATGCTTTGTCATTAAAAGTAATTTCTACCTGGAAATTCCTTTTCCTCTATTTTTTTTTCTTACAGAATATCTAACATTAATTACTCATAACTTGAAAATTATCATTAAATTTGTAATTTCTTCTCAGATTTAAGACTTTTTGGAAAACACACACACACACACACACACACACACACACACACACACTCACACTCACACTCATGCACATTCTCCAAAAGTGTGATTTTGGTAAAAGAATCGCTGATGTTAAAGCACAAATTTTCAAGAGTATGTATTTTCAGAACTTTCCTCATTATCCCATTTGGGTTAAACTGCTTAATTATGAAGACCTTTCCATGTATTTCTCAGACTTTTTTCTCCAACATTGGGTTCTCAGCCTCCCTCTATCTTCACTGTCACTCTCCCAACCCTGTCTCCTCTCTCATTAAATTTTTCTGCTGCCATCATGGTCACATTAGAATTTGAGATGAAGATTTTTTAAGACTTTATTTTTTAGAGCAGTTTTAGGTTCACAGAAAAATTGAAGGGAAGGTCCAGAGATTTCTCAATACTTCTTGGCCCCCTACATGCACAGCCTTCTCCAGCCACAGTGGTATATTTGTAACATAGATGCACCTACATTACTGCATTGTAATCACCCAGAGTTCATGGTCACATTTAATGTGTTCACTCTTGGTGTTATACATACAATGGATTTGGACAAATGTTCAATAATATGTCTCCATCATTTTGGAGATTATAAATTTTTAAGGCTATAAATCATGCTAGTCTTTTGCTTTTTCTAACTTTTTTTTTCTGCTGTGTCTAGGGCAAGAAGGAAGATAGAATTACAGGACAATTAGTTTGCAGTTTATTAAAGGCTTCCCTTATAGGTGTAAGAAGACAAAATTGGAGGAGTTTGAGAAGTTATGTATGGCATGAAATTATCTATTTTATGTTTATGTTAATAGATTCCCAGGCTCATAGACAATAGGAGTTTAGATTAATTATAGATCTTGTCTGTTCCAAGATAATTCTATTTGGGCAGCGGCTGGGAAGTGCTGCACATCAGGGGTTAGTTTACCACATGAGTTCTTTCAGTTCAGAACCAGGCTGTCACTTACCAACTGTCAGGAGACAGTGTGCCAGTAAGATAAGTTTTCATTTCTCTTCCTGGTTGGCTTACCTGCTGGATCAGTAAAGGAGGAAGGAGGAAGACCATACACAGGTAATTAGATGACAGAAGAGATAACATCTGTGAAAAGGCATTGCACTTAGCACACAGATGGGGTGCATGTATATATGTTTAGAGATTATTTCTCTCTGCACTACTTTTCTGTTACATTTGAGAGAGGTGGTTTATCCAATGCTTTGTTTTATCCATTTCCAGTAGTGTCTCCCAAATCCATTAACGGTGCTTCTCTTCCTAAACTGCACATTACAACCACAGGGGAGATTTTACAATATGATGCCTGAGCCCTAATCAAGATAAATGATATCTCTGGGGTGGGAGTCAGGGTATCGGGATGTTCTTTGGAAAGCTCCCCAAGTGACTCTAATATGTGGTTAGTATTGAGTCATGCTGTTACTATATGGAAAGAAGTCTTAGCTGACTTTTCCTATGTAAAATAACAAAATTCCTCTGTGATGTTTTCTTGGCCTCTATGTGATCCATTTTATTTTGGTAATTTTAATAAAGTACAAGTTCTTCCCTATTGTTCTGCTCCAACAAAACCTGTAGGGTTTTAGAAGACCCTAAACTGAGGAAATGAGTGAAGACTAGCAGGAAAAAGAAAACTTACTAACTTTCATTTCAGAGTTGAAAGAATAGGAAAGTATAAAGATTTCCATGGGCCTACCTAATTAAGAATGAATCACATAAGGAGCTATAATTGACTTTGTTTCACTTAAATTTTATTTATGAATGAGGGGAACAACATGAAAAACATATTCAGTTACTTAAACCTATTTCATGTTTCTAAGTTATGTTGCGATTGTTACTACATGTAAAGATTGAATTGGTTCCTGTGTGGAGAGAGATAATATACTAAAAAAAAATGAAGATGGTTACCAGGTACAGAGAGGAACCCAAGGAAATTGGATAGTTTGAAACTGGAATGGACTTAATCAATATTCATTCTTTCATTTGTTCATGCTTACATGCAAGTAGGCATGTATCCATGTATTTATACAGTATAGATTTGTTAAAGTCTCAGTTTACAGTGCTTCATGTGAGTGAATAATACTGGTCACTATACTTGCCTTGAGTGTCATGGTCAAATAATGAGCACAGGTATGTAAACAAATGATCACAGAATGAGCTAATTGCAATGGCAGAATTATGTCTAAAATATGCAAGTAGCGCAGGAGAGGAGTGGTTAACTGTTTGGGGGAGTATGGAGAGGAGAAAACAAGCTTCTTTAGGTAATAATGATTATGCCAAGTTTTGAAAGTGAATTTCTAGGCATCCCAGAGAGTTGGAGAGGAAAGATCTTTCCAGGAAAAGAGAACAGCACATGAAAAGACACAGAGTATGATGTATTTTGGGATCTATATTCAGTTTATTATTGGAGAATCAATAGTTGTTGGAATGGTGGGAGGTGACTACTAAGGTAAACAAATCACATAAGACCCAACATTCCATCTTGAAGAATTTAGACTTTATGCAAAATAAGGAGCCAATAAAAATATCACCACCAGGTGGGAGACATGATCAGACTTATTCTACAGACGAGAGGCCCAGTGCAGGAATTCATGGTGGGTGGGGTCCTTCAGCCTGGCCAGTGGCCAGTCCTGATCGTGGCCAGCTAGTTGGGGGAAGGGACCATGGGAGGTTGGCCAGCCAGGGGGAGGGATCGTGGGAGGTTGGCTGTGGGAGTGCACTGACCATCAGGGAGCAGCTCCTGCATTGAGCATCTGCCCGTTGGTGGTGAGTGCACATCATAGCGATCAGTTGACTGGTCATTCAGTCGACCTGTCTTAACGGTTGCTTAGGCTTTTATATATATAGATTGGTAGCAGTTTTGAGATCTTTTTGGGAAGAGAGTGAGGCTATAGGTGGTGGCATAGTTGAGAAGCTGTTGCAATAGTCTGATTGGAAGATAATGAGGCCTTAGCTAATGAAAATTTCACATGCTAGTAGAGACATTTTTAAAGAATCACAAGATTTGGGTGTAGGAGATGAAAGGAAAAAACTTCTGGTGAGTCTTTGATTTCTGATTATGGATCCTTGGATATATGATGTTGACTAACCAAAATATAGTAAAACAATAAAAAGGAAAAAGTTTAGTGGTAGGGGATAAAATGTTGAGTATAATATTATATGTGCTGAGTTTGAAGTGCTCACAGGATATCAAGGAGATGATATTAAGTATAGTTTGAAGACTTTGGTGTTATTATCTTATGTTATTAAGTCTGTAGAGATTGTTATTCAAGGTAATCTCATGAGTTAATTCTATTCATAGGGTTCTTTCTAGAATTGATATAGAAGTCCTCAGGAACTCTCTATTTCTGAACAATGAAAGAAACATGTGAACTTAATTCCTCAACATGATGATTTTTATCAAGAGATTATTAGTAGATCTTAACACACAAATTAAAGTTCGCAATATTTGTATACCTATTCCAAGTGCCTTAGGTGTTGTGGGTTTCAAAGATCCATATCAAGACCACTCACCCTATCTATGTGAGGTAAATCCTTATTCTCTATTCATAGCTTCCCCTCATTTTTTTTTTTTTTACATTTTAAATATTGAAAATTTTCTAGGAACATGGTTTTCTGAATTAAATTTCAAGGATCCAGTTGGATTTGTCTCCAAAGAGCAAATGGAGAATAGAATAGTACCTTTCTGTTTCCATTTTTATATTAGCTTCTGCACAAGCCTGCAACCCATAGCATTAGGCAAATGTTTCAAGGGAGTCAAAGTTGATCTTGATAAAAAATAAAAAAAAATAAACTCTCCAGTCCTGACACACGCACACACACAAACTAACAAATGACACTCACACACACAGTTTCTTGGGTCTGGAGTCTCAAGATCTCTAGGCTGTCAGGGAATTCTAGCAAGAAAAACAGCTGAGCGACTTCTGGTTATTGTATTCAAACCACTTAATTCTGATCTCTTTAATTTCCATGATGGGGTGTGAATTAGATTTCTCTATTTAAATGATTTTGAAATCAAAGCCACTTATGACCAATAATCCAGAAATATCGAGACCCAAATTCCTTCCTTGTCCATTGCCACCTCTGCCTTCCACTTCATAGACCATTGGAAATGGGGGCTGCGAACCATTTGGCATGTGGCAACTATGTGGGTGCAAGAGAAGGTCATTTCTCCAGCCCCTTTGCTCTTTCCCAATTCTCCCTAGATTCCCTTTATATTGCCTTTGTAATAGCACAATTTTTTATTTTGATTACAATCTAGCTGCCTATTCCTCTCATCCACACTCTGGTAACAGACTGGGTTTGTCCAATTTGTGATGCTATCTCAGAAACCTGTCCTTTATCAGACTATAAAAAAGCATTCCCGTTTTCTGGAAAACAATTAAGATTATCGGGATTTCTCCTGTAGTATCAAGTTTTATCTGTAACAGCCAGTAATGCTACATGCTATCTTGTAATATTACAAAATGTGATCTTCAGATGATTAGCATCAATGCCACCTAGACCCCATTCCAAGACCACTGAAGCAGAATAGGTATTTTAGTAAGATCCTTAGATTATTTGTGCGCATATTAAAATTTGAGAAGCACTGCTATGTACACGAGCACAAACTTTGACAATGGCTTTAATCACCTTTTCTGCTCTGTTCGCCTTTCTTATTGCTCTGAGCAAGTTCTTCCTTCCCATGTCCACCTTTTAGTAATTGGAGGATGTTAGAAGGTGATGTGATGGTTTAGCAGTCAGATCTTGAGTGCCTTTACTCAAACTAAGAAGCCACATCTCTATTTTCATGCATTTTTTCTTAATTGTTTTAACATATAGTCTTCATCTTTGATATCTGAGCAAACATCTCTTTTCCAACAATCTAAAAAGTGGTCAGAAAGTTAACTACACAGCTGTCTCTTCTCTACTTTCCTAAATGTTTGCTGGAGCATTTATTAGTTGTCATCAAGTGTTATTCACCTTGAGATTATGGATGGTCTCAAATATTAGGTATAAAAGGTTTTCCTTCAATGTTTGCTGTTTTCTGCCTTTTGAATTTGTCACGCTTGCAAATTTTAGTAGCATGTGTAGATGCTCTGTACTTTTTTTAGATTTTCTTGGCTCAACTGTCTCTTGAAGCCTCTGGTGTAATATTCCACCCAGAATTACCATGAATGACCAGCTCCTTGCTACCCAAAGTGTTTTTGTCCTCTGAGGCCAATGGAATCTGGAGTCTTTAGTATCTCTCATCACTTTTGGTCTTGGATAAAAACATCACATGAAAAGGCATAGATATGTCTTTCAAGTAGATGACAAAGGGACTGGATGATGCCACCCTAAACCGTGAGGGAGAACTTAGCCCAGTGGAAGGAGATGAGAGGAACCTGGGCAGATAAATTAGCTTTCCCCCTGTTGATGGAACTCTCTGACCCACAATATCTCCATTCATCCTTTCTATAGATTTCTCATAGAAATCTGATAAACTTCTCATGAAGTATTCACACATCACATTGTTTCATTTCCTTCTTCTCTCCTTTGTTTTCTTGGAATTTTACCCTCAAATAAATTACTAGTAGTTAATCCCTGCCTCAGGGTCTGTTTTCTGGGAAACCAAAGTGGTTCTAGAAAGCAAACTCTTAGGACAACATTTGGAGGTGAACTGCTCACCTGTATAAAAGAAATAAAGACCCGTTTGCTGGTGCTGGTGGTGTGATATTAACTCTTGGCATGCAGTCATTTAACGATTACATCAAGCCTTAACTTGTGGTTAATTGGGAAGAAGTGCAGTTAGAGAGGAAGCATTTAGACATCAAGTACCTGAAGCACTTGATTATTATGGGACAATGATACTTTTAAGGATAATAATGTAGGGTAATTGCTTTTAATGGCACAGGAGACTTTGGAAGGAAAATGATAGGTATAGGGCAGTTAATTGCAAACTTAAAAGTCATGTTCTAAAGGTAAAGGGCTTGTATGGCATTTGTAAAAGAGACTTTTATTTCCTGCAGCCACAGGATAGGCTTGCTGAACATCAGGCATAGGATTTCATCATATACTGAAAAGGAGATTAAATTCCCAGCCTCAATAGATCTTCTGTCAAAGACAGGATTCTAATGGAAAAGGGGTGGAGTTCTGAAACATGCAAGGTGACATTTCAGTGAGTGAGTGTGAGTATCTTGAACCCTGGCTCAATCTCTTAGACTCTCCTGGCTGGCAGAAGTCCTTTCCTCACTGCCAGAGGAGAACCCCGTAATGACTTTTCTTAAACACATGCCTTCCCAGATGATGTCTGTTTCCCACAAGACACATTACCACCAGCACTCATTGCTCTTAGGCCTAGAACAAAAATCAAGTCTTAGAACACCCTGAGAAGATAAGTGTAAGTTCTTTACAAGTAAGAAATAGTCTATACTACAAAGGAAATGCAGTACGCATTTAATATGTACTGACAGGATCAAGGGGGACATATATCACATATAAAAGTTGATTTTGTTGGTGTGTTAGCCTGGGCAAGGGTTGACTACAAGGCTCAATGGGGAAGAATCTATTTTCATAAGGATAGAAGGGATTGAATATTTTTGTAATACCAATTGGAGCTAGAGAATCTGGACTGATGTGGTATGCTAATCAGGGTTTGAACACTGTGTTAAATTAGCATATCCTGGGAATTGTTTCAACATTTGATAGTATGGTCACCAGTAAGAGGATGAATAAATTCTGGCTTTGAGGGTCAATCCATAAAGATTGCTCTAGACCAGAGATTTTCAACCAGTGTGCCGCAAGAATTTTTAAAACATGCGATACCTGACTATTTAGTCAGGGGCACAGACCTCTTTTCCTTTAGATTGTAAAATAAAAAATAAAAACAGCGAACACATCAGCAGCCATCTAGTGTGAATGAATCAAAATTATACCTATTTTTTAAAGTATATTTTATTGATTTTTTACAGAGAGGCAGGGAGAGGAATAGAGAGTTAGAAACATCAATGAGATCGATCAGCTGCCTCTTGCACACCCCCCACTGGGGATGTGCCCGAAACCAAGGTACATGCCCTTGACTGGAATTGAACCTGGGACCCTTCAGTCCGCAGGCCGACACTCTATCCACTGAGCTAAACTGGTTAGGGCTAAAATTATACCTATTTTTTTTGGTCAGATTGGCAAAATAGTATTTTTTTAATGTGCCGCAGAATTCTAGTAATTAGTTTCTGTGTGCCACGGGATGAAAAAGGTTGAAAATTGCTTCTCTAGACAAAGATCTAGTCTAGAAGAACTATTTAATAAACTGATCTTGATACATTTCTCAAAAAGTTAGATTTTTAAAAATACCACATTATTAGAAATCAATGTGCAGAATAATTTCCACATCACAGTAATTTTCAGTGAAAGCTCATTTGACTGGATATATAGACATCATAGAGTTTCATGTAAGTACTACTCTATTAATAGGGTATTTACAGTCTCTTTCTGGTCACAATACAATAAGCAGCTTTCCTAGCACCAAAAAGCTTGGGCAAGTATATTTGTCCTAAAGGACCGGTGCATGAAATTCATGCACAAGGATGGGGGGTGGTCCCTCAGCCCTGCCTGCACCCTCTTGCAATCCAGGACCCCTTGGGGGATGTCCGACTGCTGGTTTAGGCCTGATCCCGCAGGGATACATCCCTCTCGCAATCTGGGACCACTGGCTCCTAACCACTCATCTGCCTGCCTGCCTCATCACCCCTAACCACTCGCCTGCCTGCCTCATTGCCCCTAACCACTCTGCCTGCCTGCCTGATCACCCCTAACCATTCGCCTGCCTTAACCACTCACCTGCCTGCCTGATTGCTCCTAACTGCTCATCTGCCTGCCTGCCTCATCACCCCTAACCACTCATCTGCCTGCCTCATCACCCCTAACTGCTGGGGTTCTTGTTCCAGCATCACAAAGGGTTCAGCAATCTGGAGAAAGGCTGTGTGTAGATTAAATAAGAGTCCAAAGACGAAAGATAATTTTGAAAGGCATTGGGGGGTCAGAGGAGCTTCAGGTAAAGGAGCTAAAGTTTCTCCTTGTCTCAGGACCCTTGCTTTTTATTAACACAATTTGTCCTAAGGCAAGGTGGAGATAATACACTTCAAAGGGTAGGGTACAGAAGCATTGTCAGATTGGGGAATAGCCTACAGTTGTTCAGGTGTTTGGCCAACAGGAGGCAATAACATGTAGATTAAGATGCCCTGAGCTGTCTGGCAGCAAACCATCATCCTATTCAGGTTTGGGGGAAGTGCCTTTCAGCCATTCCAACAGGTGATAACATATGTGACTCAGCCCTTGTTGAGTCCCCAAGTTTCATCAACCTTTTGATGAAACTCTTGTAATTATGACATGTTGGAATTGGCTTCCGGCACCTAACCACTCTGCCTTCCTGCCTGATTGCCCCTAACCACTCGCCTGCCTGCCTGATCATCCCTAACTGCTTGCCTGCCAGCCTAATCGCCCCTAACCACCTCTGCCTCAGCCCTGCCACTGCGGCTTCATCCGGAAGGACGTCCAGAATGATGTCCGGAAGGTTGTTAAGCTGTCAGGTCTAATTAGCATATTACGCTTTTTATTATTATAGATACTTCCCCCTTTTTTCTCTTTTGCTATATCTCTACCCATTCATCTGAAATGATGCCCAAGGAAATAGCACAGGTAATAGAAGATCACTAAGATTACCCTTGGTAAAACTGGCTGTGTTGCAGAACAAAAGTTAGAACACTCTGTGTGTGCTTGCCTGCTCGCTATTAGGTATTTCTTTATTACTGAGGTACCTAATAGGGTTCTAAATTATAATAGTCAAGAACTTATCTATACAAATTAATATAAAATCCAGTGTTTTCTCTGCCTGTCCCACCACTGCCCTTAGCTAAGAAATCTCTCAAGGTAGTACTTGATTTTTCTGTTTGCTTTGGTTAATATCTAGAGATGAACTCAGACATTTCCCCCAAATTCTGCCCAAGTCCATGACTATAATGCTACAAATCTCAGTGGTACAAACATTTAGCATTATTTAACATGTAAGATTCTGGCATCCTAGTCTATCTGAATGAATTAAAAACTTTTTTTTTTCTTGCAAAGGAGCATTTAATTCTTGATCCCATTAATTTCACCAGGTTCTTGGACTTCTTAGGCAAATTTAGCTCATCACCTCCAATTTCTTTAGACTCTCTATATTAATATTCTTACATAAAATGACAACAAAAATATCTACCCTTTTTAGCTATATAATAGTTACTACAAATTAACTGTTTTCCACGTGACAGTTAAAGTGCTAGGAAGTTTTTTATATAGCAGACTGTCCTTCCAGATAAACATTACTATTCCATCTTACAGAAAGGATACTGGGGCTCAGTATGGTTAAATTTAACTTGTCAATATCACATAGCCACTAAGTATCGAAGGTGAGACCAACACACACGCCTTTGTAGCTCTCCAGCTTGAGTGGTTCCTACTCATCACACCACCCTGCACTTGTTGAAAACATCAACTTAAAGATTCTAATTAGAAATGTGCTGTGTGGAGGGAATGTCATCCTACACTTACATCACTTAATCACTGGATTTATCTGATGGGATTACACTCCAACACACTAAACTCGGTGGTACACAGCTAATAGGAGTGTTGTTGTTTTTTCCCATCTAAAATAATAGCAGACAGGACGGCACAATTATTGAGTAGTCCAAACATGGAAAATACTGCTTTGTTTTCCTTTACTCTTCAGCATTGTAAGGAAAGGATTCCTAGCATAGACTTCTTTTATGAGATCAAGACAGCATTTGAGACTGACTTGGGAGTCAAAGTGCTAGCACCTATCTATTAAATAATGGAAAGAAAGAAACCCACACCCAAGTCTAGGAGCACGAATTCAGTGTTTCGTATTTCTGATCCTGAGAGAATCCGGCTGAAAAGTTAGATCTACTGAATAATCTCAATTTACATGCCATAGGATTTAATTCAAATGAGATTGTGTCAGATCCAGTATAGAAGTAAGAATGACTCAATTATATAGAAGAACTGTTTGATTTTTTGGCGTTTGACATCTGGTGCCTGATCTTCATATACTAAGTAGAATGTTATGAAACATTACCAAGGCAACCTTATACTAGCTACACTGTGATGTCAGTGGGAAAAGGACAGAGAACTCATTAAAAAAAGATGCAAGTTCACACCCAGCTATTATCTATTACTACGCTAGGCACAACAGACTTAGTATCTTTAGCAGTGCTTACAGTATACTTTCCTGAAGAGTTTGCTACGCTATTAGGAAAAATATGATTAGAGAAAACCTGATGAGATTTTAATGAAATTGTCAGCAAGGGGCTTATTTTTAGTTGCCAAGCTTCTAGAAACATAATGTCTTGTTTTCTCAGTCATAATACTGCCTATTGATCCATAACTACTAGTATTTACTGAGTAGCTTATTACATTGCTCTGGGTGAAAAATGAAGATTCAAGAAGAAAAATAGCAGAACTGGTACCTGCATTCAGTATTCTTTTTTAAATTATAAGGTTTATTAAAGAAGAGGATCATAAAAGCCAAGTATGTTCTAAGGCAGAGCTTCTCAAACACTCATGAAAATGATTGAGGACCCCAAAATGCTTTTTAAAAAATGTAGTTTATGTCTCTCAATATTTAACATATTAGAAATTAAAATTTCTAGGCATTTAAAATATTTATTTGTTTAAAATAGCAATAATAAACATATTACATGTTAACATAAATGACACATTTTTATTAAACAATATGTTTCAAATAACAGAAATATTAATAGGAAGAATGGCCTTATTTTACATTTTTGCAAGTCTCATTAATGTCTGATTTAGAAAAGACAGCTGGATTCTCATATCTGCTCCTGTTAGACTATCACATGTCATGTAGCCTCTGCACTATTTCACTGTGCACTCATGAGAAAATGAGTTCAAGGCAGAAAATAATATCTTAGTATTATTATAAAATAATTTTGATCTCATGGATTCCGTGAAAAAGTAAAGGGGCCCCAGAAGTCCCTGGACATCACTTTGAGAATGCCTGTTCTAATACCAGAATTGGTAACTCAATGTTATCTATCACTATAAAACTGAAAAACAGATGCATTGAGGTGACATGTTATTTTTGCTAAATTCTATTCTTATTATTGAGGTTTAATCTTAAAAATTAATGCACTAAAGAATTGACCCATTGTTAGCAAAGTAAATACAATTTGAAGGATTATTTTAATTTAAGTAAATGTCATGTTGCTGTATAGAAGAAGGTTCATGTGAGCACATTGATGCTTTTTTGTTGTCTATTTAAAATTTTCAGACTCTATCAGCAAAAGGCAATCATTTGCATTCTAATTTTTATGTGTTCCTGTATGATTCTGTTTCAACTTTACAAAATAGCAATGCTGGTGAAGAAACTAACTAGCCATTCTCATTAAACAGCTTGTTTATGACACCACTTTATTATACTTTTTTTTACATTGTGTACCTGAACAAGTTATCTTTTTGGTTAGTAAACACTAACCATCAGAACCACTCACCATTTGGAGTCAATACCACTTTAGAAGAGAATGAAACCAGCAGACAGAATAGCTTATGTTGCTATAAGAATAGTTGACCAAGTATCAACCAAGTAGTCTGAGTTATCCAAAAGAAGAAAAATATTAAGAAATATATTTTTGCTTCACCACAAAAAGGTCCATTATGATTTAATAGTGTGATCAAGCCCGGTCCATGTGGCTCAGTTGGTTGAACATCATCCCATGTACCAGGAGGTTGTAGGTTCGATTCCTGGTCAGGGCACATGCCCAGTAGGGGGCATGCAGGAGGCAGGCGATAAATGTTTCTCTCTCATCAGTGTTTCTATCTCTCTCTCCCTCTCCCTTCCTCACTCTGAAATCAATAAAAACATATTTTAAAAAATAGTAATATCAATAAGTAAAAGATGAGTTTGTTTATTTCTGTTGTATCAGAGAGGTAATATTATAAAGCAATTTTAATCATGATTACTTTTTATGGATTATAGAAGAATCAAAAGCCTTTCTAGAGAGGCATAATAGATCACTTCATTTTTTTTAACCTGAAATCTACTAATAAGATGAAAGATTCTGTATCTTCCGCCTCCCAATTTCCCCCAAGGTTGTTGCTCACAATTTTCAGAACTTAAAATAATAAAAGGAAAAATATGCCTATATTACATTTGGAGAACCAAGAACTGATGATATGCAAAGAATGCAAAGGCTCAAAAGAATATAAATGCTCTTTTTTCTCTCTCCATATTTCATTTCTCTCCTTAGCAGCCTGATAAAAACCCTCGCATTTTGGGAAGCTATATATTTAGTTCTAAAAACAGGTTTTTCAGTGGCTGGATAAAAGGCTGCTTATTTCATGGATGGTCCTTCCGTACAAAGAACTGTGTGTTCCTATTAGTAACACAATAGTCCAGCAGGTAATAGAAAACTTATGAATAGAAGGAAAGAAAATTGTAGTGGAACCAGAAGATAATCTGTATTTCATGTCAAGTACAAAGGCAGCCCTGTTCAACCCTGGAGTTTAGACCCGAGTCACATCTGGTGGTGCCTCTACCGCTTCATCAGTACATGGGACAGGCATCCTTTTCTATCCTGTGTTTGAAATGTTTATGTTAAAAAAAAGTATCTGAGAAATAAGTAGCTTTAAGTTGTCTAGAGAGATG
This sequence comes from Cnephaeus nilssonii, assembly GCF_951640355.1. Classification (NCBI taxonomy): domain Eukaryota; kingdom Metazoa; phylum Chordata; class Mammalia; order Chiroptera; family Vespertilionidae; genus Cnephaeus; species Cnephaeus nilssonii. Next base: position 20,223,044 of record NC_137083.1, on the reverse strand, counting down.
TGCCATTTTCTTATTTTTAAAGTTAACTCTGGGCAACACGAGAAATCCAGTTATTGTGCAGTAACCACGCAGCCAGGAATAGGCAGTACTGAGAGCAATGACTATTGTTGAGGCTTCCTGGTCCAGCTTCAAGAAACTGGAACTTCATTCTCCGGATGTAGACAACAATTCAAAACCACAGTCACAGGACAGAGTATGGGAATTGTTGTGATGATGGTGTTTTTGCACCCTTGAAAGAAGAAAGATAAAAGTTTCATAGTTCACATTTGATATAAAAAAACATCTGTTGACACGGAAAGTTGTACATAACAACTTTAAACATTTGATAGGGATAACCATATTAACATTCACCTATATAATTGGAAAAAATAAAATTCAGCTAACTTTTTAACATCCCAAATATGTTAGGAAAATGGCAAGATATTTCAATTAAAGTAAAATGGAGACAAATGATTATACTTTAATCATTAATTGAAAGCACTGGTTCACAAAGCATTCATTGCCAAGGTGAAGGCTTCCTCTTGGCCTGCATTTCCATTATCACTAAACTTTGTAACTTCACTTGCCTCAAATACCTTAGAATTGGCTTTGATATTTGGTTTTCTCTCTAATTACCTGTATGTCTTTTTTCTTCATTTTCATACATTTTAATTTTTTAGCTTCTGTACCAGAATGGATGATTGGGTGTTTGTATGCTTGTATATATGTATGAATATAGATAGATAGGTAGATAGATAGATAGATGTACTTTTTGTAAAAATAGGTGACATATATATGTTGCATTTTTTTAACAGTAATAGTTGCACAGAAGCCTAGTTCAATTTGCATGGATATATTTTCATTTCCCTGTGATTTTTGTGCTTGTTTGCAATGAGATCCATGATCGCTAGTCCAGGGTGACCTTTTTCTCTTTCTCTATGTGGGAGCCACAGCCTCCTCTAACACACAATGGCTGGGTCAGGCCCTTAGAGTGTGGAATGCACTGGATACTGGGAGAGCAATCTAATCAATTTGCTACTGATAGAGTGAACAGAGAACAGACGGCTTTTGAAGTTTTCTCCTTTGTGAGTCTGAGACACCTGCAGCTGTAGGGTTCCAGCCTATTTGTTTTAAGTTTTGGAGGAGGAGCAGAAACTCCAGCTTTGATACCATGCTTATTTTTTTTCTGTCAACTTGAGAGGTTTCTGTAGAGCAAAGATAAACCTCGGCATGGCATTTCATCACTAAGCCCAAATGCTCAGACATCCTTCTGCTTTAAATTAGTTGGCAGGCAAAGGAACCCACCTAGATGGGCAATTGCACAAGATAATATTTATCATACAGAAACAAACCTACCAAAAATCTGTGTTTTCCCAAGTCTCTTCCATCCCTGCAATTGGGAAAATAGTTTACTGGAAATGCATGATCTCTCTCTTGTTTTCAGTGTGGAATGATGTGCTCTAGGCAGCTGAAGTCACTTATAGAGGAATTACTACCCTCTTACCTTCATTTCCCCTTCTCCTTTGTGTAGCTCCAGAGGCTGTAAGCAGTAAAGATGCTAAAGCAATGAAACCTAGTGAGTGCACAAGGAAGCCACGCCTCCTTGCTGTGTGAGGAGCTTACCCTGCAGCGCTTTCGCCAGGATTTCATTTCTCCTACCTTCAGAAAGTGAACTGTCTTCCTTTAAGGGGAGGATTTTACAGCTATATTTTCCCACTGTTGAGGCATTTAAAAAATCTTGATTTTAGTTTTTTAAAATAATAAAATGATACTAAGACTAAAAAAGTATTTACATATTATCAAATAGTACTAGAGGCCCGGTGAACAAAATGTGTGCATGGCGGCGGGGTGGGGGTGGGGTAGCGGGTGTGTCCCTAAGCCCAGCCTTACACCCTCTCCAATCTGGGACCCCTCAAGGGATGTCTGACTTGCTGGCTTTCAACTGCTTGCCTGCCTGCCTGCCTGCCTGCCTGATTGCCCCTAACTGCTTCTGCCTGCCAACCTGATCACCCCCTAACCACTTCCCTGCCAGCCTGATCAACGCCTAACTGCTCCCCTGCCAGCCCGATTGCCCCCAACTGCCCTCCCCTGCAGCCTAGTCCCCCCCAACTGCCATCCCCTGTATGCCTGGTCACCCCTAACTACCCTCCCCTGCAGGCCTTGTCCCTCCCAATGGCCCTCCCCTGCAGGCCTTATCCCCCCTGTAGTTGCCCTCCCTTGCCAGCCCAGTCGCCTCCCAACTGCCCTCCCCGGCAGGCCTTGTCCCCCCTGTAATTGCCCTCCCTTGCCAGCCCAGTCGCCCCTAACTTCCCTCCCCTGCCAGCCCAATTGCCCCTAACTGCCCTCCCCTGCCGGCCTGCCCCCCCCAACTGCCCTCCCCTACAGACCTGGTCACCCCTAACTACCCTCCCCTGCTGGCCTGGTCACCCCCAACTGCCCTCCCCTGCAGGCCTGGTCACCCCTAACTGCTCTCCCCTGCAGGCCTGGTCACCCCCAACTGCTCTCTCCTACAGGCCTTGTCCCTCCCAACTGCTCTCCCCGGCAGGCCTTGTCCCCCCCGTAACTGCCCTCCCTTGTCAGCCCCGTCGCCCCTAACTGCCCTCCCCTGCTGGCCCAATTGACCCTAACTGCCCTCCCCTGCCGGCCTGGTCCCCCCCTCCAACTGCCCTCCCCTGCAGGCCTGGTCACCCCTAACTGCTCTCCCCTGCTGGCCTGGTCGCCCCCAACTGCCCTCCCTTGCAGGCCTCATCCCTCCCAACTGTCCTCCCCTGCTGGCCATCTTGTGGCAGCCATCTTGTGTCCACATGGGGATGGCCATCTTATGTGTTGGAGTGATGGTCAATTTGCATATTACCTCTTTCGATAGGATGTTTAAAATTTTTTACCATCTTTTTATAAATGTCATCATTTTCTTATTTACCATGACTTATCAGCAAATTTACTTAAAGATCATGTCATGTTTAAGGATTTCCTGTATATTATTACTGTGTAGACTGAATTTAAACATGTGTTAGTGCATGAAAACTCAAAAACCAGTTAAATCAGCTCATATTTGAAATTCTTGCATTTTGTACTCATTAAATGGTTTATTTAAATAATTTCTTTCATTTCCTCTTAAAATAATATATTTTTATTATTTTACTCTATGTATTTATTTTTATTGTTGATACTATTACAGAAATCTCCCATTTCCCTCCTCTTTTGCCTCCTTCCTCCCAAATCCCCCTCCAACTCTTCCTCACCCCGCCACTCAGTCTTTGCCACATTGTTGTCTATGTCCATGGGCTATGCATCTATACATATATGTTTTTTGGCTCATCTCTTCCAGTCCCCCCAACCCCTCTCTGATATCTGTCAGTCTATTCGATGTGTCCATGCCTCTCTGGTCCTATTTTGTTCATTAGATTCCACAAGGAGTCCAATTAGGAGACTACTGCAATACTATGGAAAGAAATAATGCCAGTTGAACACAAGTGATAGATGTGAAAATGATAATAAGTGGCCAGATGTTGAAGATAGAGCTGCCAGGATTGTTGAAAATAGGGAGAGAAAGAAAATAAAGATGACTCCAATTTTTATTTTTACTTTTTGCTTTTAGCAACTAGAAGTATGCACTGCCAATCACTAGATGAGAAAGCCAGTGAGGAGCAGGTTTAAGGAAAAATATCAGGACTTTGAAATATTGAGTAGGTAGAAGGAGTTGGACTTAAGCGAAAAGTCAGGGACAGACAAATACTTTTGGGAGTCATTGGCATTGAATCTGTCAGTATTGCTGTTTAACAAAGAACCACAGAATCTGAGAATTCTACACTAAGATTTTTAATTTTCCAAGTCTATAAATTTGACTTGATGTTGGCTCACTCTACGGGTGGGCTTCTCTGGACATCTCTGCTTTAGCTAAGGGTCAAATTGGACTTTGCTCCTCATTGGTGGTTGGGTTTTCATCTTCTATAGCCGTATTCATTTTGGGATCAGGTTTAAAGGGCAGCATCTACCCTCTTTTTATGATAGCAGAGGCATAAGAGGATAAGGGCCACTGTTCAAGCACGTGTCTAATATCCCATTGGCTAGACCCGTGGTCGGCAAACTGTGGCTCGCGAGCCACATGCGGCTCTTTGGTCCCTTGAGTGTGGCTCTTCCACAAAATACCACGGCCTGGGCAAGTCTATTTTGAAGAAGTGGAGTTAGAAGAAGTTTAAGTTTAAAAAATTTGGCTCTCAAAAGAAATTTCAATCGTTGTACTGTTGATATTTGGCTCTGTTGACTAATGAGTTTGCCGACCACTGGGCTAGACCAAATGACAAGGGCAAACCCAAAGTCATGAAGTGCAAAGTTTCACTGTACTTCTTGTGGGAGAAAGGACAAAGCTACACAGGATGTGGATACAGAGAGAAGTGAAGAAGGAAGACAACATCTATCATTGGTACAATTATTTGGATTTCATCTAAGTTTATGATTTTAACTATGATATATATACCATATTTTCCGGCGTATAAGATGACTTTATAACCCAGGAATATCTTCTATACGCCCAGTCGTCTTATACGCCAGAAAATATGGTATATATCATAGTTAAAATCATAAACTTAGATGAAATCCAAATAATTGTACCAATTTACTTCCTCACTATCTGTATATGCGTTTCTGTTTCTTTTACGCTGGCCAGCTTTGTTTTATTGTTTTTAAACGGATTTGCCAATGTGAGTAATGAAAACTAATACTTTCTTGTTTTAACTGCAATAATCATACTGCTAACCCAAGCTTAAAACATAGGAATGCTTGGAGTCAGTGTGGGATTTTGATTTTCTAGTAGAATTTTCTTGCGATGGCACATTATGCCATGGTCTAGTGACCAGGAAGAAAAGCTTCCCAGTAGATTTGTTTCCTTTTAAATATTTAACCATCTTTACCTCCTTTATAATTATTAAAAAGGGACGAGAGTGAACTTCAAATAGTGTGGTTTATAAGTTTAATGTAGCACCTTCAGTGTACCCTTCTGGAGTCACTATTAATTTATCAAAAGAGATCACTTGTTATTTCAGTCACTATTGTGAGAAAGTGACCTGTGTGGCTGTCTGTGGCTAAAGGCTCACATATGTTAGTTCATTCTTAGCAAAGGCCATTATGCCTATTTACAATATATACACTCTGTTTAAGCCTTTTAAAATTCATTATGTGTGGGCTGCATATATTTTCAGTGAATTGAAACATCCTTAAGATTTCTGAAGTATGGTAAAATTACATATTTCTGGTGATTGGGGTATTTATCATAGAAAAGGAATTCTAATATTAGGATCTCAAACATTGTCTGCAGGCAAATTGCATGTCAGTTTAGTAGTGATTTTGGAAACAAGCATGTGGCTGGGGAGCAAGGGTAAAGCTCCAAATAGGAGGGAAATGGTTCATTTTCAGCAATGGCACTGGGAAAGTATGTTTTCCTCTTGAACGTGATTACAGAGCACAGTGCTGCATACTTTTAGTGTAAAAATAGAAAATCCATTATGAAATAAAAGCACTGTTGGTTTCATTGCTAGAGAAAAATATTCCTCTATTCATTCACAGTAGGTTTGTTCTCTCAGAACAAGACTTTTTGCATTACCTTGAACTAGAGCCAAGAAATATGTGTGCTGAACTCTAATGAACCAAATCATAGTGAATGGAGTTTTACATATAATAAGCAATAGGTTTATGGTTTCGTGTGCCCTCTTTTTGTATCAAGCAGTCTTGATCAAAATATACATGCTATCTATGATTATTTGTTGTCTTTTTATATTCAGATGCATTCTCCTAGTAAATGCCAAATATGCTCAATGCTAAAAGTATGTTTTTAAAGATAATTAAGCAGGTGCTGTGTCATTATTTGGCTTGAGGAGGCCAATAGGAGGAAGTCAAACAGCTGAATTCAGATCAGTTTGGGGAGAAACTTCCTCCAAAGACATCAAAGTACAAAGACTTGATGGGCATCTGAAACAAAAATAAAATTGAGAGTTGCAGTTAATTTATGCTCTGTTAATCTATATATATAAAAGCCTAAGCAACCGTCCGACCATTTGACCATCTGACTGGTAGCCATGACATGTGATGACCACCAGGGGGCCGATGCTCAATGCAGGAGCTGCTGAGCTGCTGTGACTTGGCAGCTGTGGTTCTCAGGCCATGTACCCGGAACCAGAGAGGAGGGAGCCCAATTCTGGGATGTGTCACCCAAGAACCACCCTCACGCAATCTGGGACCCCTCGGGGGATGTTGGAGAGCTGGTTTCGGCCCGATCCCTGCAGGCCAGGCCAAGGGACCCCACTGGTGCATGAATCCATGCACCAGGCTTCTAGTATAAAACAAAAGAATTCAAACCAAAAAAAAAAAAAAATGGTGTGCATTTTCTTACATCACTGGGTTTAGATGTTGCCTAATCAACTAAATATGTCAACTTTACAGTGTTTTTATTATATAGACTACCTAAGATGGCTATACTACTAGTATCTAAAATGTGAACCACATATAAGGCAAATGGTCTTCAAGTTTACTTCTTTTACTTATAGTTTGGTTGAAGTTTATGTAGATGGTGAGGAAAAGTTTTATACATACACTGTATTAGCACTGGTTCTTATTTTAGGGCTCATTTATATAAAGGAAACAGTGTAACAGTAATAAATGTGTGGCTTTGAATTACATGCTAATCCCAAAAGGTGCTCAAGATCAAAGATCAACACTTCCATAAACATTTTAAATATTTGCAAATGTCTTTTTTGAAAGTCTTAAGTAACAATTTCATCCACAGTTCCCAAATGCACCATTTATTTTAGAGATATACAGAATGGATATGTAAAAAATATACATGTAATGACCTAAATATTTTTTTTTAATGGCCTGAAGACAATGTGTGTGTGTGTGTGTGTGTGTGTGTGTGTGTATTTGTATGCATTTGCACAAGTGTGCGTATGTTGAGAGAAAAACAACTATTTATTGATGAGTTTTTTAGCTATTATTATATTGAACAGTAGGGATATGTTAGCCAAAACATTAAAATAAAAAAAACAGACACTGCTTGACATCACACATACTTTTACACATCTCTCTTTACCAAGACGTTGTAACTTTGGTTCTGATTTGCACGAAGGTCTGTTTATAGTTAAAATTCTTCCTTTTACATTAATCATAAACTAAAATGTATAATTTTTGAAGCCAAATCATTCACAGTATGTATGTTATCTGATATGGCTTGGAAGAGAGAATGGCAATTTGATGTGATCAGTTGAGGCAATTAATTCATTTTACCAAACTTCATTGACTCAGCTACCCTCTTGGCTTGAATAAATCCCAGGATTAAGCTTTACTGGTAAAACTGCAACACGCCGCTGAATGGTATCTCAAACAGGATTTCATTATCTAAGTGCTAAATGAACTTTTTTTTCTGTGAGGGGATGAGGGTAAAAAGTTCTCACAGCTGCCAGACAAAGAATGACTCTATTTGAAGAGTGGTTGGAAGAACAAATGTTGATTATCTGAATGAAAGAATTTAATTAAGTTTCCTAAAGAACAGGATACTACTGACATCATTGATTGGCTAAATGAAGCAGGGAAATACAGTATTTAACATTACGATATTTTTCACTTAATCATGCCAGTATTAGATCTTGGCTGGTGTCCTGGAATATGCACAATGGCTTGGCAATGAACTAATTATTTAGCAATTGCAGATGTGGAGCTTTGGGGTGTGAAAGTCTCTTTGCCAAGATGGTTTTGGGAAAAGAACCAAAGCAATCATTGCATTTCCTCATCTCTGCGCATATCCTTGTTTATGAATATGGCTAAGATCACGACATCGACATCAGATGATCACATCACAAAACACATTCAATTAACCTCCAAAAGTGGTTATTAACACATCAGACTGAGGACAAAAAACCCAACTGGCCTGGGTCGTAATCCACACAAATAGCTTAAAATGTGCATAAAACACCTTCAAACAATTACCCATATTTTGATAAAGTAGATCATATCTATTAGTTCATGAAAAGTATTTAATGAGGATATTTAAGGTCACATTAACTTTCATTACAACTGAAATTTATTGTGGGTGGCCAATGTTAATGGAGCTGTAGGTCACATCATTCTCACTTAACCACAAAAACCTGCCTCAATGGCTAAGGACCCTCAACATTAAAGTCAGCAATGTAAAGAACATTGGACTGCTACCAATAGTCAACAGTGTTATTATCATTAATATATATCCCTAAAATTAGTTCAGCATTTAGATATGCCTCTATATGAGAAAAAAACAAGAATATGGCCAAGATATCAAGAGTCAAATTTCTTCTTTTTTTTTTTTTTTGTAATAGACCCTGAAAATATTAATTATAGCAAAGAACTATACATTAGTCTTTATCTGTTTGGTTCAGTGTTAATAGAATTAAGTCATACACTATTGTTTGTTCAGTGGCATGTCATTTACTCTCCACATATTGGTGAATTTTCCAGTTTTCTTCATGTAATTAATTTCTAGTTATATACTATTGTGGTCAGAAAAAAATACTTGATGTTATTTTAGTCCTCTTAAATGTATTAAGACTTGTTTTGTGGCCTAACATATGAGCTATTCTAGAAAATAATAAATTTTCTATTTATTGAAGAAAGCATGCATCAAATAACTATGCCCAAAATATATGCATCTTTGTATATCCACACCCAACCACCCACTCCCAATCCCCTCCTCATCCAATGCATGTAGCCATTTACCTAATATTATAAATTCAGTGAGGGCTTTGTTTGGAAATACTTTGAAATTCTCTTATTTTGACCTGCTGTCTTTAAATGGAACCAAACATATTAGAAAAAAAATCTATTTCAGAGTCGACATATCTAAAGGGCACTGTACTTCTTTTGTTTATCTCAGGTTAAACAACATGGACTTTCTTTATCAATTAGTTTATAATATAAACTTGCTACAACACTGACATAAAGGTATATAAAAATACAGGGTAAACATTGCACTTTAATATAGGTGTATGAACTACATATCCCACAATAATACAGTGCTGGCAGGAACGAAGAGATGAATTCTTTGCAAGCTTCTCCAAAATTCTAACAAAGAATCATTGTTTTATCTTGCTCTTATTTGAGAGATACAAGCATACATTTTTGGCCTGTGATGATTCATACAATATTGTTTGAAACTGACTTGGGATTCACTTATTACCTTCCAAAGTATAACTGTGGACTTAGTTAAAGTTGTCTCCAAATCTAGTTTTGTGGGGTATAAGGTCAACATTCATTTTATTTATTTATTTATCTATCTATTTATTTATATTAATTTAAAAAATCTTTATTATTAAAAATATTACATATGTCCCCCCTTTTCCCCATTGACCCCCTCTAGCCTGCCCTCACTCCTCACCCCAGGCCTTCATTTTAATTATGACTCAAATACCACAGTTACTAAAATGTATTTTTGTGTACTACTTCTAATGTTTATTTCCTAATCCTTTCTAAAGAAAGCTATTGTCAAGAACTTATCTTGTCATGGATATCCAAAATTAAACCCACACACTTGTACCAGAAAAAGAAAAACACATATACACACACAAATTCCACTATCACTTGTTGTCTTAGTAATCTTCCCAATGGATTTTCTATTGACCTAATACTAAATTTAGGCCTACTGAAAATTCAGGAAAAGAAACACACACACACACACACACACACACACACACACATTTCCACTATCACTTGTTGTCTTCGTAATTTGGGCCTACTGAAAATTCACATTGGGATCTAATAAATTGGAATAGGGACAAACTGAATTTCTAGAAGCATTTTGAGAAGAGTTTGTACAAGAGATACTCTAAATTAAAATCATAAAATAAAATTCTATTGATATTTTAAAATTAGCTAACCATAATATTATAGCATTTGGGAAGAAAACCTACCACTGTGTTTATACCAAGAATTATTTGTTTTTCTTTAAAAAATGACCATTGTTTTGTATTTAACCTAAGGGATATTGCGACACCGACCTGAAAATAAAAATGATGTAAAAATACCACCCCTTTGATACTGAGCCAATGTAAGTAAATTATGATTTGGATGTTTTCTGCTCTTTGCTTGCTGATACTTTCTGGAAATTATTTAAGGTATCTTTAGAACATTTTTGGGGGGTAAAGAATGAAAAGAAAGAAACTAAACTTTTTTTTTTTAACTTTATGCCCTGAACCAAAAATATAATTCTGTTGATGCCTACCTTAACTATATAAAGAACATATTTTTATTTATTAATTACTAGAGGCCTGATGCATGGATTCATGCACTGGTGGTGTCCCTTGGCCTGGCCTGCGCCTTCTTGAAATCTGAGACCCCTCCGGGGATGTCCAAGAGCCAGTTTCTGCCCGATCCCTGCAGGCCAGGCTGAGGGACCCCACTGGTGCATGAATCTATGCACCAGGCCTCTAGTATGCATATAAGATCTTTGCTTAATCTCCTCCTACCCTCCCCCCTCCCCCCTTCCCTCTGAGATTCATCAGTCTGTTCCATGTTTCCATGCCTGTGGATTCTGGTTCTGTGTTGAGCATCTGTCCCCTGGTGGTCAGTGCATGTCATAGCTACCGGCGGGTTGTCCAGTTGTCCTGTCAGCCAGTCTCTTAGGCTTTTATATATATTGATGAATAATGAGTGGGACTCCACTGTGAAGCTGAAATATATTCACTAATCAGAGCAACTTTAAGTTCTTGGCTTCTAACATTATTGCTTGTTCAGACTGCTGTATGATGAGACCATTGGTGGTTCCCAAATCTTACATGTTAAGCATGGCTTCCCTAAGGCTCTGTGAAACAGTGATAAGTGGGGATATATTATAAATCAGAACCTCCTGAGGACAGTTTCAGGATATCTTTGAATAAGTTTTTCCTTAGTCTTTAATGTTTAGATTCACTGAATGACCTTTGAGTTTTGATCTCTACAAGTGGATTGGGGAAAAGTTATCCTGGGTTAAAGAACTGGAGATGGAGCAAGGGGGTTATATGCTGTGACTGCCAGGACTCATTGGGAGAGATGCTATTACATCTGGTTGTATTTAATGTCTTTGTTATTGATATGGAAGAGCTGTTTAAAAGTGCATTAATCTCAGGGGAGATACTGTAGACTACAAAGGCATATGAAAAACACAGTACAAACAGGATAACAAGAAGGAAATTGTATTTTCCTTGGACTGTAATTTCCAGCCCAATATTTTACTGGAAAAGAAAAACACAGACACTCCCTTCCGACACTCCTCCAACTCCAGTTACCACAGCACAGAGGACTAGTAATTCCAGTTGAAAAATATGGTACTGGCAATTTTTACAAATTTACAATAACACTAAGTGTAGGTGGTATTAGTCATATTAAGATGAGAAAGTTGAGGCAAACAAGTACAGTAGTGAGTAAGTGGCAGAATCTAACTTGAACTTAGGGCTGTCAGATATCAAATTCATGCATGCTTCATTTCTCTGGAATGCTTTGCTTCCCCAAAACGTAGAGCAAGTAAATATCATTAGTTTTACTTGTGGAGGACATAAAGAGTATTTTAGAATTACTTCTTTCTGCTTGATAAAATCCTAGTCAGAGCTTATCTGGACTATTAGATTTTCTGAATACTTGCAAAAACTAGAAATATTAAAATGCTTGAATTTCCCAAGCTAATAAAATGGTAATTGGCACAAGATGCAAAGTAAAATACATAGCATAACACATAGAATATATTAACATAGCTTAGACTTTTTTAAACAAATGATTTACATAACCATTGGCTTATATCCAAAAGTCTTAAAAGAACTAAAGTATATATTTGTAAAAGTGAAATTAGTAAGGAGATTAAAGGAAGGCAATAAGGAATATAAGAATAAGACTACCTATTTTACCCTCTATTTATATTAATATCTTATTGTAAATTATCTACAAAATTTAAAAGGCAATATAGCATGATGGTTAAGAGGTTGAACTCTAGAGTCAGATTGCCTGTATTTAAATAGCTTACCAATTTTAACCCAAATTAATTTTAGATGGTAATCAAGAATAAAAAGCATTTGTTTGAGGAAAAAGGAACTGCAGCCTGGGAGACACAGATTCAGGTAGCAACCTAACTTGTATTCTGCTGTGACAAAGTGAGGCCACCCAGGTTCTCAGTTAGGTTCATTTTATATAAATGAAGTGTCCAAATTGTGCAGTTCTGATTAGACAGGGCAGGTCTCATTTTATGGTAGAAAGAGGAAACCAGCGTTTCCCTGCAGTGGTTGACTCAGACGGTAAACAAGCAGGGCACAGTACAGGAAGCCGGGAGTTCAGGTCAGGGTTCTCTCCAGTATACAGATATGTGAGGAGCCCCTGTTAGCAAATGGCCACTAGACTTTCATTACTCATGAAATTTGGGCCCTTGGTTGACCATGGGGATTCCATTTCAGCAGATAACTTTTTTTCTTCAGCTAAGACAGAAGAGATGATTTATTGTACACATTATATTCAGCCACAGCTGAGAACAGAGCCAGTCCAGAATGTCCCAGGTCCAGGGCAAAGGACCAAAAGGGCCGTTTTTGTAAGAGCTGGGTGGGTCATTCAAAAGGTAGTTGTGGGTTCAGATGGTGATGCGTGTTCTAGATCCATCGAGAAGTTGTGGACAGCAGGCGTGTAGTTCAGCAATTTATACCAGCATCCTGGCCTCTGGCTTCCCTTATTTCTGCTCCTGTGGCTTCCACGGGTGCACAGATAGCTGTTTCCTTGGACCTCTGCCCCACCTTTCTTCTTCTGAGCGTCAGCCTGTGCATTCACTTCTTCCTCCACTTGGCTCTCGTGGTGCTGAGGTTTCTAAGAAGATGGTGCTAAGAAGAAGAGAGAGAGTCAGTAGATAAATTTCTTGTTGGAGTTCACATCAAGGAAGCTTTCTTCTCAGGGTCCATACAACTTTGAGCAAATTCTAGTATTTCTCTAAGTTACATAAACTTTTTTTTCTTTTCATCTGTAAAATGGACATAATAATTACACATAACTAATATGGTCTAGTATGACAGATGGGAGTTAATGTTCATAAATAATTTTGAATTAGTACTCAGCATAAGTCAGTTGGGTTATAACATTGAATGGAATAAGTGCTAATTATTATTATTAGCTATAAATGTATATTCCAAAATTTGTGGGATTGTTACTAATATTTCAAATTAGATTTGATAAACTGCAAATTTATTTTCCTTGACTAAACTTCTGCCAAGTGCATTACTATCTATATATACTAGAGTCCCGATGCATGAAATTTGTGCAAGAATAAGCCTTCCTTCCCTCGGCTGCCAGCACTGGCTTCTCTCTGGCACCCAGGACCCGGGCTGGCTTCCCTCCGGCCGCCGGCAGGCACTTGGGACACTGGCTTCCCTCTAGCCCCATCTTCGTCCAGTCTAATTAGCATATTACCCTTTTTATTATTATAGATAAAAGCCTAATATGCAAATTGTCCTCATGGGAGTTCAACCAGGAGACCGATTACTTGCTACGATGTGCGCTGACAACCAGAGGGTGGTGCAGAATGAAGGCTCTGGCCCGTGGCCGGAAGGCCCCGATAGGCCCTGATTGCCAGCCAGGCCTAGGGACTCTATGAGCCTCTAGTTAGTCTATAGAATCAAACGTATAAGAGCAATTGGGCTGTTAATAATCCTATCTAATAAAAGAGTAATATGCAAATTGACCATCACTCCAAGACACAAGATGGCCACCCCCATGTGGTCAAAGATGGCTGTCCCCATGTGGACACAAGATGGCCACCACAAGATGGCCTGCATGGGAGGGAAGTTATAGGCAGTTAGGGGTGACCAGGCTGGCAGAGGAGGGCAGTTGGGGGAGACCAGGCCAGCAAGAGAGGGCAGTTGGGGGGGGGGACCCCAGCCTGCAGGGGAGAGCAGTTGGGGGGAACCAGGCCTGGAGGGGAGGGCAGTTGGGGGGGACCAGGCTTGCAGGAGAGGGCAGTTGGGGTGGGGACCAGGCCTACAGGGGAGGGCAGTTGGGGGAGACCAGGCCTGCAGGGGAGGGCAGTTGTCGGCGATCAGGCCAGCAGGGATGGCAGTTAGGAGTGACCGGGCCAGCAGAAGAGGGCAGTTGGGGGAGACCAGGCCAGCAGGGGAGGACAGTAGGGTGACCAGGACTGCAGGGGAGGTTAGTTGGGGGGACCAGGCCTGCAGGGGAGGGCAGTTGTGGGCTATCAGGCCATCAGGGAAGGCAGTTAGGGGTGACCGGGCTGGCAGAGGAGGGCAGTTAGCGGGGGACCAGGCCAGCAGGGGAGGGCAGTTGTGGGCAATCAGGCAAGCAGGGAGGGCATTTAGGGGTGACTGGGCTGGCAGAGGAGGGCAGTTGGGGGAGACCAGGTGTGCAGGGGAGGGCAGTTGTGGGCGATCAGGCCAGCAGGGAGGCCAGTTAGGCTGGCAGGGGAGGGCCGTTGGGGGTGACCAGGCCTGCAGAGGAGGACAGTTAGGGGCTATCAGACTGGCAGGGGAGGGCAGTTTGGGTTGACCAGGTTGGCAGGGGAGGGCAGTTAGGGTGTCAATCAGGCTGGCAGGGGAGTGGTTAGCGGATGATCAGGCTGTCAGGCAGAAGCATTTAGGGGCAATCAGGCATAGGCTGGTGAGCGGTTGGGAGCCAGCAGCCTGGATTTTGAGAGGGATGTCCAACCGCCCGATTAGGCCCGATCTAAACGGGCGGTCGGACATCCCTCAAGGGGTCCCAGATTGGAGAGGGTGCAGGCTTGGCTGAGGGACACCCCTCTCCCCCCAGCCCCCATGCACAAATTTTGTGCACTGGGCCTCTAGTTAAATAATAGTATGCCTAGCAAAATATATATCCCAATCTGTGAGCTTACTTGCAAAGTAATCACTCTTGGGAAAAGATATTTATTGACCAAACAATATTGCCTTGGTTGGCAATTATTTTGAGCTGTTCTTTTGGAATTTACCAGTGGCATTTACAAACATATCCGCAATGAGCCAGTAATTGAAGATCTTCGTACTTTGAACAAGAATTCAATTTGAGAAGACAGGCATTTGGAGCCAAGCTTGATGAATAAGGCAGTTAATCAAGACTGGGTTTAATTAAAGTGATGAGATGGATTTCTCTGAGTGACTCATAAATAGTTTTGAGATCAATTCCTTATTTGGGGTGATGGCAGCAATTCATATGCACCAAGAACTTTGCCAGGGACTTTACATACTGACTCACATGTGCCCAAGGTGATTTTGTGGTCAAAACATTTTTTTTTTTTTTGCATTGATAACTCTGAATGATTGGTAATCAGATTTTAATTATATGCCAGAAAGAGTCAGGGGCTGAGTGATGCTCTCTGTAAATACAGATGCCTGCTGGTGAGGAGGCTTCAAGGCCTTTCATTTATTCACAGATTTGGCACTGCCTTGCCAAAGGGACAGTGTTGGGAGGGAATGGTATGAAAAGAAAGGCCTGGGTCATTCCAGAGAGGCTGGGAAGAATTTTGCATGATAAAGACCAGTTTCCCTGGTCCCAGAACAGAACAATGGTAAGGAAACTTTGAGACACATTTCAGGAAGGTTTCTTAGATTTGGCCTCCCTTAAACTATGTGACACTCTCCTAAAGAGCGCATTGTCTCCTGGCCACCTCCATGCTTGGCTTGAACTCTTTCAGTCTCTAAACAATGAAGGCATGGGTGCTCCATTAGGCAGTCTTCCCAAACGAATGCACTCTAATTTCATTCTTAACCTTTTGCACTCGGATGTCGAGTGTGACTCGACACGGTTAGCATTAGAATAAAGGAATCGAGAAAAAAGCAAGTGAGTGCAAAGGGTTAAAATATAGAACTACAGTGACAAAATAAAACGTAAGCTAAAAATAGCCGAAAGTATTGAGAAACACACTTGGAAACAGCAAGTGATCTTTTGCTTTATAGCTTTACTTTTTGTTGTGCTGCTTTGCCTTTTGTGGCTGTTTGTCATTACCCTCCCAGTGACCTTCTTCATTGTCTCTCCAATAATAGTCACTGTTTTCAAGAGATTGGGTAAGAAAAGTCAGGCACGCTGTAAGTGGAGCGCTTCTCCAGCCTAATTGATTTGCAAATGGATGAGGTGATGTCTTTTTTGCCACCTGCTGAGGAGCAGTTGAGAGGCCAACCCCTCTCTGTCCTCTGCAGGCTCTCAGGCAGCAATTGTAAAGGCTGACCGAGTCTTTGCGTGAGGCATCATCATTCTTTTTTTCCTGGACACTGCCATCAAAGTCGCCTTCTAAACTAGTGTCTCCATAGCCAGAATCAAGCTGCCTTTCTCTCCCTAGAAAATATGCTTATTTCCATGTAAAAAGGTGACCTCAGTTCCCTATAGATGATTTAGAACTAATCTATCAACCATTTGCATAAATTACATCAGTTGTGCTTTGCCTTGGTAAGAAATACAGAATCTTGACTTCCAATAGCTTTCTTAGACATAATGCTTGATTAGATATGTTTCTCCTTCCATGTAGAAAAACTAATGGAAGCAAAGAAAAAACTGAGCCCATGCTTATTATTGTTGGCATCACTGGAGAGTTTCCTCCATCGCTGGCTTTTCAGTAGGTTACTTTGTGCACACGGCACTTAAGACTTGAGTACTCGTTTGTGTTTAGGGAAGTTACCTGAATAGATAGCTGTGCTAGTGGGAACTGTATATGAAAAGAAAACATTACTTATATGAAGTGATAACTTTTAAACTGTTTATTTTTTAATAGAAACCATAAAATTGAGCCAAGTACCTGGAGGGGTGCTTACCACTTTTATAGCAATAATGTCCATATAGTGGAGTTGGTTATTTGAGCGGTAGTCAGGGTGCGAGTGTTATCAGTGGGGTGTCCTTTATGTCCCCACTTGTTACTGGGGAAGTGGAGCTCAAGAATTTTCTGAGGCCCTCATGGGAGGGTGAGGGATAGCGGAAAGCTTTATCGACGATGTAACATTATGGGAGTTTCCTTCCCAGGTCCCATCTCCCTCCTTCCCGCCATGGAAAAAAGTCCAGTGTTGTCTGCAAAGGAGCTAGAATTAAAGATACTGCCCAGAGTTCCCGCTCCCTAGCAAAGCACAGTCCAGTCCAGTGACATGGAATATTTGGACTGGAACATGCGGTGTTCCCCTGGACTGGAACCCGGATTCTTTGTCCGCGGAATCAAAGAATGAATATACGGACAGAAGGTGGTATAGCAAAGGTAGAGATTTATTGAAGAACAAGTACAGACTCCCTCGTGGGGAGAGGGAAAGGGTCCCCCTGAGTTCCTTTTTCCCCCTGCCTTATAAAAGCTGCAGATCTTGGTGCCTTGATATCCCCTCTGATTGATCACTATTCCCTTAGACTGGTTACTATAGTAACTCCTGAGTTCAAAGGTTGAACCTCACATGTCACATGTGAGGTTCTCCCCTCCCCGCCTTCCTTATTGTTTTCCTATTCCCTTTTGGCTTTCTTCTTCCTTCCCTTTATTTTGTAAGTATAAACCTCTTGCTGTTCCCAGCTCCCTCAGTCTATAGAAATGTACCTGTTGCAGCTTTTCAACTCCCCATTCTATGGAAATATACCTTCTGCTGCTCTGCAGCCCTGTGTGCTTCCTCCATGGTCCTCTTAATTTTCAAAATGTCTAAAATTTCCTAAACCTGTCCTATTTTACCCCTAAAATTCCTGTTTCACTAGCATCTGGCTAGGTTAGCTTATGTTCCCAGCTATAGTCCATTGTGTGTGGGGTCTGCATGGGCCACATGGCAGGCTAGAGCAGGTCACAGAGCAAGCAAGTTAAGAAAGCAGGAGCTAAGCAAGAGGAGCAAGAGGGTGAGAACTCTTTTTCTCAGGGTTATAACTAGGAGCTTAACCAATTAAGCCTTCAGGATTTCACACGCTTGTAGTGGCTCTGCCCCCTTTAGGCTACAGACATTTTGACAGAGTCTAGTTATCTGGTTTTTGTACACTCAGAGTAAATTACAAGTTGGGTAAATATTTTTTTGCCTTGACAGCATAAGACAATTTGGGGATATATATATATATATATATATATATATATATATATATATATATATATATATATATAGTTTTTTTTCTTTCTCTGTTCTCTAGGGTGTTGTAGTGAGGCCTAGACTGGCTGTACAAATGAGTTTAAGACGACAGGACCATAGACACAACCAGAGGGTAGCTAATGCCCTAGGGTAGCATGGAGAACGCAACATGATTTCTATCGCCATGGGCAAAATTATTTGGATCTGAAGGGTTCTAGTCAACATCAACAAGGGAAATCACCATGGTGACTATAAAGTTAGATGTCTGAAGACTAGATGGGAGAATAAGTATCTTAGCAAATATCATTGAGGATTAAAAAAAAATTGAGAACCAGGTGGTCTTTTTCTCTCCAGTTCTTAAAAACTAGATAAAGACTCTGGAAATTAGACCTGACCTGGAAAAAAAGGGAACCCTTGATTGAGAATAAATTTTCACTACTCCTGAAGTGGGTTAGGGGCTTAAGAATAGCAACTTAAATAGTTTTATAAAATTAAGTTTAGTTTTTTTGCACACATGAAAAGTGAAATCAGTGAGCACCACATCTACAACATGGCGATGACAATTTGAAGTAATGACACATTAGAAGAGAATAAATTAAGTCTGAGGTAGCATGCTCTCTTCTGAAATGATCACATTTTAGACAAAAATGACTTCACATCTGCTGTTGCTGATAGCGTTCTTTCATCCACTTAATCTGTGAACTTTGTCTCTCACTCACATCTGAAATATTGTTAAAAATTGAGTTTATCAGAATAATAACACATTTGCCTGCTGTTTTAGCATTTTCCCCCAAGCTGAAGTAGTTTTATTTTTAGAAGGAAAATAAGGCAAAGTTCAACTTCCACTGATAAATAAAGCCATTTTAGCCTGTATAAGATTACTTTAAGCTGTGAGAATTTATGGAGAACAGTGTCTGTGATTTGACTCAACACTTCTTGTTGTGTGGGTTAAAGCTAAATTTGGGTGAATATACCTTTCACTTACTGCAAAATTTCAAGAGGACAGTTGAAAACACATTTTTGAACTCTGATTCTGTTGATATGCAAGTGAAATTACATATTAAGCATTTGGCTTTAAAAGCACAACAATCAATTAAAAATAAAAGCTGTAGCAGAGCAAATCATTTAGGGGAGGAAATGAATTATCAAACAGAAACAATTAATATATAAATAATTAAGGCAAAAAATGACATTGTGTAGGGATGTATTTGCCATTAGTTTAAATTGATTTTATAGCAGAAACTGTTATTAAATTAGTCAAAGTCTGAGGACAAGCTAGAGTGAAAATCTATTGACATAAAAAGTTTTTAAAAAATCATTTAGAAGTCAAAATACTAAACAAAGGAACACAATAAAGTAAAATAAAATACATAATTACTATCATACCCATATTCTTCAGGTGTGAGCATCTCACATAAGGGGCGAATGCCATGTGAGATCAGATTAAGAGAATGTTGACACCTTGATCTTGGACTCCTAGACTCCAGAACTATGAGTCAGTACATTTCTATTGTTTTTGGCCATCCAGTTTGTCGGAATTTGTGATGGCAGTCCTAGAAAAGAGATAATAGCTTATAAGAGAGTTTAGACCAAAATGTGACATACTAAATTTGTCACAGAATCTTTTAATTTTAGGAACATAGAGAAACTCCAGCACTTTTCTATTTTTTTGGCATAGAGCTTTATTTTTCTGACCTGTTACTAAGTTCAGAAGATCTGTACTATATTCATAGGATCTGCCAGTGAGAACATATGTCATTCTAAGAGATGTTTGTTCTTTAGACTTATGGTAAAGAGAAATTTCCTACTGTGGCTTTAAATTACAGTTAATATAAAAGATACCTTCCTGTTGATGTCACTATTAAGTAAGAATTTAACTAGAAAGTAAAAAAAAATCAGTATGCCTTTGAAAACAGAAAGATCATTCATAGAAAGTGGCTTGTTTCAATACAGTTATGTATTTTTGAAATAAGAGAAACAAAAGAGTGCTTGTTTTTAAAGATGTATTTAACAGTTTATTACTAATTCTAACTACTAATTACCAAGTAATTCTATTACTAAATCTGTCCCCATTCTTTTTTAAAAACATATATTTTTATTGATTTTAGAGAGGAAGGGAGAGGGAGAAAGAGATAGAAACATCAATAACGGGAGAGAATCATTGATCGGCTGCCTTTTACACACTCCACACTGGGGATTGAGCCTGCAACCTGGGCATGTGCCCTGACCAGGAATTGAACCATGACCTCCTGGTTCATAGATCGATGTTCAACCACTGAACCATGCCTGCTGGACAAAATCTACCCATTCTTCAATGTAACTAATATTCGTTGATTATCCAGTATGTGCCAGGCACAGTGCAAGGAGCTAGAAATATAAAGATCAATAAAATGATCTCAGAGTCTTTTAATAATTAAAAGGCAACTTAAAAGTAGAGGATGTAGAATAACTAAGAATAACAGCAAAGTCACTGATGTTTGACATAATGTGATTTCATAAATGATTGAATTCCACCTTTATTTCAGCTAATAAAATAAAATTGAGCCCTAGCTGGCTCAGTGGATAGAGCATGGGCCTGCAGACTGAAAGTTCCCAGGTTTGATTCCAGTTAAGGGCACATGCCTGGGTTTCGGGCTCAATCCCCAGTGGGGGGCATGCAGAAGGCAAGCCAATCAATGATTCTCTCTCATCATTGATGTTTCTATCTCTCTCTCCCTCTCCCTTCTTCTCTGAAATCAATAAAAATATATTTAAAAAATGAAATTGGTATTTCAGAGAAATTAACCAAAGCGATATGCTGCGTAAGGAAATAAAAAAGTATAATGATTTGTGCTGAAATCATAGTTTTAAATATAATTTAGATTTGATCATTCTGATTCTGATAATATAGTATTAAAGTATATTACATACAGTGGTGTAAACTACATTCAATAAAAAAGCTTGGAATTAATGCATACCTTATTCAGATTACATAAGAAGAAACTTAACAGGAGAGGGAATACACCCTTTTGGAGAAACATGAGGCGGAGAAAGAGGAGAGAGGATGCTCAGGGTTTGACTAAGCTGGGGGCAGGGAGTGTGCAGAAAAGAGAGTCACACTTATAAATGGCCAAGGTAAGTCTTTGACCAAAGACAGTAAAGAATTGAGAGTGAATTACGCAGAAATTTGGAGGAAGAATGTTCCAATCAAGGCAAATAGTAAATTGAAGTTCCTGAGGCAGGAGGTTGTTTACCCTTTTTAGAGGAATTTCAAGGAGGCCAGAGGAGCTAACAGGGTAAGCACAAGTGAGGGAAGTAGGTGGAGTCACGGAGCGGGTGAATGGCTGGGTTGTGCAGGATTTTATCGCTCATCATAAGGACTTCTATTTTACTCTGAGACAGGAAACCCCTGGAAAACTTGAGGAGAAAAATGATGTGACAATCATAGAAATGATAATGCATGTAATACTAGGAGATTGGCTTCTCTCTGCAGACATTAGACTTAGGGGGAGAACCGAGTTAATTGTACCTCTGCATAAGTGACTTTATTTTCCTCCTTTGATATGTTTGGAACATTTCTGGAAATACATTTTTTTTTACTAAATCACTGAGCTGGCCTCTGTTACACCAAGACTATGTTTAAATGTGATTATAAGACAGCTACTAGATATGACAGCTGTAATAACATCTTATCACCATTAAAGATAAAAGCTGATGAAAATCACCACCCCATCTTGGCATAAACTGTATCATTTTCTGCAAAACATGTTTTTATTGCTTGCTGCTTTAGGAAACCAAATGTGTTGGATTTTGGATATCATCATCAAGACATTATTTTGGATAGTTTTGAATATTTATGTTATGTGATTGGTAAAGAAACCATGCCTTAATTTCTATGTATCAGCAAGTATCATCTAGAAAATACTTCCCAGAAACCCTCCTAAACTTCACTGTGTTGATTTCTGTCTGGTTTTTCTATCATAAGTAAAAAATCTAAGCAATCAGTAGTGATCTAAATATAAAATAAGACATTGACCTATGATGTTAAAATTTCAAACATAGTTCCATTGTTGTATCACATTGTTCATTGAACAAGAGTAGTTGACATTCAGGGATGTGAATAAATGTAAAAGGTGGCTAATGGAATTCAGAATGGAAATAGGTTTCTCCTCTGAAACAAAGCACCTCCAAACTCCAAAGGATTCCATACTTTCTTGCCTCATCTCAAGTTAAATTTTCTTTGCCAAAACATTTAGGGAAGAAAAGGTAGCCAGAAGATGAGGGGTGACCGCTTATTCAATGTATGGGTCTTTGGATTAGGTGAGGGTATCTAATTTTACATAGATTATACACTGAGTGGCCAGATTATTATGATCCCTGAACGCATAATAATCTGGCCACTCAGTGCATGAATTCGTGCACGGGTGGGGTCCGGCCAGCCTGGCCAGGGGGAGGGGACATGGGCAGTTGGCTGGCCTGCCTGCTGGTCGAACTCCTGGTCGAGGGGACAATTTTCATAATTAGCCTTTTATTATACAGGATATACACTGAGTGGCCAGATTATTATGCGTTCAGAGATCATAATAATCTGGCCACTCAGTGTATATGTCCACTTCTGGATACACACACACACAAACCATTGCCCTCTTGGTTGACTGACTTAATTCATTCTTTAAGTCTCAAATGTAGTTTTTAAGTCTGATGTTTTATAACAGAAAATACAATGGATGGTAACAATATTTGAAAAGCTTACCACACTCTGAAAGCAAATGGAGAAAAGGACCAGTGAAATCTCTACAAATGATGTTGCATTCTGTTTTGCCAATTTTTGTCCTATTTAGGAGCTTTAATTGCTTTTAGAAAACTAATATCTAGCAAAGAAAATGTAAGACTAGGAGTTAAGTAGAATATTTATATTCCACTTCAATAGCCACATGGTTCTCCCACACAAAACACTTCTTATGCAATCAGTGGCAGAAGTTCTGTGCCAAGAAAGAGCCACAATAATTAGAAGGAAAAGGAGCATCAAATTGAAATTTACTATTGTGGTTTTTATTATTTTTGGAACCATAGTGATGGAAGACCAAAATAGCACTTTAAAATAGCACTCAAAATGGAATTTGGGAGAAATTATTTGTTGAAATGCTTGATAAATATAATTTGTTACATATTCAATGCCAAGATTTTGTTGCTGAATATTTTTGGCTTTAACTCATTGGCAATTTATTATTTTCACTTTTCTCATTTTAAAACTCCATGCAAGCAGCCTCAAAAATAAAGCAACACTCCCATGTTGATTGCAGAATTATTCACAATAGCCAAGATATGGGAACACCCTAAATATCTGTTGAATATATATATATATATATATATATATATATATATATATATATATATATTCAACTTATCTATCTATCTATCTATCTATCTATCTATCTATCTATCTATCCATCCCCAGAAAGAAGAGTAAAAGGAGAGTAGCAGAGGAGAAAGGGTTTAGAATTTGGAAAGAACTAGAAAAAACAAATTACATATTATATATAATAGAGCATTTTGCCTTATTGTCTTTGGACCATTTACCCATTTCAAAAACTATTTTACTTTTAATTACTTCTGCATTTTGGCTATAATCAGAAAGGGTACTGGTGAGGTGGTTGATCACTTGGTAACAGTGGAAAGAGTGCTCACAGACCAAGTTGGAAGAGGATAAATAACACTTATAGTTAGGGTGAGCCTATATAGTATGTTGTCCAAATAGGGCCATTTTGAAAATGAAAGGATGCAGGTAACAATTACTCTGATTAGAACAAAGTAAGATAATCTGTTATTCCTGTCTGAGGCAAAACAGGCTAGATAGTCACTCTACTTATAGGTTACTAACTTTAGTTATGGCTGTGGAAGTAAAAATAAAGCCAGATATGTGTGAGTATGAGCCCTTTCTTAATGTCAGAGCCTCTGATGGAGGCATAGGCTAGGAGTGCAGATGCCTGCGTTAACAGACTTGAATGGCATCAACATGGTGAAAGTATGGAAGTATTAGAAATCTTGTTTTGGTCTGAATACAAAATACAAAATAATTAAAATAAAATCCCAGGTGTCTCATGGGAGAACTTTAAAAAACTAGAGGTAGTTTCTCCATTAAAGGCATCGGAGTATTAACTTGAACAACTAGAAGAGCTGGCCAAAATTGAAGCATCAGTAAGGTTCTTGAAATAAATTATCTTAAAGGCCTCTTTTATCTTTGAGGTTTATTATTCTACCACTTATGTCCAGTGTATAGAGTATTCAGGGAAACAAGTAATCTATTTTCAGAAATGTGGAAGTCTGTGGAAGGAAGAGACATGAAAAATAATCAAGAAACATTTAGTAAATACATGTCTGCAATTCTTTGCTTCTCCTCTTTCAGAAGGTCAGGGAAGTCCCTCTAGGTTACACTGTTAATTGAAAGGAAAAGCAATTTAATAATTTCTCTGAGGTTTACTTATATAGCAGAGAAAAACACCAAATATTGGTATTTCCCATCTTCCCTAAGAAAACTTACACTTCCTGTGGAATCCTTTGACTCTTTAGTGAACAGATTGTGACAAAAACAAGCACCGAGGCAGCTCGGATTTTTCATTGCAGCTGTTTGGTCCCCTTAATGGTGAGCTCAGCTGAAGGGGCTCAAGGTCACATTATCTGGGTAGTGGAAAAGCCCCTTCACATTCCACCAGAGTATATTTAGCATCCTTAAGAGAAGATCTGTCATATGTTTAAGGGCGAAAAGTCTGTTTCATGATCCTAATCAACAGCTTTATCATACCTTGGCAGACTTATTTTGACAATCTTTGAGCACTTTATGAGAGTCTTTTACAAAATCGATTTGTTACATTTTGCTATTATCTATTATCTATCTATCTATCTATCTATCTATCTATCTATCTATCTATCTATTTATCGCTGTGTTTAGAATGTAACTTTCTAAAGCTTCATTGCTTTGCCAAAAGAAAAGTTTAATTATGAAACTTTCTCATCTACAATCAAACCATATAGAATTTCTCGTGTGTTTTTAAAAATATATTTTTATTGATTTCAGAGAGGAAGGGGGTGGGAGAGAGGGAGAGAGAGAAACATTAAAGATGAGAGAGAATAATTGATCAGCTGCCTCCTGCACACCTCACACCAGTGATCTAGCCCACCACCTGCGCATGTGCCCTGGCTGGGAATCAAACAGCGACCTCCTGGTTCATAGATCAACGCTCAACCACTGAGCCACGCCAGCCCCGCAAGAGTTTCTTGTTTTTTTTTCTTTTGGTAGAGGAACCAGTATTTTTTTGTGTAGTCCTGTATAAAGTATACTTACATAAAAATAATAACCTGTTGGCAAAAATGCCAGTAATGTTTGGGAAAAATAAAATGAGTAAGGATGAGATAAGTGATTGCATCTAATTTTTTAAAAATATATATTTTATTGATTTTTTACAGAGAGGGAGAGGGAGAGAGAGTTAGAAACATCAATGAGAGAGAAACATCAATCAGCTGCCTCCTGCACACCCCCTACTGGGGATGTGCCTGCAACGAAGGTACATGCCCTTGACCAGAATTGAACCTGGGACCCTTGAGTCCACAGGCCGACGCTCTATCCACTGAGCCAAATCTGTTAAGGCTGCATCTAATTTTTTAAAAGTTGTAGATTAAGATATTTTCCTGGAAAAAAATTTTTCCCCTCATTCCTAACACATTAATGATTAGATAATACTTAAAATTATCAACTCCTCTCAGTCATCAGTAATAACAATACTTAGATGGCCGAAATTAAATGTATCCCTGTCCCTTCCTGCTGTAGAGAATCAACTGACCTGCCTTCTAGTTTTCAATGCTTCATTATTTTCTGGTGTGCAGAGAATGGTTATAATACAAGTAACTCAACAAATCAACACATAGTCACCAACTCTATGAAGCACATTAATAGTTTTTCTTTTTATTTTCTATATCACTTCTTTAATCCACCAATTTTGTGAATGTCCTGTCAGTGGCTATTAGTTAGCTTGTTTATTTTAAGCATCTGGTAACCTATTATTTATGCATAGTATCTTGTATTAGTGAGAATCTGTTGGTTGCATAGGACAGAAACACACGCAGGAATCTCCGGGGTTAACTGTTTATTATAAGGAAGCAAGTGCTACACTGGTGAACAATAATAGGTTAGGCCTTGTGGGATGCATAGAATAAGACCACATGAGAGAGCAGGCACCAAAACTGGAAATGGAGTTCGTTGTGAATCTGAGGCATCTTAGAGATGTTAGCTTTAGGAGGTTGTGGACATTTAACTATGGCTAATCTCATCTGTGTTTTCCCAGCCACCGGTCTTACAGCCAAGAAATGGATATCTTCTCCTCTGTCCTGGATAGTTCTTTTGTAACTCATAGCTTCTACCTGTTTGTGACTTCAGTTGCTCCAGAACCCATCTATCAAAACTTCAGTCTCAAGGCCTTGCTTTGTGTATCTTTACAACTTCAGTTTCCATGAACTGTTTACATTTTTTACTTCAAAGGCAGACTGGAGAAAGAGACTTTGAACTATTCGGCTTCTTATCACTGGGCTTTACAGACTAGTAAAGCAGAACAAACTTGTCAAAGGCCTTACCCACTCATCTCTGGTCATGGAGGAGAAGAGCAGGTTGATAAGTTCCACACCAGAGTTGCCTTAAGCTTCCTTGTTTGCAAAGACATTTTCTCTTACAAAAATCTCCAGATATACCAGTATAACATCATAATGATGACTTCAGTAGTTCCTCAATTCAGTCCATTGGGGTTTCTTCCCATACACTTGGTTGAAATTACTCTTGTCAAGGTTATCAGTGAACTCTATTTTGCCAGAGAAAATGATCATTTTTTAAAAATCATTCCTCATATTATTTGTTCTTTTAGCAACAATGAGTTGACCATTTCATTCTTATTAATTTTTTCTCTCCTACTTTTCAGACCGCCACATTCTCCTGGTTTTTCTCCTACCCAGTAACTACTCTAACTCAGTCTCCTTTACTAGGTACTTTACTACTCTAGAATTTATTTTTTTATATTTTATTTCTCTTCATTCTTATGATTTAAAGGGAGAATTTAATATTTTTTGCTTCATACCAAGGCAGGTTCTGAAATGTGACATTTAATTAATTTTATTTTTATGTGGATATTAACATGGTTGAATAATTAAAGAGCTGTTCTGAATGAAGCAAAGTTCAAAACACTAGATAATTGGCACTTTATCATCGGATAATAGTAAAGTAGATCCATTTGTGCTTTTAATATTCTCTGTATGTTTATCTGGTTAGGAAAAATAGAAATGTCTCATTTGTATGATTAACACTATTCTTTAGACTATCCTCAGGTTTATTCCTGCCTGTGTTTCTGGAGCTGAACCTTGAAAATTATGGCTTCCAGGCTCCCTCATTAACTGGTTTCTGCCTTGAGTTAGTGAGAGCTTGCAGGGCACAAGGACCGTGAAGGCCAGGCTACTCTCTCCTTCCTTCTTAAGGGAGCATCTCTCCCAAGGTTTCAGCCTCTCTCTCTGTGGTCCCAGCAGCCATCTGGTAGCATGGCTGATGTCCCCCCTCCTAGGAACCTGGTTTCTTACCCTTGTCCCTAAGAGTATTAGTATCTTTCTGCATTCTGTTCTCTGGGCTGCCTCATCTTCTGAAGTTTTCTTTTCAGGCCTTCTAGCTACTTCAGTCTAAATTTTTATTCCAGTTCCCTTTATGAAATAACCTGGGTGGCCTGTGTCCCCTCTACTGTAATGAACCCTAAATTATACAAATACTTTATAGAAAGAATAGTAACTAATTTATATTTTGTTTCTTAAAAGTGATTCGAATCAGCACTTAAAAACTTAATTGGATAATTGTAATAGTAAAAACTAATATGCACCAAAATGTAGAAAATAACAGTGTGAATACTGAAGCTTAAAGGGAAAATTCATTCATATTGTTTTTCATTGTATGTTATCTACACTAATAAAAGAGAAAGATGCAAATTGACCACACCTTTGTGACATCCACCAGCCAATCAGGAGTGAGTATGCAAATTAACCCAACAAAGATGGTGCGTTAATTTGCATACACAGGCGCCGAGTGGCCGGGGGCGAGGCGGGACACAGGTGTTCAGCACTGCCCCAGCTGCTCCGGGCTTCTGTGCAGCGTGGGAAGATGGAAAGGCGGTTCTGGCTGGAGTGAAGGCAGTGCCGGCAGCCAGGGGAAGGAAGGCCCATTCTTGCACAAATCTTCATGCACTGGGCCTCTAGTGTTAAACACCTTTTTAGTGCAGTAATTTCCAAGCTTTAAAGCAATTCTAACATTGCTGTGTTTTTTTTTTAATTTAGAAAATTATGCTGAAATTGTCTTTTATGTAACACTAGAAGCCCAATGCATGAAATTCGTGCAAGAGTAGGCCTTCCTTCCCTCGGCTGCCAGCACCAGCTTCCCTCTGGCATCTGGACCCAGGCTGGCTTCCCTCCAGCCGCCCACAGGCACCCAGGACCCGAGCTGGCTTCCCTCAGGCCCTGGCTTTATCGGGAAGGAAGTCTGGTCTAATTAGCATATTACCCTTTTATTATTATAGATAACTTCTTAAAAAGAAAGGAAGTAAGGAAGTGAGCAACTGTGAATATATATATATATATATATATATATATATATATATATATATATATTATTGATTTCAAAGAGGAATGGAGAAGGAGAGATAGAGAATAATAAGTATCATTATTTTGTTCATTCAGATATTTCAGTAAATAACATATTACTTTGGAATAAATGAGTTACTTTAGAAGATATTTTAATAACAT
The DNA here is from genome assembly GCF_951640355.1 of Cnephaeus nilssonii. Classification (NCBI taxonomy): domain Eukaryota; kingdom Metazoa; phylum Chordata; class Mammalia; order Chiroptera; family Vespertilionidae; genus Cnephaeus; species Cnephaeus nilssonii. The sequence goes on along the minus strand of NC_137083.1, from coordinate 20,194,236 downwards.
TATGCCAAATAACTTTATTAAAATTAGAAAGCTGTAACAAAGTGAAGAGAAAATGTATTATAAAATTTATCAGAATTTGTAATATAAGATGTATAAGCTCCCCTTCCCCCTTCCTTAAGGGAGCATCTCATTTTGGAGAATTAAAATTTGTTAATAACTAAAAATTTTCCATACTTTAACAACATGGAAAAATCATGCAATAAGTGTAATAAATATTTATGTAAATATAATAAACAAATTAGAGTTCAAGATAAGAAATACCTACATTCATTGTCATTTATTATTATTAATGGTTTTCATATTTCAACCATTAAATCATGGCTGCTATTTTCCATTGAGAGAAAAGATTTGACAAGTAAATTATAATGGGAAAGAAAGACTTATAATAGAGAATAAAAGGCAAAAACATTTTTAAAATATATTTTTATTGACTTCAGAGAGAGAGAGGGAGAGAGAGATAGAAACATCAATGATGAGAGAGAATCACTGATCAGATGCCTCCTGTATGCCCCCTACTGGGATCAAGCCCACAACCTGGGCATGTGCCCAGACCAGGAATCGAACTGTGACCTCCTGGTTTTTTAGGTCAAAATTCAACCACTGAGCCATGTTGGTTAGGCCAATTTTTAAAAATTTGATTAGAAATATTACTTCTTGTTTCTTCTTCTTCACTTTGAGAGTGTCTCACTCTTACCAATCTTCATAGGGCCACCAAGGTAAATATTAGCTATGCTTTTTTAAAGAACTAGTGAATTTGTTTAGCCTTCGTTGGACTCTCCCAAGGGAATGGTTGTTTAATGAAACCACCTTGCTGTAGGGGGGTGGCACTGGGTGGCAGGTGGAGCTCTGGAGGGCAGCACCATGAGCAGCTGGGCATCCTGGTGGCAACAGATGTTTGAGACATTTGGAGTGAGGCCACAGAACTGCATGAAGAGAGTGAAGTTTGATGCCTCTCCTATCACTTCTTAAAGGAGAAAAGGGAAAATTCGTTTATTTAATAAACTTTTGCCCTCATCATAAACCAGGCAGTTAGGAAGCACGTTCCCAGAATATCTTGCTACCTAAACCCAGTTCAAACACTGCTCATCCTCATATTCCCCTACTTGTCTGCAACTGAGTGTTCACTCCATCATGCCAGGTGCAGGCACTGAGTGGTAATATAAGAGGAGAAAAGTCCGGATGTTGGAGGCAAACAGACTAAAGTTTACATGTTGTCTCTGGGTGTATTCAGTGTGTACACATTGCTTACATTTTCAGAGGCTTAGTTTCTTCATGTGAAAAATATCCATATCATGAAGGTATTTTGGATTTTGAAATACTGAACTATCTAGAAACCTTTACTTAGTACATAAAGTCTCTCAGTAAGTGGTAGCCGTCTTAATTCAGACAGTCCGTACACTTCATGTATCAGTTTGCAGCCCGAATTGTTCAGTAAAAGCCAGAAAAGTCCCCTCTGAAGGCTGCGGCACCAATATATAGTAATATTTTTGAGGCTTAAATCTGAAGTTGGATGTGGACATGTGTTTGTTGTAAATGGTAGAATGTCATATCAGCAAATTGCAATATGGTTCCATGGGATTGTTACGAAGAATGTTCATAGCTGTTCATCAAAAGATTTTGTCATTAGATAATCCAGGAAACACATAATTGAGAACATTTTAGAAAAATTTTTATGTTAGTATTATTTCTGAAGATTCTAATAGAGGGTGGATAGAACACAAAGCATCCCCCCCCCCCCTTTTTTTATAAACCATGAAACTTGTTTTCATGAGACTTCTCATGACTACTCTCCAGGGGAGAAGACTGAAGTGAAATGTGTTTATAATTATTGAGAAAGTAAATTAAGAAGGTCTCAAACATGTCTTTCTCCTGCTAGAAGCACTTTCATCCATTAAAGTAAAGCACTGTAAAATCAGACTTTAACATAGAGATTTTAATATTCATTTAAGCATTAGTTTTAAAAAGAATATGGAAATGCTAGATGTCACTATTAAAGCAGCTTTAAAAAGTAACATTTTTATGCAGGTTTGCAAAGTTCTGATGGAATTAGATATTATTGAATTTCCCCTTTAGGTAAGAACGTCTCTTCTGATTTCAGCTGAAAATTTTAAAAAAAACAAAACATGATTGAAAACCAGTTCTAAATGATAAAAAGGACATTTTCTTAAACAGACTATTCTCTTTTTCATGGCAAAGAGTAATATTGCATTTTTAGTGCTTTGGAATAAGATACCCTGAATATTTTACTTATATCCTATTGACCCAGTTCTAGCTGACTTCGGACCATAAGCATGTAACCTTAACCTGGGACTTAACCTGGTTTATATTTTCAGTGATGTGAATGTAATTATCTGTATCCTTATTGGAAAGGTGGGGGAAATTAGGTAACTATAATTTTAAAAATCCCTCTCCAGATACCCATTATATTTCTAGGAAAGTAAGGAACAGAACTTGATTCTTAATTCCACATGTCATGTTTTATTCATTAAACCAGTGTATTGGATTTGACACTTTATAGGTTCTATAAATTTGTATGTGACTCCAGAGAGCAACACAAATATTACTAAGAGTTCTTCAAATACATTTTGATAATCAAATTGTGTATATTGGTACTGCCAGTGTCTCTGGGGTTCTTTCTGATATATTATACAAGAAAAGCAGTAAAGGAAGACAGCTTCAAGACATTCTCTCTCTCTCTCTCTCTCTCTCTCTCTCTCTCTCTCTCTCTCTCTCTCAGATAGCAGTCATTTCATCATTTCAGGGTTGGAGCCCATTGATTCCATGCAGATCAAAACAATGATCCATCTGGTACTATTTTCACACAATTCCTCTCAATGAATAGCCTTTCCTGTTCTGGGATTGATCATTTATTTTAATAATAATTCATTCTATCACAATGGTTGCATTATTCTTGACATTAACCACTATATTGGCATGAAATGATAGTCTGGGAAAAGGGAAACCATGAAAACTATAGTTAAGGGTATAAAATGTGCATAAAATCATAATCTTGTCAATATCATAAACTTAATCTTGAATCAAGTGCAAAAGACTTCGTACTTAGTTTTCTTTCATGTCTGACTCATCATATTTACATAGCAGTAACACCCTTTTCTTGGTAGCAAGGGCATTTTCTTGAATCTGTTTTAAAATTTATGAGTCTCTTTATTTTGAAGATGTAGAACATAAAGTTGGGATTGGGACACAATTGAAGCAAAACAAATGGTTCAGAAGACACTGTTACTTTCCTTAAGGTTTTAACCCTGAGAAATGAGCTAACAAAACAAAGCCTAGCATAGCACTGGGCCTTTTTTGGGATTTATTGAGATGAAGTTCTGTTGTTGTGGCAACTGCCATTGAGAGAAGAGCACAGTTAATAGGCAAAGCCTGCTGTCCTCCAGCAACCAAACCAACTCATTCAGTGAAACAGAGAAGCCAGAAGAAAAGTAGGGAGTTAGAAAAGTAAATTTGGGAATACTTTAAGAACAAGGGCAATTTATAAAAGTGGAGAAACGGAAGCTTATCTGAAATTTTATTTTATTGTTTATTTATCCCCTATTTTTCCTTCCTTTACCTACCTTCACTAGCTCCTCCTCTCCTTTTGGCCATCACCACACTGTTGTCTGTGTCCATGGGCTATGAATATATGTTCTTTAGCTACTCTCTTCATCCTCTTTCATGCAGTCCCCTTAATTAATCTTTACCTTAAATCTTTTTAATATAAATACTAGAGGCCCGGTGCATGAAATTCGTGCATGGGAGGTGTGTGTGTGTGTGTGTGGGGGGGGGGGGGTGGTCCCTCAGCCCGGCCTGCACCCTCTCACAATCCAGGACCCCCGGGTGAATGTCTGACTGCCGGTTTAGGCCTGGATTGGGCCTAAACCGGCAGTTGGACATCCCTCTCACAATCAGGGACTGCTGGCTCCTAACCACTGGCCTCTAATGTTCCAAGATCCAGTTAAAATGCTTTGTGAAACCTTGGCCAATCTTTCAAGTTAAAATTAACTACTCCCTCATCTATGTTATTTTAAAATGCTTTATGGCAAAAAACAAACCAATTTCCAATTCTTTCCCCTTTACTCTGTTGAGCATAGGACAACAGGGATTCTTTCAAAAACATATAAAACTTTATGTGAATTCATGCAGAAACCCATGAAACTTCTTTATTCTCTTTAGAAAACTCTCCTAAAGTCTTAATTTCCCTTCATGGTGATCCCTAATTAAATGGTTTCTTCCCAAACCATTTATACCTCCTCATAGACAATGAACACATCTTAGAAACTAAAATCATACTAAAATTAAGAGTCATTTTTAGACTGTGCTATGCACTTTTATCTTTCTGTTCCTTAGCAATTTCTACCGCTGGAAACGTCCTTTCCTAAAAGTTCTATCTATTAACATTGCTCTAATGTTCCAAGATCCAGTTAAAATGCTTTGTGAAACCGTGGCCAATCTTTCAAGTTAAAATTAACTACTCCCTCATCTATGTTATTTTAAAAAGCTTCATGGCAAAAACAAACACAAAAAACTTGTTTTAGTGATAAGGCGTTTACAGTAGTTTTAACGGGAAGCCACTTGGAGTTTGTAGAGCTTACCTCAGAAGCAGTTATGGGCAGGCTATATGAAATTCTCTAACTGGAGTCTTTGGAAAGGCAGAAGCTAACATTATGAAATGTCTGCCAGATTAAGTAGCATGTGTTTTACATTCATTATAAATATTCATCCTCATGATAACATTATGAGGTAAATGTCTACTTTTTCAGATAAGAATATTAAAGATCTGAGAAACCTTTTTCTTATCAGTTTAAAAAAAATAAACACGAAAGGTATTGAGGCATATCTTTTGTCTGTTAACTGAAGTATGACTAATCTATTTTGCCAGTTAAGTATAGAACTGTGTTTAATAAGCAGCCAAGCATTTCCTAACTGATGATGAAAGTAGTTCAATTAATGGTGGTGTCAGAGTCAAGATTCAAACCAATTTTACTTCATGCTAAAGTCCATATTTCTTTTTGAGAAAATTGCACACACTCTCTCTAAGGTGACCATGGAAATTTTTACAAGTTTCCATGGTAAATGAACTCTGTGTTCCCTTTGTCACCAATATTCTCAAAATTCCCTTTCATCTTCCTGTTTTCTACCTCGGAGTTGAGCTCAATCCACTCTTATATGTTTGAGTTTATTTTAGAGAATTTTATTGAGTTTATACCCACATACTTTTATAATCATACAACTATCTTACTTCCCCAACTTCCATTTGTTATTTTCTCTCATGTTTTTGCTCTTATATGTGAATAGCTATTCTTATTTTTGTTCATTTTCTGTTTTACATCATACCGTCAAACAATATTGATTCCATGCACATTTTTTTACCAAGCACTGAACTAAGGATTACAAATAAAATAAAATATGACTCCTATCCTTGAAGAAGTCATGGTCAAGCTAAGAAAAATATATCCTACCTAATAATAGACAAATATGCAAATTGACTGTACCTTCGCTATGCCCACGATTGGCCAGGAGACGCGGGGTGGGGGGCAGGACTCAGGGTGGCCGGGGTGGCCGATTGGGCTGGCGGGACGCTGAGCTCACGTCGCCAGCGATGACGTGAGCTCAGCGTCTGCACCATGGCTGTGCTGCGGCACAGAAGGGTCCTCTGGGGCAGCGAGCTCACCTCCCGCCGCGGACCATCAAAAACGGGGGAGCTGGGTGCCTGTCCACTCAGGCACCAGGCCTTTCAGAAGCCTCCAGTGCGGTGGAGGCTTCTGAAAGGCCTGGTGCACCAGCGGACAGGCACCCAGCTCCCCTGCGATCAAAAGCAAAAGCGTGGGAGCTGGGTGCCTGTCCGCTCAGGCACCAGGCCTTTCAGAAGCCTCCGGCGCGGCACCCAGCTCCCCCGCGATCGAAAGCGAAAGCGTGTAGGGGACCCTACACGTGCATTTAATCATGCACTGGGCCTCTAGTTTAATCATGCACAAGATATTGTTGGAGGGTCTTAAGACAATTCGCTGATCAATGATTAGCAAAGGCTCTTTATTCAGAGCTTGCTATAGCAAAGCAGTCATATAACTGGTCTGTTTGTAAACACTCAAAGGCAGAGAAGCGAGTATAAAAGATTTATAAGGTAAAAATGAGAGACTCCAGGTTTACCCTGGTTGAAGGTTTTTGACATGAGGAAGCTGGACACAGGCTAAGTAGAGGTGGTTGTTCCACATGATAAGTTAGGGTTGCCATGCTTACATACACCATGCATGGCTTCGTCTAGTTCATCCCAAAGTGGAAGTAGAAGTAAAAATTAGGGAAGCTGGTCATCTTACCTTATAATAGACAAATATGCAAATTGACCGCACCTCCGCTACACCCAAGCCACGTCCACCAACCAAGCCACGCCCACCAACCACGCCCACCAGGAAACCGTTGCAGGGACGTTGGGGTGTGGCGGAGCCCAAGGCCGGGAAAGCCTCGGGTGGAGGCTTTCCCGGCCTTGGGCACCAGCAGGGCACCTGCACAGATCGCAGGCAACGACCAGGGGGTCTGCTCCTACGATCCGTAGCAGGGACGCTGGGTGCGGCTGAGCCCAAGGCCACCGCCCTGGGCCAAGCCCCGACACTGAAAGAAGGCAGAAGGCGGTGGCCACAGCCAAGGCCTGGGTCCCCGGTGCCGGCAGAAAACTGGTGCAGGCAGCCAGGTGAATGAAGGTCTATTGCACGAATCTTCGTGCAAACAGGCTACTAGTTATTGATAAAGTCCTAACCACGGTGAGCTAATTGCTACAGAAGTTGTGGTTACACTGAACTAGACCAGTTGGTCCAGATTGTGAGTCAGAGTTCTAGTTTTCTATATGGTCTTCTGTTGTTACTTGTATATCCAGTTTCACAATTATACTTAAAAAATTACAGAATGACCGATCTATTGGTATTTTAGCCCACACAGTAGTGCATCGGAGCTAGGGACACATTTTATGACAATGGCAATGTGACAATGAGTTTATGTCCCCAGGATCTGCTGCTTCATCATACACCCACCACCCAGAGGCAGCCATCAGAGGGGACTGGTACAGGCTCAAAATGCCAGACTGGGTGCGATATTCAGCGGGATTATGTAAAACACTGACAGAGGATATACAACATTCTGTCCACAACAGCTAAAATTCTTAGTTCCTGGAACCAAGGGGTAGACTTAGGATTGCCTCTTCTTACCATCCTTCCAGTGACCAAAACCAGAATTTGTGTTCCCCATCCTTGCAAAATTAGCCAGGTTAAAGGTTTGTTTTTCTCTTTTGTTGTTGTTGATTTTGACCCATAAAAAACTGTATTTGGTGAATAAATTCTTCTCCTTTCCCTTCTGGTTAAATGCTCTTAAAATTCAGTTTACTTGTCTCGTAGAAGAAGTTTCTGGGAGATGGAGCAATTAGTTGCACTTAGTATGCATATTGATATTGGTTCTCCATCCTTCTTGCCTAAAGCCCCCTGTCTTTTACTGTAGCTTCATGTAATGTCCTCCATAATAAAATAGTAACACAGACCTATTTACTTCAGGCCCTGCATTCTATAGAACCCAGGCCAAGGCATCAGGGTCCCAGGAATAACTCCTAGGCTTCTATTTCATGGGTACACAGGATTAGATTTAGGGCCAAGAGATCATTCATTCAGTTGGAATTGATGACTAATTTAACATACAAAAGAAAATACTAAGGAGAGATTTGGATATATGTGCATACAGCTCAGAAAGGTCAAGATTAGAAATCAGATAAAATGGGAGTCATCCATATATGGATTATAACTGAAGAATAATTAGGATGGATTGTCTAGGGAGAGAATGTGAAGTAATATGGTAAACAGATCTATAAGCAATCCTGGAAACTATTACATGTGGGCTTATAATGAAATTGTATAGAAGCAGAGAAGCAGCTGATGGGCTGGAACATAAACTGCTTCTCTTCTCCAGACAATTTCATTTTAAGCCCACATGTAATAAAGTGAGAGATTATAAAAGCCAAGAAAAGAGAGTAGTTTGAGTTTTATATAATGGGTGACAACATTGAATGCTACTGCAGAGTCAACTAAAATAAAGGCAAAAAACCATCTATGAGGTGTAGAATCATGATTATTGATGATACTGGAGGAGAGGGGGTGGGAAGCTATTTTCTTGCAGTAAGGAGTAAAGACAGCAGAAGACATATTAGGCATTAGGAAATGGCACAGAGGAAAGAAACAGCATGGGATGTCCTCAAACTTCCTATAGTTTGGTGTTGTTAGGATATAGAAATCCTATCTAATAAAAGAGAAATATGCAAATTGAACATACCTCCGCCATGCCCACAAGCCATGCCCACCAGCCAATCAGGAGTGAGTATGCAAATTAACCCAACAAATATGGCAGCGGCCACAGAGCTGGAGAGAGCAGGAGTCTTGGGTTGCCCCCAGCGATGGAGGAAGCCAAGCTTTCGTCCCGTCCTGGCCTGCCCTGGCCTCCGCTCAAGGGTACAAAGTTTCAATTATAGAAGATAAATAAATCCCAACTAAAATGGCGCAGCCACAGAGCTGGAGTCAGCTGAAGGCTTGGGTTGCCCCTGGCGATGGAGGAAGCCAAGCTTCCTGCTCTGGCCAGCCCTGGCCTCTGCTCAAGGCTACAAAGTTTCAATTATAGAAGATAAATAAATCCCAGATACCAGTGCCTCCACTTGGGTCACTGGGGGGCGTGGCTGGCCTGCAAACCACCACAGGCCCCTCACCCAGGCCACCCCACACCCCAAGGGAACCCTCACCCAGATTCAGGACACCCTTCAGGGCAAACCAGCCGGCCCCCACCTGTGCACCAGGCCTCTATCCTATCTAATAAAAGAGTAATATGCAAATTGACCATCACTCCAACACACAAGATGGCTGCCCCCATGTTGTCAAAGATGGCTGCCCCCATGTGGACACAGATGGCCACCACAAGATGACCAGCAAAGGATGGCAGTTGGGATGGACCAGGCCTGCAAGGGAGGGCAGTTGTGGGCAATCAGGCCAGCAGGGGAGGGCAGTTGGGAGGGACCAGGCCTGCAAGGGAGGGCAGTTGTGGGTGATCAGACCAGGAGGAGAGAGCAGTTAGGGGTGACCAGGCCTACAGGGGAGGGCAGTTAGGGGCAAACAGGCTGGCAGGGGAGCAATTAGGTATCAATCAGGCTGGCAGGGGAGTGGTTAGAGGGTAATAAGGCTGGCTGTCAGAAGCAGTTAGGGGCAATCAGGAAGGCAGGCAGGCGAGCAATTGGGAGCCAGCAGTCCAGACCCCATCCCTTGAGGGGTTCCAGATTGGAGAGGGTGCAGGCTGGGCTGAGGGACGCCCCCTGTGCACGAATTTCATGCAGCAGGCCTCTAGTTAAGACAGAATGAAGGATGCCACATGTTTTGTCTAAGAAGACACTTCACGTTTTTATGAAATATTTCATAATGTGGGATATGAAGAGAGAAGTTTGTTCTAACCTGAAAGACAACTGGTATAGTAGTTTTATAATAGCCTATGGGTCCTGGATTAAATAAGGAAGTAAATAAATCCCTTTAATTTATATGAAAATATGTGTGTGTGTGTGTGTGTGTGTGTGTGTGTGTGTGTGTGTGTCTGCATGTGGGTTTTACTAGAGAAAATAGACATTTATCCAGTTTTTGAAAAGATCCAAAAATTACAAAAGAGAAATAGTCATTTATGTAGAGTATGTTCCAGAATCTCTGTTTGCAAAAGATTTATTGCTTTTAGACATTTCTTAAATTGCTGAACAAAAATACAAGGCTGTAATTATAATCTCAAGTACGCTTCTGCAAATCTGAAGTGTGGGAAACCATGCAGATTCTGATAGGGCCAAGATAATTACAAGCAGCATGCAGAATATAATTGCAGGTTTGAATGCCAGGAACTGAGGGATCTAAAAAGGAAATTAATTTAAAGGAATCCATGTGCTTGAAATAGTAGGTAAGAGGGTCTGTGTTCTCCTGGAGCAATTTCTAACAGAACAGTAAAGCATCAATCTGGTGAATTATTAATTATATTTGAAAACTAAAAAGCTAAAATATTGATAGAAAGCAGGTTATTTCCTTGGAGTGAAGTGATCTGTATAATCCTCAGCCTATCTCCTGTGGTTAACATAAGAAGTAGCAAAAAAGAAAAAATGTAAATTATATTGATAACATTTAATATAAATAAAATTTATATTATATTTATATCTCTTCCAACTCTCATTTGCCTACTGGCTGGGTAATACATGACAAAGTATGTCTTACAACCTGGTAGATAGAGGGAAAATATTTTTTCATCATATTTGTGTATGAAACTCTTTATCTGGCTACTTTCTAACTAGCATTAACCATCTCTTCAGAATTCTGCAACTTGACACTAGCATGTAGGTCAGCTATAATGGCAAAAACAACAACAACAAACCCACAATGAAGCTAATTTCAGAAAGGGAGTTTGTAATCTGAAGGCCATTCCTTCTCAGCTCATCCATAGTCCTGAATTTAGGAGACTTGGCATTGAACACTTAAGAGGAAGTAGATAAAGACATGGTCAGAGCCAATGACTTCTGAGGTTGGGAGTATGGTGCTACCTATCCAGGTATTGAGTGCATCTTGGCTTGGAGTTTGCAATTCTTTGGGAGTCACCTGTCTGTCCTGGTTTGGGCAGTAATCTAATGGGAAAAGAAAATTGACTTTCCTACCCCCAGCCCGGGCACAGCATGTTGGTTTGATGTCCCGTAAGAAAGAGTACCCTGGACTGGTGGCCATGTATGCACCCAGATGTCTATGAAGGTCTATACTCCCCCAGCAAACAAAAAGAAAACACTATGACTGTTTGAGAGTAACTGTAAAAGAGGAAACATTTTCATTCCAAGATTTATTTTTTTAAAGTTTTGAGCCATGTACTAGAAAAACCATATATGGCTTCTAAGTATACAACTGACAGATTTTTATAGGGGAAGCATGAGAGAAGTGGGCATATGAAATTTTGACCCCAAAGGGAAGAAAGAATAGAGAAAAAGACAGTAAAGGTGACTCAAGACAAACTACTTACTTCATAACTTCCCCCAGACTCCTAACTTCAGAAAGTCAGGTGACAAATCTTTAATCGTGTGTTCATTCTTATCCTTACGAGACCAAATATTATAATCCACAATGGGGCCCTCTTAATCACTACTTGATATACTGTACTTTATGAAGCAAATCCTCTAATCTCTCTCAAAAGGACTAGAAGAAATAAAATAACCCACCAAGCCCACTTTGAGATTAGTGGCCTCTTAGTTTTTAATTAAAAATGTCTTGTGGAGTGAGATTTTATGAAACCTCCTTCTCAATTAAAATGTACAAGTATTATTTTATTGGGTAATGAATGGCTTTAATAACCCTAAAAGCACTTATGCATTTAGATCCACAGGCTGTTTATGAACTTCTGACTTTCTGGTTCAATAGCAGGAGTCCTATAAGTCTCCTTGTGATTCATGTCTCTGAGGAGTTGTAAACAACAAAGTCGATTCAATGCAAGTCTTTGGGGCCTATCGTTTGCTTCGCTTTGCAGATCTAGGGCTCTCATCCTGTGGACTCTGAATACGCTTCAGCAAGTCAGTAAGCACCTGAAATTGTGCAATAGTTTGTGTGTATATTTATGTGCTTGGGGAGGCTGGATAGATTTCTCAGCCACTTACAATGATTCACGCCTGAAGCTTGCACAACTACTGCAGCAGGGTTTCTCAGTCTTAGTTCTGTTGCTGTTTTAAGTCTTTTTTTGTGGTGGGTGCTATCAATTGTAAGATGGTAGGATATTTAGAAGCACCCCTGACCTCTAGCCATTAGATAGTAGTAGCAATTCCTTTCTACTCACTGGTTTTGGCAACCAAAAAATCTCCAGACATTGCCAAATATCCCCTCGGGGGCAGAATTATTCATTCCAGCTTCAGACTCTCTTCAATTCTTATCACATCTAATGACACATATAATTCCAGCAGGCATCTGTGTTTATCTCTAAAGTAAGCACAGTATTAAAAGGCAACCCTTTATTGTCTCCTGTCTTACAGTAGAAGAGAAGGTAAATGCAATTACTATGGCCTATCTAGCTGATCCTTGGGTTAGGAAGCAGTCAATTTTGAGACAAAAAACCTAAATTTCAGACTTAGTTTCATCATTTTTATCTACTTGACCTTGAAAATTTCCTAGATGAACCTTACTATTCTCATCTATGAGAGATTATTAGTATTATCTAAGCCTATTCTCATACAGTATTTGAGGGTCAAATATCATTGTGGACATGAAAATGCTTTATAAACTGTAGAGTGATGTTGAATTATATGGTAGAATCATTTAAAAATAACTATAGGGAGTGGCAGAAAAGGTTAATTGTCTTCTTCAATAAACATCAGTAAAGGGAACTCACTTTTCAATGTGCTCAAAATGTTCCATTCACTGCTAAATACATTCATTTTATCTTATCCTTTCAAATTTCCCTTGTGTGTGCTTCATAACACTAAAATATATAAGTACAGTATTATAAATAGGTAAATCACTTATTATCCATGTTTGCTCAAAATTATTTTAACAATATGGCTCTGAGCAAAAATTTTGGGTACCTCCATTCTGGAAAACAGTGCTCTGAAGAACAGTGTGGGTCTTATGGCTTGGGGAGGGTCACCTTTTTTTATCTGACTACAAGTGATTGTATTAACTACTAAGGAAATAAACTAGATCTCAGATTGGCTTATTATCAAGATCACCTACAGAAATCTTTTACATTTTGGTTAAGCGCAGTCTAGACTTGCTGAAGCAGAATATCCAGGGCTGGGACACAGCATCCATGGATGACTCTGACATGCAGACATACGGAGAACTAACCCTAACCTCAGCAATTAATAAGCTGTCAATTAATTAATGTTTTTACAAGGTTAGCAAACACAGGCCAGGGTATACAGAAAGACTTCCAGGGCAGAGGAAAGAAATGAAGATAGTAACGTGGCAAAAACCCTAAGACATTTCATCTATCGTCTTTCTAGGACAGACTTTAACCACGGCATTTCTCTTTTTATAGAACTTCAACTTCTGTGCTGTAAAACATCAATGTGTCATTATTGTACCTAGCCAATAGATTTCCAAATATTGAAGAATTAAAAAATGCTCTGAGTAATAATTGTTTCTCATTATTCTTTGCAAAGTTTTATTTTTACTAAGAAGAACAATTGCTTAGGAACTGCACACATTTTACTGTGTGTCACAATTCCTGTGATATAATAATCAAAGTTTAATGAAAGGAAAATGGGCTGCTAAGCATGGAGACCCACAGGAAGCATGTTATTCTCCAGTGTTTGCAAAGAACTGATCAAAAAATGTTTCTTACAAAGCTGTTTCTCTTCTCTCGATCTCTTTTTATTCTCACTTTTAAAATAGACACAATATCTTCTTTGGAGCCTCACAAGACTTACATGATTTTATGGATGTGAAACCTGCTGCCATTATCTGCCTGCCCTGGGGTGTAGATGAGCAGTGTCAGCTTTGATGTAAGAGCCAGGGCACCTGATAATAATGGATAAAAAGACTTTCTGGGTATTTGCAATTCAACACAGCATTTTCATAGTATATCTGGCAGAGCCGCTAAAAAGCTGTAGGTCGGTGGGCTCCTATATATTTGCATTATTTTACAAATGAAAACATTTGGTCTTATGATGTGTGTTTCCTGCAGTATTTAAGAATATTCTATTTTTGTCTGTTGAAATAAGATGAATAAATAAGGAAGATAGATGGAAGATTTTAGAAGCAAGTAGCTTGTGAGATGTGTTGACAGATAAAGTTAATAGCACATGTGATGATTAAATTGTGCTGTTTACTCTCTGTATCTGTCAGAGTTCTGCAGAGAAACCATTTCAGTATCTTGAGAGAGATAACTATCATCTATCCATCCTATCTATCATCTATATCTATCCATCCTATCTATCATCTATCTATCTATCTATCTATCTATCTATCTATCTATCTATCATCTATCTATATCAATCATGATAAGGAATTGGCTTTATAATCATGGAGACTGAGAGGTCCCATGATTTTCAGTCTGCAAACTGGAGATGAGGAAAGCTGGTGGGGTGAGTTCCAGTCTGAGTCTGAAGGTCTGAGAATCAGGAGTGCTGAGGATGTCACCAGGTCCACGGGCAGGAAATGACCAATATCACAGTTCAAGCAGCTAGGCAGAGAGAGGTCAACCTTCTTCCGCTTTTTGTTCTATTTGGACCCTCAGTGGGTTGGATGATGCCCAATCACAAATGTAAGAGAGGGCCATCTGTTTTACTCAATTCACCAATTCAAGCGCTCATCTCTTCTGGGAACACCCTCACAGACACACTCAGAAATAATGTTTAACTGGATATCTGGGCAGCCCGTGGCCTTGTCAAGTTGACACATAAAATTAACCATCAAACTCTCCCAAATTCTTACATGGAAATTCTAACCCCCAGTACCTCAGAACATGACCTTATTTGGAAACAGGATCATTAGAGGTGTAGTTAGTTAAGATGAGGTTATACTGGACTAGTTTGGGCCCCTAATCTAATATGAATGGTGTCCTTATAAAAGGGGAAATTTGGATACACACACACACACACACACACACACACTCACACTCACTCACCATGTGAAGATGAAGGCAGGGATCAGGGTGATGCACAAGTCAAGGAATGCCAAAGATTGCCCGCGAACCACCCGAAGCTGGGCCAGAAACACGGGACAGATTTTCCTTCACAATCCTCGGAGGGAACCAACCCTGCTACCATGACCGTCTAGCCTCCAACAATTCCTGTTGTTGAAGCCACAGAATGTGTGGCACCTTGTTACCGCATCCCTAACATGACCATAGAAGGGCTTAGACATGAAACATACGTGAGGCATTCAGGACAAAGAAACACGAAGAAAGATTCAGGAAGTTCTTGCAGCCTAAGTGTGTTACTTTACCGTATTCTTTTTCCCTTTGCTTCTTGCCGTGTGATTAAGATGGATTTAATGAGCAGTGTGATTCAAGCATTTTAATTTGGTCTGCAAGCCTTTCTATTCTGTGACATCTGGATTAACTTGCCGGGAAGAGTACCCAAAGTCTTCCCATCACGGCAATGTCATTTCTCAGATTGACAAGCCCTTCAAATGTAAAATTCCAGTCTTGTGTACTCCTTGAAATAATGAGTAGGTCTTTCAGAGAACTCCAGGTTCTGCCTGCTCTTCAGGTTTCAGTGTAAGAGGAAACGTCTTCTAGAGGAGTTTGCTTTACAGATGTGAGCATCACCTGCTTTAGGCAAATTTTGATTTTGCTGATTGTATAATCAGTATTTTCCATAGCCCCTCCTATGGTTGTTTCTCATTTTTATTTTTGGGTTGTAAATTTTTTTTTAAAGAAAATAATACAAGTGTGTCTGAAAGCTTCGATTTGCTATAATAAAGTCTGTTTTTCTTTTTCCCCAAAAATGATCTAATGTGATGATAAAATTCTGTTTACAGTTTTAACTTCACTTTAGTTTTTTATGCTTACTAAATCATTTTAAAAATCTTAAAATATCATAACAAAGTCCTTAGAAATAAGTTTTGTGAGAACAGAATGCCTTTGCTTACATGAAGTGATATTTTCAGAGGCTCTCCTGACTGAATGGAATTTCAAGGCTTGCCTGGCATTTCTCAGCTTCTGCATTTGTAGACTAGTTTATTATATCTGCAAATCCCCTCTAGAGATTTTTAGGCTTATGTTTGCTTCTGCTCTTTTATATTTAACTGCTCACAGAAGCCAAGATGGCTATCATTTGGCAGGTTGCTTACTGTTTATGATTGGAATTCTCTTGGGTTTGATCTTAGCAATTTACCTTTCTACTGCTTGTTTCTTTTTATAAGTAGGAATTCGCCCTTCTAGCATGCTATTTCAATGAGGAGTAATGGAAGCGAGCAGCCTGATTGCTGAGGAAACAGCATGATTAAATAATCTAGGATGAAGTGTACCCTTCTCCAGTGGTGAGAAGGCCTTGCATTACAGAAGCAAGCAGTGACTGATTCACTTCCTAAAATAGTCTTTGCATTGGTGACAGGATATTTCTACTTACGAATTTGTAGTTTAGCATTTACAGAAAGCAATTTTGCAGGTCATCTAGTAGCATGTTGGTTGAGCACTTAAGCCCAAAGCCAGACTCTGTTGGGAATTCTGGCTTTAGCCATAGTGCCTGTGTGAATTCAGGCCAGTTACTTAAACTGATGGGCCCCCATGCTTGCCATCTGTGAAGTGAGGGTCCCAAGAGCACCCACCTTACAAGGAAGTAATACAGATTAAATGAGATAACACATAGCAAATTCTTAGCACAATGTCTGGCATGTTAAAAGGGCTTTTTACCTGTTGCCTGTTGTTTTGCTTTCTAATATTTAGTGCCACTTAGCATTTTATTTATTTCTCTTTTCGAGTGAGGCACTTGGATTAGAAAGATGTCAAATATTGGCCTTTTAATAGAGGCTCTCACAGTCTAGTTAGGGAGAAAGTACATAGGAAATTGGTTCACTGTACTCAGACAATAGCAGGCAGTGGGTACACTGTCAGTGCAAAAGAGGGGTACTCAGTCCAGAAGAGAAGTAGTCACGCCAACGTGGAGAGTCAGGCAATCGTGAAAGCTAAGTACAATGTAGTTAGGGGTTAGAGGGAGGCAGCTTGAGCAAAGACAAAGAGCCATGTAACACGGTGCTATATGCAAGGAACCAAAAATGGCTGAATTCCAGAGATTAAAATACAAGATGTAGAGAAGAGGAAATGGAATGAGAGGGATACCCTCCTGGTGATGCTATTCTCAGAATCTTGACCTTTGAGCTTTGAGTGCTAGACTAAGTCAAGTCCTTAAGCTGGGTTGTACCAGGGAGCTCTCAGGGTGATGTGTAGAGAATGGATTTAAAGGAGCCAAAGTGATACAGAGATATACTTCTTAGAGGAGATAATGATCATTTGCATGGAGGCAGCCACAGTAAAAGTAGAGAGGAGGCAGTGGGAGTGAAAAACGTTTAGGAGGTAAAGAACTTGGTGATTGGATGAGATGTGGGAGTAAGGGACAAAAAGATTTAGGATGAATTTGTTTTTTGGGTTGAGTAACAGGGTGGATGGTGCTGCTATTTACTAAGGCAGGGGATACAGGAGCAGGCTGAGAGAAGGTGGCGGTGGGCGTGGGAGAACAGTGATGATGTGAGGACTTTGGCATCTTTTCTTATGAGACATCCAGGAGGATGTAAGAATCCGAGGATGAGAGCAGCTGACTTAAAACATTGAAAAGGAAGAGCTGCTTATACTTATTAGTCGCCAAGAAGAAATCATTTTTGAATCTATACACAGTGTTTAAAACTCAAAGCAGTTAAAGGTGCTGAGCATCACAGTGAAAACAACCATTATTTATTGATTATTATGTTTATGCTAGACCTCTCTGCTAATCCTGTTAGTTTTATATATTTGCTATTTTATCTCTGAGATATATCTCCCATACCTACTCAATTTATGTAAAGATTCTCTTAGTTACTCTTAGTTTGGTTTACAGATTTCTAATTTTGATCTTATTAGGTGGAGAACCTGAACAATTTCATCTAAATAACTTTTTTATGCAAGTTGCACATTCAGTCAAATGCAACATATTTTTATGAGATATGTGAACTCTTCTATATAATGAAAGGAATGGTGCAAAAGCAATATACAAACATTTTGCACATTTAAAAGATATATATATATATATACACATATATATGTATATATAATATTTTTATTGATTTTAGAGAGAGGGGGAAGGAGAGGGATATATATATGTATATATATATATGCATATATATATATATATATATATATATATATGAGAGAGGAACATCATTCAGCTACCTCTTGAATGCTCTCTGACCAGAAATTGAGCCCCAAAACCTGGGTATGTGCCCTGACCAGGAATTGAATCTGTGAGCTTTCAGCGCCTGGGACCACACTCAACCTGAGCCACACCAGCCAGGGCGAAACATATATGTTTATTCATTATCTTCAATTATATCATATTCAATCTTTTCCCCTTCCAACTTTCTGGCTATTTTAATGAAAAAAAAAATCTAGTTAATCTCAGAAGTTTTAGAAGCCCCTTTACTGGTTAGACTTGTTTTAAGAAACTTGGAAAGTGAAAGGAGCAGGACCTGCTATATACTTTTTTTTTTCTTTATTGTTTTTCTCCTTTTTCTGTATCTAACTTTCTGGTGTTCAGGATAAGAAGGAAGAACTGGGGAAAGAGAAGTTATCCTACATAACTGGTTTTCTAGTCTTGTTCTTGGCCTTAGTTTGCTTTGGACTTTCTCTCCTTTGTTCTATCTCCATCACCTCTGTTGCTTTGTGCAAACATGGTTCAAAGTGGTGTGCATGGTTCTCTTGGAATAGGGTTTATCTTGATCTCAGTGCCCTCCGAGGAGTAGCGTCTCTTCCTTCAGTCTCCGTACAGTCTCTGGGAGGGTATCTGACTTGGTCTCAGGAGGGATACTTCCTGAGAGGAATGTAACTCCTTCCCCGCCTCTAACTTTTATGATGACTCACATGGAACCCTGTTAGCACTGAATTTCTCTTCTGTGTACTTAGAAACAGAAATTGTGTGTTGCTCCCATTTTATTCCCAGGTTTATTTTACTGTGACTCTTCTTTTTCCACTGACATCAGCTGCTCAATGGGCCTTCAGTCTCCAGGAATTTACAGATGTGTGTCAAAAGCAGCCTTGTGTTCACAAATACACCCAAACTATAAGGGACACAGACAAGGACCTCAACAATTCTCCCATGTTTTTTTGCTTTGCTCCTAATACAGCAGCATGATGAACATACAAAGTTTGCAGCTCATAGAGCAACCAGCTAGGAGAAATAATACATCCCTCTTTTGATAGTCTCTTTCATCTTTTCAAGTGCTTTTCTCAGAACTCACTCTTAAGCTGGCTTTGAAAAGAGAGACATCACCATAAACACTGTACTTTATTTGCGGCACTTTCTTCAGTTTCCTTAGTTCATTCCAAATCCATGTGGCTCCATGTTCCTTTCTCAAAAAATAGTAGGAGGGGAGAGGTTGATGGCAGTCTGGCCATTCTGCTACCTCTCAAAATGACCTGGGAAGACGTGTGGCCCCATTGTTGGTTGCTTTCTTTAGAAGGCAGGGTATTTGCTTTAGAATGTATGTTTCTTTACCCTAAGCTTTGAGCCTTAGCCACAATCCCAGGATAACAGGAAATGGTCCATTCAACTCCCTGTTACCAAATTTAACACGAAAACAAACTTAGTATGGTTTGAGGAAAGAACTATTTAAGGACCTTCACATAGAAGATACATCTCTACGACTGCAGAAGATATTCCTTTCTGGGGAAACCACACCCACCTGACAAGAGGTAGATGCTCTTTGGGACTTCAATTAATGAGCAAGGTTAGAAAAGACATTCTTGGGGATTGCAGACAAATCAGAGGAACTTTAGTGGAAAGACGCATAGCCGAGGCATTGTGACTAAGTCACTTTAACTCTTAGATCTCTGTCGTTTTTTTCTATGGAAAGGGAGGACAATCTTAACCCTTTGCACTCGCTTGCTTTTTTCTCGATTCCTTTATTCTAATGCTAACCGTGTCGAGTCACACTCGACATCCGAGTGCAAAAGGTTAAGATGATCTTAAATGCTAAAATTCCATGACTCAGATTTAGGATTTTAATAACTTTCCAAATGGAATATGGAGGATGAAGGCAGACTTTGTGAAAGTCTGCCTCTGAATAGCTGCATGAAGCAGTGCTTTAGATCTGTTCTCAGCTAGATTTTATCCGACTGATTTGGCTAACTTGGAGTTAAAGTTTTCCAGGCCAGATTTCACCCATTCCTACAGGACATAGAGACATTAGTAAATAGTCACTCTCAGAACCATTAAAGAGCTGAAACAGCACTGAGAGAAGGCTACACACAGGGTATAGGGAAGTAGTTAGCAATAACAATAAATGTTTCTAACAGTCAAGTGGGATTAAGAGAAAGAATACGTTAGGGTAGTACCAATTTTTATATCTGTATCTATATCCACATACACAAATATTAGTATACACCTATGCATTTATATCTTTGTATATCCTGATTTGGGGATTCTAGTCTCTTAAAGTAACACATTTTACTGTCTTTATGATCATTTTCAAAGAATCAGAAAATATATGCCCTTATCAACACAATATATAGCATGTCACCTGATACAGAGATGAGACTTAAATAGATGCAGGAAAAGAGATTTGTATTAAATGTCAATAAAATATTTTGGCAAAGATGATTTAAAAGCAGACTTTATGGGGGGGAACCCATTATGCCAATTTAATACAAAAGAAAAATAATGACTACTAGTAGTATTTGTACTGATAAGAACATATATACAGTTATATATTTGTGTATATGTATATATACATATACATATACTAGAGGCCCGGTGCACGGATTCATGCACATTGAAAGGATATTAATTAGAAGGTGGCTGGTGGGGTGGGACTGGGCGAGATGGGCCAGAAACACCCTGGAGCCAACCTCTCATAGTCCCTCCTCGGCCATCCACACCTGGGGCAGCGCCAGAGCTCAAAGGGTGTCTGCGGAGTGAGTAGGGTCCCTTCAGCAGGTGGGGTCCCTTGGCCTGGACTGCAGGGATTGGGCTAAAACCGGCAGTCCAACATCCCCCAAGAGGTCCTAGAGTGTGAGAGGGCACTCTGAAAAGTTGCTGTTGCTCAGCAGCTCCTGCATTGAGCATCTGCGCCCTGGTGGTCAGTGTGTGTCATAGCTACCAGCCGGTCAGCCAGTCGCTGGTTGTCTGGTCGCTTAGCCTTTTATACATATAGATATTTGGGTGTGTGTATGTATATAAAATGTCTTCTTTAATAGGAAGGAAATATTTGTCACTCTTTTATTCACTATGACAATATTGGATACCACTCTTTTATTCACTATGACAAATAGTTACTGAACAATATGTTCTCCCCACTGGGGATTGATCTGTGAAAAGGGAAATTTAAGTCGCCATCGTGTGAAGCTTCAAAATGGAAGACAGACAATAAATAAGATAATTTGGCACAACATATAAGAAATTAGATCAGTGCAAAAGAGAAAAATAAATCAGAAGAGGGAGAGTTAAATAGTGGGAGTTTATACTTCATTTAGGATAGCCAGAGAAGGTTTTACTAAAATCATGACATTTAAGACAAGACTCAAAAGGAATGTGGCTGTAAG
The DNA here is from genome assembly GCF_951640355.1 of Cnephaeus nilssonii. Taxonomy (NCBI): domain Eukaryota; kingdom Metazoa; phylum Chordata; class Mammalia; order Chiroptera; family Vespertilionidae; genus Cnephaeus; species Cnephaeus nilssonii. The sequence continues at coordinate 20,172,993 of NC_137083.1, read as the reverse complement.
CCACAGGCTAACTGGAGAAAAGTATTCAAATACTTTATTCATTCCACATATGATTATGAATGGCCACCATATGTGAGAAATATCCTGGCAAACTATCCAGACTAGCTCCTGTCTTCCTTACTCTTGAAATTTAGATTTCAATGCAGCTATGCACTGCACAATGATGTTTGGTCAGTAGTGGTCCCATAAGATTATAATGGAGCTAAAAAGTATCTATCACCTAGCGACATCCTCGCAGCTGTGATGTTGAAGTGCAGCTCATTACTCATGTGTTTGTGGTGATGCTGGTGTAAACAAACTTCGGTGCTGTCAGGCACAAAAGAGTATAGCTCATACACTTACATAGTACATGATGGTAATAAATGATTGTTACTGGTGTATGTATTTACCCTACCCTACTGTTTATCATTATTTTAGAGTGTACTCTTTCTACTTATAAAATAAGTTTGCTGTAAAACAGCATGCCATGTTACACTGGCAGCCGCCCCATACATCTTGTATTTACCGAGTCTCTTGATTTCATCCTTTCCTCTTGTGACTGAGTTCATCTCATGTTGCCTTATACGTGTAGTGTTTATAGAGCCTAAAGTAGTGCACAGTCATGTCCCAGGCCTTCATGTTCACTCACCACTCACTCACTGACTCACCCAGAACAACTTCTAGTCCTGCAAGTTCCACTCATGTTAAGTGCCCTGTACAGGTGTACTATATTTTCAAAGGTTTTTTTATACCGTTTTTTTGTACCTTTTTAATGTTTAGATATGGTGACATATACAAATACCATTGTGTTACAGTTGCCTGCAGTATTCAGTACAATAACAATAGCCTAGGAATAATAGGCTACCCACGTAGTGTGTAGTGGGCTATACTGTCTAGATTTGTGTAAGTGCAGTTTATGCCGTTCACACAATGACAGAATTACCCAGCAACACATTTCTCAGAATGTATCCCTATCGGCATGTGACTGCACACTAAAAATGTCTCATCTTTCAGATTCCCTGGTTGATCTGGGCAACTTACAATGAATAATCCTGCTTACCTTTAGAATTGCATAAGAAGTGTATTTAAAGAGAAAACTAAAGTTAGAATTAAATAAAGATTAAACTGGTTTAACTAGATATTGTGCTTCAAAACTAAAGTCAAAATGCTTTACTGAGGTTGGAAAAAGAAAACAGAACAAAAAACAACAACAACAAAAACACACCACCAAACAAACACTCAACCAAAACAAATGTTGTACTTGGAGTTACTGGCCTTGCTTACCAGTATCAGCTCCACCTCTAATCAGGTGTGTTAGGAAAATGTTGACAAGTGACTTTAGGAGGCTGGATTAGTTGGCTCTTTTGATCTATTTTTAAAAAGAGATCTGGGAACCTATGATTTTAAAATGAAGGAAGGATATAGAATGGAAAATATTTTTCTTTTTGCATTAAATTATTTTTATGGAAGTGTATTTGACATATATTAGTTTCAGGTGTACAATGTAATAATTCAAGATTTGTATATATTGCAAATTGATCAGCACTTTAAGTTTCATTAACATTCCTCACCACTTATAGTTATAATTTTTTTCTTGTGATGAGAGCTTTTATGATCTACTCTCTTTGCAATGTGCAATAAAATATTATTAAGTACTAGAGGCCCAATGCATGAAATTCGTGCAAGAGTAGGCCTTCCTTCCCCCGGTTGCCAGCATCGGCTTCCCTCGCAGTCTTGGCTTCATCTGGAAGGACATCCAGTCTAATTAGCATATTATGCTTTTATTATTATAGATTATTATAGATAGTCACCATGCTGTGCATTACATCCCTAGCACTTACTTATTTTATAACTGGAAGTTTATAGTTTTCTACCCCCTTCTCCTATTTCACCCATCCCCCATAAAAATATTCTTTCATCCTGCATCATTGTTAGGAAAACTTCATCTTGATGCTATGATGCAAGTTCAATTAGGGCCAATCATAACGCACATATCAATACGACAGCGCCTAGAACCATGATCATGCTTTTCTTTTGTCAATACTTCTGCCATAAAAGTATCTTGGGTCCTCAGCAAATAGGGGGAAATACTCAACGTTTCCATTGCCGACCTCCGTGAATATGCTGCACGTGGCTGTTACTGGAGACCAGGCAGGAAACACCTGGCTGCTGTGTATCTCAGTGAAAGTAGAAAGTCAGGGGGCTTAACGTGAACTCTTTTCAAGTTTGCAGGAAATATTTAAAAACATTTCCTTTGTTGCTGATTTTATTAAATGCATTTTGTCGTTTGTAAGACCAGATTTTGGATGATAAAATAAAAGATATTATTCTATTTCCATATAATAGAAGGGAAATAAGTAGCATAGAGTTTAAGTGACTCTTTCTACGGTCACACAATCAAACACAAATCTTGTGTTTGTGTGTTTTTATTCGGGATAAAATTCCAAGCAGGGACTAGAAGAGTCAACAAAACAGACCCCTTGCTCCCCCTGTCAGCAGCAAGTCAGGCAGCAATTGCTCCGTCCCACTGAACACTTCTGTTGCATGGTCTCCCAGACCCTGGTTTATCTTGGTTCTCTTCCTGCCTTGTCCACGCCTTCTCTGTTTCCTTTGCTGGTTCCTTATGTCTCTAATCTTTAAACATTGCAGTATCCTCAATGCTCAGACTATTTTTTTCTTTTTTCCTGTAGCGTATTCCCTGACTTACTACTCTTTCCCAAAGTCATCTAATACCATCTATTTATCGGCAGCACCATGTCCCCACCTCTCCTGAACTTCAGACTTGCATATCCAGCTCAACACTGTCACGTGAATGTCTAATAGGCATCTTCACCGGATCAAAGACAAATTCCTGATTGTAACCCCAAGCCTTGGTCCTGCCACAGACTAACCATCCCTATTTTGGTAAATCAAAACTCTGTCCTTGCACTTGCCCTTGACATCATTCTTTATCTCACAGCCCATTTCTAATCAGCCAGCAATTCTTATCAGCTTTAATGTTAGAATGCACCTAGATTCTGATGACTTCCTTTTATCTCCATCACCAAGCCATCATCATCTTCCCTAGAGGACTATTGCAATGAGGCAGAGTTCGTACTGTGATCCATATCTCCTGATTTTCAATCTAGGGCTCATTTTAAGCAACAAGAAAAGATAAGTGGAAGAATCATCTGGACTCAGTACTTTGGACTCTCCTGGAAAGAGAGAGGGTGAAGGAAAAGTCTAAAACACATTCTCAATGCATAATATATTCTTATGTCTTTAATCAAAAACTTCTCAGAGATTCCAAAAGACTTCCAATGTAAGATGATTATGACACTTTTAAGATACATATTTTTATTGATTTCAGAGAGGAAGGGAGAAGGAGAGAGAGATAGAAACATCAATGATGTGAGAGAACCACTGATCGGCTGCCTTCTGCACGGCCCCCTCTGGGGACCGAGCCTGCAACTGGGCATGTGCCCCTGATCAGAATCGAAACCCGGGACCCTTCAGTCCGCAGGCCCAACGCTCTATCCACTGAGCAAAACTGGCTAGGATAAGACACTTTTTTTTTTTAAAGAGGGAAAATCATTCTTTTTAATCTGTGCATGACATATAAAAGTAGTGTTAGAAATCAGAATACAGAGTAGATTGCTCAGGACTTTGTGTTCCCCAAATTTCATTTGAAGTTAACTCTGTTGGGAGCAAAAGTTAGGAAAACAAAGACTAAAGTCAGAATAGAGGAAATCCTCAGCTTTGCCATGATCCACAGGAGACGATACAATTCCAGGCAGCTGAAGCACGTGGGGAATCCGACTGCCTGAGCTTATGGGCATTAAAATCTCCTCCTCTTAATCTCCTTACTACTGCAAGAGCACCAACAATTTAACACTAAAGATGCTTGTAGCAGCTGCAAAAATGTCTAACCATTAAAAAAGAAAGTGGAAAAATAGGGGTATTTGCATGTTTTACAAATTTACTTCTAGTTGCCCAATAATTTCCTTTAGTGGAAAAAATAAGTATGAATATTTAGATGCATAAACTCTTATGGATGTAAGAAACTTTGGGAATTCAAGGTTTTCATATAGCTATGACTATCTTCCTGTGACAGATATTTCTCTCTATGGATTTAAATTCTTTAGCAACTCTATCATTCCCCTTCACATTATCTCAGGGTTGCCACTATGCTGGAGTGGAGTGGGAGGATTTCTGGGAAGGGTATATGAGAAATAGTAAGATGGTAAAAATATAGGTCAGGAGTGAAGTAGAATACAGGCGACATGGCAGGAGTTACTATGTTGACTAAATGAAGTACTGAAATACTTATACGTTAATATGCTTTCTACATGCCAGATCTTTATTCTATGCACAAGTCATATAAATATAGTCATGTTTAATGAAGGCAATAGCATTAGATAGAAAAATTTATATTCTGCCTCTGATTCCCTTGATTTTTGCAATTCGGATCTGAGACTGTAACCCTTTGAAGGTATTACAGTTTGAATGTGGTATCAGATAGGATTGTGCAAGAAAACAAACATTTGTGGAATTTCTACTATTATACCATTCTCGGTATTTGATTATTTCTATAGTCACAACCTAATTTACTCCTCATACAATTGTGTGAGGTAAATCTTATAATCCTCCTTTCATAGTTGAGAAAATTGAGGCTCTGAAAACTTAGTCTTCCAGTTGGTGACAGATGACATGCTCTTTGCCTGACGCAACTCTGCTCAGTGAGGAAGATGATTGGAGATGTCTGGGGAAACGGGAAAGTTAGAAGCCCCATTGTCCATCTCACTCTTTAGTTAAATTCTCAATGATTTTTCCTCTGATAGTTTTCAAAGGCAAGTTTATAGGACTAAAAAGAAGTCGAGGGTTAATGAGAAAGAATGTTTTCCCTGTTATATTTATCCACATATTGCATTATATATGTGTATTATATATTATATATTATATATATATGAAATTTGCAGAACCACACCATAATATTTTAATTTTCATTTAACCTGTATCACTCATCTTTCTTTACTGGTTCAAGATTGGGTAGAATGGCAAATGACTGGATTTAGGTCCATCAACCCTATAAGACTCTAAATTTCTTTGTGTTTCACCTTCTTCTCTTTTCCCAGGCTCTTCAGTTATGTAAGTGGTGGACTGGTGTAGCATCCTTCCCCTGAACCACAGTTTTTGATTTATTATTTCTTGTTATAGTTATCATCCATTTGAGAGGAGCTGCCAGTCATTAGAAGTTGTTAGTGGGCACAGATATAAACTGCTGTCTTTCTCTCAGTGCAATCACTGTGATACCTGCTAGAGTGTTCGCCTGCTTCAAGTATCTAGGAAGGGTGATCAAGGAGATGGGCGTGTGGTGTCCTCCTGGTGTCAACAATTCTGGTTTATAGCACTGTAGCTACAATGCCACCCTCTAGTGGCACACTGAGGTACGCCCCACCCCAGGTTCTATCAGAAGAATTTTGGCCTTTTTTTTTCAGGGGCAGGGGCACAAAATATAAAACAAACGCTTTCTTTTGAAATCTGATTGGTTATTTAATAATAAATATATATTTGTATCTGTCTCATGAATAAATATAATATGATAAATATGTATTTGTTCTTAGTCTGCTCTATATTTTGTCAGAATTACTTGGGGATTATTTTGGCCAAAGGGGGGAATAATCATTATTCAAAACAAAGAAAACTTGGCTTATTAGAATTTCAGTTTCCTAAATCCTGGCTAGATATCATGTTTTCTGAAGTGAATAAATTATTCTTTTCAGGGTATTTATATTCAATTGAATATGGAAATGTGAAAAAATCTGAACTTTAAACTGTTTTAAATAGCAACCATATTTGGAACATTTCCCAATGCGAGTGACAGACAATTAAAGGTACTTTGCATAAACTTGAACATGAATTAGAAAGCAACTGATTCTTTGAAGACCAAGAAGAAAGAAAAATGGCTATTTAATCTTTTTGCTGCATGTTGAGGTGCTCTGGAGCAGGGAAGACAATTGATGAGAAATCAGAACATGACTGTTCAATTTGCAATGCTGTGAATATTATCTAAATGCTAATCTTTAACAAATATTAGAAAAGGAAATAAGCCACCTTCTTACTAACGGTGTGGTTCACATTTGTCATTACAGATCAGCAACAGTGAGCCTCTTAAGTATTCAAATAGGTTTTCCTGGAGTGGCATGCTGTCTATATAAATATAATATCTCCATAGAATGTTATATTGTAGTATTGTAGAACTTTGTGCTTTATATTCATTATGGCCTGACACCAAAAAATCACAACTAGAGTCAACTTTTTTTAATAAAAGATACTATGACTTTATAGATTGATAAAGATTTGTTTTATTGGCTCCACACAATTAGGCCCCTTCCTTAACAAGGATGGCCTGATTTACCAAGAGTTCTTTCCAAGTATTTGTTTCTTGTATTTTATTGTTAATCTTTCATCTTGAAATCCATTACTCTTCCCAAGACATTTTTTGCCAAATAGATTCCCTTGATAAAGGGAAAAAAAATGGGTTCTAAGAATTGATGGAGTTAGTGTGCTACACTAAAAGAAAAAAAAAAATTTAAGTTAAAAGCTCCTTGCAGTTCCTTGACCAGAAAGAACTTGTGAGTGAGACCAAATTTTACACTTTGTTTCTTGTAAAATGTATCCTTTAACATGAGTTTTTGATATATTCATATCTTAATATAGCAGGCATTTATCTAAAACCTATAGACACTGGCTTCCTCCCACCTCTTCCACCTGTCATCTAAGCCAAGACATATTCAAATTCTGATAGGCACCGTCTTTTCCCTAATTAGTTCATCAACCAATCAATAAGTTCTATTCATTCCACTTCATCACTGTTTATTTTTTACTTTTGTTCATTATCTCTACCATTACCCACTCTGCCTTATTTCAATCCTCTCTCTTTCTTGCTCTCTTTCTTCCATTTTTCTGATCCATGAATGGATCAGAGTTGAGAAAGACCAGCTTGATCTGTTTCACAGTTTTTCTTGTGGTTTCCCTTATATTTATCAGTTCCATTTTGAAGCCCATATCCCCCGCCCAAAGGCATTATTTTTATGTATTTTTAAATCACATATGAAGGTTTGTTTGTCCATCACCACAGTCATAATACAGAACTAAAAAAACATCTCATATTGAACTTGCATAACCCCACCCACCTCCCTCTGCCCATCCAACCTCCAGCCCCTTTCCCTAACTCCTAACAACATGAATCTGTTCTCCTAAAAAATGCCATTTCAAAATTGTGACATAAAAATATGTAACCATTTAGAGTTGGCTTTTTCAAATCAGCATAATTACTTAAAGAGTCTTCTATATTGATGTTTGTGTTAGTAGTTCCCTTTTTATTATTCTACTAGAGGCCCGGTGCACAAAATTTGTGCATGGGTAGGGTCCCTAGGCCTGGCCAGCAATCAGGGCTGATCAGGGCCTTCTGGCTGCCGGCTGGGGCCTTTCTTAGTTCAGCGCTGCCCCTGGTGGTCAGCACATGCCATAATGAGCGATTGAACTCCTGGTCTCCTGGTCGAACTCCCAAAGAGACACTTTGCATCATATATATATGAGGAGCTTAGGCCTTGGAACTACTTAATTTCTATGTACTTTCAAGATCAATGTCATTGGGGTACAATTTAATACAATAAAATGCATTTATTTAAGTGTAAGTGTACTGTTTCAATGAGTTTGAATATTTGTGTTCAAAATCTGGCATTGCCATTTTCCTATGACCTTGAGTTAATTATCTAAGTACTCTAAGCTTTAGTCTTAAGAGTCTTCAAATTCAATACTTTCTCTCAATAATTGTTACAAGTAGACAAAGATAGGATACTTGAACAGCACTCTAAACCAATTTGATTAACTTAATGTGTTTATAAACACATCACCAAGAACAGAATACAAATGTTTTTTAAAATCTCATCGAGTATGTACTAAGAAGACATTTTTTGGCCATTAGATATAACTTAATACATATATATTTTACCCAATTCTCTATTGATAGACACTTTGGTTGCTTCCATGTCTTGGCTATAATAAATAATTAGAGGCCCAGCGCATGATTAAATTCTGCCGATAGGGTTCCTAGGCCTACCTTCCTGTGATCAGGGCCATCTTCTGCCCGTTTGCCAGTCCCCAGGCTGAACGCCGCCTCTGGCGGGGCTGTCAGGTCACTGGGATCCCCAGCTCATCCCCGGCTGCTCCGGGGCTCAGGCCTGTGGGAAAGCAGATGCCAGAAACTTCACCTCCATGCACATGCGCTGGGCCGGCTGCTGATGGAACGCGCTTGGGGCCGCTCACATGGGCGCTGCCGCTGCTGCTGCCACTGCTGCTAGGGCTTGAGGCGCTGATGGAGGCTGCAGGGCATGCCCGTGACCTACCCATCCCGGTGTGAGCGGCTCCGAGCGGGCAGCGTGTTCCATCAGCGGCTGGCCTGGTGCACACACATGGAGGTGAAGTTGCCCGTGCCTGCTTTCCTGCAGGTCTGAGCCCCTGAGCAGCTGGGGATGAACTGGTGATCTCAATGGCCTGACAGCCAGCCTGGTCCTCCTGCCACCCACCCCGGTTCCCCCTTTCACCATCGCTGATCCATCGGAGTCTGCGGGCTTGGGGGTGGGGGGAGGGACCAAGAGGTCAGCAGTTCAGCCTGTTTGCCAGTCACCAGCCCCCAGTCCCGCCCTGGCCCCTCTCACGGGCGGGGGGAGAGGGGGTGGCGACCGAGAAGTGGTCAATGCCACCTCATGGTGACTGGCCGTTTGGTCATTTTGGTCATCATGCTTCTTGGCCTTGTACTATGATGATGTTGCAATGAATATAGGGGTGTCTAATCACTATGTTGTTCACCAGAAATTAATGTGATATTCCATGCCAACTATAAAAAATGAATTTATTTTAAAGAGTGAAAAAAAAAGCCCAGTAAAAGTCAGTTTTACTAAATCTTCTGATTTAAAAAAGAAGTAATATATAACATAAATAGTAATAAATCAAGTAAAGACATTGAATTTGAACTTTAAAACCTTCACAGAAATAAACTGCAGAGCCAAATGGCTTCAGCAGTGAATATATAATGACATTAAAGATATTCAACATTACTAATTATCTGGAAAATAGAAATTAAGACTATATTGAGATAGTACTAAGCACTTATTAGAAGAGCTACAATAAGAAAACTGACAATGACAAGTGTTGACAAGGATGTGGAGAAACTAGAACTTTCACATGCTCCTGATGGAAATATAAAACTGTCTGACCACTTTGGGAAACAGTTTGGCAGTTTTTGAAAAGTTATTTATACATATATACACATAGTATTTGACTCATCTATTACTCAGGTATTTGTACAAAAGAAACAAAAGCATACGTAGGTATAGAATTTGGATGTTCACATAGATGTTCATCACAACGTTATTCATATTAGCCAAGAACTGAAACAATCCAAACATCCATCAACAAATTGAAATACAATGGAATACTACTCAGCAGTTAATAGGAAGGAGCTTTGTTCCATGTTACAACAAAGATGGAACTCAAAATAATTAAGCTGAAAGAAGGAAGCCAGACAAAAATGAGTAATACTGTATTTACGTGAATTTATGTAAGAGACTTGAAAACACAAACAAATTTGTAATGACAGAAAGATCAATGATATCTGGAGACAGTTTTGGGGGTTGAGGCGCAAAAGGGAGGTATTATAAAGGGGCACGAAGATACTACCTTTAAGGTGATGGATATATTCAGTCTTAATTGTGGAAATAATTTGTTAAAAATTGTACAGTTTTAATGTGCAATTTTTTTTTGTTATTCCTCCCCCGAGGATATTTTTCCATTAATTTTTAGGGAGAGTGGAAGAGAAAGGGGAAGACAGAAAGAAACATCGAAATGAGAGAAACACATCGACTGGTTGCCTCCTGCATGTGCCCTGACCAGGGCTGAGGCCAGGGAGGAGCCTGCAACCAAGGTATCTGCCCTTGACCAAAATCGAACCTGGGACCCTTTGGTCCTCAGGCTGATGTTCTATTGACTGAGCCAAACCGGCTAGGGCAGTGGTCGGCAAACTCATTAGTTAACAGAGCCAAATATCAAAAGTACAACGATTGAAATTTCTTTTGAGAGCCAAATTTTTTAAATTTAAACTTCTTCTAATGCCACTTCTTCAAAATAGACTCGCCCAGGCAGTGGTATTTTGTGGAAGAGCCACACTCAAGGGGCCAAAGAGCCACATGTGGCTCGCGAGCCGCAGTTTGCCGACCATGGGGCTAGGGCAATGTGCAATTTGTTTTATGTCATTTATACTTTAATAGAGCTGGTAAAAATTACCAAAAAACACAATGAAAAATATTTCAGATTTCTTGATTCCCCTGAATAAAATGAACAATTTTGAGAGAAAAAAATGATGAATTAATTATTCTGATCACCATCCTCGGCTAAAAGACAGTGTAAAAAAGTAATGTGTGTACATCAATTTCATAAATTTGTCTAAGATGTGTTTTACTGTTAGAGGCATGTGTGACCATCTCTAAAGAACTATTATAACCTATGCTGAGAATCATGAAATACCAGTTCATGTCCTAATTCTCTAAATAAAGCATTATTAAATCAGCACACCAAGTGCTAGAAGTTATATTCAAAAAGCAAAGTCCTTGGGACTCCTAGTTCCTCCATTAAAAAATTTTACTTAATATTAGCTAAATTAATAAAATTAAAGTAAAACAAGAAAATACCAGAATTTTAACAATAACCAAAATGAGACCTCCCCAGGCCTGTACTATAGTTCTTAGGAATTACTGTATTGTCCTTTACTTTCTACCAGTATATTGTATTTATCAATAATTGACAAAAATTATTCATGTTGAGAATGATGAAAAAGCGTGTGGTATAATGGGAAAGTCATGAATGAAGGGCCTGCCAATACAAACTGTAATTTTAGAAAAGGAAATTCTGAGTTTCATTGTCTTCTCTATAAAATTAGAGGGTTAAAAGTGTTTTTGAATTTATAAACTTTCAAATGCAGGTAACCAAATTATAAACTGTGTTTTTAAAATATATATATTTCTTTATTGATTTCAGAGAGGAAGGAAGAGGGAGAGAGAGATAGAAACATCAATGATGAGAGAGAATCATTGATTGGCTGCCTCCTGCACACCCCCCATTGGGGATCGAGCCCGCAACCCAGGCATGTGAACTTGGCCAGAATCGAACCTGGGACCCTTAAGTCCACAGGCCGATGCTCTATCTGCTGAGCCAAGCTGGCTAGGACTATAAATAGTATTTTTAAATGAGCCTAGACTCAGTGTGTATGTGTGTGTGTGTGTGTGTGTGTGTGTGTGTGTGTGTATGTGTATAGATTATGGTTAAATAATCATTTTATTATGAAAACAATAGTAACTTCTGTGTATTTAATAACTCATTATCTTTAGAGCATTGTAAAAATATTAAAGGATATTAAAAATAGTCAGAACATATTACTTTTATTTAAAAAATATTTCCTATATATTTTTCTTTATGGAAAAAAACACCAAAACATCATATTCTAAAAAGTAAACTACTTTTCAATACCTCGAGGATCATCTGTAGTTTTTTTCATCTTTAAAGAGTTGACTGAACCCGTCAGCATGAACTGACAGCATGGGGTAGCCTCAGCCTGCTGTGACCTGGATCAAGAATAATAGTACTTGAATAACTACCTCTAATTAGTTCAAAATGATTTCTCAAACAAAAAGACTTTTGGAAATGACACAAAGCTATTTTCTTTCCGTTGAGCTCCAGTCTCAGGGATATTAGCCCCAAGCTTGCATGTAGTTTATGGTCTTTTATTCCATCTTATATTACCAAATGTCTAGTTTGGGGATTACTGACCGAATTTAATTTACTTTTCAAATCAATCTTTAATTAACATGTAATTGTTTTCATGTTTTAGAAATTAAAAACTACTCACGCAGTGTTTTATGTTGATAGACCTCCTTTATTTTAGGAATATGATTGAAAGTATCTTTTCCTCTAAAGTCAATAAATAAAAAGAGAAAGAAAGGAAGGAAGGAAGGAAAAAAGGAAGGAAGGAAGGAAAGAAGAAAGGAAGGAAGGAAGGAAGGAAGGAAGGAAGGAAGGAAGGAAGGAAGGAAGGAAGGAAGGGAGGGAGGGAGGGAGGGAGGGAAGGAGGGAAGGAAGGAAGGAGGAGGAAGGAAGAAAGGAAGGAAGGAAGGAAGGAAAGAGGGAAGGAAGGAAGGAAGGAAGGAAGGAAGGAAGGAAGGAAGGAAAGAGGGAAGGAAGGAGGGAAGGAAAGAAGGAGGGAAGGAAGGAAGGAAGGAAGGAAGGAAGGAAGGAAGGAAGGAAGGAAGGAAATGTTTTAAGCGGCACTCAGGCAGGCATACACAAATTTTCCGCCTCTTAATTAAGGTATTCAGGAATTCTGGATTAGATGCTCTCTATTCTTCAGATTTAAAACACTCTTATCAGGAAGAATATGTTAAGGGCTCAGAGCTTACTTCCCAGGAGCCAGCCCAGGCCAGTCCTGAAGAGAAGCCTTTCTTTGAAATGTGCAGTTTGAGCAACTTAGGTCTACTGAGAACCCTTTCCTGTGCATTATTCAACATTATTTTTATGAAATTCATTCATAATGTTACCTGTGGTTGTAAATCCTTTCCCCCCCCTCATTTTTCTAGCATTCCATTGCATGAGTATATCACAATTTATGATCCATCCTTCTGCTGATGAGTGTTTGGCTAGTTTTCAGTTTTTGTTCATTATGAATCATACAGCTACAAACTTCCCAGTACAGAGATTTTCTGGTAATGATACATATATATTGTAGTTGGAAGTATACCTAGGAGTAGAATAGCTAGATGATAGTGTATTCATATATTAAGCCTATGGAAATACTTCTGAAGTATTTTCCAAAGTGTCTACATGGTTTAACAAACAGTGGATGAGTCTTGGTTGTTCTACACCTTTGCCAACATTTGGTGTTATCAGTCTTTCATTTTAGCCATTCTGGTATGTGAGTAATACTATTTAATTATGGTTTTAATTTGTGTTTTGTAATGAAGTTGAGTATCTTTTCATAGCATACTGATCATTTGGGTATTATGTTTTGTGAAATATTCATTCAGATGTTTTGACAAATTTTCTATTAATGTGTCTCTCTTTTTCTTCTGATTTGTAGGATTTTTTTATGTTCTGGATTTTTAAAAAATAGTTATATATTTTTGCAAATATCTTCTGAAGCTTTTGATTTTCTCTGACTGTTCAAGTGGTATTTATTATTTAATGAAAAAAATTAAGTTCAATATAGCCCAATATAGCCAGCTATTTATTATTAGCATTTTTTAATATGTGGTTTAAGAAGTTTTGTGACTTCATTAGAAATCAATAGTCTTGGGATAAAAAAGTCAGAATTGGGATAAATACTCTCACATTTAGATCACCTGTTTCTATTTTCTTAAATGATTTTTCTAGCAATATGTGTCTAAGTGACATGTCATTGCCTGTGGATGGTATGTATATGTAAGGCGTAAGGAATGTGGAGGGGGAGGCAAGAAACCACTGTGAAAGCATCCCCATTAAAGCAGTTTTTACAACTAGAGAATACTCTTCCAAAATTAAAAAAAAACAAAAACAAAACACACGTTATCATTGGTATATGGAGAAAGATTATAGAAAAATACTGTGGATATTGAAACTGACTTTCTAGAATGTGGCCTCACTCACTATAGTCTGCCAAAAAAGAGTGGTATAAAAATCAAAAGCATAAATGTAAAACTGTTTAAAAACATTACACACAGTGTTAAAATTATTAGTATGTAATAAATTTTCATGAAGCTAAAAGGAAACGTAAGAATAAGTTAAAAAACTGGACAAAATACAAATAGCAACCAAGAAATACAAAGAGAGGCATACAGTTGATAACAAATGTAAGAAGGACGAAAATTAAAACTCTATTCTACCTAAAGAAAGATTTAAATAGCATGACACCATTTTCATATGACCTTAATATTTGTTGTGAGGTTTTTTTTTAATATTATATTGAGGGTGTGAGTAAAGTAACATTTTTTAAAATTCTCACCTGAGATATTTTTTCATTGATTTTTTTTGTGTGTGTTTTAAGCCACTAAGTTTTTTTCTTAGTTTCTTATTTAAATTATTTATTGTTTAAAGTATTACATATGTCTTCTTTTTCCCCCATATTGAATTTTTAGAGAGAGTTAAACAGAGAGGGAAAGACAGAGAGAAATATCGATGTGAGAGAAACACATCAATTGGTTGTCTCCTGCACACGCTCTGACCAGGGCTTGTGCCGGGGAGGAGCCTGCAACCAAGGTACGTGCCCTTGACTGAAATCGAACCAGGGACCCTTCAGTCCGCAGGCTGACACTCTATCCACTGAGCCAAACTGGCTAGGGCTAAAGTAACATTCTTATATACTGCTAGTGGCAATATAATTTCATCTTATGCACCTTCAAAATGTATGTAATCATCAATTTCTTATAAAAAATTTTTATCCAGAAGAAAGAATGGGAGACACTTGTATATATGTTTGCAGCATTATTTATGAAGAATAAAGGAGGTAATGTAAAGAGCAATAGTTGAGGGCCAGTTAGGTAAATAAGTTATGGCATGTCTACTTAATAAAATATTATGTACCATTTAACTGATACAGAATTATTTAAACTTTGGATAGGCTTTTATGATATTTTAAATGAAAATGATTATGAAAATACATAAATACAAACATAAAGGTGAATCACACACAAACTAAACATGTGCGTCACTAAGTACACACACACACACACACACACACACACACACACACACACACACACACACACAGAGTCTCTCTGGAGCTTTCTGATTATTTCTTAAAGGTACAGTTCCAGACATATACAGTTTTGTGTCAGATCATAGGTATATTTTAAAGGATATTGGTGTTTATTGCAAAACTACCTTTCAGAAGATTTTATCAATTGACATAAATTTATAGATATGATTTAAAGAACACACCACCATATTGACACTGGTGGCCGTTTCTGAGTGGATTATAATTTCAATTTGTATTTCTTATCCTTCCTGCACTGCAAATCTGTTGTGTTAAGCAAGGGCTTGGCAGGCAGGGGAGCTCCTGGGGCTCAGGAGCTCAAGGTGGACTGGGTATGATCAGGTCATGCCCACGTGTGACCCCTGCAGGGATCCTGACCACCCCCGTTCCACAGCGTTGTGGCCACAGATGTAGATGCCTGTCCTTTTCTGTTTGCCTCCACCGTAGTCAGTAATAATGCATAGTTTCCTTCCCATTTAGATTCAAATAAAAATAACTTGTCCATACTCACTGCTGCCATTCTACAAGGTATTTTCAGCAGTGCTTTTAAAAAGAGACTTAAAAGAGACCCCTCCTAAGTCCCTACATATTTATAAACAATCCTTCCTTGGAATATGTGTATAATCCAATCAACATAATGAAGTGTCGTGTCTGGCACTTTAACAGATTATAGCAACTATTCTTTTAGCCTAAGAGCTCATTATAAATATATGGCAAAAAGTTATATCATTTATTATTTCTAAAACACCTAGTTGGCAAAATGTAATAGAAATTAGTGTGGAATATAAAGAGCAATGCCTGCAGTACTGGAATTTATATACACACAGAGTCTCGATAAATAGAGATATGAAATACATTTTGAAAATGTGTTAAATGTTCACACATTTCCTATCATTGAAAAACTGTTGTGCCCTAGCTGGTTTGGCACAGTGGATAAAGCATTGGCCTGTGGACCAAAGGGTCCCAGGTTTGATTCTAGTCAAGGGAAGGTACCTTGGTTGCAGGCTCCTCCCTGGCCCGGGCCCTAATCGGGGCTCCTGCAGGAGGCAACCAATCAATGTGTTTCTCTCACATCAATATTTCTCTCTGTTTTCCCCCTCTGTCTTCCACTCTCTCTAAAAATCAATGGGAAAATATCCTCTGGTGAGGATTTAAAAAAAAGAAAGAAAAACTGTTGTGACATTATCAGTAGCTCTGAATTACCCACTTGGCTGAATCTAGACCTACTACTAAAAGTGAGTTTCCACCAGCTTAGGTTTGACCTTTTTGAAGAAGCTGTATATTTTGCTGGGACTTATTACTGAATTAGAATGGATGTAACAAGAAATGGGAAAGCTGAACTCGAGGCAATTTGGAGGGATTTTAAAACATTAGAGGGCCATGCCAATTACAATAAATGAGGTAAAAAGGCTGTTTTTAAAAATTATGTGGAGTGATTTTAGTGTAAATATGTTTCATCTAAATAACTTCAAAGTCCTAATAGGATGGGAGAAAAATTGGCAAAGAACATGAAAGTTTACAAATGAGGATAAAGAGCAACTATAATAGAGTGGAAGAGAACATAAAACTGTGCGTTTTATTTTAATAACACGAATTGTTTGTGTGTTGTTGTTTTTCATGATGGAGCAGTAACACGAAGAAGACTAAACAGAACCTAATTAAAATTCTGAATGCACACCTTGTACTGGGGCAGGATACATGTGAGGTCCACAGAGAAGCCCTGGGTGCTGAGGAGTGATAGCCCAGAGGGAATGGATAAGAGACTGGACAGATGGATAAACATTCCTGGTTGCGTCTCCCTCTACTTGAATTACATTGCCAAGGTCAAAAAAGAGCTGAGGGCTCTGAGAAGCAGCAGCTGTGCTTTGTGTAGCCAAATTTCAACAGTTAAATCAAAGCAAGAGTCTAGGAGGAGTAATAAAATATAAACATTTGATTGTTGTCATCCAAGGAGAAAGCATGCATATTCGAAAACCGGGGAACAAAGAGACAAAATCTGGCTGCAAGCATGAGAGTTACTATTTTAAAATCCCTATGATCTTGGTCGAACTCTTAACCTCTCGGAAACTCAGTTTCTTAATTTCCTTTGTGTATCCCAGGCGTCTTGTGTGAGCAAGAAATGAATTAATGCCTTTAATGAATTATTTTCTTTAGAATATAAAATAGTGCACAATCCTTGGAGTCATCTTAACACAGTGGCTATTTGTCTTGGTTCTAGTGAAAGACATAAAGGGAAGTTCAAAGCTTGGCTTTGTCATAAGCTAGGTGACCATTTGCCTTATTCTCTATTGGTTATAGTTTCCTTCACTTTAAAATAGGTATGTTAGCCCAGCCAGTGTGGCTCAGTGGTAGAGCATCGACCTATGAACCAGGAGGTCATGGTTCAATTCCTGGTCAGGACACATGCCTGGGTTGTGGGCTAGGTCTCCAATATGGGGTGTGTGAGAGGCAGTCAATTAATGATTCTCATCATTGATGTTTCTATCTCTCTCTCTCTGAAATCCTACATAATAAAGAGCTAATATGCTAATTAGACCTAACGGTGGAACGACCTTCTGGAATGACTAGTGGGTGAGGGGTGGGGCCATGGGGCCGTGAGGCAGCTGGGGCCACGAGGGCTGAGATCCTTGCACAAATTTCATGCATTGGGCCTCTAGTCATTTACATATAAAAAAATAGGTGTGTTAGTGGTGCTACCTTTTCAGGCTGTTAAGGCGATTCAGCACAGGTGAAATATTCACTTCAGTGCCTAGAATATAGCAAGCACTCAAAAATAGTTGCTACTGTGAAAAGATTGCAATGATTTCCTTAGTTGGTCTATGACATGTCTAGAAAGCCCAGTCATAATAATGTATCTATCCAAAATGAGAATAATAATTCTAATCATTTAGCAAAATTGAAGTATTTCTAGGAAATGCCTTCTATTTTTTTTACCTGAGTTTTAAAAATAAATCATTACAGAAAATAAAAAGGGAACCCTGTTTTTTAATTATGTATATACAACTTTAGAATAATAAATGTGAATGTCCCTTTTAGTTAGTATTATACATTAGTCCCTCCTTATCTGCAGTTTTGCTTTCCAGTTACCCGTGGTCTGAAAATATTAAGTGGGGAATTCCATAAATAAACAATTCATAAGTTTTAAATTGCGTGCCATTCCGAGTAGCATGATAAAACTCTGTGCCATCCGCTTCATCCTGCCCAGGACGTGAATCATTCCTTTGTCCAGTGTATCCACACTGTGTAAACTCCCTGCCAGTTAGTCACTTAGTAGCCCTCTCGGTCATCAGATAGATTGTCAGGGTATCTCAGTGCTTCTGTTTAAGTCACCTTTATTTCACTTAGTATTTCATCCACCTCTCTTTATTTCATCACATAGACATTTTATTATCTCACATCACCACAAGAAGAAGGGTGAATGCAATTGCAGATGATATTTTGAGGGAGAGACTACATTCACATAACATTTGTTTCAGTATATTGTTTTTATTAGTTATTGTTATTACTCTCTCACTGTACTGAATTTATAAATTAAACTTTATCACAGATATGTATACACAGAAAAACATGTAGTATATATAGAATGAATTACTACCTGTGGTTTCAGGCATCCACTGGGAGGGGGGTCTTGGAATATACCCCTGTGTACAGTGTGGATCATTGTACAGTCAATTCTGTGTTGTTGCCATCCTAAGAGGCTTTAGCATAAGCTGTGGTGAGGTGTCAAAGAAAGGAAACGTATATTTTAATTAGCATCTGTTGATCAGCTAATCCTAGAAATAGCTCAAAGGAAGTGCAAGGCATTTCTCCTTTCAAATTAACCAGAAACCTCCCATAAATCCTTGCTCTCCTAACATATGTGTTGGGGGAGGTTTCCTGGGTGTGAGTCCTGGTTGGAACAGTTACTAGCTGTGTGACTTTAGGCAAGTTGTTAAATATTTCTAGGCTTCAGTTTCCACACTCTTAGAGAAACTGAAAGAGAGAATGGATATGAAGTGTCTAGTATGGCAGTTGGTATATTTTAAAATACCTGCATGGCCAAAAGTAAAAACTGTTAGTCATAATTAGTTATCATTATAAATATTCCATTAAGGTCTACAAAACTGACTATCCTAGAAGGCATTAGAGCATGTATCAACAACAGAGATGACCCATCAGGAACTAAGGTATTAAAAATGCATTCATTTTTAAATCACCACCAAATGAAATCTTTGGTAACTATGAAAAGTTGTGAAGATTCTAAATCAGGGGTCCTCAAATTTTTTAAACAGGGGGCCAGTTCACTGTCCCTCAGACCGTTGGAGGGCCAGACTATAGTTTAAAAAAATAACTATGAACAAATTCCTATGCACACTGCACATATCTTATTTTGAAGTAAAAAAACAAAACGGCAAAAACACCTGCATGTGGCCCGTGGGCCGTAGTTTGAGGACGCCTGTAAATGGACTTGATACTAGGTTCTCACAATGAGAATTTATTATCTATTTTATATAATACTCAGTTTTAAGGTCCTTTGTATTACTTTGAAAGAAAATTTTACTGTGAAAAATATCCTAATACCTATTTATAATCTCTCAATATTTTCTCTTCAAGTTATCAATTGTATATATATTGGAAAACATTTGTTTTAATGCCTTGGAAGCAAAAAAAAACAAAAAAAAACTTACAGATGACATCAATGGTTTCCCATTCCCTTACTCTTATGCTTTTCCCTTAAATCTGAGAAATAAAAACAAAATTATAACTATTTTGATGAATGGTCAGTACATCAAGACAGCAAGACTTCCTCTCTTCCTAGAATCAAGAAGCCACAGATCAAATGGAACAATAGAACACATCCTTGGGATTCATGAGGAAAACATTCCAAGAACTCGGAATCTAACATTCCCGAACAAAACTATAGCATAACGTTTCCTTAATAAAATATAGCAGAACGTAAGGGGCCCTATGTGACCTTGGAGAGCTCATCATATAGACATGTAAGTGCAGTAATAATATCTGATAGTTACAGAGCCCTAACTGGAGGCCATCACCATCTCAAGCCTCCTCTCATCCTCACAACCATTTCATGAAGTGGGTGGTATTGTTACTGTTCTCACTTGAAAGGGGAGAAACCTGAAGTACAGAGAGGTTAGGCAGCTCACTCTAGAGGACTGCTAAGTGGCGGTGGTGAAATGTTCGCCCAGGCAGCCTGGTTCCAGGGAGCATGCAGGCACTGTGCTCTTCTCCCTCCGAAACACAGTCCTTCAGGAAGCCATGCCACAGGTCAGCTCCCAGGCCTGGTGCTGGGCTGAGTCCTGTGCAAAGCCTTGGGGCAGTGCAGATAGTGGGCTGCCAGCCGCCCACTAGTGAGAGCCTCTTCCCGTGACCCTAATCCATCCCCGCAAAGTTTGTCCCGAGCTCAGCGAACCAGCAGCACTTGCAAAAGACTCACAACTGGGGGGATTATATCTGTGAGTCTCAAGAGTCTTCCATCTGTATAATGATGAACTTATAGTTAGAATTTGGTGAAAGCAAGTTCTATAATAGATCTGTTTTTAAAGAAAAACAAACTTAAAAATGTCAAATAATGAAATTCATTAACGTTTTGTAAGTTTATTTTCTCATATTTGTGAAATATAGATGAAGAAATAAGTTTATGTCTTCTTTCTTCCTCCCTCCCTCCCTCCCTCCCTCCGTCCCTCCCTTCCTCCCTTCCTTCCTTTCTTTCTTTCATCATACCATAGACCAGTGGTTGGCAAACCGTGGCTCGCGAGCCACATGCGGCTCTTTGGCCCCCTGAGTGTGGCTTGAGTGTGGCTTGGCGTTAGAACCATTTCTTCAAAATAGACTCACCCAGGCCGAAAACAGACTTCTGCGCATGGGCCACGAAGTTTCAATCACATTGTACGTGTGCACCCGCACGTGGTATTTTGTGGAAGAGCCACACTCAAGGGGCCAAAGAACTGCATGTGGCTCGAGAACCGCTGTTTGCCGACCACTGCCATAGACCATGAGAAGCCTCTAGAACTGAATGGACAGAATAGGGCTATTGAGAGAGTAGGTGAAGCTTTCGGTGAGAACAGAAAACCACATTTCTATTTCTCTTGCTGTTTATCTTTTCTCTTTCTTTACACCTATAGGGAGGAGCTTGAGCATTTTTTCCCTTTGGAATAAGCTTCCTCTCCACTCCTAGACATTGAGTGTTAGTAGTGATTATTCTATTCTGTCTCCATTCTGGCCAGTGTTTTAGCACACCCTGTCCTTCTACTCCTCTGTCCTCAGAAATATAAGACCCTTTTCCTAAAGGATGCTGGTGTCCTAAGGACAAATCTTATATGAAACTTACACTGTGTTCTTGATCATTGGGCTGTACATATTATTAGCAACTGCTAGGTCAGAAAGAAGAAATTCCTGACCAGTTGATTACTACAGGGAAGTTACAACATAGAAAAAATATATATGATGTTCTAACTTATTATATTTTTTTCAAACACAACCATACTAAATATGGTTCCTGGCTGGATACAGAATAAAACACATTTTCAAAACACCTATTTGGCATATTTCAACAACATTTGAGCCAAAAAGTCCAACCCTGTAAACATCTAAGGTTTCAGAGACATTTTGTTCTTTCATGCAGTATACTCGGTCAAAAATCACTAAATAGAACCTTTCTTTTTGGATAAAGTTTCACTTTTTTGAAAATAAAATAACATTGTGCCAATTTTTACTTGTCAGTATAATTTTAAAAATCATTATTAATAAAAATAAACATTTAAGTGTTTACATTTTCTTTTATTATTTATTTATTTATTTAATATTTTTATTGATTTCAGAGTGGGAGAGAGATAGAAACATCAATGATGAGAGAGAATCATTAATTGGCTGCCTCCTGCACATTCCCTACTGGGGATCAAGCCAACAACCCAGGCATGTGCCCTTGACCAGAACTGAACTGGGGACCTTTCAGTCTGCAGGCTGATGCTCTATCCACTGAACCAAACTGGCTAGTGCAGTGGTCGGCAAACTGCGGCTCGCAAGCCACATGCGGCTCTTTGGCCCCTTGAGTGTGGCTCTTCCACAAAATACCACGTGCGGGCGCGCACGTACAATGCGATTGAAACTTCGTGGCCCATGCGCAGAAGTCGGTTTTCAGCCTGGGTGAGTCTACTTTGAAGAAGTGGCGTTAGAACACTCAATGGGCCAAAGAGCCGCATGTGGCTCGCGAGCCGTAGTTTGCCGACCACTGGGCTAGTGCTACATTTTTCTTTTAATCAGACATTATTGTTTGCCCAAAGAACTTCTCTCCTTGAAATGCTTACTTTGCAAGTTATCAATTGTTCTACACTGAATTGCAATTGCTTATAGATTCCTTTTCATGCTTTTTGACTGACACTATACTTAAATAACAAATTTTATTCCTTGACTGGTAACTCAGAAAAATAAGGCACATGTATGAATAATATATATTTGCTAATTGATCTTCATATGGTCAATGTTATTTGATCAACTGGATAATAAATATTAGAAGACAATATTGAGGCTTGTAAGACCATACTTTCAATGAGGTATGACATGTACCTACTATATTGTTAGTATAATTTAGGTATATTGTTCTAGAGAGATGGTATGGAACTGTTAATAATAAAATGTTTTCATTGCATGCCTAACCCTGTGAGAGAGACTTAATTGGAGGTATCCTCAATATCTGCATACCTAGAGCTATGTGAGCAATTGTAATTACCAATAAAATGACAAGTGAATGGTCAAAATATTTGGGAGTATATAAAGCTAAGAGCTTAGATATTTTTGCCTCAGGATGACCCAGATGGAGATACATAAGAGATTTGAAAGTTGGTTTTATTCTTATGACTCAAACCTTTATAGTACTGATATAGTCAAGGAATTTTTTAAAAGGTATCAAAATTATTTCTCTTGAATAATGTGCCATTATGCTTATAATCCAGGCTAGTAATGTAATAAATATCATTTAATGAGCACATATTGTATTAGGCATTTTACCAAGTGATTCACATACATTGTCTAACTGAATCTGCACAAAGATTTTATTTTTTTCAAATAATTAATTTTAAATTAGATCAACCGAAGGAATTGTACGCATGCATATAAGCATAACCAATGGATACAAGACACTGGGGGGGGGGGGCAGGTGAGGGCATGTACTGGGGGGTAGGGGAGGCTGGGGGGAGGTCAATGGGGAAAAAAAAAAGGAGATATATGTACTACTATTTGTAATACTTCAAACAATAAAAATAAATAAATAAATAAATTTAATGGACTTAAAGTCTAAGAAAGTTTAAATAATTTGTCTCAGGATTACAACTAACAAAGATCAGAATCAGGATTCTGATCAAGTTTTGTTTGATTTAACAGCCTTTGGCCCTTCTATCTATGCAGCTACTTCTCCAGGATAAAAATATTATCACTTTAGGTACCACATAAAACACCAATGACCAATTTGCCAAAGCCAGGCCGCACACACAGATATACAGCAAGAAAGCACTACATAGAGTTAATAAATTAAATCTCCATGTACATCTGGGAAATGCCATCAGACTCATATGTCTGGATATGTATTGTCCCCTGATCAGAATAGGCATCACAGATAATGAGAAGGTAAGGGGAGATTTGACACCAACATGACATCAAGCCCCAGAGGACTGAAAACAAATCCTATATAATAAAACCCTAATATGCAAATCGACTGAATGGTGGAACAACTGGTCACTATGATGCATACTGACCACCAGGGGGCATATGCTTAACGCAGGAACTGCCCCCTGGTGGTCAGTGCACTCCCACAGGGGGAGCCCCACTTAGCCAGAAGCCAGGCTCATGGCTGGTGAGTGCAGTAGTGATGGAGTGGGCCTAAGCTGGCAGGTGGACATCCCCCAAGGGGTCCTGGACCGTGAGAGGCACAGGTCAGGCTGAATAACTCTCCTCCCCCCCCCCCCCCCCCAGTGCACGAATGTTGTGCACTGGGCCTCTGTGCAAGATTAAGGAATACTTTTTACAAATGTAAATAATTATAGGCAAGCCTTATGAGTATTTCATATTAAACCAGTCAGTCATTATAAAACCTTCAATTGAATAACTTTGGAATCAGTGGAAGTAAAACATTTATAACTCAATTCATTTCAAAGTTTGGTCTCTTTTTCTCCTAGAAATCTAGTGCTTCCTCTGCTGTCCTGATGACTAATATTCTAGTCACTTAAGAGACCAGTCTTAAGGATAATGCACATTAAACCATCTAATCTAATTTTTGAATCAACTTGAATTCCAGAAAGTATAGTAAAATATGTATTAGTTTGTTTATATTGGATCACATTGTCACCAATTTAAATGCCTCCCATATTTATAGGATCGTATAAATCATGAGTCTGAGTCTTTAAAAATTGATTTAACTGATTTGGTATTATTTTAAAAATTATTATAAAAACTATTGTTCCCATGATAAGATTTTATGAAGCTCCAGATCTGATGTTCAAGGATGGAGAGGACTCAAGACACATCATGAGCATTTGAGATAAAAATAATGATAATCCCTTCCAGAGTAACACCTCAGACCAGCAGAAAAGCCCATCTCTCTCTCTCTCCCCCGCTCTCACTTCCCCAGGTTTTTAACCTACATATTAGACATAAACCATGTGAGCATTGCTTTCTTTGGAAGGTTATCACCATTGTAAATTTTATGCTAGTTATCATACAACAAGAGTGAGATGATTAATCAAATATTTTAAATGGCTAAGAGCTTTCACTTTAATGGATTTATTTCATTACTGAGAAGAGACTGGCAAAGCTCAATGACCTTTAGACCAGAGTCTCTCGCTCTTTAATGGCCATCGGAGTCATCTGGGGGGGCTTGTTCAAGCTTTCATTGCTGGCCCTCCCCAGATATCCCAGTTCCCTCAGACTGAGGGAAGCCCCAGAATTTGCTTCTCTAACAAGTTCCCAGAGGAGGGCTGGCAGACCACATGCTGAGTAGCAATTTTCAAATGATAGTTAAATGCCATTTCTTCTTGTGTAAATTTAAAGGTATAAGCAAATAAAAGGAAAGAAAATGTCCGAGATAAATATTAACTGCCAAATTTTTATAGATATCATTAAATCCATAAAAACTCTATTTCCACCTCACACAAACTTTGGAAATGTTAACAATTTTCATTCCGTAAGTAAATGAAACCCTTAGTGTGTTTGAAGCATGGCTTATCTCAATATTTTAAGGTTTCACCTCATTAGCAATCATGCCAAATCCAGAAATACTTCCATCCTATTCTGAAACAACAACAAAATCCACTCTTATGATGTATGCAAAGTCATTCTGCATGTTACTATGGTGAATCTTCCTTTATAAAACCAAGTAAATTCCCTTTGGATGATGGTAACAACTATTGCATAGAAAATGGAGTTTTTGTTTATGTTAATCTATCCCTATTTTTCCTTTTTCTGTAACAACAATACTTTGAAAAAATATTGAAAAATGTGGAAAATAAAGATCATAGTTAGAGTAGAAAGAGGTCAAAAGAAAAAGCAAAGTGTATTGTTATATAACACCTGCAATTTACTTTAAAAGATTTCAGCATAAACAGTGTGAACTTAAAGTACAAGTTAGTTCAAGCTTCACTTCTGGGCTGCTTTAACAGCAAATCCACTCTCCATTTTGTTAGTTAACATTATTTCAGAATGGCTACCCTTCTGAGGTATTTTGTAGAAAGACCAGTTCTCTGGGCCTTGGACAACATTTCAGGCTTCTGCTAATAGAACCCTAAATTAACACACTGACTATTGTTTATTAGTATGACGGCTTTCATTGGTGAAATTAAAGGCCTTCGAGATCCATGCACTGACTAAAATACAAAAATCTAGGAACGTCAGCCGCAGGCAACGAGGAGCCCTTAAGGATCTTGTAACAAGAACTTGGCTTCTCGTTGTCTAATTCTAGACAAGCCAAGGGTCATCGAATCCTCCCTCAGGAAGATTGTTATGTCTGTCTCAAAATAATAGGGTTCGGGAGATTTACAGATCAGGCTGCATAAACTGGGACTTGCTGGATAATGAATGCTTTGTTAATATATGTTGTGAACCTTGCTTTCATTATATGCTGGTAGCAAAATTGTAGGGGAGTATCTAATCACCCCCCAAAAAATCTTTTCAGGAGCAGCTGTAATTATAAATAGAAAGGACATAAGCATTGTTTATGACCATAAGTTCAGGTCAAATTGTAATATTTAGTAGAATCATCCAGTTTGCAACCATTAAGTGTCCTCTTTGGTTGCCTTTTGCTCTAGTTGTCTTCTTATATGTTTAAGACAAACTCATTTTCTTTCTCAAGAATGCAACTGAATAGAATAATAACTGAGCAAATAAGCTGAACAATCTTATATCAGAACAAGACATAATAAGCTAATTTTGTAGCAATCTGCAATTTTCAATAATTTGTAGTCAATGAAAGTTGTCAGAACTTTGCAAAATGTTTCATAAAATTATCCTAACGGGGTGATTGTGTAAAGATCATTTCTTCTAGATTAGGACACAGCCTGAAGTAGTTTGCTAAAGTGAAAAACAAACAAGTAAAAATGAATAAGCGAAATGAATTGAGATCATGTCTTAAAAATTCGTGCAAGTTTTGTGCTTCATTTTGACTCTATGTTTTTAACATATAAATGTTTTAAGTCATTTCCAACTTAAACACATTTTCATTTTGAGTTTATGTGATGTTGCAGGCATTTGTCATTAATGGCCTTTAAGTGAACAGTAGTTCTTATATATCCAACCCAAGGAAGGGGGTGCTGAGAAGTGGTGCCAGGAATAAATCTTGATTTTAGGGGATTTCTTTCATTCCGACTCTCTTCTTCCTTAGAAAAGTGATACATAGATAGTAAATTCTAGGCGTCGTGCCAAATTAGCAACCTTTAAGATGATCCTTGGAATAGAGCTTGATTTTAATCATGCTTAGGCGCAAGCAATGGAGGAGGACACTTAAAGCGGATGAATTTGCTTAGACTCAGTTTTGGAATTTAGAGAACCTTCCTTGCTTACAGAAACTTTATCAAGCTTCCATTAGACCCACAGAACTCGGACTTTTGATGGATATAAAGTTATGGTTAAAGAGCAATTCCTCGACTCTTCTATAGTATGTATGAGTTATTGTGGAAGAAGGAATGAGATAGGAGTTGAAAAATTAAAAAAGGCCTCACTAATAAAGTCCTTTTCTATGAGGATAGGTGAACTGGCCTCATTCTCTGTGATTGATCCCTTAGGGCTGAAGTCACACCTGTTAATGATAACTTAGAGGTAGGACTACTACAGCCATCACTAGTGTTGGAGGGTTTGTTTGTTTTGTGTTTATCAGATGCCTTGGGCACATTTACCATAGTTTTTCCCAAAATGCATGAAAAGAAATCGGCAATGATTTAAAACCACTGGACTTAGTATCCAACATCTTACATTTAGTAATTAGCATTCTTTTATTCTTTTGAGACCACAGCGTGTTTAGGTAGGCAGCTTTACATACGCAAATATCCTTAAATGAAACGAGGAGGAGTGTTTTTGCCTCCGGGGACAGCTGTAGCTACTCTCTGCTCTGGGAATAAAACTTTACAGAAAAGTACAGACTTCCCTTAGTTGAGCACAATTACATGGTAACCATCTATTAATGTTTCCCTTTTTCCAAGTCATGGATTTCATGTGAAAATTACATTTTACTCCATTCAGTTGGCAGAGAAACATCCTTTTTATCTGAAAGATATTAAGTGTATAACTGTTAATGTTTTCTTGTATGATTTTCAAGCTGTCTAAATTTGGGCATGTGAATGTAACACATGCACGCCACATGCATAATGAAAGGTTCTTTGCTATATTTATTTCTTGATATTGGCTAATGCAAGTTGCATATGAAATTCTAAATAAGCCATGTTGATTTATCTGCAAAACTGCCAACAAAGCTCAAATCAGCAGTTTGCTTGTTTCATTTTCCTAATCATTGATAGTGTCACTAAAACAGGAATTGCTCATCCGGCATCACAGTGAGAAAGGAAGGGAGGAACAATGGGGGAGGAGGAGGAAGAGGAGGAGAAGCAGGAAAGAAGGAGAGATAGTAAAAAAGAGAAGGTGGAGGGGGAAAGTGATAGGAAGAAGAGGGAGGATCAGGCAGAAAAGTTGTAGAAGGAAGTAGGTGACCAGGAGCAGACAGAAGATTGATTAGTGTTTCCCATGCACTTCAAAGACATCACTAGTTCGAAAGAGAGGATAGGGAAAAAGCAAAAATAAGGCACTGAAACACCCCAAACTGCACATGAACCCCTTCAGAGCAAGTGAAAACAACAGATAAGTAAACTTTCTATAACCATCTGAGGAATGGACACATATTTATTTATTATTTTTATTAAATTTATTGGGGACATTTAAAAAAACTGACAGCTGGCATGTTAGAAATGACTCATATTTAGAGTAATTGGTTTTGTTGGTTTTGTTCAAAGAATTTCAATTTCACTTTTACTTTCTAATAAGAACATTTCTAAGTGTTAAAGTTAAAAGCTGTAAATAAGACTAAATGGATATGCCATAAGATTAGAGGTACAGTACCGCTTTCAGCATGGCCATAACAATTTAACAAATTAGCCTAGAGCTAATATAAATTCTAAGTTTGTATTACAAATTGAGTGGAGCTCACTTATACTGTTACAAAAAAGACTTTAGTAAAAGTTTTTAAAAAACACAGGAGAAACAACATATTGGAACCAAGATAAGTCTTGGTAAATTAGATAACATAGCTTTTATTTTCCTCTTTATAGTTAATAATTTTTCTAAGTTTGTAGGTAGGACATGCAATTCATCTCTCAAATATCTGTGCATATAAATAGCTAAGCATATTTTATAGCTTCATGAATATATGACTCCTTGAATGTTCTAATTCAGGTCTTCATCTGTACTCTCTTTGTCAGTAACGACTTATAAAACTCAAAGAAAACTCTTGCATGCTACCGTGAAAGGAGGAAATCTGACTTGTGTTGAACCTCACTTTAATTTTGACAACCTAATTGAACTATATGAAAGTGAGAACAAAGTGAACAGTACTTTTATGTGCTTTTATTTGATTGGAACATTAATAGAACTTGTTTTCACTTGTAATCCTTTTCACATCTGAACTTTTTTTCACCTGTAAACCCAAAAACACATTGCTCAGTGAATTATGTAAAGTTTAGCTAATGTTTAGCTTAAATAGAATTGAGTTGTTTTAATTCTTTGTTCTGAGACTCTTATTTATCACATATGTCTACATTTCACCTTTTCAACTCTTTTCTTATAAACTACGGTAAGACACTACTGCATAAATATATAGTTATATATGATAGGTATATGGACTTTGATAGGTTGGATTTTTTATTTTATTAATATGAAAATAATGATTATTTCATGATAACATTTTCTATTTCATCAAAACGTTGTGTGGTAGATGTCATCTGGAATGCTATGTCCAGACAGTGGTGAGCTCAAGGGCTCATCTCAGGATGCTAGCGTTATTACTCAGAGAGGAACAAAGGATTTCCAGTCTGACCTTGAGATCTTAGACCTGGGATTTGGATGTTTCCCTTTTACTCATAAGCAATTAGGCTTCCAGGGACTAATGCTATCTCCTAGGTTATTGGTTAGAAATTGATTCACAGTGAGAAAGATGACAAAGAAAGGGCATTAAGCATTCAAGCTCCCTCGTCACTCCATTATCTTCTTTGAGTCAGAGTTAAAGAACTATTCCAAATAAATGTTCTCTGATTTCTTGTTTTTTTAAAATTTCCTTCTCATGTTGTTCGCTGAATATGGGTCAGCAGGGAAACATGCTTTCTAAGACATTGAGGGCCAGGTTAGATGGAAATTCTTCTTAATATAGGCTTCCAGATAATTTCAGCAAGGGTAAAGGATTGCTTGCTCTGGCAATTGGATGCCTTGCCTAGAAGCAACATGTTACCTCCATCCATATTTTATCAGTCAAATAAAGAAACACAATCTCACTTAATTTCAACAAGGGCAGCAAAATGCAGTTCTATCAAAGGTGTATGAAAGAAAGATAATCAGAATATTTATGGACATCCCTAATGACCACAAAACTCAAAGTGGATCTTCAGAATGTTAGGTAATCACATGCATCCTTACCCTCCCTAAACCTAAAAAGAATTTATGGGTCTGATAAGATAATTGTGCTATGGGACTTAACATCAATTAACCAGAGAGAGTGATATTTTAACTAGATAAAGATTGCAAAGGGAAAGTAGATTAAAACTGAACACTAACTTATTTGTAAAATGTTATTGTATATTTGACTATGGATACATTCATTTGGTTAAAATACAATGAGATTTAAAAGGCATGCATTAGTATGTTTAATTTTCACTTTGTCCCTGTTTTATTCCTAACCCATAAATAACCATTATTATTAGTTTCTTGTGTATTCTTTCAGCTTGTCTTTCTGCCTTTTTCACTTCACAATATATTCTGGAGGATTTTTCCTATATCACAACATAATCTCCATTGCTTTTTAGAGCTGCAAGGCATTCTACAGAGTGATTATTCCACAAAGGATACTTGGTTGTCTCCATTCTTTGTTTGCCACAATAATCTTACAAATCTCATTTCTTATGTGTGTGGGTTGTAAGGGAAAAATACCTTTGATGGAAATTGTTGTGTAAAAGGGCAAATGGATTTTTATATTTAGTAGATATTTCCAAGTTGCTTTCCATATATGATAAGTTTGGCACAAATTTTTAATCAAAGTGCATTGGAAGTTTTTAAATGTTTGCCATTCTCATACATAAAAATTGTCAATTTCATCAGAAATCAATTAATTAAAGAGCCATTGACAAGTTGGAGATTCAAAAAAATATTCTTAGACATATATACTCAATGAACTTGAGGTTGGAAATCCTTGAGTAATCTCTATGCACTCCACCAACAACCTAATGTTGAATATAGAGTTAACTTCTACCCTCTCTCAGGATTCTGCCATAGCTTGAGAAAGCCATTCTGTTTGAATATGTTGAAATATTGTTACCTCTTCTCATGACTCCATTAAAGAATGAACATTACTCATTTCCTTGAAGTTTTAAAATAAATCATAGTGACCCCAGAGCAGGTGAGGACATGAATTGCTGATATCAGCCTGGTGATGGGAGAGGGAATGTGAGAGGAGGTGGAATCCATTCACCCTTCCCTTCCTCCCTCACAAATGCCCCTTTCTTTCTCTGTTTTAAGTTTCCAAATAAAGCCCTCCTATATTTAAAGCTACAAGCCTCCCTTTTTCTCCTTCCAATAGGAAGCTCCCTCACAGACCTTCCAAAATTCACAAGCATTGATTTCTTGGTAAGACATTATTAGATTCTACACCCCTGTTTATCGTCATCTGGGAGGCCAAGAACAAGGATTCTAAAGTTCTCTGAAGTTCAACTACTGGCACAGTATCTGGTGTAGGCATCACTTTCTGACAAAATTCTTTTTGTGTTCAGGTAACTGTTGGAAGTAAAAAGCATCCCAGCAGCAACAAATAAATAAATCATTCAGATATCATATTTTAATTAGAAAATTGTTAATCAGCACCTAGTCACTTTAAAAGTGACTCCAGATAAAAGCAGGTTTATATGGGCAAACATCCTTCTGTAAGAAATAAACATTTCACATTGTGGCAGTGTTGTCCTCCCTTATTTGATCCACCATCCAAAAATATTGTTCAGCTCTCAGGGTTACCTATTAGTGTTGTTGAATAAATAGGTCACATTTCCTCAGATCAATCACTGATTCATTTTGTATTTTCCTTATTTATTCATTAATTTATTCCTTTATTGAACTACTAGTGACCCAGCGTGTGAAATTGCGCGAGACCTAGACCCGTGGGAAATTGCGCGAGACCCAGGACCCCAGAGTCCCACTAGCGCTGCAGGACTCCCCCGAGTCCCAGTGTGCCCAGGGACCCAGAGTCAAGTCGCTGCCCACTGACGCACGCCTCGCCACACACGCAGCCCCACCCACCCGCACATGCCTTGCCATGCTCCCATGCACACAGCCTCCTGGTGACCGGTCTTTGGTCGTTACGGCGTTATGACCACTGGGTTTTTAATATATAAATGTTGGATCTATCCTTTATCTGCAGAGTCTAGCACAGAGTCTGGAATACAGTAAACCTCTAATGCTATTGACTGACAGACTAAATATATGAATTAATAAATTATTTTTAATTCATTTAGGTAGAGTTAATTGAAAGAATATGTGTGCTGACCTGGCCGGTGTGCTCAATGGATAGATCCTGAGGACTGAAGGGTCTCGGGTTCAATTCCCATCAAGGGTACATATCTCAGTTGCAGGCTTGATTCCCAGCCCTGGTTGGGAGGCAACCAATCAATGTTATTTCTCTCACATCAATGTTTCTCTCTTTCTGTCTCTCCCCCTCCCTTCCACTCTCTCTGAAAATCAATGGAAAAAAATATCCTCTGGTGAGGATAACAAAACAAAACAAAAAAGAAAAAATATGTGTGCTTGCTTTACCTCATGCTGATATGAAGTCTTCTACCAGTAGTGGGAAAACAGATTCGAATTTCTTCCATAAAATCAGTGATTGAAAGGAAGAAGAAAATGACGAAGAAAGGATTTTTTTTTTAAATCGATTTCATAGAGGAAGGGAGAGGAGAGATGGTATGAGATAGCACTGGACAATAACAATGGACATTGGCCATCAACAGTGTGCACATACCTACCCAGAGAGTATTATTCCTGTCTCTACCTCTCCATATGCATATCACAAAAATACTTTAATTGAATGTCTTTGGTCTTTGATGATTTGAACACTACTCCATATGCATGAGTTATATATTTTCTTTCTCCATGGAGAGGTTTTTAGTAATGACATTGTAAGGGGAGAAAGAATAAAAGAACTCTATTGAATAGTTATGGTTGAAAAATACAAAGTAATTATTATAGCATCTCATTTTCCTCCTTTGATTTACACTTTTCGTTTCTCTGCTCTCTACTTACAACTTACGAATATTTTAAGAAGCCAAGAGGGATATTATGACCTCATTATGTGGTTTAGTGCTTGGGGAGTTTTTGAACTAGGTAATCAAGACAGGAAGGCTTGAATTCTGGGTTGCTAAGAAGCACAACAGAATGAGAATGAAGGTCAGTAAAGATCCATTTTTAACACAATTGTTGTAGTGTCAGTTTTGAAAGAGCAATGCTGATTTATTTCTGTTTAGTCTAATCACTATTATAGAAAATCATTACACAAAATATTTGCAGTCCCAGAATTGTGGTAAATTTTATATTTTTATTATGATCAACCCTATAAAATACAAAAGAAATAAAGAGTCCATGTTATTGAGAAATTTGATCTGTATCATCATCCTCTGTGGCTTTGGAAAAATACCTAATTTCTTTGGACTTGTTGCTGTGAAATATATATTAGAGAGAGAGGAAAGGAGAGGGGGAGAGAGAGGGAAACATCAATGTGAGCGCGTAATATCTCTGAGCTGCCTCCTGCACACTCTCTTCCAGGCAAGTGCTCGGACTGGGAATCGAACCAGCAACTTTTCATTGCTCGGGACGAGACACAACAACCTGAGCCACACCGGCCAGGGTGCTGCAATATGTTTAAAGAAATAATGCTAATCCTATATAATAAAAGGGTAATATGCAAATTGACTCTAAAGGCAGAACGACCAGTTGTTATGATGCACACTGACCACCAGGGGGCAGACGCTCAACACAGGAGCTGCCCCCTGATGGTCAGAGCGCTTCCACAGGGGGAGCGCCGCTCAGCCAGAAGCTGGCTCATGGCTGGCCAGCGCAATGGCAGTGGCGGGAGAGGCCTCCATGGCGGCGCTAAGGATGTTCGACTAAGCTGTTAGTGGGACATGCAAGAGGGCACAGGCCAGGCTGAGGGACTCCCCTGAGTGCACGCATTTTCGTGCACCGGGCCTCTAGTTGTAAATAAAGACAACCATATTGTGCTATTTTTTTCCTTTCACTGGGGGAGATTCAATAAATGTTTTTTGCCTTTGTTGTGTAACAAACTTTGCCTGAACACATTTCTTTGAGATAAAATTTGATTTTCTTGGAGACCCTTACACCTATTTTGCACTAAATTGCATCATCATATTATGTCAATATCACTGCCAAAAGATGGGGAGGGAGATGGAAAATCAAATTAGAAGAGCAAAGAAAAAATAAGTCAAGAAACACAGCTTTCCAAGCTTTCTTCTAAATTTATTTCCCAACAATTTCTCTGGGCAAAGTGATCAAGTTGGATAAATTTAGACTCAAATTAACTTTCATTGTAGTCTCCAAATTCCACTCTGAAACTCTAATTTTAATAAATATAAATGCTGCCATAAGAATTGCAAACATATTTATGTGCTCATTGGAAATGCCATCACATTGATACTTTTTATCTTAAAAATAATTCAGACACGAAGTATACTTTTAAGGATTCAAACTTATGGACCACTCCCTTGATTAAAATAAATATATAGCTATTGATTTACCACCTTTAGTTAAAATTGTTGAGAGCAACTAACTTACTTGAATTTGTTTTTCAGAGCAGACATGCGATTAGGAATTGGTAAAGGTGGTACCTCTGAAAACTAATCTAAGATAGCTTTCAGATCATAGGGATAACTTCCTTTGGCATCACGTCAGGATATCATTGGCCTAAGCAAGTTTCCAAAGGCTGAGGACCAACTTCATCACATCTTGGATTTAAAATATTACCCTTTTGCCAATCATCTGGGAGTCATTGAAATAATAATTTAAATAAATGAAATATTCCTTAAAAAATCTAAAATCAGATTCACATTTTGTTTCAAATACATTTAGCTCTGTGGTTTATATGTTATAAAGTTATTCTTGGAAAATTATTGAGAAATCATTTTTATCTCTCAAACCACAGAGGATGTACAATTCCACACCCTAAAGACTTTGAGTATGAGGACTTCCTGTAGCTCAAGCTAAGATTTTTCCATTGCTTTTGACCTGGAAACCCCTTAGGTAATCCTTTCCCCCAGCACCACTGTTATCATTTTGCAAAATATAAAGGATGAAAATGTGAGGAAGAGAAACTAACAGTAACAATATTACGACACATGTTTTTAAAAAACCATAATGCGTTGTCATTCAGCCCACACAGATACAAAACTGAACCCTGACAATGGAGAATGTATACGGGGTGTTCACAATGGTTTTCATTGGCCCTCGGTAAGTTAGCTGTTATTGTTATAGTTGTTGACTGAGTTTTAGACTACTTCCTGTTCTGATATATATTATTTTATTGCCTTTTTGAGTTATTTTAAATATTATTTTCAAAGTCAAGTATTGTGTATAAATAATACACCATTTCATAAAATCCTATCATTTTACATATGAGTAATCTGTCTTGTAAACGATAATTATTTCTTACTTATTTAGACAATACATTTTTTTATTTGAAAAATATTTTGCTCATATAAATAACACTCTGGTGAATATGGATGATCTGTAAATATATCCCATAGCTGTCACTGCAGACCCCATGATTCTTTTGCTAACTGTATAATTTATTGTTAAATCACCTTGACTCAACCTCAGAATTGCTTAACTAACTTCTTAGGATTCCACAAAGGCCACAGTCTTAAACCAAATATGAGTGTTTGAGTTTAAAGCATAAAAATATAATCCCTAAAGTGTAGCTTCTTATTGATTTGTAGGAAAAAAAGAAAAGATTTCTTTAGAAGGAGGAGGGTGTGTTTTTTTTTTCTTGCTTATTTTTTTTCTCTTTGCTTTAGTCTTAAATAATGTGCCTTTCTGCATTTTCATAATAATTTAAGTGATTTTTAAAAAAGTTTTCTAGAAATAACTTAGAGTTTTATGAAGATTGGGTTTGTCCTTGGACATTTTCTTAATAGCATTGTGAACTGCCTCTTCTATATTTCTGACTTACTGCATGTCTCTCTTTTACTACCCCAACAGGAATATAAGCTAACTGAGGGCAGAGGCAATAACCTGGCATTATAGATATTCCCCTAAAAGACAAGGCAGTGCTTTGCAAATAATATATTTCTCTGAATTCTTGTCAAATGTTCTGATGGTTTATCTTAACCTTGTTCCTCCAATTCACAAAAAGTTTCCTTGCCCATTCTACTGCCGAACTCACATCATGGGAGCTTAATCGGAGTAAGGTTAGCTGTGACTAGGATTCCACATTGAGAGTTTCATTGCAGATGCCCACATAATCTCATTCCCGCAACTCTCTTCTCTATCACCAAATCTTCCAGTTGGGAAGTATATTCCTCTTGATTGTAAACACACACCTTTGTGTGAAAGAAACAAAGACGGGGCTGGATGCAATGGTGTGCTGGCGGCTGCTTTACTGATTCGTCAGAGCCCATTGTGCTCACCCTCCTCTCAGCTCCACTTTCAACGGTGTCTCGTGGGTAGTTTGAAATTACACATGGGAATCAGCAAACACTACAAATCGGGGCTCTCCCTCTGCACCAGGAATGTCAGTGGTTAAACATTTAACAGCATGCCACCGCCTACACGGTATCCATAACTACCCGCCTTTTGTGATTGATAAAAATGCAGCGAAAGATGTTGCTTCTGCTCATACAAAAAAAAAACTTTTACGAGGAGATGCTGGGGACGATGTTGGTAATCAACAT
Source organism: Cnephaeus nilssonii (assembly GCF_951640355.1). Classification (NCBI taxonomy): domain Eukaryota; kingdom Metazoa; phylum Chordata; class Mammalia; order Chiroptera; family Vespertilionidae; genus Cnephaeus; species Cnephaeus nilssonii. The sequence goes on along the minus strand of NC_137083.1, from coordinate 20,136,519 downwards.
TTTGAGAATTTACTATATCTCCTGCCCTTTTTTAAGTTCTTGAAATACATTAATCTATTTAATCCTCACAACATAATAAAACAGATATCATTTCACTTATATGTGGAATCGAAAGAACAAAATAAGTTGAACAGGCAAAACTGGACAGACTCATACACACAGAGACCAGACTGGTGGTTGCCAGAGGGGATGGGTGTTGGAGGACTATGTGAAAAAGGTAAAGGGATTAAGAAGTACAAATTAGTAGTTATAGAATGGTTATGGGAATGTAATGTGCAACTTAAGGAATATAGTCAATAATATTATAATAACTATGTATGGTGCCAGGGGTACTGGGAATATTAGGGAACACTTTGTAAAATATATGATTACCTAACCACTAGTCTGTGTACCTGAAACTAATACAAAATGATATTGAATGTAAACTGTAAAAGAAACGATATGTAGAGGAAAATCCTTTTGTTAATCCCACTTGCTAGATGGCGGAACAAGGCCTACATAAGGACACAGTGATAATAAACAACACAAGAAGGATAGTTGCTATACAGTTATAAGGGCAAATCATCCATTTGAACAGAATTGGTTACATGTATTTATGTCCTTTTATTAAATACTGACAATGATTATTGAGGTGATTACAATAAAATTCTTTCAATTTCTCTTTTATATTTCCTATATAAAAATATTTCTGAATACATCTCAATTTTGCAAATATTTTTTAGTAAGTACTTGCATATTTAATTATTTTGATAAATGCAGAACTCAACTTAACTTCTACTTATCTTTTTTGGCTCCTATATAACATATTGCTGATAATTGCTTCACCATGGCAGTAGAGAACTCTATAGTTTGTAAGCTATGATTTATGCTTAATTGGAATAATACCTTTTGAATTCTGTAGCATAAGGTAAATTTGTGTACTATTCATTTTTTTCTTTTCTATTTGGCAATCCATCCACATTTATGTTGCTCACTACAGGTGGCTTGAGTATTGCATGAAAAATGTTGAGCCATAAATAATTTGTTATTCACTCTAGTACTCATGGGTGCAGTATTGTCCAAGATTAATTCTTTACTTTAATAATATAATATACAAACATAAACTTGTAAATACAATATTGATTGAAAATCACTCTAAATAGAATTTTACTTGCTGAAATATGAATGCCACGCTCTCTACAGAATCAATGTAGTAGGGCTATTAAAGAGAGAGTTGTGTTTTTTTTTTGTTTTTTTTGATAATATGTACCGCTTTTTTTCCCCAAATATATTTTATTGATTTTTTATGGAGAGGAAGAGAGAGGGATAGAGAGTTAGAAACATCAATGAGAGAAAAACATCGATCAGCTACATCCTGCACAACCCCTACTGGGGATGTGACCCCAACCAAGGTACATGCCCTTGGCTGGAATCGAACCTGGGACCATTCAGTGTGCAGGCCGACGTGCTATCCACTGAGCCAAACCGGTTAGGGCAAGAGAGAGATTTTTAATAATTGCCTTTTCCCAACCACTTGATTAAAAAAATGTTCAGGTATGGCTTATCTTGAGCATGAATAAAGATTGTCACCAATTGGCTGAATCCCAGATCTCATCTGAGAAAGTATAGCCATTATTTGAACCTCAAGACCTGGGAATGTAGAATAGGCCCCTAAACCTAAATAATCCACTGTTATGAGAGGAATGCTAAAACACAATATAGTCCCACCAGAAGGTCCCTGAGAACTCCTGCAGGAAAACCTATTGGAGTCTTTATTCTAAAATTTCATAAATATTACTCAGCATGATAACTATTAACAACTTATGGGACGGTAATGATCTGTAAATAATTGTTGGGAAATGCTACCCTTATATTGAAAATAAAACCTTTCTCCTCACTGTTGGAATATTAGCTATTTTTACCCAGAGATTGATTGAGTTCCTATTTTTACTACTACATAAAAAATACAAATTGGTATTTTCTAGAGTCATTAATCATATGACTACCATTATATAATTCAACGAATATGTATTATCTCATTTCTTTAAAGTCAAAGAGCTATATGTTTTAATACCATCTAAAATGATTTTATATGGGCAGAGAGCTACAATACCTAGATTTAAACAACTTACTAAGGAGTTCTTCTAGTAGATAAAACTCTTACATTGTGTAACTAAACTATTTTTCTAAAGAGCAAGGTAGTAAATATTCTAGGCTTTGAGGGGAAGAGATTAACCTGAGGATATTATATACATAACCATTAAAAATGTGACCACTTAAAAATATTACAACAATTCTTAACTCATAGGCCACAAAAAATCAAAAACAAAAACAAAACACACACACACAAAAAAAACAACAACAAGTAGAAGTCTAGATTTGGCCCCTGGGTCATAATAGGGTTCTGGTCTCTAGAAAAGAAAAACCTTAAAAGCAGAGTTAATTTTTTTTTTCCTGGTGGTATATATGGTGCTTTGTTGAAGCAATTTTAAAAAGTTGCAAAAATACCATTTCAAAAATAAATAGCACCCTAGTGACCTTAAACAGCTAAAATATTTTCTCAACATATTAATGTTCCTGTAGGAAGTTCATTATCCACTTACATTTCTTAAGATATGAAATAAAAACTGTTAACAAATTTATTTTATTAAAAAATATGAGCCAAGCATTATTCTTGGATCCTCATAACAACCTAAAAGTAGATACTATTTTTATTATTAATTATAGTTGGGGACATTGAGGCAAAAAAAAAAAATGTCAGTAGTTTGCTTAAAATCAGATAGCTAAGAATGGCAAAGCCAAGGTTCACGCCCAGCCCGTCAGGTTCCAGAGTCAGCCCTCTGAACACCAATCATCCTGCCTCGCTAAAGACTGGGAAAGATGAATAAGTATATCAGCATAAGTCTATTATGTACATTTTAGAATGGGTTATTTTATGAAGTTGTCCTATTTCTCATGGTCTACACGTGTCCTTTGGCTACATATATGTATGTACATGGCTTGACATTTTTTCAAATCATTTATAATAGAAAAAACCAGTGTAAAACCAAGAATATTTTATTACATATTCCTTGGAGTTTTCATCAATAATAACTTTTCACAGTATGTTATTTGGGCAACTTCTTTTTGCTACATCACTTGTCTGCTAAGGGCAAATAACAACTAGACAGTCCCCTCAGCCCCCTCACTAGAATTTGCGTTATCAGAGTGCTGACTTACATCAACACTCGAGATTGCCACCTGCCCGAAGATCTAGGTTGCTTTGAATGGATCCTGCCCTTCGGTGTGATACAGGTCAGTCCAGGCCATCATTCCACCTGTTAAAGGTGTTGGTTCTTGCTTCTGAGCAACTCATTCTTTTCTCTATTATTAATCACCCACATACCACATTGACACGTTGACCATCACAGATGCAGTGATTACAGTTGACAGTTGCAATATCAGGTGACACTGGCTTGAGACTTTATCAACGATGTTAGGGTGAGATGGTGTGAAAGTCTGAGCCAATAAACAGATTCAGAGGTCCAATTACATTTAGAGGTAAATTTTTCTCTAAAGGCTCATTGGAAAAAAAGGCCTTTTGACTCTTGTAAAACTATATTTACTGAATATTTGCTGGATGTCAGCACGGTGCTACATTCACTATATTCTTGCTCTCACTTAACCCCACGAGACAGGTCCTGTAGTGATCTCCATTTTACAGATGATAAGAGATAAAAGAGAGGTTAATGAACTGAAGCAGGACTAGGCAGCCACCACCGCCTGTGCCACGTGTTTGGCTAAGAGCCTGTTTTAAATGTGGGTGGGTGATTGCACAGTCCACCCACATTTAAAACAGGCTCCAAATGTCCTACCTGCGAAAGAGCCATGTTCTCTACGCCTGTCTTCCCACCATTCAAATGGGGAATAATAACACTTTCAACAGGTCAACACACAAAACAGCCTGGGAACAATGAATGTTTGCTCTTACTCGGTTAGCAACTGGCCAAGTTGAAATTTGAAACGATCCGATTTCTGAGCCTGGGTTTTTAACTTTGATATCATTTTATTTGGTATAGATTTTGACTTCTATTGTTCCGCCACCGCCTTGAATATAAGGACCCCTTTCAAGGAGCAAATTAATTCTTACCAAGGCCTTACCCTCTAAGGATGCTCTGCTTTGAACAGCATTTTCAACACTGTGAGCGTGTTCCCATAGCCCACTTATCACCACTCAGGCTGGGGCCCCCAGAGTAAGTGAGAAGGGAAGAATCTATAGCAGCCTCGGTTGCAGTTCTGCATTTTCCTCCCAGACCTCTGGTTGCAAGATTAATATGCTTGAGAAGCTGCGGAGCTCCTGAAGAGAGGAGTTCCCGGGAAGGCTCCCCGTGAAAGGGAGTTTAGATAGCGGATTCTGCTATGGACTCCATTTGGGGAGCTTAGGCATAAAAGGAGTCAAACTCGTTTAGGTTTTTTTTATTTTTATTTTTTTATTTGCACTTATAAATGCCAGCTCTGTTCTGTTCTTTACCCTGGACGCTCTTTCCTGTTCTCAGCGGAGATGGGGTTGTGTGTTTCCTATTGTGAGTAATGGCTCTATTTGATTAAGTAAATCACATTTCACACTAATGCATTGCACGAAAGGATTTAGAAACCATAGAGAATGTATTTAAAATCCCACAATGGACCCCATCACTTAGTTCTTTGACACAAATTATAGTTTCTAGCACATTAAAATTATACTTTAAGAGAGGATTTTCTGAACATTTTCCCAAAGTGAACATTTCGTATCTCAGTGAAAAAAAAAATAGAAAAGAGGATAGAGCATTTTTTATGAAAGACACAGCAGAAAGAAATACCTAATTTTCTGAATAGCAAATTATTTGGCTACTTTATTACCAAAATAACAGTAGATTAAAGCAAACTTAATGACTTCGCTTTTCCTATATTAAACAAAAGGTTACCTTATTCAATGCCTTATTCAAGTCCCCTTTTATGAATATCAGAATCTAGCTTACTAGAATCTAATTTATAAGGTAGAACAAATAATCCTAGTGAGTAAACAAATTAAATATTTTTAAAGCATCCTCAACGTCAGGTTTATTAGAAAAATGCAGCCCAAGAAAAAAATACTAAATAGTGCTATTCCTTTGTGTATTTTTCCATTGGTCACCCTCTTCTTTTTTTTAAAAAGAGGAAGGAAGAGGGATAGAGAGTTAGAAACATCAATGAGAGAGAAACATTGGGTCAACTGCCTCCTGCACACTCCCTACTGGGGATGTGCCCACAACCAAGGTACATGCCCTTAGACCAGAATTGAACCTGGGACCCTACAGTCCGCAGGCTGATGCTCTATCCACTGAGCCAAACCAATCAGGGCAAGGTCACCCTCTTCTATGTCCCCACATCTATCCCAGGTCTCTAGTGTTTTCCCAGCTCTCCTTGTCTGTCACTGTCCCTAACTGCAGCATCCCAGGAGAGCCTGTGCTCTCTTTAATTTCCTTCCTCAATCTATGATTCGTTATTTCCCATCACTCGGCATCTGGACTATCCTGAATATCTGTGAGTTTAATGCTATCCCACCTTTGCCTTGTCTGATTCTAGAATACAACGCCGAGGTGGTGAATATTAGGAGTTGTTTTTAAAAAAATGAGAACTAGTTAGCAGCCAGTGAAGGTTTTTGAATTCCTGCAAACCTCACAGTGGGCAGTTAGCTGCTGGCTTAGTCTCTGCACTGGGCTGGCCCGAATCTGCTGCTGGAGAAAAATGACTTTGCCCAGGCTGTTTTGATGGGGATTAATGAGCTGTGCGTTCTGAATAGGAAACTTAACCCATAATCAGTTCCTCTAGGGAATGGCAGGTAATTACCCTCCAGGAATGCTAAGAAAGAGAAATTTGGGCTGACTGAGAACAAATCTTGATTTGGGGTCAGCTGAATAACTGTAGGTGTGAGGATCAGGAATTGCATGCTAATTTATCAAACTGATCTAAGTAGAAAGTAGCTTAGTGCAAAATAACAGAGACTGGTATCCAAGTACCAAGATTCAGGCTGACGATGGAAAACTTTTATCAGGTGGCAATTTACTTGCACTGATTATTACATTTCCTTGAATCTGTCCTGGATTTAACTGATTTAGGTGTTAAGTGACATATGACTGCAGAAAAACTTTTGAAAAGCTGCCAATCTTATAACATAGCCTAAGTGATAAATTTATCTTCTTAAGGATCAAGCAAAATGAAGAACCATAACTTCATATATAATTCCAAATGAATTCTTATAAGATTTTGTAACTCCATAGCTAGCTATGTTGCCCAATGCAGTAGCCACCAGTCCCCTGTGCTGACTGAGCACCTGAACTAGAACTAGTCTGAGCTCAGATGCACTGTAAGTATAAAATACACACTGGGGGAGAGAAAAGGAACATGTCAATAATCACATATGGATTATATGTGTTAGAAATATAGGAACAGTACCACATTCTTTCGATAATATGACAACACTGGATCTATACTATCTACCTGTAACAAGAAAATTCTTCGATTTTTATGATAATTTGATTCTACTTGTAAAGCAAAAGAGATATTCAGGTTTAGATCTATTAGTAGAAGGCTTATCAATATTATTAATATTATAGTCATATTTAACATCTCTCTTCACTAATCTTAGAAATAGTATAAACAAAGAACCCTTTAATTAAAGTAAGGGATACAATATATTGTCTTTCCCTAAAAAAACAAAAACAAAAACAACTGTCTTCCTCCTTAAAGAATTACTTGTAGGTCTCCTCTCTGAACACCAACATCATCCCTCCCCCATCCTTCCTCATGAAAGGTAGGGATGAAGGTAGCAATATAGGGAAGCCAGCACTGAGGTCCATGGCTTTCTGTCTGATTGCCACTGTCGCTGCCCTCTTGGTGGTCTCTGGGGCAGCATTTACATCCATGAGAAAATACTTTCCATGAGTGCGGTACTTGGACCATCTTAATTTCCAGGCCTGATAGGAAGAAAATTACGCCTGCAGGAGGGGAGGCCTGCCTCATTCATCTCACCCTCCCTTCTATAAAAAGCAGAAATGCAGTCCTTTGATTTGTGAAAGTACATTTTTCTATTTCCATTTTAACAGGGAAGTAGGTTAAAAGGTTTTCCCAGAAATAATCAGCAGTTAAATAAGTGGCCTCTTTCATTAAGTATCAACTGTCATTTGTATGATAGAATAATTTAGGGATGTCGGTATAATCAAGCTTGCAATAAAACAGATTCATTTCAAGAATCTCTAGTTAAGATTGTGTGAACCAAGTAAAAACAGCAAAGCATCAGTTAACAGCTTTTGATACCTTTCCCATTGCGTTATTCTGACATTTTCTGCAAAATTGTTATCTTTTATTTCAATCAGTCTACCTGATTCTGAGAAAGGAAAATGAAAGAAATTATAGTAAGGCATTCAAAGGTATTTATCTATTCATGATATATATTATTTCATCTCTGATAAATGTGTTCAGCATAAACTCCTGGCTTTCAATTTCTTCAGTGCATACTCAGGGCAAGACTATAGGGAATTGTAAACCCTAGTTGAGACTTGTTAACAGAAGTGTCATTCTAAGGCTTTCAAGCTAGTGGGACAAACAGATTCAAGAGCACTGGTACCATAAAAACAATGAGCACATTGCAATAGGGGTACTAGTAGTACAGCCAGTGATAGGGAGGCTGTACATTAGTTATGATGAGGGAGCATCTCATGACTGAATTAAGGTTTGATTTGGTCTACAGGGAACTATGCCTGTCCCATCTTCTTCCTAGCTCTCACCTCTTAAAGGAAGAGGAGTTGCTAATTTTATTGTTAAGAATTCAAGACTAGATCTGAGCCACATTTGTTAGTGGTTAACTGTGCTTTTTAAAAAATAGGGAGCAGCCCTGGCCGGTGACTCAGTTGGTTGGAGCATTGTCCCACATAACAAAAAGTTGCGGGTTTGACTCCCAATCAGGGCATATACCTAGGTCAGTGGTCGGCAAACTCATTAGTCAACAGAGCGGCAAACTGCGGCTCGCGAGCCGCATGTGACTCGCGAGCCGTAGTTTGCTGACCACTGACGTAGGTTGTGGGTTTGATCCCTGATGGGGGCGCATATAGGAGGCAGCCAATCTATATTTCTCTCTCACATCGATGTTTCTCTCTCTCTCTACCTCTTCCCCCCCCTCCTCTTTCTCTAAGAATCAATAAAAACATATCCTCAGGTGAGGATTAACCCTTTGCACTCGCTTGCTTTTTTCTCGATTCCTTTATTCTACTCGGGATTTAATTTTTTAAATACCCCAGATTTTACAAAGTGTGGCAGTAGAATAAAAAACTGGAGTTTCTTTTCATACAAACTTATTTATTTGGATTTTTTTTATATTTCAAATTATTGATACATTCAAAGAGTAATTTTAATCTCGACATCCAAGTGCAAAAGGTTAAAGAACAACAAGTAGTTTTTCTCTTCCACTTATTTTTGGCCTTCTTGTACTAAGAGATACAGGCCTCAGGATACTTCACGCTCCTCTGTTCCATTTCTAGAAGCAAAGTTAGTAGTCCAAAGCTGAGACTCCTCTTCGTGTCCAGCCTGCTAGCCATTCTTGGCACATCACTTGAATGTCTTGCTCATTTCCACAAGTTCCTGTAGCATGCAAACCACCAAAGAAAAATAAAAGGCAAGAGCTCTAATCCAACTCCCCGCCCCCGCTCCGGGAGTTTTGCCCAGCTGCACTGATTACTTACCAGTTAATGATAAAGGTTAAATATTTGGTCACATTGCTCAAGGAGTGGTCCTAAAGTCCTTTGTAAGCCTTTATCATTAAAATTACCCTGGAAACCTCTTAAATGACCAGAAACTTTACTTGTAGGAATTCAAAAGCCAAACATATGTATCGCTTGCTTTTTATGTATGATCTCCATTCCCTCCGACAGAGTAGGCCAAGGTCTAGTTTGAATAAGAATGGTAAAAAGGTAATTAAAGAAGCAATCATCCTTTTACATTCTCTGAATGGTCACAATAAAGTGTATATAAAATGCATGATTTATCTTCATTATGACTTTTCAATCTATTGTTTATTCTGAAGGTCAAAAGAATGTTTTGGATAAGCATTTGACAGAGAATTTGGCCATCATTTAGATGCAACAAAAGTCTATCCAATTCCCAATGAAAAATAGAAGACAAGAGGTGTATGCCAGCTGGTAAATAGTAACAGTCATTTTGCTAACTGATATAGAAAAAATGAGCTTCCACCTTCCCCATAGTGGACATCAATTGATTATATCCCCAGTGGCATTTCTTCCTCTAAAGAACTCTTTCTCCCCTCAGCTATTCTTAAGTTCCCCTTGCTCAAAGTGTGATTCTATACACTGATTGGACCAATGTTCCTTAGCAAGTAGCTTAGTCGGGCCACATTAGTGTGATCCTGTGTTCAGATTTTTAAGAGAGGAGAATAAGGAATGCTGGGAAGTATCTCTGCCTATGCTGAAGTCAGAAGATAAAAAATTATGGAGTGGTCAGTATTTGTATTTCCTATCATTATTTACTATATATAGTAAAAAAAAGAATAAATACAATTTGCAAAGAGTAGAAGAGACAAGCTATCCAAACCAATAAAACATGAGTTGGAGTCTATTAATATAAAAAATGTTTGGAGGGCTGTTTTTAACCCTACCAAGTCCAGCCCAATGCACCAGAGATAATGTTTCTTATAGGGGTTTGGTGCCAAAGGGTCAACTAATGGTAACAAACCAGTATTTGTTTATTCTGTATGTATAACTTCCTGTAGGTTGCAGAGGGGAGAGCTCTAATGGGACAAACTTTGGCCCCTGTGCCAAACATGATCTTCACTTATTTAGTATCTGGGGGTCATTTGAATCCTGGGCAACGTTCTCATTCCAGCTTGAAAACAGGACTAGCATCTGCCACCAATGAGCATACTGAAGTGCAAGTGAATTCTGAATTGTAAGTCTGGGGCTTGAAATCTTGGGTGAAAAAATTATGCCATCCTATTATGAGGGGTTCTTTGCCAGTTATGGCTTATTGGCTAGTGTTACATGTAGAATATGAGGAAGAGGTATTTAGAAGTTAGAGGCAGCCACAATATACTGGTTAAAACCCCATAGGGGATTTTTCTCTCATCTTCACAACTGCCTCTGGTTCCAAAAACTGTTTAGCTCTGGGTTACTCTTAGCAGAAAACATGAAAAATTCCAATATGAAGGTTATTGCCTTTTTCATTTGTGATACATGTGAGTGGCATACAACTGTCTATCTGTATCATAAGATAGTGTTCTTTACCTTTCTCCGAATGCTTTTTTTTTTTTTTTGGCAATTTCATTCAGTATTGAGTAGAGATACCTGGTAGAACTACATTTGGGAATCATTGTGTCCCATCTGGGATCTGGCTAAGATACTCCAATCACATATTTGTTTGATGTGGGTGTTGTTAGTTATGTAAGCAAAGAATTCTGGACTCTTTGACAACAACACACATGTATTTTCTTGTGTATATGCTCATAATCATGCATGTGTGTATAAAGTCAAAAAGAAAAGCAAAATGACCAAGATATTTCAATGTTATTAGAAGGAAGTGTCTTTGATAGGGATGTCTCTTTTTTAAAAAAAATATATTTTATTGATTTTTTACAGAGAGGAAGGGAGAGAGAGAGTTAGAAACATTGATGAGAGAGAAACATCGATCAGCTGCCTCCTGCACACCTCCCACTGGGGATGTGCCTGCAACCAAGGTACGTGCCCTTGACCGGAATCGAACCTGGGACCTTTCAGTCCACAGGCCGACGCTCTATCCACTGAGCCAAACCAGTTTCGGCAATAGGGATGTCTTTTATTTATCTCCCTAGGTGTGAAAATCATAGGATCATAGTTAGAATTTCTGTCCCTGTAAACAGGGGTGAACGTTGGACAGTTGGCCTAATTTGACTGACACACAATAAAGGCTGAAATCAGAAAGTTTTTATTCTTTTTTTATTGTCTCCCCATTTTTCACAAAAATAAAACACAGTCTCCCTTATAATCAGTAACTGAGAATGACAATGTTGCTTGAGACTAGAGTGTAAACTATATAGGCAATTCTTAAACAATACAGGGATTAGGGACACCAAACCCCACATAGCCAAAATATAAATAGAATTTTTGATTCCCCTAAAAGCTGTTCCTTGATTTCTGAAGATTGATTCTAGAATCTCCATGGATACCAAAATTTTTAGATACTTAAGTCCCCTCTAGAAAATGACATCCTATATAATCCTATATAATAAAAGGCTAATATGCAAATTGACCAAATGGTGGAATGACTGGTCGCTATGACGTGCACTGACCACCAGGGGGCAGTCACTCAATGCAGGAGCTGCCCCCTGGTGGTCGGTGTGCTCCCACAGGAGAGCACTGCTCAGCCAGAAGCCTGAGCCGGGCTTATGGCTGGTGAGCGCAGTGGGTGGTGGGAGCCTCTCCTGCCTCCGTGGCAGCGCTAAGGATGTCCAACTGACAGCTTAGGCCCGCTCCCTTTGGGAAGCAGGCCTAAGCCATCAGTCAGACATCCCCTAAGGGCTCCTGGACTGCGAGAGGGTGCAGGCCAGGCTGAGGAACACCCCAAGTGGCCTCTAGTAGATTAATATACACAGTCGGCTGTCTGCCTCCATGGACTTCCAATGGGGAGTAGACAACAGTATAGGTCTGTGGTCAGCAAACTGCGGCTCGCGAGCCACATGCGGCTCTTTGGCCCCTTGAGTGTGGCTCTTCCACAAAATACCATGGCCTGGGAGAGTCTATTTTGAAGAAGTGGCATTAGAAGAAGTTTAAGTTTAAAAAATTTAAGCTCTCAAAAGAAATTTCAGTCGTTGTACTGTTGATATTTGGCTCTGTTGACTAATGAGTTTGCCGACCACTGGTATAGGTATTATTAAAAAATCTGCATTTAAGTGGACCCACACAGTTCAAGCCTATGTTGTTTAAGTGTCAACTATATAGGGGATTATAAAATCAGGGACCAATCAATTCTTAATGCATGAGCATATACAGCCCACCTCATTTCACATCATTTTAGAAAAAAGATGCTGAGATTGTGAAGGCAGTGCTATCTTAAGATAGTCTAAGAGGCAGCCCAGTATTATGGTAATTTTGGGACATACTATTTTAGATTGGAAAGTATTCTGTAATGGTCACATCAGTGTGTCAAAAATAAGCTGCTGCAAAGTAATCAAAATTTAATTTGGGTTGTTTTTGTGTTTTTTAAAACTGATGGTGTTGAGCTAGTGCAGTGATTTTTTTTTTAAAATCAGTTTCCTTTGTATATGCAACTTTGGAAAACTGAAACATTAGAGATTTGCAGTTTGAATAATCTAATTTTGGTTATGCTTATAAAGCTATGTAAGTTCCAAATCAAGAAAGCCCTGGCTTCAAATACTAACAAAGAAACCTGCACTTTAACGGAGTATCTTAATGAGATCTCTATGGTTATATTTGAATAGACTAGAAAGAAATGTTTAAGGTGATGCTTTTCTATATTTTGTGGGAATTTAATTTCTCTCTATAATCAAGGGTTTTATTGTGAGGTTAATATGGTTACCTCTTTTGTGGAGTGAAAAATACACCTGGCCGGTGTGGCTCAGTGGTTGAGCGTCAGCCTATGAACCAGGAGGTCATGGTTTGATTTCGGTCAAGGCACATGCCTGGATCCCCAGTCGGGGGCGTGCAGGAGACAGCCTATCGATGATTTTCTCTCATCATGGATATTTCTATCTCTCCCTCTCCCTTCCTCTCTGAAATCAATAAACATATATTTTAAATAATGAAAAATACTTCCGCTTCTAGACAGTTGGACTTCACTTTCTTTGTATTTATTGTATCACTCTGTGTATCAGTCTTGGCTAAATTATGCAGAGTAAGAAATGACTCTGAAATCTCAGTGGATTAAAACAATACATGGTTATTTCTTGGCCATGCTATACATCCAATATGGAGATGTCAGGGTGTTCTGCTCATTGTAGTACCCATTGTACAAGAATATAATCTGACATGCAAGAAATAATAGAGATAATTTCTTAGCCTAGTGTAAAGTGTGGTCTTCTAATAACCTAAAGAAAAATCTTTTCCTGACCCATTTCAGTAAATTTTGGAGGAAACATCAAAGATATGTTTATTAAAACATCTAAGGAATACTAATCATTGTTATCTCGTTTATTCCCAGAAAGATTCATAGAGACATTTGCAAATTTTAAGAGCAAAAATTTTATACTTATTTTCCTCATTGACTGTTTAGACCTAGCTGTCCTTCTTAATGATGTAATATAATAAAAACTTAAGCAGAATTTTTGACTGTGAGATGCCTAATGTTCTTCAGTGTAACCTCAAAAATGAGAAGCATTGCTAGAAATGGATTCAGTGCAAGGAAATGCATTAGTCCAACATGTTAGGCAATAAAATCTTTATTGTAATAGGAAAAAGGAGTCAAAATTTGTCCTTCTGTGGCAATAGTCTATTTGAATTCCATTTTTTTAAAGAATATTTTTTCTTGGACTTCGTTGTCTCTTTCTAATACTTTCTCTTGGAAATGCATGAAACTAGCATGGCAAGGTGACCTGGGGCCTCCATCTTTTTGACTGGGTGGCCCAGTTGATTCTCACTTCAGTCTAGTTCAGCTTGCCTAGAGATTATACTGAATTTTAGGACCAAAGTCTCAGCTAATGATAAATATATATATATATATATATATACACATATATATATACACACATATATATACACATATATATGTGTGTATATATATATGTGTGTGTATATATATATATATGTGTGTGTGTGTGTGTATATATATATATATATATATATATATATATATATATATATATATACACACATTTGTCTGAACTTGTTTCCTTCGCATAGATCCCTTTGGGGGACTCCATGGAGTGGCCGAGGGGGGAATGGGTAGAGAAGTTCTACCTGCACCAGGAAAATCACAAAGGACTCAGGGAATTTGGATTCCACATCCTGATAGTCACTTTTTAAACAATGTCTTTCAATCACCATTGAGACAAAACTAATAACTAACTTCTTTATGTCTGAAGGTTAAAAAAATTAAAGTCTCAGTATTTAATTAAGACCATGTTTTCTTTAGTCTTAATTGTGTTAGTAGAATTAGTTTTAGCTTATTAAATTTGTAACTTATCTTAAGACAGGAGTTAGTCATGGAAACTAGTAATCACTAGCTAATACCCATGCTTCTTAGAGTGAAGGAAAAAAATAGACAAAATGTCTAATTATCTTACCATTTTGGAAAGATTTTACAGTATCTGCAGTGACATATTTGCAAGTTGTAAGTAGATCCATTTAATAGGATAAAGTTAAAATATGAAAAAAATCGATGCTTTTATATTTAGTTGTTTCTAAGGAAATTTCAGTAAAAGCAATATATTTAGATTCTATTTTTCTATGAAGAGACAAAATAGTTTATTGCCGTTTCAAAATCCTACAAGGCTTACATAATAAAAATAATAAGATTTTACTGCTGTTATTAGGCAACTCTGTTAAATTTAGAATCCAGATCATCTGTTATAAATACAGTTGCAATAAAACCTTTTTGCATTAGTTTGTATTGACTAGGCAATAGAAAATGAAAGATATTACTCAAAATGTAATCCAAATACATGGTGTTATTTAAGCCCGCTCAGCTGGTTGAGCATCATTTTGTGTATGGAAAAGTTGTCTGTTCCATTCCTGGTCAGGGCACATGCCTGGGTTGTGGGTTCAATCCCAAGTTGGGGAGCATAAGGGAAGCAATTGATCAGTGTTTCTCTTCCTCCCTCCCTCCCTCCCTCCTTCCCTCCTTGTTTCCCTCTCTCCCTCTCTTCCTTCTTTTCTCTAAGCATGTCCTCAGGTGAGGATTAAAAAAACAACAATAGTATTATTCAAAATGTAAACCGATTTCCAGATAACAATTGGATTTTTAAAAGTTCTATTGGATCTTAATGTTTCAAAATACTATATACCTTGGCCTCATGAATCACATTCATGAAGTCTAAGCTACATGAATAGCACAGATCAAAGAAATAGTTCTATATGCTAAACTGCAATCACACCGCATCTTCATAATAACATATGTGGGTGTATTATTCTTATTGTATGGAAGGACAAAACCATGTTCAGAAAGTTAAATTTTAGTGCCACACAGCTAGTAAATGAAATCACGAGTATTTCCATAAATGTGTACCTATTATTAATATCCATGTTTTATATTACTTCAGACTTAACCAATAGAAATAAATTAGTCATTTAATCAAGTGACACATTTCATCCTAACGATTAACTAGCCTACTGGAAAAGGCAAAAAAAAGATACTTTTTTGGACAACTTACTAGTAATGCCTTGTTCATGTTAAACAGTCAGTTAATATTCATTGAATTTACTGACCACCATTTTTTCTAATTCTAAAATTCAGCAAATTCTATGAGTTGTCCAACTGTCACCTTTTCACACTGGCCTTAGGTTTGACCCATCAGTTGGAGCAAGCAATTGAGATTTTTAATGGGGTAGTTTATTTTCAGTAAACATAATATGCTTTATATTTTATACAGATAAATTTGTCACCAGGAATCTTTATCTTTCCATATATATTTATTAAAATGTAATACTCCTGGCTAACATATCATCCCCAGGTTATTATTAGAATACTATATGTAAGAAGAAGTGAAAAAAATGCAAGGTAAACTGAGTGTCAAAAAGTAGCAAAGTTGCCTGGCCAGTGTGACTCAGTGGTTGAGCATCAACCCATGAACCAGAAGATCATGGTTTGATTCCTAATCAGGGCACATGTTTGGATTTTGGGCTTGATCCTCAGTAGGGGGCATACAAGAGGCAGCTGATTGATTATTCTCTCTCATAATTGCTGTTTCTCTCTCTCTCTCTCTCTCTCTCTCTCTCTCTCTCTCTCTCTCTCTCTTCCCCTCCCTCCCTCCCTCCCCCTGCTCTCCCTTTCTCTCTGAAATATATTAAAAAAAAAAAAAAAAGCAGAGCCAAGAGGAGGGGAAGAATAAGGGAAGTGGATAGAGGGAGAAAGACAGAAATTTAGAAGGAAGGAGGGAAGCAGGGAGGAAGGAAGAAGAGAGAGAAAGAAACAAAGAGACTAAATCAGCAACTCATTGAGTCTCCTTGGATATTTAAGTTAATATAATCATCATTCTTCTCACTCTAGTTGAGTTGGATTTCTGTCATTTCTAACTGAAAAATGTATAGTTAATTTTTTATGTCATATTTATTTTATATAGAATGTATCTGTTTTAAAAAATGTGTTTTTATTGATTTTAAAGAGAGAGGAAGGGTGAGGGAGAGAAACATCCATGTGAAAGGTTGGCTACCCATGTCCCCTCCTGGGGATTGAGCTGCAATCCAGGTATATGCCCTGACCAGGAGTTGAACCAGCCACTTTTTGGTGACTGGATGATTCTCAACCAACTGAGCCACACCAGACAAGGTTGGAATGTATCTTTAACATGGCATTTAAAACTGTGCTACTACTTTGAAATGGCAATCTATTGAATTTTGTTTAAAGGTAAAAATAATAATAAAAATATGGTATCTTTGATTATTTTATTACTAGAGGCCCAGTGCATGCACTTGGTGGGTCCCTCAGCTCAGTCTGAACCCTCTCGCAGTCCAGGACCCCTCAGGAGATGTCTACCTGCCAGCTTAGGCCTGTTCCCCAGGGCATTGGGCCTAAGCTGCCAGTCAGACATCCCTCTGGCATCCCGGGAGCCCTCGGGGGATGTCCAACTAACAGCTTAGGCCTGCTCCCCAGGGGGCCTAAGAGCCTTTTTAACTTCAAAGAAGAACTTCTAGGGGGAGTGGGTCTAAGCCACAGTCAGACATCCTTAGCACTGCCTCCTTAGCACTGCTGTGGAGGTGGGAGAGGCTCCTGCCACCACCGCTGAGCTCGCAACCATCAGCCCAGCTTGTGGCTGAGCAGAGCTCCCCCTGTGGGAGTGCAGTGACCATCAGGGGCAGCTCCTGCATTGAGTGTCTGCTCCCTAGTGGTCAGTGCGCGTCATAGTGACCGGTTGTTCCCAGCCATTCCACTGTTATGGTCAATTTGCATATTACCCTTTTATTATATAGGATAGTTTGAATTTAAAATCTACTCCCTAAACAAACCAGTGAGCAATGCTCTTTTGTAATAGTCATTTACAAA
Organism: Cnephaeus nilssonii; assembly: GCF_951640355.1. Lineage (NCBI taxonomy): Eukaryota > Metazoa > Chordata > Mammalia > Chiroptera > Vespertilionidae > Cnephaeus > Cnephaeus nilssonii. Next base: position 20,119,347 of record NC_137083.1, on the reverse strand, counting down.
GGAGAGAGAGATCTTTGCTGATATTGACCTTCTTTGTGCAATTATTACAAATTTTCTTTAGAGTACTGCGGATCCAACACATGTCATGGCTTCCTGTATCATAGATTTGTATTAGGAAAAATGTGGTTCTATACCCATCAGTGAAGTCTTTCTTCTCCCATACTGAAAGCACAGCATGATGCACATTCTATTTCTCATTATAGAAACATGTTTCTCTATCAGACTGCTTTTGATTCTCAGTCAACAAATTTATATATGTCTTTAGCAGGAAATGAAAGCCTTGAAGAGCTTATGATGTATACTGTGTAGTGATACTTCTTTCTGGAATAGATATTTAGCAGATTTTTAAATTTCATCTAGTAATGCTTTTTTTTCTTTTTTTTTTTTTTACATGATGAGCAACATAAACATCTGTGTGTAAGCCTAGATAGTTAACAAAAGCTAATGTATGCCCACACCTGAAGAAAAGGGTGAGGAGGAAGATTTCTACTTATAATCAGAATGGTAGAGGAAGCTTTTCTCCGCCAGTCAGTTTCCTGGAAAATGTTGCTATCTGAAGTGCTTCATCATAATTTAATTCAAGGACTCCGAACTAATCAAATCTAGGATCCTTTTGGCAGAGATCGGGGTTCATAAATAATTCACTTGAAGTTCTTCTTTGAAGTTAAAAAAGGCTCTAGAAATATGCTTCTATTATCATTAAGGAGCAAAAGAGTCATTACTTGTATGTCTTAATCTATCTATCCAAATCCCTGTAAAAGAATCAGTCATAAAGGAGAGGCTCAGAGAATGAAAGATTGAGTCTTGGCCACTATGTGTGGTTGTGCAAAACCCTATGTGGGAGCTCTAACTTTGGTGAAGCCGAGCTGGCCTTTGGATACCATTCAGCTTGCCAACCTAGAAATTTAAGTTTATTACACTTCTCCCTTTGCCAGTTCAACCTCTGTGACTTTCTGTAATAAATCCTGTCGTTAATACACTATCCTTCATGGAGAATTGATATAATTATATTCCTTCTTCAGCACATAAAGACATTTGAGTAAGGTAACCTATGAAAGAATCTTACTATAGTGTCTAGAATATGAAAAATAATAAATGTTATATATCATGTTAATAATAAATGACTAGCCCAACCTTTCTCTTTTTTATCCCATACTCAAAACCCAATATTGAGTAACTCATTGACTTCTTATAAATATATTCTTTTTTTAAAAAGCAACACCAGTGGTTTATAATTTGCCTATTATGCCCTAACATGTATGTGCAGGTATGTATATCTATATCTCAATCTATCTACCTACCTACCTACCTACCTACCTACCATTATTTTCTAAATATCCATGCAATCAGAATTTGGTAATACTTTTATGAATCAGTTTTTACATCATAATATTAAATCATAAAAACATTTGATATATTAAATTTTTTATTACACAAGATTAAAAGTGGTCTGAATTTCAAAAAGAATTTAAAATATTAACCAGGATTAATAACAAAATCAATCAAATCCATAAGACTATGATGATCCTCCTTTACTTGCTAATAGGATTATTTCAAAAGAATTTAATTATTGAATATTGAGTTATGTTATATCAGACAAAAGTAAGTCTTTAATTTAATACAGCCTATTTTATGGAGAAATTTCATCTTAAACTTAGGGTAATACTTATGCTCAGCAATTAAAATTATACTAGAAAATTTTTACACGGGAAAACTAATGAAAACATTTTTATGTCACTAAGAACATAATCAAAACTTAGGGTTCTATTTCATAAGAACTCAGATCCCAAAATATAACCATCTATTCCTGTCAATATTTTTCTTGTGAGTTCCTGTGAATCTTTCCATTTATGACTTAGAAATTTTATAATAAATATTATTTATTAAAGACTATTCTGGGAAAGCCAAACAAGAGATAATTCTTACTTATACTGATTCTGTCATAGATTTTTCTTTCTTAAAAGTGAAAGATAAATAAGTTTGAAATTCATAACTGATATGGTTTGATACACAGTAGACAGTTATAACTCTTTTCCAAAAGAAATTTGTTTATTATCAGTGTTTACCTCCTGGGTGATGTTTAATCTCTATGTGAAACCACAACTCCATGACACACACGGTGTTTCTTATTATTTGAAAAGCATAATGATCTTGACACAGGAGACAAGTTCTCTCTTCAGTTTGCTAACTAAAGTAGGATTTAGTCATTGAACTGACCTTAGTGTTTCTTATGAGAACTGAGTCCTATAAAATACCAGTTAGTAGTAGCAAGCTAAGGTGTTGGTGTGGGGTGGGAGCAGAGAGCAGTTTGTCACAGTGCAGATTAAACACCAGCTAAAAGTCATCTGCTTTCTATCATTACCCTGTGCTGGCAATTCTAAAAAAATGTCAATGATAAAATATTCCTTTTCTTTGGAATTGACTGCTTTCTTTACATCACTTCCCAAGACTAGGTACACCATGTTCATTATGTATTTGAAAATATTTTATAATTCGAAGTATTTATGGTAAGTTAATTCATCATTAAGGGTCAGCCCATCCATCTTCCTTCTCCTTTGATCATCTCGAATTGTGGTAACATTTAACTATACCAAAAATACCTCCCCTTTCGACTGTCTTGCATTATCTTAACAAATTAAACAAGTGATAGTGGTATGTCACTTAGTTGATATCTTTGAATTGTAATAAAGTTAAATATTTCATGTAGTTATTCAAAGTATAAGTAATCTACCTGATGAGAAAAACTCAGCTGCTGACTCCAAACCCCACATAGCTCCTAGGATGCCCATGGATAAATGCCCTTCTGCTTCCCTCTTCAGATTGTCTTATGCATTTTGGGGGTATAGGTAATTGCTTGTTACTCTCAGTCAGATATAATCCATGCATGGACTGGGCCAGAAGGAATAAACTTGGAGTTGAAAAAAAGTTTCTCCTCACAAGATACCATCTTTACCTTCTACCTTCGTACCAGTTTTCTGGAAATATTGAACTCCCCCAAATACCACTGGACAACCTGTTCACATAAATCAAAGGCAGGCTGATTAGAATTTGCTGTAGAATGGGAGGACACCACCATGACAGTCTTAACAATGTCTCAGGAGGAGTGAGTCAGAGAAGAATATTTATAGGACTTGAGGGTTTTTGCTAAAGAAATTTAAATGAGTCTTTCAGAGTAGAGAACTGGTTGGGATTGGGCAAAGATTGTGGCACAATTGTTCAAGATTGGTAGACATCATAAAGTAAGGGTCTAATGGTGCCCTGGGAGTCTAACTTTACAGATATGGTGTGAACAACAAATGTTTAAAAAGTTGACTTTTCATGTTGCTAGGGGGAAAAAATAGGCCCTTTCTATTTTGCCATGATTCTAACTTGTTTTATGGCACTGAACTTTACAAAAAAGCATTTTCTTTCTGATTCTTGAGGCATCTGACCCTGTAACTCCTTCTATTATCTACTTAGTGGACCTTATGGTAGTTGTTTCACAGATGTATAATTTATTAATGAATAAATTTAAAGTAAATGGACTTTAGAGTATACACAGATATTTAGATATTCACTTAAAAGTTTACATTTAGAAAATAAAGTGAACAATTTTTGGTGATTTGGCAATATGCTTGCTATAAGTTTGGGCAGGGGCTTTAGAACAGGAGAGTTAAGAGTTAAAATCTCAACTCCACTACTTACTAGCTGTGTAACTCCTAGCAAAGTCAGGCAATTCTTCTGGGGATGATGTTCTCACCTATTAAGTGAAGATAATAAAATGTTTCATGTTGTTTTTTCTTCTTATCATAAATAAAAATAAATCTTGAGTAGACTGAATAATTAAAAGATAAAAAAGTTAGTATGTAACAAATCCTATATAATAAAAGTGTAGTATGCAAATTGTCCCCTCGACTGGGAGTTGGCCAGTTTGACCAGGGGGCGGGGATGGCCAGGGGAAGAGAGAGAGTACCCGGCTGGCGGCAGGTGTCAGCCGTTAAGGATTCTACCAGTGCATGAATTTTGTGCACTGGGCCTCTAGTATAAAATAAAATTGAATAGTGGATTTAAAAAGAATTTTCAAAAATTGTTTAAACAGAAAAGAAAATGAAAGACATCACAACTTAAGTATTACATATTTGACACATAAACCTAGGAGGGGCATTATTGGTGTGAAAAAAATACACTAAACAAAACTAAATTATAACTTGATCTTTAAAAAATCAATATATAAAACTCCAACATGCAGTAAAGAGTGAGCAAAAAACATGGATAAAATTCACTAATAAATATAAAAAGGACAAATTAAATAAGAAAAAATTCACAACTCAAGAAATAAACAATAAAAATGTTCAATATCACCCACTATTAGAAATTTTAAAATTTTAAAAAGTTATAGTTTACCAAGTTTCGGAATTACTGTTAAGCCAGAGTGATCAATATAGCATGGTACTGGCCAAGGAATGAAAGATTAGAGGAACAGAAGAGCTCAGAAACAGTTCTACTTACACAGTCAATTGATTTTTGACAAAGGAAGATGAATCATTGCAACGGGGAGAGAAAAATATTTTCAATAAATTGTGCTGGAATATCCATAAAAAATGAATCTCAACCCCTACTTCATACCACACAAACCTGGTGTGAGAAAAATGGTGTCTTTGCACGGAAGATAAATCAGTTGCTCCAGTAAAAACAAATGTCCTTCTTTCTCTGAATGGCTCTAAAGAGGAAATGAGAAGTAATCTCAGATGTTATAGCCTGGGCATAGATGGGCCAGAGGGAAGCATATCTTGCTCTACTTGTCAAGATAAGATGCAATTCTATAAGATCAGGAACTTCCCTCAGGGATGTCTACTAAGTTATTTCCATAGTCTTAAACCAACCTTTTCATTTTAACTAGGACATTAAAGATGGGGACTCAGTGGGTTACGTATATTTCTTCCAGCCACATCAATCTAGAGTGTTAAACATCTTTCTTTTGATGGTATCCTCCCCTGGATCCAATACTAGGAAAAAGCAAGTGAAAAAAAGCTTGCCCTTACTTCCCAACCCTAACCCTCACCCTACTTCCAATTTACTTTATCCCTCATACCCAATAAAAAGGTTTCTTTCTTCTTTTATGTGGCTAGTATTGAAGGTTTACCATGATTTGGCAGATGAGTTAGAAGATTTAGATAATTCACCAACTGTTCTAGCAAATTTAATGGACTTTTTTTGACAGAGTATATTATCTCAAGACATGGTAAGTCTTAGGTTGGATGTGTTGAAAGAACCAGACTAGCAGCATTTGAAGAGGCAAGGCCTTGGGACCAAGCTGTTAAAGAGACCCTAGTTCTGAGGGGAAGTGTTCCGGGGATCGAGCACAACAGCACATCATTTCAGGAAGACTTAACAAAGCATAGACTAGCCATGCAGAACTATTCCTTCCCTGGAGGAAATTGGGGCACTCAGGATCACACCATGTGACCTCATAGAGAATGGGGAGAGACTGACAAAAAATAGGGAAGGCACTGGTGCTAGGAAAATGTTGGTGCTAAAGTAGCTTTTTGAAAAAGAACTCATACAGAAACTAAGGCAAAAGCTCAATTGTTATTTAGAGCTTTAGTATATGTGGCACAGGTAGGAAATGGGATGAGATGTGGGGCAGAAAGCCTAGGGTTTGGGAATAAACATGAATGCTGTGACCACAAGTGGAAAAGGCAAAGGGTTATCATCTTCTCAGCCACTGTACCTGAATTCATCTAGGTTCCCTTAGGTCTCCAGAAGGTAAGATAATACATAGTTTTGAATTTATATTTCTAAATTCTGAATAATGTTGTTGTCCTGGACTTCTACTTAGTCATCTGGTGAAGATGTAGATTAAATAGAATGCTGCGTGATCTTTTTATCAACCTACTCTTAAACCTTAGAACTCTGTTTTTAAAAGTATGGCTCAAAGACCTTATTCATCATATTCACTCCTTTTATGGGTCCTTTTTTTGGTATCATGAGTAAGATCTCTCTGCTTAGTCCTAAGGTAAGATTCCTATGTACTACCCAGGCTGAATCATGTATATTTCTGGGGGTGGAGCCCAGAAATTAACATGGTAACTAAGTTTCTGAGGTGACATTTAGACATTCCAAAATTTCAAGATACAGCTAAATAACATCAGATAAAATGAAAAGGTAGTGATAAAAATGAGGCAAGCACAGTCACAGGACAGAGAAATCACCTAAAACCAGGTACTATCCTTTTCAACCTCCCTCCCTCCCTCCTTCCCTCCTTCCTTCCTTCCTTCCTTCCTTCCTTCCTTCCTTCCTTCCTTCCTTCCTTCCTTCCTTCCTTCCTTCCTTCCTTCCCCACTTCCTCCATCCCTCCCCCTCTCTTTCTCTCTCTCTCCCTCTCTCCTTTCTTCTTTCTTTCTCCCTCCCTCACCCCCCCACCCCCATCTCTAGCTGCTACCCTGATTTCTTTTAGTATTTGACAGGCAAAGTTACACTGAAACAGTTGCCAAGCCCTAAATTGCTCCTTCTAAGATTGAATACTTGATATGCTATGTCACAAGGAGAAAAGTGACCAATGGCGAGTGCCAGAAAACATTACAAATCCCCCCACTTTCCCTGACCCTCTAGGGCTCTTTCCAAACATGTGGATGTCAAAACCCAAGGAGAGAGAAACTCTTTCAGCCTCTCTTTTTCTATTGCATACTAGGTACACATTTCTCCCTGAAAAAGTACAGAGGAAAGAATGGGGGGTTTACAGGGATTAGCAAGGTAAGAGAACAACAGCATTCCGACTCTTCCAGTTTAGGTCAAGTATAGAAAAAAACAGCGGAATTCAGCTAGCAGAACTGGATCCTCAGGTCAGAATATGGGGTCAAGTTGTTTGTTACCTTCTGTCTAAGGGTGAAATGGAACCAATGCCTACAGTTGTTCAGGTGCACAGGAAATAATCAAGTGTTCTGTAAACTGAGTCAGAATCAGGACCTTCTGACAACAGTCTGAGCACCTGAGTGGGAATAGAGCTTAATGGGAAAGATAATTTTTCCTAACTATTATGAGAAAATGTTGCTGTTCGAAAAGGAATGACTATTCCCAGCAAAACCCCGTACTGGCAACATTTTTGTCAGTGCTTTTGATTCTTAGAACATTTGATCACTTAAATACTCTTCTCTTTTAATAACTCCAATGATTCATTCCCTTGTTGCCATTAAATGACAAAAGCACACGATCAAGCTTTGAATACAGAACCCTGGATCCTATGATCAGGAAAAAAGAGCACTCCCTATGTGGCCACCAGGGCTGGCGTTCAGTGCTGTGCTTTGATTCCAAATCTGGGTCACAGCGGTCATAATTACAGCCGTGCCATTTAGCCTCCCTGGCAGGAGAAAGGGCAATCATCGCGCATTAGAAAACGGTGACCCACGGCATCCACGGCTACTGAGGGCAGTAGCTAACCTGGGCTCGCTGGAAAGGCACCACAGGCCTGTTTGGAAGAGGGTGTGCTAAGAAAAACACCGGCACTCATGAGCAGTATCAGCGATTATCACAGTCTTAATAACATGTCATCAAAAAATGACCCTGGGAATGCTAGCTAACCTCTCCTCTTAGGCATATAGCCAGACAAACACCATGGTTAAAAGTAACTGTGACAAAGAAGCTGTGTGGGTTTTAGACATATACTCTGTGATTTTTTGCCAGCTCCTTCTGACAGGTTCTTTATTTCAGAGTGTATGTTGCCTAGAAAAGCATTTAGCAGGAGGTGAAATCCGACTTCATTTTCTCCTATGACTCAAGCCTGATTTGATTACAATAGGCTCTGTGGGACTGTTCGACTTTGCTCGTTGTCACGGAATTTTATTTAATCTAGAGTTGTTTGAAAAGCATAAGCTCTCCCTGTGTGTGTATAGACTTTCATTACAACACCGCTACTCCAAATGAGGCTTGGCCTGTCCTTTATCACTTTTATTGGCCAACAATATTTGCCAGTGTCTATAGTAACAAGCTGACTTGTTTTAGAAAGAAATAATTGAAAAGCACATAAACACTATATTCACATTCCAAATTAAAAATGCCTCCTAATAAGGGTAAGCTAAATGAATGCTGCATCCAGCACATGAAAATAGTGAAAACAAAACAAAAGTTAAAAGAGTTATTATAAATGTCTCTGAAACACCATCATAAAAATTTTAAGTTAATCTTTTGTTAAGTCAGATGTGTTGGTATTTTTTACATAATTTATTAGTGTATTAAAACACATGTTACTACTGACAATGGTACTGAGCTAAACACAGCACTGTATCTCGTTACAATATCAGGCTTTGAGTATTGCAGGCTGGGACTGCCTCTCAACTTCAGTCTACAGAGGGATCACTTTAGTTCACTGTGATGGTGAATATAATGAAAAACATAAACTGATGAACAAAAACAGATCCAGAGACAGAGAAGCATCGATCAGACCATCAAACCTCAGAGGGAAGGTAGGGGAGGTTGGGGGTAAGAGGGTGAGATCAACCAAAGGACTTGTATGCATGCATATAAGCCTAACCAATGGACACAGACAACAGGGGGGTGAGGGCATGAGTTGGGGGGTTGGGGAGTAATGGGGGAATAAGGACACATATGTAACACCTTAATCAATAAAGAAATTAAAAAAAAAATAAACAAATAGCCACACAGTCCAAGACAGTGTTGAAAGGATAGCAAATTCAGATGAAACTCAGGCAAATGCCATTGTCATAAGCTCACTCTAAATTGTAGGACTGGTAGTAAGCAATAGTTCTTGAGATTAACATAGATTTGCCCATGGAGCTTTTTTTTTTTTTTTTTTTTTTTAATACATATTCCATTGGCGCCACCATAGACAAAATAAATTAGAGACAGATTCTTAGTGGATTGTTTTCATGTTACCTTTTTATTTTGAGGTAATGGTAGGTTAGCATGCAGTTGTCAGATCTAATATAGAAAGATATAATATATCAGATATAATATGTCAGATATAATATAATATTGTATACCCTTCAGACAATAGTAAAATCTTGCATAACTAACTGTAGTACAATACCTTAACAAGGACATAGATATTTGATACAATGCTTCTCCCTTATTCAGATATCACCAGTTTTACATACACTCATTTGTGTGTATGTATATTTGTATGTATTTACTTCTCTGGAAATTATTACATGTGTAGATTTGTGGGCACCCAGCATAGTTAAGATCCAGAGTGGTTCTATCACAAAGATCCCTCATGCTACCCTTTTATAATTGCAGCTACCTGTACATCCTCTCCACCACTTGTTGTCATTCTTATTTTAGTTATAATAACAGGCATGTACAGATATATAATTGCTTTTTAATTACACTTTACATTTAATATTGTTTTGTAATATTTTCAGGTGCACAGCATAGTGGTTAGAAAATCATATACTTTATAAAGGGTTCACCCCATATTTCTAGTACCCACCTGGCACCACACATAGTTATTAAAATATTATTAACTATACTAGAGGCCCGGTGCAGGAAATTCATGCACTGAGGGGGTGTGTGTCCCTCAGCCCAGCCTGCACCCTCTCCAATCTGGGACCCCTTGGGGGATGTCTGACTGCCGGTTTAGGCCGGATCCCTATGGGCAGTCGGACATCCCTCTCACAATCCAGGACTGCTGGCTCTCAACCGCTCCCCTGCCTGCCAGCCTGATCACCCCCTAACCACTCCCCTGCCAGCCTGATTGACACCTAACTGCTCCCCTGCTGGCCTGATTGCCCCCAATTGCCCTCCCCTGCCAGCCCGATCACCCCCAACTGCCCTCCCCTGCAGGCCTAGTTGCCTACAACTGCCCACCCCTGCCAGCCTGGTCACCCACAATGGCCCTCCCCTGCAGGCCTGGTCCCCCCCAACTACCCTCCCCTGCAGGCCCGATCACCCACAATGGCCCTCCCCTGCTGGCCCAGTCACCCGTAACTGCCCTCCCCTGCCGGCCTGGTCGCCCCTAACTTCCCTCCCCTGCCAGCCTGGTCCCCCCACAACTGCCCTCCCCTGCAGGCCTAGTCACCCCTAACCACCCTCCCCTGCCAGCCATCTTTTGGTGGCCATCTTTGACTACATGGGGGTGGCCATCTTGTGTGAGGGTGTGAGGGTCAATTTGCATATTACCTCTTTGTTATATAGGATTTTCTATGCTCTACTTTATATCCCCATTCATTGTGGTTTTAATTTGCATTTTCCTCATGGCTAATGGTATTAAATATATTTTCATGTGCTTATTTCCCAACTCTTCAGTAGATTATCTGTTCACATTTTATAATTGGATTGTTTCTCCTTTTACTATTGATTTACTACAACCTTTTTATTTATCCTAGATATAATCCCTTATATTTGTAGTTTGCAAATATTTCCTCCCAGTTAATACCTTCATGGGTCACAGACTGAGTGAAAGTTTTCAATTTTGATGTAGTTCTGTTTCAGATTTTTTTTTTATGGATCATGTTTTTGGTATCAAGTGTTAAGAACTTTGCTTATTTTTGGGTGCTACACTTTCTCCTATTTTTGCCCCTTCTATTGGTTTTCTGATTTTCACTATCCATTTTGAGATAATGTGAGTGTGAGGTGAGAGTTTTAGGTCAGAGTTCATTTTTATGCCTGTGGATATCCAGTTACTCCAGCACCATTTATTGAAAAGGTTGTCTTTCCTCCATTGAATTGCTTTTGCACCTTTGTCAAAAATATGCTCCCACACAGGTTGGCATATCTGTATGCCTCTATTTCTAAATTTTTTTGTTCGGTTCAATTGACCTACAGGTGTACCTTCTGCCAATACTACTGATACTTGATACTTGAAATGGGGTAGAATGATTCCTCCCACTTGATTATTCTTATCAAAATTATTTTAGACATCTAGTTCCTGTGCCTTTTATTTTTTTAAAATATATTATATTGATTTTTTACAGAGAGGAAAGGAGAGGGATAGAGAGTTAGAAACATCGATGAGAGAGAAACATCGATCAACTGCCTCCTGCACACCCCCCACAGGGGATGTGCCCGCAACCAAGGTACATGCCCTTGACCAGAATCGAACCCGGGACCTTTCAGTCTGCAGGCCAACGCTCTATCCACTGAGCCAAACTGGTTTTGGCAGTTCCTGTGCCTTTTAAATAAGCTTATCTATGTTTAGAAAAACTTTGATGGACTTTTCAGAGGAATTGCATTAAATACTAGTATATAGATTGTTTCTAGGAGAATTGATATCTTTACTATGTTGAAACTTCTAATCCATTAAAATGATGTATCTATTTATTTAGGTCTTTTATTCTTTCATGAGCATTTTGTAATTTTCAGTACACAGACACTGAGTATGTTTTGTTGGCTTTATAATTAAGTATTTCATTTTCTTAGGTCAATTATAAATGATATTGTGTTATTAATTTTTGTTCTCACATGTTCTTTGTTAGTATACAGAAATAGAATTGGTTTTTGTACATTGAGCTTTATTTTTGTTCATTGAACTCGTATCCTGTGACCTTGGTGAGCTCATTTGTTTTTGAAGGATTTTATGTACATGACTTGGAATTTTCTAGATAGACAATTATGTCATCTGTAAGTAGGGACAGTTTTATTTTTTTGTTTTTGATCTGTTTGGCTTTTATTTCTTGTTTTGTACTGCCTAGAACTTTCAGTACTATGTTGAATGAGTATGCTAATATTGGGAATCCTTGCCTTCTTTGTACCTTAGAACAAAAGTATTGTTTTCACTATTAAGTATTATGTAAGTTTCAAGTTTTTTCTGTAGAAGTTCTTCATAAAGTTGAAGTACTTTTGCTTTAATCCTAACTTGCTGAGCGCTTTCATCATGAATGGTTGTCAGATTTTGTAAAATGCCTTTTCTTCATTACTTCTTTAGCCAGTTGATATGACTTACTAGTAGTCTGCTTGGGCTGTTGTAACACTAGTGGCCCAGTGCACGAAAATTGTGCACGGGGTGTGTGTGTGTGGTCCCTCAGCCTGGCCTGCACCCTCTTCAATCTGGGACCCCTCGGGGGATGTCCGACTGCCGGTTTAGGCCCCAAAAAACTGGCAGTCAGACATCCCTCTTGCAATCCGAGACTGCTGGCTCCTAACCACTAACCTGCCTGTCTGCTTGATTGCCCCTAACCACTCTGCCTGCCAACCTGTTCGCCCCCAACTTCTCCCCGCTGCCGGTCTGCTCGCCCCCAATTGCCCCCCCTGCCGGCTGCTCACCCCCAACTGTCCCCCCCTGCCAGCCTGTTCTCCCCCAACTGCCCCCCCCCCGCCGGCCTGATCACCCCCAACTGGCCCCCCCTGCTGGCCTGCTTGCCCCCAGCTGCCCACCCCCGCCAGCCTGATCACTCCCAAATGCCCTCTCCTCCTGGCCTGATCACCCCTAATTGCCTCTGCCTCAGCCCTGCCACCATGGCTTTGTCTGGAAGGATGTCCAGAAGGTCTCCTGGAAGGTCTCCTGGTTTAATTAGCATATTACCCTCTTATTAGTATAGATACCCCAGGCTGGGTAGGTTATAAACAATACAAGTGCATTTCTTACTGTTCTGGAGGCTGGCTGTCCAAGAGCAAGGTGCCAGCATGGTCAGGTGAGGACCCTCTTACAGGTTAAACTCATGTTGCATCATCACATGATAGAGGGGGCAAAGAAGCTCTCTTGGGCCCTTTTACTAGTATAAATAAGGGCAATAATCCTCTTCACAGGGGAAAATTTAATAATGTATATTATAAACATTTGTTAGGTTTGCCCATTTCATATTTATTATTTTTATTTGTATTTTATTTGTAATTTTTTAAATACCCATGTTAACGAGTCTAAATTTTTTAGTGATTTATCTGCAAATATGACATTTTTATTTTTATTTTTTTTTACTGATTAAAAGTAATTTTGTTTATTAGGGAAATCTCATTTTGCCTGTTATATGTAATGTATATATGTTCTTTATGCTTCCATTTATCTTTATCTTTTTTGCTGATATGCTTGGTCAAGATGCAGGTGAAACTAGTCATGTGGTCAAATATGCCAATCTTTCCTTTAAGGCGTCTGGAATTTGCATTAATCTTATGACAAATTTTCCCATTCAAAATTTAAAGCATATTTACCACATTTTCTATTGAGATTTTAATGTCTGAGTATAAATTATTCTTTTTTTTTTAATTAATCCATTTGTCGGGACTCAGTGTCTACTTGTCTGTAACTGAAAGTTGACTAGGGCACTGTTCTACTTCCCTTCCTGGCACCAAGCACACCCAGCGTTCCCTCAGCCAGATGCGCATTAGAAGTCACGTGCTTGTGCCCGAGAGCTCTATCCTGGCACCACAGTTACATGGCACTTTAATTAATTACTTTGCCAATTGCCCCAGGACCTACTCTGACTCCCAATGCAGACTCCTCTAATCACAAGGAGTTTTCTGGAGTTCTATTTGGAAAAATTTATTTTTTTAAATGTCCCTTCTGAGTTGTCAGTTGCTCACCTCTGTGGGGTTTCTTTTTCAATTAAATCCCATCTGTTTTATATCTCTTAATAAATTCTTCTTATATCATTTCAATGGGTTCTAGGGAGGGCAATAAGTTACCGTATTTTCCAGCATATAAGACGACCTTTTAACCCAGGAAAATCTTCTCAAAAGTCAGGGGTCTTATACGCCGGAAAATATGATAACCCACCCATCATTTGGCAATAACTCACTTAAATTCTAAATTGTAAATACTGTATTTTCCGGCGTATAAGACACCCAACTTTTGAGAAGATTTTCCTGGGTTAAAAGGTCGTCTTATACGCCGGAAAATACGGTAAAACTTAGGTACTCAGTCATCTTGAGGTAGAAAAGAATGATGGATCTTTAAAAATTCTTATTACATGCATACTACAGCGTAAAATGAGGGTTGTTTCTAATTGGATTAGCACTCAAAAGAGGAGCTATTTAATAGAGAAGATTTGGATTAGATAAGCAAGAATAATCTCTTGTCACACATTAAAATGTACTTTTATATTTTCAAATGTGCAACTAGAGGAGTCAAAATTTAATTCAAATAACATTAGATTTAGGGGAAAGATTCAACCCTTAACATGACTAATTCCTAACCAAGGTAAAATCAGGTTAAATTGGTAATAATGTTTAAAATAATGGCAGTTAATGGCATTATTAAATAAAATTATCATTAAAATACCATGCATTTAAAAATATGTCCACACAAAAACCTACAGACAGATGTTTATGGCAGCTTTATTCACAATTGCCAAAACTTGGAAGTAACCAAGAAGCCCTTTAATAGGTGAATAGACAAACTGCGACAATCCAGACAATGGAATAGTTATCAGCATAAAAAAAAGAAATGAGCTATGAATCTTACATGCGTATTGCTAAGTGAGAGCAGTCTATCTGAGAAGTCTTCATGCTGTATGATTTCAACTATATAAAATTCTGGAAAGAACAGTACTGTAAAAAGGTTAGTGGTTGCCAGGGTTTGGAGGGTAGGAAATAGAAAGAAGGAGCATAGAGGGTTTTTAGGGCAGTGAAAGTAGCCTGTAGGATACCATAATAATGGTAGATGTCATTACGCATTTGCCCAAAGCATAGAATTCCCAACACCAAGATGAACCCTCATGTAAGCTATGAGCTTAGGTGATAATGATGTATCAATGTAGCTTCATCAGGTTAACAAGTATACTAGTAGCAAGTGTACTAGTCTGGTGGGCTATGGTAATAATAAGAGAGGCTATTCGTATGGGGCTGGGAATCTATGAGAAATCACTGTACCTTTTTAGTTTCATTGTTAACCTTGATTTGCTCTTTTAAAAAAACCCCTCTTAATTAAGAAAATATTATGCAGAGTGTGAGTGAAAGCATAATGTAGTGAGATCTGGAATGATAATTTAACATCCAACTTGAGATAAAGTTCACTTCTGAACTATTAATCTCTGTCTTGTTACTGCCGTGGCAGAAGCTGATACCATAGCAGCACAGGTAACTGACAGGAAGCAATGGAAGCACCTTCTGTGGAAGGCACAGTAGGATCCCAGTGCCACTAGGTAACTTTACTGGGCACCAATGACAGAGCAGCAATGAGATGCTCATGAGTCATTTAGGGAGCAATGAATGGTATTGCCATTTGCACATGATCAGTAGGTGCATTGGCAGTGGCAGAACCAGAGAAAGGAAGATGATATCAGAAGCCACTCAGTTGTTCAGAACAATTTGTCATGAGCAGATAAAACACCATTAATTCCAGTAAAGGATTTGGTAAAAGTCTGATTAAAAATTCTGTGCTAGGCAACAGTTTAAAATGCTTATGTGACTTCATTTTAGCTGTCAGAGAGAGTGTATAAACGAATCAGGAATTCTAGCTGAATCTATGCTAAAAGTATTTCTTAGTGTATTTGGCATTTAAATAATGGGAGTGAAAGAGCTCACCCCAGGTGAGCATGAAGATAGACAAGAAGAGACAGAGCTCAGGGACACCACATGTAAACAAATGCTTATTAAGTATGAAATTAAAAGTATAGATCACAAATCTTTTATTAATCAAGTGCCTACACAGCTTTATGGAAATAATTGTCATAAAAGTGAAACAATTGATTAAAATAAAATACGTTGCAAAGTTTCTTTTTTGTATTATTAAATATATTTTTATTGATTTCAGAGAGGAAGTGAGAGGGAGAGAGAGATAGAAACATCAATGATGACAGTGAATCATCGATCGGCTGCCTCCTGCACGCCCCCTACTGGGGATCGAGCCCACAACCCCTGGCATGTGTCCTTGGCTGGAATCGAACCGGGGACCCTTCAGTCCACAGGCTGATGCTCTATTAACTGAGCCAAACCAGCTAGGGCTGTAAGTTTCTTTAAAATATATTTGTATTGATTTCAGAGAGGCAGGGAAAGGGAGAGGGAGATAGAAACATCAATGATGAGAATCATTAATTGGCTGCCTCCTGCACACCCCTCACTGGGAATAAAGCCCACAACCCGGCATATGCCCTAACTGGGAATCTAACCATGATCTCCTGGTTCATAGGTTGAAGTTCAACCACTGAGCCACACCGGCTGGGCAAGTCTGCAAGTTTTGATGTAATACTTTGGAACACAAGTTAAATTGAATGAAATCACATAGTCTGAATGCATCAACTCTTCAGCTCTTTCATTCCTATAGGAAGCATGTTCACAGAGATCTATACCAACATTGAAATTAATTAATTTAATTGTGTTAATGTAATATAATAAATATATATCATGTTTCCAGGAGGAGTAAGACATTGTGCTTGGCTCTAGTTTTGAGGAATATTATCAATAAAAGCACAAATCTTACCTTGAAAATTTTTGCCTAAGTGGAGAGAAAATATATGCAGAACTAATCACAGAAACAGAAGAAATGTGGCAAGTGTAAATAAAGAGTATGGAAAAGAGAAATTGACCCCTACTGTCAAAATATGGAAAAGCAATAGCTGTCATTTTAGATAATTCCTAAATAAGGAATATATATTATACCAGTATGTAGATATATAGAGATAACATGTAAGGGAAAATGAAGAAAAACTATGAGTCAGAAAGATATTCCCATGAGAAACTATGTCAGGCGGTACTGAAAAATAAGACATGTTAGTTGCATTTATTTGAGAGTGGGTTGTAGGTGGAAGATTGGTTTATAGAAACAATATTGGAGAGTGGGAGTGTTTTACTTTGGCTTTGACAGCACTCTACAAAATTAAGATGAAATATATTTTAGTAGGAGAAAAACTTGACAAATTATTTGTTATATAGATACCAAGCATTTGATTGCAAGTAGGGATACAAAGGAATATTTACACCTCCAAATGATAAACAATGGTGTATTCTGTAATGTTCCTGCATCTAACCTGAATTAGTATTTTAAATATTGTCTTAGGGAGCTGTTACTAGGGATAATGTTTCTTTCCCCCTCTTTCTACTTTTAAATATTTTTTCCAATTTTCTTTAGTGCACATAAATTGCTGTTTATAAATTCATATTTTCCCATTATGAAACAGAGTACATGTATTTTTCACTCACTTTATATAAACGATAGCTCATGAAATTTCTTTGCAGTTGGCTGAGTAAAAAAAAAAACACAAACCAATATTGTTTATCACTCTTGAAATATATTCCCATATTTTTCCTAATGAAAAAATTACCAATTTTTATTTTACCATTTTCCTGCCAAGTTTTTCAACCTTAGGTATTTCAAATGTATATGTGTGTTTGTATGCTTGTGTGGTAATTTATATAATTGCAACTGTGATGGGTATACAATTGTATTAGAAAATTTAAACCTTTTTAAGTGACATGTTCAGTAATCCAGTTTATTTGATTTATTGAAGAATATCCAGATCATAGTTTAATTGCCTGGAATAATATAGTTGCTTGATAAATATGTGTTGAATGTGTAAATAAATACAGTAGTTATGTCAGTTTATTATAAAATATTTAAAATATAAAAATTATTAAAAAGAAGAAAACTAAAATCACTCATAATGCTTTTACCTAGAGATGGCCAAGACATGGAAACAATCTTAATGTTCATTGAAGTATGAATAGATACAGAAAAAAATGGAATATTATTCAACCATAAAAAACAAAATCCTGCATTGATGGCCCTTGATGACATAATACTAAGTGAAATAAATTGGAAAAGACAAATACAAAAAAAGTTCTCACATGTAGACGCTAAGAAAGGTCAACTCATAGGAAATAGAAGAGTGGTTACCAGGGCTGTGGGGTGGAGGAAATGGAGAAACATGTATTATGAAGAGTAAAGCATGCTGTTTATTCTCCAATGAAGAGCTTCAGGTAAAAACATGCAAATGTATACATATTCATTATGTTCATTCATTTATCCATTCAGAAATATAATTGACTAGAGGCCCGGTGCACGAAATCCATGCACAGTGTGTGTGTGGGGGCCCTCAGCCCAGCCTGCACCCTCTCCAATCTGAGAACCCTTGAGGGATGTCCGACTGCCCGTTTAGGCCCGGTGGGATCGGCCCTAAACGGGCAGTCGGACATCCCTCTCATAATCCAGGACTGCTGGCTCCCAACTGCTCGCCTGCCTACCTTCCTGATTACCCCTAACCACTTCTGCCTGCCAGCCTGATCACCCCCTAACCACTCCGCTGCCAGCCTTACTGATGTTTAACTGCTCCCCTGCCAGCCTGTTTGCCCCCAACTTCCCTCCCTTGCAGGCCTGGTCACTCCTTAACTGCCTTCCCCTGCAGGCTTGATTGCCCCCAACTGCCCTCCCTTGCAGGCCTGGTCCCTCCCAACTGCCCTCCCCTGCTGGCCATCTTGTGGTGGCCATCTTGTGTCCACATGGGGGCAGGATCTTTGACCACATGGGGGCAGCCATATTGTGTGTTGGAGTGATGGTCAATCTGCATATTACTCTTTTATTAGATAGGATAGAGGCCTGGTGCATGGGTAGGGGCCAGCTGGTTTGCCCTGAAGGGTGTCCCAGATCAGGGTTCCCTTGGGGCATGGGGCGGCCTGGGCGAGGGGCCTGTGGTGATTTGCAGGCTGGTCACGCCCCCCGGCAACCCAAGCAGAGGCCCTGTTTTCTGGGATTTATTTATCTTCTACAATTGAAACTTTGTAGCCTGGAGCGGAGCCAAGCCTTCTGCTCACTTTGTGGCAGCAGCCATTTCTGTTGGAATTTATTTATCTTCTATAATTGAAACTTTGTAGCCTAGAGCAAAGGCCTGGGCCGGCCAGGGCTGCAGAAGCTTGGCTTCCTCCATCACCGGGGACAACCCTAGGCTCCTGCTCTCTCCAGCTCCATGGTCGCAGTCATTTCTGTTGGGATTTATGTTTCTTCTATAATTGAAACTTTGTAGCCTTAAGCGGAGGCCTGGGCCAGCCAGGGTGTGCGGAAAGCTTGGCTTCCTCCATCATGGGGGAAACCCAAACCTCCCACCTGCTCTCTCTGTGGCTGCAGCCATCTTGGCTGGGTTAATTTGCATACTCACTCCTGATTGGCTGGTGGGTCTGGCTGGTGGGTGTAGCAGAGTGATGGTTAATTTGCATATTACTCTTTTATTAGCTAGGATGGCCTGTGCCATGCCAGCACAGCCAAGGGTTCAGTGAGACTGAGGGGAGGGAGGGGGGCAGCGAAGGACTAAAGAAAAAACAAAGAGAATATAGCTGGGGCTCGGTGGATCTCCTATGCCTGGATGAGGCCATAGAGAAGGATCTAGCCAGCAAGCTGAGGCTTTATTTTATAGTCAGAGAAAAACAAGGTAGTGGTCAACATAGTTACAATGTTCTTGTGAGTTTCACTTGTTTAGGCAGCACTTGCTGCACCTTCCACAGCACTATTAGCTACCTAGGAAGGATCTAGGGAGGGCTATAAGGTTAAGCTTAATTACGCTAAGAGGGCTCTGCCTTCTAAACTGGAACTTGTTTGTGGCTCTGCCACAGGTCAATCTGAGGCTTAACTCTAGAGCCGCTCCCTACAATGGCCTACTATGTGCCAGACGTTATACTAAGCCCCAAAGATTCTATATTTTGGCATCAAAATAAAGCTGAAAAAGCATCTATTTATAATTTTCAGTTTTTTAAAAAAATTATCTAAGAATGATATTAAAAAATTTAATGTTGATCCCTTTTAACTTTGGAATTAGCAAAGAGTTATATTACTGCACAAACATACAAATAGACACACATACTCACAAGTGAATATATATATATGCACTTCCCAGTCTTTTGTTCCCTTTGAGATCCAGAATTTCAGTTAAATCTCTGAACACGTTAAGTCCCCTTTAAATTGGTGTCTGAGGCATAGTTGCCAGGTCTGCTAATAGGCAGCTCCATTCTCCCTGCAGATGGAAGCACTGTCAGTGTCAAGCAGGTCTTCCTCCTTTGGAGGCCAGCAGAAGCTCGGGCAGATCCTGCAGATGGAATAGCAGCAAAGGGCTCAGCGTTGAATTAGAGGCATCTTCCAAACAATAGCACCCTGATTGTCTCATGTCTACACTGGACAGCAACTTACAATTTAAAATGCTCTGTACAGAAGACAAGCAAGCTTGATTAAGTTATCCCCAAGGTCCATTCCATTTTGAAACTTTTATCTTTTTATACATCTGTGAAAAATTAAATGTATGAATTGAGTAACACAAGTCATTAACTGAGAAAAATGTACCTTGCATTCTTTTTTTTTTGCTTCTATGACACCAGTAGAGGTCACAATTAAGCATTTGCTACCCAGATGGCTATTATCAGCTACTCATTACCATGTGTAGTTATTGTTGAACTTAATGAAGGACAAAATAAAGTCTACTCATAAAGTATTAATCCTTTTGATTTATATTTAAAGGGATATCCATTCACTCAGGAATTCTAATGTTGTCTGTGAAGAGTGAGCCAGATATATCCTTGTGTCAACCAATGCCATCAAAATGTGAAAATGCAGAGAGTTTTTGTGTTTTTTGTTTTGTTTTGTTTTTATTCTTGAAGGACTGACAGGCCTATTAATTATACCTAATTGATCAGAAGTAGGTCATTAAATAATCATTTTTCTCCTATTTTGATTTATCACTATGTCTTTCTACTGACATGCTTTCATTCATCCTTCCATGGGCATTTATTTACCATACCATGCAAAAATTATTTCATGATGTTCATTGCTTCTTTTTTTAAAAATCCTCACCCTTCCCATTGATCTTTAGAGAGAGACTGAAAGGGAGGGAGGAGGGGGAGAGAAAGAAACATTGATGTGAGAGAAACATAGCGACTGATTGCCTCCACATATGCCTGACCAGGGTTGGGGACCAAACCCACAACCAAGTTATATGTCCTTGATGGGGAATCGAACCTGAGACCCTTCATCCAGGGGCCAACACTCTAACCACTGAGCAACTGGCCAGGGCATTGCTTCTTCTTTTTTTTTTCTCCCTATTCAGTTTCCACCACTATCACTCTCAGTTTACCTAACACCAGATTTTTTATTATCATTACATATAAAATGAATCTGCCATTATTCCTCCTGTGAGAGGTTTGCATATATTATGAGAAATCAACCGCAGTGAAGACAGAGCTGAAAGTGGTGAAAAAGGAAAAGCCACTTGATTTATCTTGAATACCCTGTGTCTTTTAGAAACTAGGGAGGCGGAGTAGGAAGAGGCTTAGAAAAAGAGGTCGAGAAGTCCTGACAAAAATATGTGATTTGGGGAAAATTACCCCATTTAAGTCATTACCTTGCCATGAAAAATGAATGAGATAAGCTATATTTATAGTTATTGAGATTCACATAGAAACTGTCTATCAGTATATAAACCTCGCCAAGTCAGCTAAGTATATTATATGCCTGTCTTTCAGTAGCCTTTATGGGCTTTATCAATTGGTTCACACAATATTTCATTAAAAAATGAAATATGGCCCTAACTGGTTTGGCTCAGTGGATAGAGCGTCGGCCTGCGGACTGAAGGGTCCCAGGTTTGATTCCAGTCAAGGGCATGTACCTTGGTAGCGGGCACATCCTCAGTAGGGAGTGTGCAGGAGGCAGCTGATCGATGTTTCTCTCTCATCGATGTTTCTAACTCTCTATCCCTCTCCCTTCCTCTCTGTAAAAAAAAAATCAATAAAATATATTAAAAAAATGAAATATGAATCTTGTCTGTGATGTACAATGCCCTTAGATTTTGGGAGCACCTCGGGGGTAGAAACTGTGTATTCAGCACAGGATGTCCATGTGGCAGTTGTTAAGTAAATATTCATTAAACTGAATTAGTTATTTTTATTGTTTATTCATTCAGGAAAATAAAAGGTATGTAGCATCTACATAGCAGATACCAGTAAATCTTTCACAATACTTAAGTAGTAATTATTCATTTTTATGCACCTATTGTGTACTAAAATTATATAGTCAGTACAATTGTTTGGTTTTAACCATGTTATTTAATTTCTTTATACAAAAGAATCAAGCTATTAAAGTATACTTTCATGTATGTAATCAATTAATGTAAGAGTAGTTATTTAGTGACTGTCTCTTAGACTTTGATTAATATACTAATTAGAAAAATGTATAAAAGCTTAAATTGCCTTTCTCACAGACCTTGATTTTAAGTTACCATATAATATGGTGAATGCATAATATTTTAATACAACTAAATTAAATATTTTACAAACAGTTTTATTAAAAATAAATATATTTTCTCTTACTTTGAATAGTCCTTAAATCAGTAATTTTCCCACTGTGCAAATTAAAAATAGATTATCAATGCAATCTCAACCAAAATCCTAGCAAGTTGTTCTGTGGATATTGCTAAACTGATTCTAACGTTTATGTGGAGAGGTAAAAGACCCCGAATAGCCAATTTTCTCTTTTAGGAAAAGAACAGTCAAAAGATTGACATCACCAAGTCCAAGACTTACTATAAAGGTGCAATAAGCAAGACAGTGTGGTATTGGGGAAAGATTAGGCAAATATGTTGATGAAATAAGTAGAGAGGTCAGAAATAGACCTACATAAATAAAATCAAGTGACCCTTGACAAAGGAGCAAAGGCAATACAGTGGAGATAAGGTAGCTTTTCAATAAATGGGCTGGAACAACTGGACGCCCACATGGAAAAAATACATCTTGGCCACAGGCCTTATACCCTTAACAAAAATAAACTCAAAATGAATCATAAACTTAAAGTAAACTGCAAAACTATAAACTCCTAGGAGGTTACATACTGAGGAAACAAGATGACCTTTGTCTTGCAATGACTTTTAGATACAACACCAAAGGCATAATCTATGAAACAATTGATCAGCTGGACTTCATTAAGATAAAAACAAATTGTCCCTTCTGTGAAAGACACTGTCAAGAGAATGAGTAGACAAGCCACAGACTGGGGGGGATTATTTGCAAAAATATACAAAAATAAAAAAATACATCTAATGGAAAATCTGTTATCCAAAATATACAAAGACCTCTTAAAACTCAACAATAAGGAAATGAACAAACTGATTAAAAAATGGGCAAACACCTGAACAGATATCGCACCAAAGAAGATGTATAGATGGCAAATAAGGAAATGAAAAGATGCTCTAATCATGTGTCATTAGGGAAATGCAAATTAAAACAACAGTAAGGCCCTAGCTGGTTTGGCTCAGTGGATAGAGTGTCGGTCTGCGGACTGAAGTGTCTGGGTTTTATTCCTGTCAAGGCCGTGTACCTTGGTTACAGGCTCGATCCCTGGCCCTCGTCCAGGTGTGTGCAGGAGGCAACCAATTGGTGTGTCTCTTTCACATCGATGTTTCTCCCCCTCTTTTTCATTCTCTAAAATCAATAAAAAAATATCCTCAGGTGAGGATTAACCAAAAACAAACAAACATACAAAACCAGTAAGGTACTATTGCATACCTATTTGTATGGCCAAAATCCAGAATACTGACAATAACAAATGCTGACAAGGATGTGGAGCATCGGGAACTTTCATTCATTGCTGTGGGAATGCAAAATAGCACAGCCATTCTGGAAGATAGTTTGACATTTCTTTCCTCCAAAAGTGACAACAAAGTTGTAATCACATTTTCCATAGAGATTCCCTGGTACATAGTAAATAGAAGGTCCCTGATAATCCTCTTGGTTTATGTATTACTTAACTCATTCATTCCTTTCAATTCATTCAAAATGTACTTTATAAATGCTATTTACTAATAGATATAAAGTTCTCTTTGCTGACAAGGAGCATGCAGTACATTAGAAATAAAACAAGTCAAAACTCAAAATCATTGCTATTATTTTAGATTCCAAGATACTCCCTTACTGACTAATTGGGTATCTGGTCACATAATATATGCAGCAATAAGATATTAGAGCATAATTGTCCTTCAATAAAATAATTTAAGAATTTGGGTTTTTTTACCCAATGTTCTTTCTAAAAATTCAGGCACAGAAAAAAATCTAAAATGTAAATATTTTAAAGTTATTTCATCATTTGAATTTTCATATATACAAATGCTGCTTCTATAATTAGCAAACCTTTTATGAGAAAATTCAAAACTAACTTGTGCAAAAAAAACACCCCACTACCCAACACAGGTGCTAGCCTGGCTTGAACTCAATTTTAATACCATCTGGGAAAATTAGATCAGGAGCAAATTAGACCAGAACGCTTTTTCTTTTTCCTTTCTGAACAGCATGTGAGAGGATTTAGGTCAACGTGTAAAAGCTGTGTATGTGAAGAGGAAGCCCTGTGAGCTGGCTCAGGATGTAGAGCCACAGGACAGACAGGGAATTTTTAAAATTATATGGTGCAAGGCTCTTCTCTGGGGAAGGGACGATCTGATGATGTCAGATGTTATTTGTTCCTTTTACACGGTTTAGCAGCATTCGAGCAGTTATTTTGTCAGGAACATAAATCATGATTCCACTTAGAAATTTGTTTCAAGAGTTTTTCCTTTTACGCAATTACCACATGCTAAGTAGGACCATAAATTGATTCCCTGTCTTCTAATTATCCTCATATTGCTGGTGTATACTCAGTAATTGATTGGTGGTGACTAATTCTAAGCAGTACAAGTTCAAAGTATCATCTTAGTGTCAAAAACAGAAATCAGTGCCTATGACGCTCAATTGTCTCCTAATGGGGCAATTTTCAACCGCAATTTTTAAAACATGCAATACCTGACTGACCTCTTTTCCCTTAGACTGTCAACTTAAGAAATGACAACAGCCAACACAACAATAGCCGTTCAATATGAATGAACCAAAAGTATACCTATTTTGTTGTCAGGTGGGCAAAAAAAAAAAAAAAAAAAAAAATCACATATTTTTTGGTGTGTCGCAGAATTTTAGTAAATAGTTTATGTCTACCATGAGATGAAAACGGTTGACAATTGCTGTCCTAGTGTACTTAAGAGGAATTGGTATTGCAGAAAAATAATGTTTGTTCTGGTTTGTACACAGCGCTGAATCATTTAGTGTTTGGGTCCCTCCTTGGGTACTGGCCTAGTATCCTTAGCAAGAATGGAAGCTCTTGGTGCTCTATGTGTCAGAGAATTCTTGTTTCTAGCAGGTTTATACTGAACACATTTTTGAAACAAACAAATAGAAGAAAATGCAAGGTTCCTTACACAGCCCTTTGGAGACCTGTGCTTAGTGCTTAATGCTCAGGGAAGGGTTCTGGAATACCCTTTCCAGAACCCTTTCTCAGTAGATAAAGTCCTTGCCTTGATCTTCAAGTAATTTCTAGAAACTACTGCTATGCCTCTGAGTTCTCTTGTTCTGAGTATGGCTCAGGCATATACTGTAAGTGTATTTTAGGTGGCTCCTAAAATAAACTCTAATTTGAAAGTCTCCACTTCCCAGCCCTCTAACTCCTCTAAATGTATTTGTCTTCCTTCTATGTTGTTATGTCCACACATCTAAACAGCGATATGCTGTAAAAATGTCTATGTTTCTCTCCCATTTGGAGTATAATCTACTTGGAAAAAATAATGTGTAATAGGTTTTGTGTACTCTAAGTCTAGGACATAGAAGACACTCAGTAATTATCTATCTATCTATCTATCTATCTATCTATCTATCTATCTATCTACATATAAAACCATAATATGCAAATAGACCAAACAGTGGAACAACCAAACAACTGAACAAATGGTCTCTATGATGTGTGCTGACCACCAGGGGATGTGTGCGGAACGTGGCGGGCGTCAGCAGCAGGTGGCAGAGCGCGGAACGTAGCTGATGTCAGCCACGGCGGGATGGTGGAGCAGGTGAACGGGGGCACCAGACCAAGGTGGGGTGCCGGTCGCTGTCATCAGGGCAAGCCTCTGGTGGTTACTGAAAATTCTTTGCTCCCACGTGCCACAGTCCCACCCAGTGCTCACACCTGCTGCCAGTGCTGGCACCAGCCCTGCTCGCACTGCTGCTGGTGCCAGAGCTGCAGCTCGCACCTGCTGCTGGCACCTGGTGCTGGCCCTGATCGCTTGGCGCTGTCAGTGGATGTGACAGGACTTCTCCACCTCCCCCTGCTCCTGAGGGGCAATCGGGGCCAGCAGCTGCCTTTCACACTCACTGCTGGCTACAGCCCTGCTTGTACCCACTGCTGGTGCTGGCCCCAATCACTCCGCTCCGTCAGTGGGTATGAGCAAGGCTGGCACCGTCAGCGTGTGGGAGCAGCGGTGGTGGGAGCGGGGCTGCTGGCAGACAGGGGACTGGGAGCCATGGTGGGAGGGGCTGGGTGGGGGCACGGAGGATGGGTTGAGATCTGTCCCTGTGCCCACCACAGCCTCGTGGCCCACAGTTCCTTTCAAGGTGCATGAATTCGTGTACTGGGCTCCTAGTTTGTTAAATAAAAGAATGAACACTAGCTACCTTGATATCAACTTCCAAATTAATTCAATTTCTTTCATGGAAATCATGTGCTCATTGCCCAGAGATTTGTAGAGTTTGAATCTTTGACAGTGATTGAATAAACACCTGTGGAAGTTAAACTAGTGCAATATAATGTATGATAGTACAATATGATAGTATGGTCAGAAATGTTATTATTTTACCTTATGAATGTAGCATGGGAGTAAAAGTTTTTGGAAGAAATTAAAATTATAAATATAATACTAAAGTAGGTTGGCAAAAGTAGGCTTACAGTTGTTTGTATGGAAAAAAGACATGCAGGTTGTGATTATTACAATAGTCTTATTAACTCAAAAGCATGTCATAATGCAAATGAAGACCTACTGTATATAACACTAGTGGCCTGGTGCACAAAATTCATGTCCGAGGGGGAGAGGGGGTTCCCTCAGCCCAGCCTGCACCCTCTCCAATCGGGGACCCCTTGGGGGATGTCTGACTGCCAGTTTAGGCCTGATCCTACAGGGGTCGGCCCTAAACCAGCAGTTGGATATCCCTCTCACAATCTGGGACTACTGGATCCTAACTGCTCACCTGCCTGCCTGCCCGATCGCCCCTAACTGCCCTCCCCTGCGGGTCTGATATCGTCCCCAACCGCTGACCTGATCTTGCCCCCAATGGCCCTCCCCTGCCAGCCTGATCTCGCCCCTAACTGTCCTCCCCTGCTGGCCTGATCTCACCCCCAACTGCCCTCCCCTGCCGGCCTTGTTACCCCCAACTGCCCTCCCCTGCCAGCCTGATCTCACCCCCAACTGCCCTCCCCTGCCGGCCTGATTGCCCCTAACACCCTGCCGGCCTGATCTCGCCCCCAACTGTCCTCTTCTGCTGGCCTGATTGCCCCTAACTGCCTCTGCCTCAGCTGCCACCACCATGGCTTTGTCCGGAAGAAAGGCAGACATCTGGAAGATGGCCAGTTGACCCAGTCTAATTAGCATATTACCCTTTTATTTGTATAGATAGATTATATAGGATACGATTGCTTAAATGGGAGGGGGGAAGCCTTTTTCAGCAGGAGGAGATGCTCTTGGCAGGCAAAAATACATAATCCCTATATCTGGACTGATAGCCAGCCATATGCACTATACTGTCAAACCGGTCATTAAAAAATTGAGCTGCTTTCTTACACTTTACACCAAACAGATGTTGCCCTTAACACCCCTCCTCAGCCCCCACCTTAGGTTCTGCCTTCGAAATTCACCCAGATTAGGTTTTGATTGGTCAGATTCTATGCCAGTCAGCGTTAGAAGCTCCGCCTCCTAGGCAGCCATTGGCTCCTCGCAGTTCACCCAGATTTGGTTCTGATTGGTCAGTTGCTATGCCAGTCAGAGTCTCTGGGCCTATCTCTGGGCCTGATCAGAGTGGCGGGGCTGATCAACAGCCACCCCAGCTCCTGATCAGCTCTGCCTCTCTCTCCCTGAGAGGTCAGCAGTTCAGCCCGCTTGCCAGTCTCTGCCCACTGGAGCCTGCTGCATGTGCAGCCTGGCGTTTGGTCGAGCCTTTGGTTGTTATGGACCCTGGGTTTTTATATATTAGGATAATAAGAAAACAGCTTGATTTATGTAATATAATTCTTTCACAACTTTTAATGTCTTCCTATGGCTTTGGCCTCCTTAAGAATCAAAACGCCCAGCCAGTATGGCTTAGTGGTTGAGCATTGACCTATAGACCAGGAGGTCACAGTTTGATTCCTGATCAGGGAATATGCTCAGGTTACAGGCTTGATCCCCAGTGTGGGACATGTAGGAGGCAGCCGATCAATGATTCTCTCTCATCATTGATGTTTCTCTCTCTCTCTCCCTCTCCCTTCCTCTCTGAAATCAATAAGAATATTTTTAAAAAGAGATTAATTTACTTAAAAAAAGAATCAGAACTAATAGTTCCTTGAGATCATATTCATAAAAACATCTGGTAATAGTTTATGACATCAACTTTTTAAAATATAATCCATTCTCACCCTCAGTTAGCTACATATTTTTCGTTTTTTCAATATTGATCTTTATAAAGTATTTTAAAGATCACATAACATTTATTCCTTGGTCCATAAGTTTTTTGGTAACTTTGGCCAAAAACACATTTCTCACAATTTCAGAGAATACCAGGAGATTGTCCTACAACCCTCTCTGTTAGCACTGGCTACAAAGAGTATTTTTCTTTTATTCTAGTAGATATTTGATTGCTAATTTCCCATAATTAAAATACTATCCAAACTATGTATTTTATATTTATCATCACCACATGAGATTTAAAACACTGCTTTGAATTCACGTGATCAACTGGACACATTATTCCACAATCTAAAACTCTTTGGCTCTCTTATAGTCTTCACAGTCCACCATGGTCTGACATCCAAGAGGTGGATTATATAAACCACATTCTACAGTGAGTCAGTTGCAGCGATGAAGTAAGGCCTAAGGGAATTATTCAACTGAGAACTGTAAAGTGTCACATTAAGAATCTTGCACATTTTTTAAAAGATTACTTGCAGAATAAAAACTGTTCAGTTTCTTTGTTTGCTTACCTCATCCCAAGAAGGTTTCTAAGTACTTCCCTTTTATTAGTTCAATCAACCCTCCCAACATCCCTATGAGAAAATTAACATTATTACATTAAATGGAAAGCACCAAGGCATTCATTTTTTTGCTCAATTTCAAGAATATAGAAAGCATCACAGCATGAACTTGAACCCACTGGCTCGCCTCTAGAGCCGAGAGCCTCAGGGCTGCACAGTGGCACAGTTCTCAGGTGAGCAGCACACAGCCCGTGCGGCTGCACTTGAAAGCCCTGGATGCTTCTAGCCACTCTGCTCTCGGGTGAAATGGGCACATATTTTTGTAGTGGAAAATGAAGACATCTGTGCATTTGTCGTTATACCAATGTGTCAATGAAATGATACCAATGTGTACGCAGCATTTCAAAAAGTCCTCAACCCTAACTCTACTAAAATCAAAAGCAATCAGCCCAATAACACTTTTTCTAACTACATTCAGGCTAATTTGTAGGGGAACAAGGGGATTTTTGTAGCCTCTGGGATGGTAATCTTTCAATGAATATGCCCTCAAAACATGAAATGTGAGACAGCTGTAGAGAACTAAACTAATATAGAATCATTGTTTTAAACAATTCTCTTTCATCATTTTCAAATAGAAAATGCATATGGAACCATACCTTCTGAATGGTGATGTTCAGGCGCCCGTGGCCAGGTGCAGGGCCAGGTGTTGGTCTGGTCGTGGCTGCAGACAGGTTGCATTATTCGCCAACACTAATGTGCTGAGGGACGCCTTGCAGCCCCTCTTGGAGCAGCATGGGGTGCTCCTGATACTGCAAATCACTTTGCAAAATTGGCCTCCTGGAAGCATGAACTAAAATAT
This sequence comes from Cnephaeus nilssonii, assembly GCF_951640355.1. Taxonomy (NCBI): domain Eukaryota; kingdom Metazoa; phylum Chordata; class Mammalia; order Chiroptera; family Vespertilionidae; genus Cnephaeus; species Cnephaeus nilssonii. Next base: position 20,089,651 of record NC_137083.1, on the reverse strand, counting down.
CCATGCATATTAAAATACTATTTTCAAAACATACAGCTTGGTATAATTTGAGCTGATGATCTGTGATGAATGAGATAAATCTTATTGCTTGTAAAACATTTAAAAAATCTTCTTAATGAACCTGCAATGCTTTGCACTTTCCCTGTGGTAAAGGAGCATGTTTTTATTCCTTGATTAATTCTGCTAGCCAAGCCAATGAAATCAGAGATGGGATTGCTTTTATTTTTTAAAACATCTTAAAAAATGTATCTATGTGGGTTTGTATTGCGCAATCATTAATACAGTTTTTAAATTTCATTATATGGACATTTCTTTCAAGCTCATCTACTGTTTCAAAATAGTCACTATCAGTACAACCACGCAGAACAAATAAACCTTTATATAATCGCACACATTCCTTTTATTGCAGGTTGGTAAAATAAAATGGAGAAAAGCTGTTAATTACTTCAAACACTCAAACACTTCCATCTTTAAAAATATTTTTGTTTTATTTGGATTTATTATGGAAAATATGAAAAGGAATAATTCCTGAATGTCCAGATGACTTCAATATTATTTCAGAATATATTAATCCTCACATTTGCATTTGTTTTTCTCTCCACTGTAGTCCTTTGCAATTGCTTTTTTTGTTTTTCCTGCTAGAAAATGCGTACATCACTCCTGTCCTCACCTTCTCCAAGTCTGTTCAAATGTCATCTTTTCAGGAGGCTTTCTCTGATCACTAATTGAAAATTGTGATGAAAGATGATTTGACTTTGGGTGGTGGTTACACAATGCAATATATAGACCATGTGTCATAGAAATGTACGCTTAAAACCGATATAATCTTATTAACCAATGTAACCCCAATAAATTTAATTAAAAAAAGAAAAAGTAAAAGAAAGAATATTCTGAAACCATGCCATTCTTCTGTCCCAATTGGTATTGCCCCAGCCTTATTTATATCTACAGCCTTTATTACCATGTGCATGTCTGTGTGAGTGTGTAATTGTTCATGTGTAACTTCTGGTCTCCACTGGATAGAATGCCAGCTCCATAAGGCAGCAATATTTGTATGATTTATTGTTACCTACAGAGAACTTAGAAGAGTACTTGTGATATATTCTAAGTTCTCAATAAATACATGTTCATTACTTTTTACTTCTTTAACATAGTGCTAGATCTTGAGAATTTCCTGATAGCCTTAAATATTTATAGCAAATAAATTTTAATATCTGAATGCATCTCTGGTCTTTTCTATCCTATCCTATATAATAAAGAGGCAATATGCAAATTGACCCTTACACCCTCGCACAAGATGGCCACCCCCATGTGATCAAAGATGGCTGCCACAAGACAGCTGGCAGAGGAAGGCAGTTGGGGGCGACCAGGCCTGCAGGGGAGGGCAGTTGGGGGTGACCGAGCCAGCAGGGGAGGGCAGTTAGGGGTGACCGGGCCTGCAGGGGAGGGCAGTTGGGGAGGACCAGGCCTGTGGGGGAGGGCAGTTAGGGGTGATCAGGCCTGCAGGGGAGGGCAGTTGGGAGGGACAAGGCCTGTGGGGGAGGGAAGTTAGGGGTGATCAGACCTGCAGGGGAGGGCAGTTTGGGGGGACCAGGCCTGCAGGGGAGGGCTATTGGGGGTGACCAGGCCGGCAGGAGAGGGCAGTTGGGATGACCAGACAGGCAGAGGAGAGCAGTTAGGGGCAACCAGACCTGCAGAGGAGGGCAGTTGGGAGTGACCAGGCCTGTAGGGGTGGGCAGTTGGGAGGGACAAGGCCTGTGTTGGGAGGGACAAGGCCTGTGGGGGAGGGCAGTTGGGAGGGACAAGTTTTTGGTCCACGAGTATTGTTTTATAACTACATATTTTGAAAATATTCATTTAGTAAGATTCCCATGTTTTAAAGCATGTAAACATGGTAATACTCTAAGTGGTATTTTTATAAGCCATACAATTTGGTTAATGGCCTTTTCTCACACGTATGCTTCCTTTATGGATGTCCATTCCCTGTGTGGGAGCAAATCCCCTCTCTCTGAGTTTTGGCAAGAGACAGGTTTCAGCGTCCATTACAGAAGTCCAGGAGGCAAGATGCCCGCTTTTCCCACCCACTTCGACGAGTAGACATGGGATAGAAATCCTGTCTTGACCTTCTGTAATAGTCTGTTTGGGCTTCCATAACAGAATGCCACAGACCAGGAGACTGAAACAACAGACATTCACTGTCACACAGTTCTGGAGGCTGGAAGTCCAAGATCAAGAGGACGTCAGGACTGGTCTGTGTGAGACCTCCTTCCTGGTTTTGGCACACGCTACTTGCAGTGCAGGTTATCCCAATGACCCTCTCCCCGTGTTCTCACACGCGCACGGCTTTCTCTCTTGTGCACAGGGAGAGAAGGATCTCTGGTGTCTTTTCCTCTTCTTATAAGGGCATCAGGCCTATCAGATTAAGTCCCCATGCTTATGATTTCATTTAACCTTAATTTCCTAAAAACGCCATGTGTATAGATCGTTACATTGGGTGCTAGGGCTTCAGTTGTAAATGTGGAGTGGGGCTGGGCACAGCCAAGTCTATTACGCCTTCTCTGGGGGACTGGATCCTAAGGAGGGTGATGTGACACAGCAAGGGGTTCCTCCTGGCTGCAGTGATGGTGTCATCAAGAGCATCTCCTTCTCGTGCTAGCCAGTTTGGCTCAGTGGCCTACAGACAGTAGGGTCCCGGGTTTGATTCCAGTCAAGGGCACATGCCCAGGTTGCAGGCTCAATCCCCAGTAGGGGGCATGCAGGAGGCAGCCAATCAATGATTCTCTCTCATCATTGATGTTTCTATCTCTTTCTCCCTCTCCTTTCTTCTCTGAAATCAATAAAAAATATATATATTTTTTAAAAGAGTATCTCATTCTCAATGGTGAGGGTGGTAATGACCTACCATACCTTTTCTGAGATGTAATTATAGCTCAGTTCTGACTGCCTAGCTTTTCAGGACACAGGCCAAAAAACCAAGCCTATTTGTCCCAGATATTCCCAGACCACTCTAGAGGCTAGTTCATAGTCTTCCAGTATTTTTTCTGCTTTAATTAGCCTAAATTAGATTTTGTTGCAGCTGCTAATAACCCTGACTGAAACAGAGTGTTTAACCTAAAATTAAAATATCACAGCAAATATAACAGATGATTGAGGTGTGTGTCTCTGATGAGCACTTTCATCAATGCCAGGTTAATTGCCTAAAGAGAACTCTGATAAGTATGGTAGAGAAAATAGAATATCATACTAAAAAGAATAATTAAAATGATAGTTGGAGGTCAATGCTAAAATGACTAAGGATTAGTAGTTTGAATAATAGTATCAGTCCTTTAAAAGCCTGGACAGGCATTCTACTCGCATTGATGCACGTAGAATGGATGAGAGTGTGGGAGCTGGATGAGAGTTATTACATCATCTTATTTGTGTAAAACATGTTTTCACTTTTCTGTTTCACTGTGTTTACTGCTATATTAGCAGAGTCAGATCTCTTCCATCAACACGATACACTGCATAATACAACAGAATCTCTTATACTGACAATACATTTCTATATGGTATGTTAAAAAAATCTCTCGAGTGTTTAATATTTCTAATTTTATCTGAAATACAAAATCTAGTCATTTATTCCATATTTGCCCATGTTTCATATAGGTTTATTTCACTGTAGTTTTAAAATCCAAATATCCCCCCTGATTCAAAAAATTATTTTTCTCCTTATCATTTGTTTTGACGAGATGACACTGATCTCCAAATACTTCTCTTTAGTGGATAGATTAGCATGACTTAACCATATAGATCCTTAAGTCAGGCTCAGAGACAGAGCTGTACAAAAGGTAAGATTTTCCTGGAGATTTGTCTGCATCCTCTGAAGAAACCTGCATTCCCAGAGAGGTTGATTTATAGCCAGTCTTTAAAAGATAAGAAGGAAAGTTCCTTTGATTATTTTGGACAGATAACACTTTCAATTTGTCAAAGCACTCATTTGCCACTGTTGGAAAAACAGTTCTTACTGATAGACACTAAGTTCTCATTAGAACCAATCATATGAACTCTATTACAAACTATATTTAACCTGTGTTTGGTTTATTATTTTTGAAATAAAAATTTTATGCCAGATTATGTCCCACTAAATTAGTTCTTTGGTTTCATATTTATGATAGTTAAAATTTTGTACCTGCTTGTTTTCTATCAGCCACTGTACTATTCCACACATGTTATTTAATTCTTTAAAAATATACCATATGGACATCTATAATAATAAAAGGGTAATATGCTAATTAGACCAGATGTCTTCTGGACATCACTCCGTCCTTTCTGACAAAGCCAGGGCCAGAGGGAAGCAAGCTGGGGTCCCGGGTGCCTATGGGAGGCCCGAGGGATGCAGCCCGGATCCCGGGTGCCAGAGGGAAACCGGTGCCGGCAGCCAGGGGAAGGAAGGCCTACTCTTGCATGAATTTTCGTGCATCGGGCCTCTAGTTTAGAGATAATAAAGTTGAAATTAAGGAAATCGACCAAGGTTTAAAATTGTGCCTTAACATTATGTTATATTGTTTTCTTCAAAGTAGTCAGTAAAATAAACCTGAATATTTTAGAAGGTTTTGGGAAAGTCATGGGCATACCTTGGCAAAAGTCTGGCATTACAATGGCTATGTAGTATAAGTAATAATATAAGTGAAATCCAAAGTGTAAAAAATTAGGCAACTTTTTCAAAGTCACAAAGCTTATAAGTGGTAGAGCTGGAATCCAATACCAGATTGATTCCAGAGAAGGTAGTTGTCACTCAAATGTTACATTACCTCTCACGATTCTTAGCTGGGGACTTGGTCTAACAATGTAGGGGTATGGCATGTCCTGGCACCCGCTACTCAGTATGTGGTCTGCAATGGCTGTGGCTCTGAAACTCTTTGTCATTACTCAAGACATAGTAGTATCTGAGTCTGTCTTGGCTGCTAAGACAGAATTACCACTAACTGAGAGGTTTCAACATTTATGCCTCACAGTTCTGGATGCTGGGAAGTTCAAATGAAGATACTTAACTCAAGTGTCTGGTGAGCTAAGTGAAGGCACCTAGCAGATTTGGTATCTGGTGAGAGCCCACCTCCTGGTTCAGGAACAGCCATCTTTTCCCTGAGTCCTCCCCTGGGGGAGGGGCTCTCTGGGTCTCTGTTATAAGGGGTACAATTTCCATTGATGAAGGCTCCACCCTCATGGCCTAATCAGCCCAAAGGCCCTACCTCTAAATACCATCACGCTGTGGATTAGGTTTCAACATATGAATTTCAAGGGAGCAAAATTATTCAATCAGAGCACACAGTAGGTACAGAAATTTCAAGTAAGGAAATATCAGAATTTCAAGTGAGAAACCTCAGTAGCAACCTGACGTTGCCATGGCATTCAGTGAGCTCATCTCACTGAACTGGGCATAGATTAGTCCACATGCTCTCAGAACACATATGTTGTATCACATGTATGAGGAGCTGCATATTAGTCTTGCTTTGTGGGACCATATTATAGTCTGAGATGATTTTTAAAAACGCCTTAGCCCTTCAAGAAAAATGTTCTCTATTTCAAAGATTTTGATCACAGCTCCAATCATACACCCCAAAACTGACGCTCAATGAAAACCTGTTTAGATCATGGCAGGGCTTGAGTTAGAGTTTGACTAGGAACAAGAAAATCCATGTTATTCCATTTTACGAGGCAGCGTTTAGATAAAACCAGATGGGATAACCTGTAACTCACTTTAACAAGCCCCGGGAAATGCCTGTATCTCATAACATGTTGGAAATGAACAATGGAGCCAGGGTGACAGTTCTAAGCACTCCATTTATGGTCTTCTCCACTTCCCCGGGGAAAACCTGCTAACAGATGAGGGATGTCTGTGTCAGGGTGTGTGTCAAGTACAAATAAGTCCCCCTCCCCCTTGCTTTTTTTACATAAAACTATAAAGAAAGGTTTGAGAACAGCGGTCTACAGAATTTGGGGGTGTGCATTATGCTCTTACTGTAATCCTGACATATTTCCACCCCCTCCTGTAAGTTTTCACTTACGTTGTCCCAGCAAAATAAATTACTGAGCATGGATTGGGAAAGGATGCGTGATTCCACGGGTCAAATCTTTATCTCCACTGTGCAGAGTTTAGTGTGTTAATAGCATTAATAACGAGATTATTTTTTTCGACATTAAATTGCCACCGAATATTAAATAGCAGCACCACACAGGTGCTGGTGAGGGCAGCTGGGAAAGAGGCAGGCCTGTGTCCCAGGAAAGTGACAACAATGTAGCATAAGGGCAGCAAAGACTGGGGAGTTCAGGCTGGGGGACACGTGGGAAAACTATTCTGTATCTGCCTTTGTGAAAACTACAGTCAATTACATTTATCTAACATGTAAATTTTTTTTTTTTACTTTTTTTAAAATTTATTTTTTATTGTTTAAAGTATTACAAATAGTAGTACATATGTTTCCTTTTGTTCTGATAAATAGATGTCACTTTTAAAATCAAAGTTCTCTGGAGGAATTCAACTTTTGAAACAAAAAAGAGTAACGGGAGTTAGACTGACAGGCCATTGTTTGGCAGGTTTTTAAGGCTGGGTCTCTCCCCTTTTCCTCACCTTTGGGAGAAGAAACTCTACCCTTTCTTTAGAATTGAGGTAAAATATAGCCGGCTGGTGTGGGAGTTGTTTCTTTGCAAGGAATTGAACCTTATAGAGCAGTGATTTTCATCCCTTCTCATCTCATGGCACACATAACTAATTAGTACCCAAGTTCTGCAGCACACTAAAAAATACATTTTTTTGCCAATCTGACAAAAATAGGTATAATTTCGATGGATATAAAAATAATAATAGTAATTACCTACCCTTTTTGATCCAAAGTGACTTAAAAAAATCACAAGCCTATAATCTATAATAATAAAATCATAATATGTTAATTAGACTGGACGTCCTTCCAGACATCCTTCCGGACGACCTTCCGGACAAAGCCGGGGCTGTGAGGGAAGCTCAAGTCCTAGGTGCCTGCTGGCAGACAGAGGGAAGCCTGGGCCCTGGATGCCTGCCAGTGGCCAGAGGGAAGCCTGGGTCCCAGATGCTGGCAGCTGGAGGGAAGCCTGGGTCCTGGGTGCCAAAGGGAAGCCAGTGCTGGCAGCCGTGGGGAAGGAAGGCCTACTTTTGCACAAATTTTGTGCATTGGGCCTCTGGTCCTATATAATAAAATCTAATATGCTAAGTGTCCAGTCGACCCATCAGCCGTTCAACCAATCAAAGCATAATATGCTAATGATATGCTAAGGCCACTCAACCGCTCACTATGACATGCACTGACCCCCAGGGGGCAGACAGTCGACCGGTCAACCAGTCAACCAGTAGCTATGGCATGCACTGGCCACCAGGGGGAAGACGCTCCAACCGGTAGGTTAGCTTGCTGCTGGGATCTGGCCACTCGGGACTGAGCGAGATGGGCCGGGCACACCCTGGAGCCTTCCTGCAGTCCCTCCCCGACTGGCCAACCTCCTGCATCTCTCCCGGCCCCTGGCCTGCACCCTCTCGCAATCTGGGACTCCTAGGGGGATGTTGGAGAGCCAATTTCAGCCTGATCCTGCAGGCCAGGGCAAGGGACCCCACTGGTGCACAAATATGTGCACCAGGCCTCTAGTTGTATATAAGGACTTCTGGTACCAAGTATTAACCAATCAGATGCAACCTTATTATTCAATGTGACCAATAAGATGCGATTTTACTATATGACCTATACATTTATACTTGAAGACAGGACATTCACATAGGAAGGCTGTTGTCATTTTTAATTTGGCAATCTAATAGAAAAGAGGTCAGTGCCTTAACTACATAGTCAGATATTGCATGTTTTAAAAATTTTTGTGGCACATGGGCTGAAGATCACTGTCATAGAGCTAGAAAATGTCTTCACCTTGGTCGGGAGTGTGTTCGTTTCCTTGTGCACCCCTCAGCATGCCTGCCTGCGCCTTCCCTCGGGCAGGATTCATCTCACAACTTCAGGCGCCGAAGGGAAGCTGCTTTGGGAGAGAGTCCTGGTTCGTATTTAACGATGGTGGAGATATTCTGGTTCCTGCGGCTTCAGAAAGGGCTGAGAAATGACATCCCTGAATTAGCTCCCTTCATTGTAAGGCCACCAAAAATAGCCTCGAGAGAGACACAGAGAGAGAGAGAGGACAGAACATGTTCTCTTAGAGATGAGGGTTAGAGATAGCAAATGGTTACTCTGGATCCTGGAGCCAGGGAATGGCAACTGGGTCCTTCTCTTCAGAATCCTAATCATGTCTGCTTTGCTACAGCTGTTTCATTGTAAAATGCTTCCTTCGGGGAGAAGGAGTTATAGATTCTATGCCTTCAGGATTTTGAGATATTCAGCACTAGCCCATAACTGAATTACAGTCCTCTACACCACTACCTTTTGCTTCACAGGATGCCCAGCACCGAGCTGTTACTGGTTCTTTCTCAGTAACACTCATTTCTCGCACCAGATTAGTTCCCCTGGGATAGGCCTGGAGTAGAGGCGCTCCCCCAGTTTTTAAAAGACAAAGATTCCTTGGCCCTTTTACACCTTTATTAATGAGGATTCCTAGACATTGTGGGTAGCTGAAGGAGTAAAGTGCTGTAGGGAAAAATAGAAGAGTTTTGTTTTACTTATTCATTCACTCAGTTATTTCTGGCTTCTAATAGCAGGTGCTACAACAGATTTTGGACAGTTAGAATCGGGAGGCACAAGTCCTGTAGAGTTATACTGACACCTGGTGGGGAAATGAAAACATAACCTTAAAGGTTGTTTTTAAGGAAGCATGTCTGCTAAAAGGTGTTTTACTTAGTGTCCTTTATGCTTTGAAACAAAGCAAAGGTTTGTCTTAAATATAAAGTAACAGTAAACACAAAACTATTGTGTTTGTAAGAATACAATAGACTCACTTTTTTTCAATTATTTTTTGTCTGTGTACATTGCCATTTTTAATTACAGTCTAAATCTTTGTCTTCTGATCTATAAAATAAATGTCTTAAACTAGGTATGGTGGTGTGATATAGTGAGAGCATATGTAAAATATCAGGTTTCAGCCAACAACTACCTCGGTGATCTGCCTACCGACTTAAAGAGAACAGTCATAGCAGATAACGACGTCCCCATCGAGGGCAGATTACATTTAATACTGTGGTCCCATAAGATTATAACAGAGCTCAAAAATTCCTATCGCCGAGTGACATGGTAGCCTTCCTCACCGCCTAGCACAAACATTACCTATATACTTACCCGTGTGTTGGGGAGCACAAGAGACTTGGCTGGAAAGTTGTGAGGAGGACATTCTGAGAAAAGGGGAGCGTGTGGAAGGCTGCCTACCCTGTTTATCGGAATTCCGACTTAGGGGAGACTTAGGGGAGTGTCGAAGGCGGCACCCCTAATTATTCCTTGACATTTCCAAACAAGTCTGTGCATATGCAGACCCCCGGCTGTTTACTGGAATCCTTATGCTTAATCCCTGGATTCCCTTGCCTAGAGGACAATGTGAATACCTGTGTCCTCCCAAGATTACGCACCCTACTGATTGTATCTAAAGATAAAAACTCCAATAAAAGTCTAAGGAGGCAGGCGATCCAGGCTGCCTGGTTGCTATCAGCCAGACCGTCCCTTAGCCCTCTCTTTCACAGTGAAACTGTGTCAGAGTAATCTGTTCATCCGTCATTCAGGGGCTGCTGGTCAGCCCCGGCAAGTTGGTTCCCTGCGAAAGGACCCCCAGCACCAGTGTGTTACAGCTGTCTCTAGTATCTGCACAGTAACATGCTGAACAGATTTTAAGCTTCGGAGCTGTAGGGGAACAGAATTTGCCACCCCAAACTGTGTCTATTTGGCATAATGATTATTTTGGGCTGGTTAATTTTGAGAAACAGCAGGCATGGGAGAAGCTCTGAAAACCACGTAGAAGTTACCCTTTGTAAAACATTTACATTTATAAGGGAAATCTCCACTTGTGTGTCTCACTCACTATACCAGGAAGAGGGGTTGCCCTTATCTCTAGAAACCCTTATCCATGAAAAGGGCGTGAACTTCAAGGCCTACAACCACCTTACTGCTGTTTACTGCACCTTTCCTGATAACCTTCTCTAACTGACCCCCCACCAACCCCCAACATCTTCTTTTGTCTTTAGATGGTATCTGAGTGGTGGCTTCAGACACTGTGGGGAAGTCCTCAGTTCCCCTGGGTCTCCCATATAGATAGGAGGTATACAAGTTATTAAACTTTTCTTTGTTTGTCTGTCTTTTATTATAGGGTTGTCTCAGCCAAGAACCTGGGGTAAAGGGAAAATTATTTTTCTCCCCTGCAGAACAATAGGCTATACCCTCTGGGTTTGTGTTAAGTGCACTCTATGATGTCCCCACAAGAATCACCTCATGCCACATCCCTCAGACTGTGCCTGCATTCCATCACCAGCAGTGCGTGGCTGTATCCAATGCTTTCTCCCCTCCTGTCAGTCTTCATGGAGGCCTATCAGAGGATGATCCCCACTCTTGGCTTAGTCCTTGGTCCAATTCTCTCTCTCCTGATTCACCCACCTCTTCTACTTCCTGGCTTCTTCTTATCAGAATTTAAACCTGCCCAACTCTCCCCCATCTTAAAACATTTGAAAAACAAAAATAAAAATAACTATTATGAAAACAACCAAAGCAGCAAAGAAACAACCAATGAACCACCATCTTTAGCTGCCGGATCCAACTATCTCTCTTCTCCCTTTCCCACACTTTCCGCTTGATCACTAAGAAGCAAGACCTACCCATATTTTCTCCATTTTCTCTATTTATATCTACTTAGTGACCCACTCTCGCCTAGATTTTGACCACACACTCCACAGAAACTGCTTTTTTCCTGCCAAGGCGCCATTGGCTTCCTCCTTAGATGATGGATGAATGTATTTTAAAGCTGATCTTCCTTAATCATCGGGTAATATTTGAAATTCTTAGTCATTCTCTAATTTTCCAGACACAGATACTCTCTTAAGATGCCTAAAGCCCCACTTTCCTGATTTTACCCCTCCTTACCTTGATACCTAATTCTCAGTCTTCCTCTCATTGTATTCCTCTGCCAAACCCTTACATGGTTTTTGTTCCTCGGTATTCTCATTCTATTTCCCCCTGCTGAGCTCATCACACCCGATGACTCCAATGAGTGTCAATGCTTGCTCATGGTCTCAAATGGCCATTCTTGTCTAGATTTCTATTTTATATCCTGAGAACTGTTCCTTTATTAATTCCGTTATTCAATGACAATGTCACATGTTTTATAGATACCATTTCTCTGCATTTAAACACCAGGTTAATGCACCTCTTGTCTGGTCTCAAATGTCACCATTTTAAAACCATTTTCACATACATCCTTAAATGCAATTGCTCCCTTTTCTAGACTTCTAGTGAGAATTCTTGTGTAAATCAGATTTTCATTATTTTGTAAGTAACTTTTCCTCTCACTTCTTAAGTTAATTGCTCTGCAGCCTTTAATGTTTTCTTGATGCTTTCACAGCAACATGTCTATCTGTGAATTTAGTTCTAAAATTTATCTCGTTAGGCATTTCAGTTTGATTGAAGACATATATCTGTAGCCAGCTCAAGGGTATTTTCTTTTAATATTTCTAACATTTTTGTTTTCTTTCTTTGTTCATTCTGGAGCTTCATTAGATGAATACTAAACATTAAGAATCTATCTTCCTAATTGCCCTAATGCTTTTCTGTTGCTTTTTCCCTTTTGCATAGTATTTGGGGAGCATTCCTTGACTTATGCTTTTGGTATGCTAGTGAATTTAGCCTTGTTAACTTTTGTGTGCCATCCTTCCCGTTGCAGATTTGCTTTAGTAGCTCTAGGAACCCAAGTGTCTTCTTCCGCCTTATGGCAAAATCTCAGTGCTTTACCCCATGTGTAATACCACATCTGCCACTTCTTAGCACAAATAGAATCGGGAGAAAGGGCTTCAGAGCTCTACTGATCCCACTGTAGTTCTCTACTTAGTTTCTTAAAGGTTGCCCAGAGATCTTTTTCTGTTCCTTACAACTACTAATTCTTGTGCTTGGAAACTTTATAGGGCCATGGCTATGTTCTCCATGTTTTGTTTTGTTTTTAATTAAAGTATAGTTGACACACAATATTATATGAGTTTCAGATGTACAACATGATTATTCAACACGTATAGACCTTACAAAGCGATCAGTAGTAGCCACCTGCCACCATACAAAATTATCACAATACTATTGACTATATTCTCTATGCAGTAGGTACATTGCATCTCCTTGACTTGTTTTACAACTGGACATTTGTACCTCTTATTTTCCTTTACCCTTTTTACCCATCCCATACCCTCCTTCCCTTGGCAACTCTTAGTTTTTCTTTGTATCTATGAATCTGTTTCTGTTTTGTTTTATTTGTTTGTTTATTCTGTCACTCTTCCTCATATGGTTCTGTTTTAAGGAAGTCCTCAAACTTTTTGGTTTGCTGATGGCACTTTTTCTGTTCTTCCATAATGTTATCTATTTGTTATTTCATGAATTTGTGGTACAATGGAAAGGACCACATGGTAAAGGGAAAAATACTCCTTATCTACTCTCTTGATCCTGTCTCTTACTGTGCATTATAACTGCTCCATGATAATAACTACATCTAGTTTATTACTGTAAAGACTGTGTCCCTTGTGCTAATAGAATGCCTGGGTTGGATATAGTAAGTACAGTAAAAACCAACATATTAGCTGTTGTCATTAATAATAATATAAATGTATTAATGTAAATAGTCAAAATGTTATCACTATTCATAACATAAATCTTAGGGTTTCAGAAATGTTTGTGGAACTTTGCCTAGTTATGTTTTTTATAATTATAATAATCCTTATTAATAATAATGTGAGGTCACACTTGGAAGAGCCCTTGAGATTTTGTGTTTCATCTTTTGATTTCTTGATATGTGGAATTATATTTTTGAGAAGGGAATCCACAGATAATTCCAGCATTTTGAGGGCTCTGTCTTTGAACAAAGGCAATATGTTACTATCTGAACTGCCTCCATCATGGCAGTGCCCAGATTCAAATTAGCTGAAATTATCACCAAATTTAACCCTATTCAGGTTTTTTTGGGGGGAAGGGATATCCTTTTATATAGTAAATGTAGACTGGCCATATGCAGGTACTACAATGACTCTCCAGGGCGGAGATCTCTCAAATAGTGTGGGTATTGGGAGAATTATTTTACATCTCCTTTGTTTGGAAAGACTTAGGATGGCTTGCAATATATCCTATCTAATAAAGAGGGAATATGCTAATTTACCATCACGCCTTCATAAACAGCGACACCCACAGCCAATAAAGAGGGAATATAAAATTGACTGCCACACCCTCACAAGATGGTGGTGCCTACAGCCACAAGATGGTGGTGCCCAGTCCCCTCAGCTCTGCTTCATCTAGCCTCAGTCCCCCAGTTCCCTCAGCCCCGCAGGGGAAGGCAATTGGGGCGATTGGGCTAGCAGGGGAACAGTTAGAGGCTATCAGGCTGGCAGGCAGGCAAGTGGTTAGGAGCTAGCAGTCCTGGATTGTGAGAGGGATGTCCGACTGCCGGTTTGAACACAAATAGTTTCATACCAGTGAAATTTTGTAACTGTAATATATTTGAGAAATCATTTACATAAACAGTATAAAAATTTCTTCTATTTTATGATTTTTTTTTTTTTTGCAGTCTGGATGTTGACAGTTCTTTATGTGCTTACTAATTCTGCAAATACCCTTTCCTTCTCTGTTTCAATTCAAATCTTGACTGTGTGAAGAAAAAATAACTATGAAAAATGAGAAGTACACTTTTAATATTTTTTTATGAGGAATATTTATCCATAAAGAACCTCTTAGCCGAAACCGGTTTGGCTCAGTGGATAGAGCGTCGGCCTGCGGACTCAAGGGTCCCAGGTTCGATTCCGGTCAAGGGCATGTACATTGGTTGCGGGCACATCCCCGGTGGGGGGTGTGCAGGAGGCAGCTGGTCGATGATTCTCTCTCATCGATGTTTCTAGCTCTCTATCCCTCTCTCTTCCTCTCTATAAAAAATCAATAAAATATATTTAAAAAAAAAAAGAACCTCTTAAATTTTGAAGTTGGAGTAATTGAAACAATAAATGTATGCACAAGGACATGTTTTGATTGTTGGCATTGCTCTAAAATAATAATTAACTCTGTACTTTTAAGCTTTTAAGTCATATTTCTATTCTGTAACAACTTGGTGGCATAATTGTCTTTATTAAACATTTTATTTTGAGATCATTGTGAATTCACTTGCAATTGTAAGAAATAATACCAAAAGGCTCTGTGTACTCTTTGTGAACTTCCCCAATGGTAACATCTTGTAAAACTAGAGTGAAATATCACAGCCAAAATGTTAACTTTGATTTTTTTAATTTAAATTCTTTATTGTTTAAAGTATTATATATGTCTCCTTCCCCTCCCCCCCATTGGCCTCTCCCCAGCTGCTCCCACCCCCCAGCACATGCTCTCACCCTACTTAACTGCGATTGTTCCTGATCAGATTCAGATTTCCCCAGTTTTACGTGTGTGTGTGTGTGTGTGTGTGTGTGTGTGTATTAGATTTCTTAAAATCTTATCACATGTAGGTTCCTGCATCCACCACAATAGTGAAGATGCAGAGCAGTTCAATCTTCATGAGGATCCCTCTCATAGCCATGCCAAATCCCTTCTCCTACACCCCCACCATCCCTAACCCTGGACCACCATGATCTGTTGGTTATCTAATTCTTATAATTTTGTCATTTCAAAATGCTATATAAATAGGAGCGTATAACCTTCTCAGATCAGCTTTTTTTCCACTCAGCACTATTTCTTGGATAGTCCTCCCAGTTGTTGGCAAATATAAACAATTCCTTGTTATTGCTAAATTGGATTCCATGGTACAGATGCAGCAGCATTTTTATAACCAATCCTCTTTTGAGATGGTTCCAGTTTGGCTACTATGAATAAAACGGCTATAAACATTTACATACAGGTTTCTGTGTAAACGTATTTACATTTTTGTGCGATAAATGTCTAAGAGTACAGCTGCTGGAGTGTATGATAGTTGCATGTGTAGATTTATAAGGAGTTGAACAACTTCCATCATGGCTCTGCCATGTTCCATCCCACCAGTGACGAGCAATGGACTCAGTTTCTCCATCCCTGCAGGCATTGGCGCTGTCACTCCTTTTACAGTCTTCCCTTGGACGTGTGGTTCGAAACTGTTTTCTCCCCGTCAGTATGAAGCTTGTCTTTTCATTCTCTTAACACCGTGGTCGGCAAACTGCGGCTTGCGAGCCACATGCGGCTCTTTGGCCCCTTGAGTGTGGCTCTTCCACAAAACACCACGGCCTGGGCGAGTCTATTTTGAAGAAGTGGCGTTAGAAGAAGTTTAAGTTTAAAAAATTTGGCTCTCAAAAGAAATTTCAGTCGCTGTACTGTTGATATTTGGCTCTGTTGACTAATGAGTTTGCCGACCACTGTCTTAACGGGATGAAGCATTCTGTGTCTTCCACAAAGCAAAGCTTTTTCATCAGGATGAGGCCCAGTTTTTCGATAGTGTCTTTACGAATTAGGCTTTTGGAGTCAAGTCTGAGAACTCTTTACCTGGCCCTGATCCCGAAGATTCTCTCTTATGGCTTTCCCCACTAAAGTTTTACAGCTTATGTTTTACATTGAACTCTGTGATCTTCTTTGAGGTTTTCGTTGTGGTCTTCTTTTGAGGTTTTAAATCATGGGGGCCAATGTTCATTTTATTTGCCTATGAATATCCAATTGCTCCAACCCCGTTTCTTAATAAGATTACCTTTCACCCACTGAATTGTTTCTGCATCTTTGTCAAAATATATGCACAGTCAAATATGTTTGATTATCTGAACTGTGTTAAAATAGGAACTCAGCTGTATTGTAGCCTTTAAAAGCACATTTCTCTTCTGGAACCACCAGGTGGCAAGATTGGCTTTTATAAATTTGTTATTAGCAACAGGTCCCTAAAAATTTCAATATATTCTCAGTGAAATTTATTTTATACCCAAAGACTGTAATTTATTATAGTTATAAAAATAAACTTATAACAGAGCTCTAAATATTTAATTAAGGATAATTACGATGTTAGTGCATTTTGGAATGTTAGAAATCCTAATTAGTTTAGTGGTGAACTTTAAAAATGAGAGAAATGTTGAAAATTAAGACAGGATACATGAAGTCCTGATAAGTCCATTTTCTAGAACTGTATTCTTTCAAGTTTATTTTTCAAGATAGAAAGACTGTATGGATCTTTATCTAGAATAACCTATAAAGCATTTCTTACAATTACATATTTGTATTTACATATTATAGTCCTGATTTTCAGAGAATATCCCTTTCAGTTTGAGATGTGTATATTAGCTTTGGAAACAAAGAGGCGAGTGGCAAAGTTTCATCAAGTAAGTTCAATGCAAAATACATTTATTAGGAAACATTTGTATTTTGCTCTAAGTGTCTACAACTTTTTCATAAAATATTTTAATTTATTTCATTAGTGTCAAATGTTGTTAGCTATAATTATATTAGTTAAATTAAGATATGTTATAGAATGTACTTCTAGTTTGTTATTCTTCAAAAAGAAATATAAGATATTGAGTACTATATAGAGAAAAACAGGTTAACCTAAAGTGAAGAAAATTTCATATGTTTCTTTAATAACTCATCACACACTGTCCTATACACTGAGTGGCCAGATTATTATGATCTCTGAATGCATAATAATCTGGTCACTCAGTGTATATCCTATATAATGAAAGGCTAATATGCAAATTGTCCCCTCGACCAGGAGTTCGACCAGCAGGCAGGCAGGCCAACCACCCATGTCCCCTCCCCCTGGCCAGGCTGGCCGGACCCCACCTATGCACGAATTCATGCACCGGGCCTCTAATATATATAAACACACTGAGTGGCCAGATTATAATGCATTCAGAGATCATAATAATCTGGCCACTCAGTGTATATCTGCTAATTGTTAATGACCATTTTTACTTCTTGTCATGAATGAACTGATTATTTAGCATGGGGTCTTATCAAGAGTGGCATTGAATGAGAGAAGCAGTTTCTAACACATTTTCACATACTCTTGAGAAACTTGAGGTGTATTACATATATACGTAACTATAATGATTAGTGTTATAGTTTCATATATAATAATGATAGTTTTAAAATTGCCAATTGAGGAATAATAAATAGTTGTTCACTTTCTATAGCAATATTCAATTTTCTCCTCATTTAACTTTTAGAGGCATCAAGTTTTTAAATCAACAATTACTATAAGCACTTTCTTTGCTAAGCTTCATGATTTTACAAATTTGTCATGAAGTCTTTAAAAAAAAACACCAAAGTATATCTATATGGTACAATGGAAAATCTGGGTATAAGACTTAGGTCCAAAACCCAGGTCTGTCATTTTTTTTTTTTTATTGATTAATGTATTACAAATGTGTGATTATCTCCCCATTGCCTCCCCATCCCCCCAATCCTGCCCTTACCCTCACCCTCTATTGTCTGCATCCATGGGTTAGGCTTATATGCATGCATACAAGTCCTTTGGTTGATCTCTCCCCCTTACCCCCACCCTCCCCTACCTTCCCTCTGAGGTTTGAGCTTCTGATCGATGTTTCTCTGTCTCTGGATCTGTTTTTGTTCATCGGTTTATGTTGTTTTATTATAATCCACAAATGAGTGAAATCATGTGATATTTATCTTTCTCTGACTGACTTATTTTAACTTACTATGTAATGAACTAGGCTTTTGTTTCTTTGCTTGTTTTTTTTTTGTTTTTTGTTTTTTTTACATTCTTATTTTTATCAATCAGGCACTATTGTAAGCACTTTGCGAATCTTGCTTCTTCTTAATAATAACCATATCCTGCAGGTATTCTTGCTCACATTTTATAGACTGGAAGCCATGGCTTAGTAGATTTAAGTCAGGGGCCTGGGATCAACAAGTTTATAAAAAGCAGATGGGATTGTTTGAAACCAATTCTCTTTGTTTGCATACTTTTCCTCAAGTTCATCCTTTAAATGCTCTGAGCTAGCTCCGTATTTCTACCTGTAAAATGGGCAGATTAGTGAATATAAACTCTAACATCCTCTGATTCTAAAACTTCCTTTTCTGGGGTTATGAGGGAGGATTGTCAGCTCTGGCTGAGTCTGCTCCAGTTCCCTGTGGCATCTGTACTTACCATAAAAAAAGAAATATTTACTAATAATTATGAATTTCATTAATCGGTTATGCTGCTTTATACTTTGCAGAAACCCCTTTATATTCAACATTCGCATTTATTCATCTTATTCATTTCACCAAACAATTAATTAACTACTCCACTCATCAAGTTAAAGGTCCCAACTTTACATTCAACTAATGGGGCACAACCCAAGTCCTCTCCACAAAAATAGTGAAGAAGCAGGAAAAAGGCCAATTATCACGTAGTATATGTGATTCATATACTTTTTTAAAAAATTTGTTTATCCGAGGATATTTTTCCATTGAATTTTAAGGAGAGTGGAAGAGAGAGGGGGAGACAGACAGAAACATCAATGTGAGAGAAACACACCAATTGGTTGCCTCCTGCATGAGGCCGGACCAACGCCTGGTCTGGGGAGGAGCCTGAAACCTAGGTACGTGCCCTTGACCAGAATTGAACCCAGGACTCGTTGGTCCACAGTCCCATACTCTATCTACTGAGCCAAACGGGCTAGGGCTAATTCACTTTTAATTAACTTTTTCAGAGCTATATAAATGTGCAGAGAATCAGTAATAATGATTATAGGATTGTACTGTGAGCTTTCCAGCCGCTAGATGGAGAACTTGCTTTGCAAAATAGAATGTAAGAACTTGCTTTGCAAAATAGAATATCAGGCCAATTGAACTTTGCTGTCTGGGCAAAATTTGCTAATTTAGGTCATATATTAGGCTTTTCTGTTTTAGTGGTCAACCTGGCTCAATATCAAGCTAAGGCATAATTTGTCCGATAACCGAAGTTGAAATTCATACTCAGAAACAAACCCTGCTCTATTTAGAACTAAAATCCATTAAGTTGTCTGCATTAGAGGAAGAAGCTGACCAATGGAGATAAGGCCAATTTGTTATATTGGAATAGCTGAACTGGTGAAAGAAATTAATATAGCATGCAGCAATCAAAGGGTAGCATTAAACTCCAATGAGGTCACTTTCTTTTAATTTTAACTCTTAAGAAGAACATAATTTAAAGTTTCAAATGACACCCTGGTTAACATTATCATGTTTGTTTTTTTTATTTTTTTGACCTAGCAAATTTGAAGGAATGGTTTTAAATTTCTTAATTTCCAGCTTTTAAATAAATTCACCTGGACCTTAAATTTAATGATCTATATGGATGGTACCATGCCTATTTTACATATGCTTGCTGACCTTTTAATTATTTAAAATCAGACATCATTATGCCAGATTTATTAGAAATTACATGAAATTACATGCCAATAACTTGGTACATCAAAATAGAGATAACTTTTTCAAGATCTGATTCTGGCCCTCTTGGTTAAATGTTTATATTGAGAGTCCATATTGGCAATCCATTTATATGGGGGAAAAAACCCTAAAAATAAAGAATCTCTATGAATAGAATGGCAGTGTGGTTGATTTTTGATGCCAGGGGAGGAGCTGTATGTTTGGGGCAGTTTGTCCAATGTTACTGTCTGAGAATGGAAAAGAAACTCTTGCCAAGATAATTCAACAAAGTACAAGTATAACACCGTATGTATATGCCAAAGTAGTTTAAAAGTCTCAAATGTATCACATAGTTTTGTGTTGATTGCTATGATCATCTATTTAGTAAATAGCACCAATAATTGATAACCTATACATCAAAAAATGATTGGGATGTTGAAAAATACATTTGAAAAAAATGAAGTCTTAAACAATTTAAATTACTTAAAAGTGATATTTTATTATTTTCATTTACATAAATGTGACCACTCTGCTGCACTTGCCAGGTGCAATAAGGGAGACAAAACCCTGAGTGAATTAGGGGAAATATTTCTCAATATTTTGTTCAGTAAAAAGATCACATTTAATTAAAAATTTAAAAATAAACTCAGCAGTGAAGAAATTTACCTCTCTAATCAAGAAATAAATCTTTGTCGCATATGAAGTGTTACCAACTGGCAAATGTACAGGACAGTTTCTCTGTTTATCTCTATAGCGCTATCTAAACGTGATTTTGTTTTCTTCAAAAGCAATTATGAAGTTCCAAAGTCCCACTTTGGAAACATGCACCAAGTTCTAAAAGACTGGATGCAAAATTTTTTGAAATAAAGGGAACTTAAAAATAAGAAATACCTCATCCATATCTGTACTATGGCTTTTCAGGGAGGGGTGGTTGGTGAAGAAGAGATGATATCTGAAAGGAATATGATTCTGAAGATGACTTGTAAATATTGTAGCCTAGATTTCAAAGGCAAAGAGACCAATAGGAAATCACGAGCTGTGATGTTGAAAAGTCTATGAGAACATATCAAAAAGATATGTTCTCCATGTTTTTCATACATATATTAAAGGCTTTGTAGAATTGCAGGGAAGTAGGATTCTAATTCAGCATCTCTCAGTCCCAATGCTCCTCTTCATAAAAGTGTCTGTCATTTTCCGGAGACCCAAGAGGGCAGCAAAGCAAGTGGAAGTTACACTCACAGCCTTCCTGGACCAAACTGGAATTACAGTGAAAATATAGAACAATCAACCTGAATACCCAACTGAAGGCTAGATGAAAAAAGGATTCATGACCAAAGATGGGCAGAAGAAGCAACATGGAGACTGGTAAGAAAAGCAGATAAGCGAAAAGGACTGGCCCCACATGCAGGTGCCACAACTGAGCATCTGAAGGGGTGTCCCACCTGCAGAGGTCCCCCCTGAGGAGCGTGGCGTCTCACCCCATGCCAGGCTCCCCAGCCCAGAGCACCAGAGCCTGGAAGAGGAGCCCACATAATGCCTATCTGTGCAAATGAACGGGGACTCTGTCCTCCAGGGAAAGACAGGAGTCTACTAGAAACCAAGGCAACCTCTTAAAGAGCAAGCACACAAATCTCCTTGGCAGCTGCTCACCAGTCTGAGCTCCTGCAGAGGGAGGGTGGCATGCAGTGGACCAGAGAAGTGTATGGAGAGACTGGTGGTGTGGCTCCGGGGAGAGAGCTGAAGGGACAGCAGCCAGGGTCCCTGTGTTGATTCCCTCTCCCACAGCAGCCACAGATGCCATTTTTTGGGGGGTCAGTCTTCCCTCCAATATGCATCGGCCTGGGAAAATGTAATTACCCCCACCCCCCATTCCTTGTCTCCCATCCTGCTGAGCTCATGACCTGCAGAAAAGTCAGCTGCTGAGCCTATGGTATAGAGGTCTGGCAGACTCAGGGGGTGTCAGGGACTGAGTCATGGGGCTTTGAAGCAGGGACCATCCCCTCTCCTCACACACCTGACAGGAGGTGACCCCCACAGGAGATCTATCAACTGCCCCCTCCCAATTTCCAGTGGCCCCGCCCTGCCGAGCTACTTTTTGTAGTTGTCTAAAACAGAAGTACCTCAAATAAAACAGCACACTGCTGCTTACTGACATCATCAACAACAGAAAGACTTAGAATTCTAACTTCTGAATGGAAGACACATAGCACTAAAGGACAAGTTGTTGAAGCTGGAGTGAGCCACTGGGTCCGTAAATTCTGGAGCTGGCCTTGTACCATCGACCCAGGCGACACCTCCATTGGGTTTGACATCACCATCACGCTTCAGCTTGCAACAGAGAGGACTTTGTTGACCTGATTTCATCACAATAGGAGATAAACAGACTGTCGAATACAGTTCTAAGACTTGAGGTTGAAGTTAGTTGTTGGAGAGGTTTTGCTCAGACTTCCACAGCTAACAGCTTTGCTCACAATGAAATCTACAAACTGCAAAATACCATGGAGACACTTCAAAAGAAGTGAAATAAGGCAACTGATGAAACAGCAGTATTGCAGCATGTTACCCACAAAAACTGGCAGAAATAGGATATAGGCATCAAGACAAAATAAGTGAATATGAAGGAAGAACTGGAAAATCTGTTACATCAGGACAGCTTGGGAATTGGAGTAACTGATGCCTTTAACAGTCCTGATATGCAAAAATCTATTCAAGTTCTGCAAACTGAAATAAAGATCAAAGAGCTCGCGTTTGGAATTAAATATTTAATTCTTCTGCAGAAAACGAGAGTGATGTTTTAAGGAGAGAATAAGACCAGATAAATGAGGAAAAGAAGGAAACAATTAAAGAATGTGAACTGAAGCCTTATATTAAAAAAGCAAGGTGATATCATGACAAAACAGGAATGAGTTCTTCCACAGAGGTCACACGTGGAGGAATTGTTCAGAGTGCAACA
Source organism: Cnephaeus nilssonii (assembly GCF_951640355.1). NCBI lineage: Eukaryota > Metazoa > Chordata > Mammalia > Chiroptera > Vespertilionidae > Cnephaeus > Cnephaeus nilssonii. Next base: position 20,067,196 of record NC_137083.1, on the reverse strand, counting down.
CGCTCTGTCTGATACTGAAAATGAAATAATGACACTGCGTAGCTTAAACCAGTATAACAGTCTCATTGATGACAGTCTGAAAATTAAAGACTGAGTTCAAGTTTTAGAAAAAGAAATTTCATTATTAAGTAAAAGAAAGAATTTCAACTGCCACTTTTAAAATTAAACAACGAGTATAAAGGAATTAAAAGTACAGCTATAAGAGATGTTAATTTGGATTCAGAAGTAAATCATTTAACATACGACTTGGAAGCCAAGGATTAAAAACTCAATCAAATAGGAGCCGAGATAGGGGAGCTGGACCAACTGAAACAAGAACCTGCAAAGCACATGGTTTTGATAAAAGATCAGCGATCAAAACAACAAAAGGAAGGAGATTGCATCCTCAGTAAATGAAAACAAGCTCTAGATGATGGGAAACAGAGAGTTCGTCAACTTGAAGGCGATAAAATGAACATCACCAAAGTCAGACGTGCAGAACGAAAAATTAAGTCATTGTGAATTGACTGTTAATGATTTGTATGTAACCAAGGGAAGGCCTAAATAGATTTAGTAAGTCAGCTAAATCAGTCACAAAAATATAATTTAAACATCCAGAAGCAGAACTTTGAGTTTAAGGAACATATTAAACAAAATATAGGAGTTTTCTAGAGTCCAAAGTTTGGAGAAGGAATTAGCACAGATTCAGCTCAGCATAGGACAGCTTCCCAATGCCAAGGATGCTCTTTTTGGTCAGTTTGATCTTATTTCACCACAGCCCTCCACCTGAATAATTACTTCAGAATCCACAGAGTCTCTTAAGGCAATGAAATCGGATGAACTGAGTGAGTCTTCTAAATTGTTCCAAGAAGAGGTGCAAGAGCTGAGAAACCAGGGCAGGACAAAGAAGCAACAACTAGAACCCTCGAGAAAGAAAATCAGAGATTGTCTGATTCAGTTGCTGCCACCTCTGAACTAGATAGATAACTACTTGAACAAACTGATTCAGAAATTGAGCTGTTAAAGGAGAAACAAGATGTTTTTACAAAACTTAAGGACATAGAGCTCTTAATCAAAGCAAAACGTGATGAATTGCATTCTTTAAGTGAAAATTTTACCATGAAGTGAGCAAATGAACCTTTGAGTCAGACAATAACCTACTTGAAGGCCAGAATATTGCATTTTGAAATGGACATGTGTAAACTAAAACAGGAAAATGGAAAAAAAATAGTAGAAACATCAAGGGAAAAGGAAACAGAAAATCAAGCAACAAATATGTGACTTTCTAGAATGAGGAAAGAGAAAGAATTGGAATATGTTGCAATGACGGAGAAGGCTCTTGCTTTAGAGCAACTATTGAAGGAAAAAGAACAGGGCAAGACCGAGGAATTAAATCAGCTTTTACATGCAGTTACATCAATGCAGGAAAAGACAGTTATGTTTCAACAGGAGAGAAATGAAGTCATGTTGGCAATAAAACAGAAACAAATGGAAAACCGTACCCTAGTAAAAATATGTTCACTATTTGTGTGACAAAAGAATTATGCTTAAACCAGCAGCTGGAGAGATGGCTTAACCACACTTTAGAATCAGAAGATACTCCTTTGCTAGAAGCTTGGGCTGCGGAAGATACAGCACTAAACTAAGAAGGAAAGCTGCAGTATTGGAGGGAGAGCTACGATCATCTTCTAACGCAATGGAAAAGGCAAACCATCAAGCCCGTTTGCAGGTAGAGTCATTGCAGGAACAATTGAATCCATGGTCACCAAGGAGAGAGATGAAATTGCATGGCAGCTGTCTATTTCTTGGGGACAAGAAAAGCAGTCAGCTCACGCACTACGAGCTAAGCTGAAGTTGTTACTAGCTAAATGGGTAGAGAAGGCAGACTTCTAAAGGAAAACCGGTGGTGTTACAGGGATGTCTAGATGAAGTGAATCTGGCTTGGATCAGAAGGGAGAATAAATGACAGAATTTATAAAACAAAATGAGGTCCAACAGGAAGTGCTGGATGACGGACAAAAGAAATTGATAAACTTGCTAAACAGTACAGAAGGGAAAGTCAGCAGAATCCAAATGAGAAATCTTTGTATGGGGTATTTTCAGTCATCAAAACATCAAGGTCATGAAGTGATACACTCAATGGGAAGCATTCTGGGTATCCAAAGTGAAGCAATGGAACAGTTGTTCAATGAAGATCAAGGTGGTGTTACCAGGTGGACGATCACAAAGTGTCCCCAGCATATCTTTGAGATCAAGGTAGCAGTCCATGCTTAAGAGTTCTTTTTTCAGAACTTTTTGTTAAATATCTCAAAACAGAATTTCACTTAGCTTTTTTTCCCAGCAAAACACTCTGATTGTGCCCAGCCGGTATGGCTCAGCAGTTGAGCATTGACCTATGAAACAGGAGGTCAGGGTTTGATTCCCTGTCAGGGCACATGCCCGGGTTGTGGGCTCAATCCCCAATGTGGGGTGTGCTGGAGGCAGCCGATCAATCATTCTCTCATCATTGCTGTCTCTCTCTCCCTTTTCTTTCCCTTCCTCTCTGAAATCAATGAAAAAAAAAATTTAAAAATACCCCACTCTGCTTGTGATAGGAAGCCTCTAGATCAAGCATGTCAAACTCAAAGGCTAACACGGGCCAAATAAACAAGGTTTACGTTTATGTGGGCAGCAAAAAAACAAAAGCTTCAATTTTCATAGAAACGTAGGTTTATTTTGATAGAGACATGCTGGATACAAACAGCTGAAATAATCATTAACATAAAATAATAGAACATTTTAATAAAAATTAATATTTTTTTCTTGAACATTAACTTACCAGATGCTGAATAATTGCACAAATCAATAAGTGTAACGCAAGTAAACCTATTGTTTTGTTTTCCAAAAGGGAAATAGTTTCTGTTGTGCACACCAAACAAGTCAGCACAAGACTAATGACATGGCAATCGGCTGCTAAAATATTTGCTGCTGGTATTAGTGGAGAGAAATGGTGCGCCAGCACATAAGGCGCGTAAGGGAAATGAATGCAGCACGATTATAGTAATCAGTCATTAATGAACATTGTAGTTCGTTATTAATAACTAAAGGCCTGGTGCATGAATTTGTGCATGGGTGGGGTCCCTCAGCCTGGCCGGCGATCGGGGTTGATCGGGACAGTCTAGACCAGTCCCAATCGGCCAGACCCCAGCAGCAAGCTAACCTACTGGTCAGAGTATCTGCTCCCTGGTGGTCAGTGTGCGTCATAGCGACTGGTCGAGCGGTTGGTTGACACTTAGCATATTACGCTTTTATTATATAGGATTATGTATAACAGGATATTGTAAAAATTAAGTTACAAAATTTTAATTAAAACATTTCTTACATACTGTTACATTGGCTGGGCCACAAAAATATCCATTGTGGGCTACATGTGGCCCACAGGCAGTGAGTTTAACATGCTTGCTCTAGGTTCACCAGGACAGACAAACACACCAGGCTCTGTATTAACTGGGCTGGGTTGCTGCCCGGTCATTCAGATATTAAAGCTTCTAAAATGATGCAAATGTACAGCTAAGGTTGAAAATCCGCCATCTCACAGTTTTATATTATTACTAGAGGCCCAATGCACGAAATTTGTGCAAGGGGCTCGGCCCGTGCAGCCTCGGCCAGCCCTCGCAGCCTTGACCAGTTCGTGCAGCCCTGGCTTCGTCTGGAAGGTCGTCCGGATGGTCGTTCTGCTGTTCGGTCTAATTAGCATATTAGCTCTTTATTATGTAGGATATTGAAACATTCTGTGCTCAAGAATTATGCCATGCTTCTTGATTTTCCTCAGCGTCCAGAACAGAATCGCTTCCAGACAGCTGTTATGTGCTCAAAAGCAGTTGGTCTCATAAAGGAATTAATTGAGGAGAACCTAGGAAGGACCCAATCTGAGGATGTCATGAGGATTTCAAAAGGTTGAATGTGAATGAAAAGAGCAAACGAGTAGGTGAGGGCTATTCGGTAGAAACGAATGGTTCCCTGAATTCATACCATGGTTTGTATATTTCTAGGCAGAAAGCTAGGGAAAGAGAGAGCAATGCAAATGGAAAGCCTCTAGGAAGAGTGTAGTTAGGAGGCCGAGAAAAATGTGGACTCAGAAGCTTTGAACTCATGAAGCTGAAACACAGCCCCGTTAAAGATTCTTTAAATTGGAAAGACCAAGTTACCAGTCATACCACTAACCCAATGCAAAGCAGAGTCTCTTAGGGGCAGGCAGATGGCCACTTTCACTTTTCCCAGTACAAGCAAATCCAACCAAGTATAAGAATTTATAATGATACTTATTTTTTATAATGATACTGATAAAACGAAAATGCAAACAAGTGTGAATTAGAAACGTAGGGGATGTAGTCCCTAAAACGCAATATATGTATAACCTGTTTCCTTAATTTCATACAGAATTTTATTCTCTATTTCCTCATTATGTTTTGCTGCTTCCCCTATACCCTGTGATTATGCTTTTTCTCTTCCTTCTTTCTTCTTTTTAAAAAATCATTTGAGATATTTACTTTTCAGAGCACCAGAGAAAATAGTTAACTGAAAATTGAGGAAATACATAAACAATGACCTTCCCTTCCCTCAGATATATACACATAGCACATTTATATGCCTTATTGTAAACATTCTGCTACATCGTTCCTCCACCTGCTACAAGGAGTTAGATAATCTGTTTTTAACAAGGAAGATAAATGCACCAAATGTCACTGAGCCTCAGGGGGATCAGAGATGGTAAAACAAGTGGTTTAATGTTCAGATTTCCTTTTTCTAATGTATGTGCTGCATTATATTTTCAACCCAATCTCTGAAACCACACAGCGGAGTCTGGCCCCTGTGTGGGCTAAGGAACATTTGCACCGATGAATCAAGCAGATATATAATCATCCGTTCATTTGTAGGTATGTGAAGGGTTTGGGAGGAATGACGTCACTAAATGAGGATGCGATATGATGACATTGGGTAAGGGCGATGTATGCACAGCCTAATAATGATAGTACTTGTATTGTTTCTAAGCCGGATACTTTTAAGCCCTAGGTAGCTTTGTTGGTGGTGTTTCATAGCTGACTTTCAACATAATAAGGCAGACAATTAATGAGCACTAATAGGCTTGTGAACTATAGTTAGTGTGCTTCACAGATCTTACAACTTACTGCCATGGATGGATATAAAATTTACTTGAAAAGGAAGCAGTTATATCAGTCATGAATGATATTCAGTCTGCAGGAGGAAGGAAACAAGAAAGAATTAAAGCAAGAAATCCAGAAAGCAAGCTACAAAAATAGAAAGAGAGGGAGGGAAAGAAAGAGGGGGGAGTTAGGGAAGTAGGGAGGTAACAAGCTACAACACGGGGGATTCAATTTTTTGGAGCGAGAATGGTGAAGTTGAAATTTACATAAAGCTTTGAAAGATTGTGGTAGCATTTTGACGAGTGAAGAAAATAAGAATCAGTAGCACATTTTGACGAGTGAAGAAAATAAGAATCAGTTATTAATTTCAAATAACATCAAAACTTCTGTGGTAGATAGTATGTACCTCGATTTTGCCATCTGTTTGATCAGTGTCCAGACTGGCTAACACTGACTTGAAGCGTTGGGAATTAACAGGAAAGGGGATGTCCCAAAATAAGCCTGACTTTATGGAGACAGGAATATGCTTAAAATAACTCAAGTTCAAAGTGGCTTCTTTGATGTCACTCTAGATTATTTAGATTATTGATTCTAAAAGACTTAGGCTAGGATGATGCTACTTAGTTCAATTTTATTCTTTATGTAATACGAGTTTTTAAAACTGTATTTAAAGAACATACTTCTGACAGTTATTTGATGAATGAATTAGAGAAGTAACAGGTATAGAGATATCAGTTAGGAGAATACTAAACCATAAAAATGTAAAGAAGGGCAGAATATTTTTTCTTTAGCCATCATTTAAACTTCCTCAAACAGGAGTGTTCTAAACAAAGTAATTAAAGCTAAGTCCATAAGTAGATTCCTTTGATAGTAAAATAGACTAATTATATTTTGAAATATAATTAATATGTGGCAAGGAATATATTTTTACATAAATGTGTGTGTCTATAGTTTGTGAATATATAAAATGTTTTAAGGGCTAGATACGGAAAATACCAGGTAGGCAGACTTAATTATGATTTAAAATCAAACCCACCTTTGCTAGTGCGTTAATATTTAAATGTTTGTCTCTCCATAAATTAAAATATTTCAGCATATCCTGATTGCTAGTGTCTGACTCATTTACTGGAATGCTACTGTCATCACTTTGTTCACCTACTTTCAGGGCCTCCTCACATCTTTTCCAATAAGTCCGTATTCCACAACTCAAAATTCTAGGTTCTTCTAAACTTTTTACTAGTCTGTAATACCATCTTATTCCTACAATTTAAAAAAACACCTCTGGTTAACTCAAGGTAGAGTTTCAGTATTCACAGAATATAGCATGTGCTTTCTTGCTCACTCTGTGCCTATGCTCAGATAGTTCTCTGTGCCAGGCCCTCTTTCCCCATCCTCATCTCTGTCTTCTGGATTTCAGTCCACGTGCCCTTCCACAAATAAAATGACTCTTCTTGCGTGACAACTTCCTGATCACCCCAGACCATCCTTCAAAATTCTGCGCGCTTTATTAGGAAACCCACAAATAGTACATTAATTTTCCTTTTTTTAAGCCAGTGTATGTGTAGTACAAAAAGACTTTTTTACAGAGTGATAATTAAAAGTTTGAAAGTGGGGAAAAATCGAAGTCTTCTATTATTTGTAAACAAGAGGCCCGGTGCACGAAATTCATGCACAGGGGTGGAGGGGTGTGTCCCTCAGCCCAGCCTGCATCCTCTCCAATCTGGGACCCCTTGAGGGATGTCCGACTGCCTGTTTAGGCCCGTTGGACATCCCTCTCACAATCCAGGACTGCTGGCTCCCAACTGCTCACCTGCCTGCCTTCCTGATTGCCCCTAACTGCTTCTGCCTGCCAGCCTGATCACCCCTAACCACTCCCATGCCAGCCTGATTGATGTCTAACTGCTCCCCTGCCAGCCTGTTTGCTCCCAACTTCCCTCTTCTGCCGGCCTGGTCACCCCTAACTGCCCTCCCCTGCAGGGTTGATCGCCTCCAACTAGCCTCCCTTGCAGGCCTGGTCCCTCTCAACTGCCCTCCCTTGCAGGCCTAGTGCCTCCCAACTGCCCTCCCCTGCTTGCCTGATCACCCACAACTGCCCTCCTTTGCAGGCCTGGTCCCTTCCAACTGCCCTCTCCTGCTGGCCATCTTGTGGTGGCCATCTTGTGTCCACATGGGGGCAGGATCTTTGACCACATGGGGGCAGCCATATTGTGTGTTGGAGTGATGGTCAATCTGCATATTACTCTTTTATTAGATAGGATATATTTTAGGAGGGTTTTTTCCCCCCTGTATGACAGTCAACCTAGAACTACATGGTGTTTGTGTGTGTGTACACACATGTGTGAGTGTGTGTGTGTATGTGTATTTGTACAAATATTGAACAAGTATCATCCAATGTCAGATTTTCCAACTAAATTCCTAGTAAACAGCATCATGAGGTGAAGATAAATATCTTGACATTGTCTATCCTGCCATGTTAAATATGCACAGTTATTGTTAGCACTTTTCTTACTATGCTAAATCAACCGCAGCCATCATTGTTCAAGTGGTCATGTCCCTTGCCTCAGCCATCACGATTTTTATACTTGGAAAAATCCGAGGTTCTGCCTGGCTGTGGGATCTCTGCCCTCCCTGACTGCCATAGAAGTTTGCACTGTGCTGACGGCCAGGGTGATGGAAGGCAGTGCACTCTCCATTACTAAAGTTCAAAAATGTTTCCTTTCTCAGATAGTAGGTTTTCTGATAACAGGGAATGAAATGTAGAATTATTAGAGAAACACTGTAAAATTAAGATATTCCTGACTTAATAATCAGTCTGGTTTTGGTGATAAACAAAAAGAATGGATCTGTACACAATCACTGGAAAAAAAATGTTTTCCACTGTGTCAGTGACTATTTTAATTTCTCTCAGAACCAGAATGCCCCAGTAATTACTTAAATAGAGAGACTTAGTTCTTTGTCAACGCAATCTCTTGCCTAATAAGAGTTGTAATTCTCCTTCTTTCATAATGCAAACATTAATTGAGTAGCTGCTTTAAACACATTATTGTGTTTGGCACTAGAGATAGTAGAAACATAAAATAAAAAACTATCTGCATAGTCCTGGATTTTGGACCACTTTATTTTGATTATGTGAGCACTTATATAATATCTGCACAAATTATTGGATATCTGGTGACAGGAATTTTGCCATAGTAATATTTTTTGGATCCCAGCATATTTTCTGGCACCTGTCACATAGAAATTCTTTGTTTTATGTTTGTTGAATTGATTGACTTGAGTGGATTCTATTTCAGTTAAAAGGGGTTTTCAATGTTTATAGTAAAGGGGCACAGTGGTTTATATTGAAATATGTATCCATTTCTTTGGGTTAATTTTCCATTCACTCTTAATCCATCCTTAGATAACATAATACTATCTAGATGGCATAATTTAATTTTCATCTTCATGCTATTATTTAAATTCTGGCTATGTGAATGTTTTCCTTTGGTATTTAGTTTTATTAAGGGTATCAGTCCCTAATATTTGACCCATCCTTGAACCTGCTTTATTAAAACTGACGTCATTCTATATGTGCATATCTATAAAGCAATTGTCATGAGGACACATTTCCAGTTGACTACTTTAGAGATGCTTGGGGCGACATATACACTAAGTAAAAGTGTTTCTTAGAATACAAGATTTATATTTCAAATCTGTTCCCAGCTCTTCTATTGTAAGGGAAAGTGAATGATACTGAACAAATTATGAAATCATGTGTCACTCTCCTGGTGATGAAAAATGGGCTAGACATTGAATGTCATCAACTCTACTAAGTACAGACATTCCATCAACCTTAGAAACTTAGTGTTTCTAGGCAACCAGAGTTACTTAATGGCTGTCAGGTGGGCACTGAAAATTTGGTACTCCCTGAGGGTAATCATCTATAAAGATTTAACTGGTGTACCTTTCAACAGGCATAGATCATTTGCAACATCCTCTGTCTTGTATACTGTCAGCTGGCTTTTCACTGGATCACAGTGATTGAGCAAGGCTTTTTTTCTGGACCACAGGCTGTAGTAGAACTGGTAGGTTCTTTCATACTCACCAAATCTCTTCATGGTGGAACTAAAAGAGTAAACACATGGTTATAGGAAGACTGAAATGATATCAGACTCTATGGGAAAAAAAGTTTATCAATGTTCAAAATAAATACACCACCAAAAAGCTTCCTGCATCAGCATGAAGGAGCAAAATATGTCTTTGAAATATCTGTCAGTGCTAACCTTTCAGCTACATTTTAATGTTCATATGCCTCTCAGGAAGCCACAATGCTTCTATTTTTCCATTTATAATTGGGGGAAAATAATGGAAGATTTGAGACCAACCTGAGGAGTGGCAATGGGGAAGTAATTGGAGATTCTGTAAAACATACAGGTGTGTTTATTTTTTATAAAGATAAAAAGACAATGATTATAAAAAGGCTTATTTTCATGTGCATATATAAAAATGTGTTAAAAGCTTAAGGCAAAATTTGAACTGAATTTTGTCTAAAGAGCCAGTTCTTTCTGGCACAGTTCAAATATAATCCAAGATGTCAAACTAAGTAGAAAAATTCATGATGACAATTCTTTAAAAACATAATTTATTATGATCATATCAGCAATATTAATAATACAAAACATTAGAATACATATTTCTATGTTCCTAGCTCGATAATATGTGCCATTATATTTTAGATTAATTCTTATAACACCTATTGAAATAGATACTATTTTCCTCCCCATATTTTATAGATAAACAAACTGAGGTTCAGAGATTGTAAGTAATTTGCCCACAGCTAACTAGATGAAGATGGAGTTTTAATCCATACAATGTAGGTCAAGAAGCTGTGGTATATCCTCAAAAGATAGATCATCTCTTGTTATTAATTAATGAGATAATTTGATTCTTCTATTCATGTGCAGATACAAGAGTAGACTATGAAACCTCTCAAGTATGCATAAATTATCTGTCTATTCCCTTTCTTTGAGAGGGCATTAGTACCTACACTAAATTTGTGATATTTAGTAGTAATGATTTAAATGTACTTTTATTTTATGTCATTCACTTATTTAAAAAATAGTCATTGAGTGGCAGGTAATCTAACAGGTGCTGGAAAAACACTGCTAAAATAAGCATAGCTCAACCCTCATGCACTCCGCGGGAAGGCAAGCCTAAGCACGCATTGAGGTAAGTGTTACACAGGAAAAAGGTCTTTGAGAATATACTGCTTGGGCAAATTTGAATGAAAGGCTTGCAGGAAAGGTCTCTCCAAGGAGGCTGTATTTAATTAAGCTTGTGTTCAAAGGATAAGTTAGGCCAAAACTGGTTTGGCTCAGTGGATAGAGCGTTGGTCTGTGGACTGAAGGGTCCCAGGTTCGATTCCGGTCAAGGGCATATACATTGGTTGCGGGCACATCCCCCGGTGGGGGGTGTGCAGGAGGCAGCTGGTCGATGTCTCTCTCTCATCGATGTTTCTAGCTCTCTATCTCTCTCCCTTCCTCTCTGTGAAAAATCAATAAAATATATTTTAAAAAAAACCCACAAAGGATAAGTTAGTGTGTTCGTCAGGAATTTTGTTTATTACATAAACAAAAGAAGCAGTAAAGTCACCAGAAACCACCTCACTGCTGAATTCAGTGGACATTCCATCCTTTGGTTTTCCTGACTTCTTTAATTTTTATCACCCCTGACCACACATTCATCACCTCACCCAAGCACTACTATCAGGTTGCTCCTTTTCAGTTTCCTTTGTAAATATTTTTTCCTACATCCACACTTTAAATATTGTATTTCCTCAGAATTATCACGTAGGCCCTTTGCTCAATTCATTCTCTCTTACCTAGGTGAGTCTGTCCATTCCTGTAGCTCCAGCTACCATTGCTGTATTGATGACACCCACATCTAGTCTGTGTTCTATATCTTAAGGCATGTCCTTCATTACTCAGTGGCATGTCCCAGACATCTGAACGTCACTCTTGACTTCTATTTCTTCCTCTCCCTCACTCATATCTAATCAGCCTCTAAGTCCTAATTATTATATTTATAGTTACAGAAATATTATTTTTACTAGAGGCCCGGTGCACGAAATTCGTGCACGGAGGGGAGTTGTCCCTCAGCCCAGCCTGTACCCTTTCCAATCTGGGACCCATCAAGCGATGTCCGACTGCCCATAAACGGACATCCCTCTCACAATCCAGGACTGCTGTCTCCCAACTTCTTGCCTGCCTGCCTTCCTGATTGCCCCTAACCACTTCTGCCTGCCAGCCTGATCACCCCCTAACCACTCCGCTGTCAGCCTGGTTGATGCTTAACTGCTCCCCTGCCAGCCTGTTTGCCCCCAACTTCCCTCCTCTGCCAGCCTGGTCACCCCTAACTGCCCTCCCCTGCAGGGTTGATCACCTCCAACTGCCCTCCCTTGCAGGCTTGGTCCCTCTCAACTGCCCTCCCTTGCAGGCAGGGTGCCTCCCAACTGCCCTCTCCTGCTGGCCATCTTGTGGTGGCCATATTGTGTCCACATGGGGGCAGGATCTTTGACCACATGGGGGCAGCTATATTGTGTGTTGCAGTGATGATCAATCTGCATATTACTCTTTTATTAGATAGGATAGAGGCCTGGTACAGGGGTGGGGGCCAGCTGGTTTGTCCTGAAGGGCGTCCCGGATCAGGTGGGGATTCCCTTGGGGTGTGGGGCAGCCTGAGCGAGGGGCCTGTGGTGGTTTGCAGGCTGGCCATGCCCCCTGGCAACCCAAGCAGAGGCCTTGGTATCTGGAATTTATTTTCCTTCTACAATTGAAACTTTGTAGCCTGGAACAGAGCCAAGCCTGGGGCTCCCTCCGAGGCCGGCTGGCAGCCATTTGTGTTGGGGTTATAATTGAAACTTTGTTGCCTTAAGCGGGTGGGCCTGGCCAGGGTGTGCAGAAAGCTTTGCTTCCCCTGTTGCCGGCAGCAACCCTGGCCTGCTCTCTCAGCTCCATTCTGCCGCCATTTGTTTGAATTTGTTTACCTTCTATAATTGAAACTTTGTAGCTTGAGTGGAGGCTTAGGCCTGGCCAGGGCAGGCAGAAAGCTTGGCTTCCTCTGTTACCTAGGAAACCTTGCTCTCTGTGGCTGTAGCCATCTTGGTTTGGGTTAATTTGCATACTCACTCTGATTGGATGGTGGGCATGGCTTGTGGGCGTGGCTTGTGGGTGTGTCGGAGGTATGGTCAATTTGCATATTTGTCTATTATTAGATAGGCTTCCCACCTGTCATTACCTATCATCTCATGTCTAGACTACCACAAAGCATTAAACTGTGGCTTTAGTTTTATCACCTAATCATTGCTTTCCAAGGAATCCAGAGCAATCTTTTAAAAGCACAAATCTTTTGCCCTAGCTGGTTTAGCTCAGTGGATAGAGTATCAGCCTGCAGACTGAAGAGTCCCAGGTCAAGGATGCATACCTTGGTTGCAGGCTCCATCCCCGGCACCTGTCAGGGTGTGTGCGAGAGGCAACCAACCAATGTGTCTCTCACATTTATGTGTCTCTCTGTCTCTCCCTCTCCCTTCCACTGTCTCTAAAAATAATGGAAAAATATCCTCTGGTGAGGATTGGAAAAATAGCACAGATCTTTTGTTACAATTTGCCTGAACTATCATAGCTATATTAATTGGAAATATTCCAGTTATACATGAGAGAAACCAACTCAAACTAGGCTCAGCAGGGAGAGAGAATTTGTTGGCCGTCATAACTGAAAAATTTCAGGATGATTTTTGGCTATCACTAAATTTAAAAAACAATTAATTAATTGATTAGTTTAGGTTTCTCTCCTTTATTATGTGCCAGCTTTATTCTCAAGAAAGTCCTTCCCAAAAGAGGATAAAAATGAACATGAAAAGGTATAAGGTTTTAGTCAATCAGTTTATAATTTATAGCAGAAATAGTTACTCTTTTTCCAAATTACTTTAATAAAATTCTAGCCTAATTGGTACATATTTATTTAACCAGGCTGGAATAAGCACCCACTCAGAAAACTTGGGAATGATGACACACTCACATGAAACCCATGTACTGAGATTAGAAAATTATTATTCATTGAAAATAACATTTCTAATATATGGGCATTAATATTCAATAGCCAAATTGCCAAATATCTCCAAAGACCTGCTGAATTTTATGCTCTTGTACCTGCTCACCTGTCCAGCCCACCTGTAACTCTTATCACTTCATTTCTCCTGGTCCACCCATAATGAGCTATTTGCTGTTCCCCAAACATTTCTCAGATATGCAGATATTCACAAACACAATTGTATTGGTCAGAAACAATTTTCCAATTTTCTCAAACTCCCTAAACTTCCTTCATGTCACTATTTTGACATCATTTCCTCCAAGAAACCTTCCTGACCCTCTATTTATAGGCTAGCTGTTCCTTTATTGCCTACCTACCAGCCTGTCTTCCCCTCATAGGTATTAAGGTCAGGCCCAGTGTCTTGTGCATTGCTGCATCCCCAGCTCTCAGCACAGTTCTTGGACTCAAGAAATCTAAATAAATAATCTTGGAAAAATTAATAAAACTTTCCGGAATTTTTTCATCTACAACTTCACTGTAACAATACATTACTAACAAGGTTATTTTGTGCCTTTAAAGAGACAATACCCACAAAGTATTTAATGTATTGCTTCATGGAGCTATAAGTTATATAACTATTTCCTTTCTTCCTTCCTATAAAATGGAAATAACTTGTCAATTCACTTCATGAAGCTGAAACCCATATAATATTTTAAAGTATAATTGTTGTTGTAGAGCAGAGTTCTTCAAATTAGAGAGAAGCCAAATTGAGCCTACTGCCTAATTTGAATTTTATATTTTTAAAATGGTTACATTTTAAATAGTTATATATTTATCTAGACAATATCCTTAATGTTATTGCTTGTCTCCAAAAGCCTAAAGTATTGGCTATATGCTCCTTTAGGAAAAAGTTTGCTGACGCTGCCCTGGAGTATTCCATAATTAGTTTATATGTGATGGAAAAGCAGAATTCAGCAACCTTTTGGAGGGCTGGACATGGTAACTACTAAAGTCCTTTCTGTCGTTCAGTGTATAATTTTTAATTCAACTTAACATATTGAAAGTCTTATCAATAAAATTATTAAAAGGAAAAGGAATTAGTTATTGTGATCTGAGGCACTGGCTCTTTTTGAAAATCTGGGATTTCTGCTCAGATAAAGGAATGTATGCAAACACATTAAAATTTTCATAGATTTCCATCCGAGCCTCGCCTTCCTGCTTCCTATCTATGAACTATGCAAAAAATTCAAGGACCATGAACTTAAAATTTCTGCTCTATTTTTATTGCCAAAAATTTAGTTGTGTATTAAGAGTGAAAATGAATGCAAAACCCACAGAGACAGACTTTTCCTATTTGTATCAGATGTTTATTTTCCTTTTAGAGAGGGGAAGTGAGCTGGCCTCAATAAGAGACTGGCTGATAGACATTACTGACTCTGAAGTTGATTTTAGCTGCTCTTCTTCCTTCAACAGCAAGATATTTTAAAAAGTAAATTATAAATATGGGCTATATAGGAAGCTATATTATAATTCTCCAATTGGATTGCCATACCTCATCTTTCATTTGAATATGGGGAAGCGAAATATTCATGTCAAAGTAAAACTCTTGATAAAGCTTTCAGGAATTTACTTAATGCACTCTAACCTCAGAGGTTTGGCTCCATGCTCCGGAGCTGAAAATAGCTAACAAATGGCTTTCCAGCATTGCCTGGGTTTTATTGTATTTCTGTTCTGTTTGTTGGCATGCATGATATAGAGAGATGACTTCATATCTATTAAATTGTTTTCTCATTAAGAAACTTATTTTAAGTGTTTCTTAGTCAGAGATACTTTCATTTCATCTCATCCACAGTCTAGACATTGCAGGGTTAAAAACAAATTAAAAATTCCTTCCAAAATGAAAGCAGCAAAAAGACAAAAAATATGGAATAAATGTTTGAAGTTCAATACACGCACACACATGTTGAAGCACAGGATTTTGTCTAGGTATGCTTTACATACTTGGGTAGATATACATGTATGTTTCCCAGTATTAAAATTAGTTTATTAACTACGTGAAGGAAGTATGGTTATTTCAGAAAAATGTTCCAAACCAAGATTTACATTGAATTCTCCCTGCCCTGTAGAACTCAGGAAGGTGGATTTTAGATGAAATACGTTTTCTAGATATAAGACGAGCTCTTCATTTTGCTCCACGCTGGGTGAGAAGAAATTTGGGGAAACTGGGAATTGCACGGAGACCCAGGAGGGCTCATGAGCAATGCCTCTGGCTGCAGGTCAGAACAGAAGGTTTCAGGAGAACACAAGACTCTTTCTGTGGGATTGGCCACCCATTTCCTGTCCTAACAGTTATAACGCAGCCTTTGCTAATTCAACCCACAATTGTTTGAATAAACTTTTGGTGAAGTATCATTGAAGGTCAGTGTCAAGATAAATACATAAGCCTTTTGTCCTCAAGGTGCTAAGTAGGGTGAGAGAGAGGATGCACGTGACTAATTCTAACAGAAGGCATGCTAGACTTTTTAAAATTAAAAGCAGAGATCTGCCCCAAGTCGTAGTAGCAAATGTGTCCCAAAAAGAAGGAAATCACCCAGGAAAATTTTTATGCACTCTGAACATTCATTCCTCAGTGACGCCTTAAAAACTACATGCTGTGGTTGTTATATTTAGGATCATTTATTTTTACCCCAGAAGGTATCGAACTTATAGTAGAGTCAGTGTTTCAGCATTTTAATTCTCCAGTATCTAATGCCAATTTAGAATCCCTGACTTAAAAGGTAGCTCCTTACTCCTCAAGTTTTCAGAGAAATGTTGAATGTTATTTATAGTTAGTTTTCATTCTCCCGCTTCACAATAGATACAATCAATGCAAGAAAACTCCAATCTGCCTGATGATTGGCCCAATGCAAACAAATTGTCCAATAATATCTTGAAATGATGCGGGAAAAGACGCTCAAGGAAAACAGACTATTTTTCCAACTCCTCCCAGAAATGAACAGATTTTCATAAAAACCCCAAATTTTAAAAAATTATTAAATAACTAGAGGCCCAGTGCATGATTGAATTATGCACGTGTAGGGTCCCCTACACGCTTTCACTTTCGATCACAGGGGAGCTGGGTGCCTGAGTGGACAGGCACCCAGCTCCCCCGCTTTTGATGGTCCCCAGTGGGACGTGAGCTCGCTGCCCCAGAGACCCCCTTCTGTGCCGCAGCACAGCCATGGCACAGACGCTGAGCTCGAGCCGCCGCTGGCGACGCGAGCTCAGCATCCCGCCGGCCCAATCGGCACCCCCGGCCCCCCTGAGCCCCGCCCCCCGTGCCTCCTGGCCAATCGTGGGCATAGTGAAGGTATGGTCAATTTGCATATTTGTCTGTTATTAGGTAGGATTTTCATTATCTTAAATATTATGAGTTGGGGAAATATCTTATATGTTATTTAAAAATATATATCAAAATGTTATTAAAAACACTTTGGAACTGGAAAAGAAAAAAAATTAATTATCTGGAAAATTAATTTATCCAGAATACTTTACAATCCAGTATACCAAAAACATATATTAGAAAGCAGGATTAAAGAGAATGATCACATGTTGATATGTTATTTGGTGTAATCCAGTAGATAGTGGGAGTTGGATTTCTGGATGTAATTTCTCTTGAAACCTAAAAGGCATGTTATATTTTAAAATTCAGGCTCTACTCAGCACTACTTTGAAAACAAACAAACAAATAAAAAAGAACTACTGAATCTTCATCTCTAAACTTCAGTGCCTTTAATATAAAGAGACAATTGGTCAGGTTCCTAACCTATATCTCATTCTCAAGGTGAAGAACTGTTTTTATATTTACCTGAGAAACTCATGTTGAAAAGTAAAGTGGCCTTTTGATGCATCAAAGAACATTGTGTAAAGAGCCACATTCCAAACCTTGGGTCTCTTTAGAGTATTTTTTTTTTTCACACCAAGAGTTTTATGATTTGACACTTGTGAAAATGATACCTTTAGCTTACTTGGGAAGTTGACTTCAGGCTGGACTAAACTCAGTGTCTTCCCACTATCCTTTAAATACAGTTATATTTTTTATAATTTATAACTGAGATTAATAAGTAATAGAATGCTTACTCTATTTTATAATGCTCAAGAATTAAATAATATATACCAAATAGACAAATGTATATAAAAATAAATACCAGTCCCTTTTTATTTTTCAGAATGGCTGCGAACTTTAGATGTTACTGATATTTGGTGAAGAGATTAACAAATAAAGTTTTCACATTATTTTAAACAGCATTTTACCTTATATATCTCTTAAAGCAAAGCCTTCTTCCATTTATCCTCTGAGGAATGTGTGTGTGCAGTCAGACACATGATAAACTCTAGGTAGACATGAAAAAATGTTCCTTAAAATGTAATGATATTTGAATATATTCAGTGTATGTATATGTTTTTGATGGGATATACTTGAATACCGTATTTCCTGGCGTATAAGACAACTTTTTAACCCAGGAAAATCTTCTCAAAAGTCGGGGGTCTGATACGCCGGAAAATACGGTATTTACAATTTAGAATTAAAGTGAGTTATTGCCAAATGATGGGTGGGTTACCATATTTTCCAGCGTATAAGACCCCCGAATTTTGAGAAGATTTTCCTGGGTTAAAAAGTCGTCTTATACACCAGAAAATACAGTAGTCTCAATGGTAAATAATTTATTAGTTTTATATGAAAGCTAGCATATGTTTTAAGTTTTCCTCCTTCTCAAATATTTATATCTGTCACCCTATACTCCTATCTTCCCTGTCACTCTCAGCAGATAATCTTTACCAGAAAACAGCCTGGCAATTTCTCCTAAAGACAAACATATTTGTCATATGACCCAGCAATCTCATTTCTGCAATTTTACTAAGATGTATGTTCACACAAGAAAATGACCATGAATGACCATTGTAACTTTATTTGTAATAGCAAAACCTGGAAAGAGCCCATATGTTCTTCAGTGGGTGAATGAATAAACAAATCATGGCCCATTCTTACAGTGGACAGCTACTCAGCCATAAAAAGGTAACAAATAATTGCTAAACACAACTTGGATGGATCTTAAGAGCATTGTGTTGAATAAAAAGAAATCTCAAAAGGTTACATATTGTATGATTCCATTTCCACAACAGTCATTTTTTTAATGATTATAATTTATTATTTTTGCCTCATCATTCTTTTAGCAAGTTATTTATTTTTTAGCATGTTATTTTTTGCCCTGTTTTTCTTTTTCTTCTTTTAATATTTATTGTTGAAAGTATTACATAGGTCCTCCTTTCCCCCCATTAATCCCTTCCAGCCCGTTCCCATCCTCCTCTCCCCCAGGCCCTTGATAAGTCAGTTATAGTAATGGAAATGAGAACATTGATTGCTGGGGTTAAGAAGAGGAGAGGAGTTTATGACTATGTAGGGGTAGCCTGAGGAAGTTTCCTTGGGAGATGGCTCATTTTTGTTTTCTGATTCATGGCAGTAGTTACATTAATCTATACAGGTGATAAAATTTGAATGAACTGTACAACTGTTGAAATCTAAGTAAGCCTGTAGTTTAGTTACTAATACTAGTAGTATTGTACTGATGCCAATTTCCTGGTTTTAATAACGGTACTTTGGTTATATAAGACTAGAGGTCCGGTGCATGAAAATTCATGCACTGGAGTGGGGGTCCCTCAGCCTGGCCTGCCCCCTCTCACAGTCTAGGAGCCCTCAGAGGCAGGAGGCAACCCAGGGATCAGGGGAAGGTGACACCCCATCACACCTCTGCTGCTGCCACTGCAGGCAGCACAAGCCTCGGCCGGCCCTGGTTACCTGAGCCTCGGGCAGCCCTGGGCAGCTGGGCAGCTGCCATCCTAGGCTTGCCTACACCTTGGGCCAGCCCTAGGTGGCTGGGGAGCTGAGGGGACTGGGCGATTCCAGAGGCAGGTGCATGGCAAGGCTGGGTGACTGGGGGACTGAGGGGACTGGGTGCCGCCATCTTTGAGGGTGGGGCAGTCAATTAGCATATTCTCTCCTTATTGGCTGTGGGTGCTGCCATCTTTGTGTCAGAGTGAGGGTCAATTAGCATATTTCCTCTTTTTTAGATGTTATCCTTGGGAGAAGGTGGGCGAATGATACGTAGGAGCTCTCTACTATTTTCTTTTGCAACTGCTCTGTGAATCTACAGTTTTTTAAAAATTTAATTAGAAGCTTGCCTAATGCTCCCAGTGTCTCACTATCAAGCATAACACAAGTCTTCTGACACCTGCACCCATACTGTTTTCCTTCTATCCTGCTAGAATAGAGTCTAAAACCTGGCTCTTCAAATGGGCTTTGTGTCTCATTTCTCCACAATTTATCAGCAATCCATCCTCTCTGTTATATGTACATTTTGCTTTCATCTGGATCTTTCCAGAGTGTTTGTAGATTTGTTCAGAATATCTGCCATTAGAAAAAGTATTTCCTTTATTTGACAGCTATATGCTATCAGTTTTCTGCCCATTTTCAAAACCAAACTTACCAATTGTGTGTAAATGTGTATACACTCAGAATCTACCTCCTCACCTACCATTTTGTATTTCAACCTACACCAATGCTCATGCATGGTGTGTTCAATAATCGTGGGAGGAAGGACTGCTAGAGGGCAATCAATAACATCCACACCATTAAATCCAATGGACTGCCTCCTACTGCTGGCCACAGGTCTTGTTTCAGACTTCTTTGTGTGATTATTATCTATCTTGTCATTAGACTAACATAATAGATTATGTTTTCTTATTATTACTGTACTCTTGAACATAGTAGATGTCCAATTGCTTAAGCCTAAAATTAACATCTATACATAATCAAGCAAAAACACAATTCTTTAGTTAGACAAATCTGTTACTCCAGTGACATAGATACACTATTTGAAATATCCACTTGGTAATGGATGCATATTCACTTAGAATGCATCTCAAGATTATCATTTTCAAAAGTGAATTCAATATTTTTTTCCTAAAACTTACATATGTCCGGTGCTCTCCATTTAAAAGAATCGCACCTCCATGTATCCAGTTATACAAGCCTGAAATGTAGGAGCTATTCCTATATTTATGAACCATAACATGCAAAACATCTTTAGGTCTTGCAGATTTTATCTCCTAAATATTAAGTGAATGCAGCTTTTAGTTCTCTGCAACACTAGTATATTTTCCCACCTATCATTTCTCATTCAAATGGAGAGCTCCTCCTAATTAATCTTTCCACTTCTACATATTAGTATATAAAATATATTAATACGTATTACATTAATGTACATCAATATCATATGTGGTACAGTCTATTATGGTATGTATTCTATAATAATATCTAACTATATTACATATAAAATACAGGGTGGGGCAATAGTAGGTTTAGAGTTGAAACAGTTCATTATTTTATTACTTATTAATTATTGAATTATTTTCATATGAACAACTGTAAACCTTCTTTTGCCTCACCCTATATTAAAAATATTATCTAACATATATTTTATTAATTATATGTAATATATTATATGTCAGTATGTATATTAATACATAGAAGTATAAAGGTCAATTATTATTCATAAATATACTCATATTTGGCTTCCTCTCATATCCAGCTCCCTTGGACTCTGTATATCTAACAAACGGGAACTGTGCCTACTCTGTATAGGGCACTGTGTAAGATATTTGAGATATTAAAAGTGTTCAGGATACATTTCTAGCCCTCAAGGTCCTCAGTCCTAAACTCTATTATAGGTTGTCTGACTGATCTTGCACTTTCTTTTGTCCCTGACAATCCTGACATTCTTTATAATGGGCTAGTTGTGTCACCTCAAAATTCAAATATGAAAGTCCTAACCCTCCATACCTCACAATGTGACTTATTAGGAGACAGGATCTCTAAAGGAGTAATTGATTTTTAAAAGGTAATGAGGGTAGGCCTTAATTCAATATGACTGGTGACTTTATATGAGGAGATCAGGGGACACAGGTGCACACACAGGCGCACACACAGAAAAGCCATGTGTATACACAGGGAGAAAACAAACACCTACAAGTCCTGGAAAGGAACCTTAGAAGAAATAAACTCTGCCAGCACCTCGATATTGAACTTCTAGACCTGGGAGGAAATAAGTGTTTGTTGTTTAAGCCACCAAGTCTGAGACACTTTGTTATGGCAGTCTTAGCAAACGAGTAGATTCTCTCTCTGTATATAGGTCTTTATTGTTCATATCTCAGCATGATTTGCATAAAGCTGCCTTAAGACGTTAATAACAAGCACTAAAGCTTGGTGGAGGGCTTCAAAATGTAAATTATTGTATATGCAACACCTTATTTAATCTGCACACCAACCTAAGGACATCTTTATTCATAATTGTCTTTCCCTAAGGTCTCTCAGTAAGTGATGGAGCCTGGATTAAAACCTTGGGTGTTTGATTCTCAACTTCATGAGTGTTTAACAATTGCCTGAATATTCCACAAAGTGTACAATGAGCAACGCAGATTTAGCTATAATTGGCTTTCTTCACAAAAAGTGGTTAACACAATAGGTTTCTTTTATTTGTTCTCATCAAGGAGTTCAGTGGTGCAAGTGTGGAGCTGCGTGTGAGTCTGTAGCCTCTGGTGACTAGCTGAAACATTTACCATCAATTGGAATCAAACACCTTGCAACAGTATTCTCCAAATGATGTTCATTAAGTGAAGCTTCCTTCTCTCACAACCTAAAAAAATCTTTGATTTGCAGAAATAAGCAAGAACAGAGGCCTGGGGATATTCAGAGGAGATTCCACCACAGAAAACAGAATGTGGAAGTTGTTAGTCTTTTTGGTTTCTATGAGCTGTTATGATAGTGAGTGATTAAAATTATAGTCTGGTTATACATAGAGATTTTATTTCCATCCATACTTCATTTTTTCCTACATAAACCACTGATACATATGGGTGGGTCAACAGAATTATGGTTGGTTGGATAGATAGATAGATAGATAGATAGATAAATTTAATAATCATAAAATAGGTTATCTCTTAGAGAAGTTTGGGGTTTGGTCATTACCTATCTCAGGCTGAGAAATTCCATGTCTCTCATCATGCATTTTGTTCTTATCATCATTGTGATGTCAATCCCTAACTAGTGAGCTCTTACATCACAAGTTCTTGCATTATATATACTACATTTTTATACAGAATAAGAAGAAAGAAAATTTTCTTTGTTTTGTGAAAAATTAGACCCCATGTCGTTTCAGAAAGTCATGTTGTTACCCATTAATACAGTCTGAAAACTCCAGTTAAGAGTGTATTGTGCAGCTGGTACCCAGTTCTTAGTTTCTTTGATAATCTTAACATATTATAAATGCAACTACCAAGTTTGAAGTTATGTGAAAAATGTAATTACGAATCAATATTTTGAACATCCCAATAGACTTTTTAACTTAATTGTCCACTAATAAAAACAATGAACCTTTACATTTAAAAAAATGGATTAGAACAGTCACATATATGAGTTTTTATTTAGGAGCAAATTTTTGGAATCAATTATATTTTATACTAAGAAATACATATGCACACGTACACACATTTATTAGTGAATATCACACATTTGTACACAGAAATGTATATTAGACTGCTTTATGAATATTGTGAATATATTGCAGACAAAATAATTATATTTTAATGACTTATTTTCAACTTTCACCTGAACATAATTTAGATTGTTGGTGAGAGGAGGCTTAATTATTAGACTTCTCATTGCTTTATTTGTTTCAGTTCTCTTTTAAAAATACTGTATTTCTAAAGGGAACTTGCACTTTCCTCATTTAGACCCAAACAACCCTGTGAATCTTAAAAGAATGGCTCTAGATGGCACATTATTGATAGCTGCCTTCTGATTATGGTTTACTGTTGGTAATGCTCTTGAAAAGCTCTTGATCTAAGAAGACCAAAATGAATTCAGTCTAACTCTGAGCATCAAACTACAACTAAACAACCCATTTATACTCACAATCTCATCTGTGCTTCTCAAGCCTTTCTTCCCTAAGCAAATCAATGTATGCCATGTCTGGCTTTTCAAAACAAAACAAAACAACAACAACAACAAAAAAAACACAACAAAACACACATTAGAAAAAATACTATCCACCAATTGACACTTCTAGTGCCTCTCATATTGATTTATAGATTTCTGTACTTAAATTACAGGGATAATAGAAAAGAAAAGAGAAACTAGTGTTTTTAGGGGTCCAATGATGCTTTGTGTCAAAATTATAGTTGAACTACTTGTATAACTCATGCTTTTTGTTCTGGTTTAAAATAACAGACTCTCAGAATTCAAGAGTTTAGCATTTCAAATTATTTATTTCAAAAAATAAGAAAATTGCTTGTTTTTTACTTTTAATCAGATACATGTAATTTACTTATTTATAATGAAGTAAAGATATCACTTGGTTGCCTTTTGAACTCATCTATCCATTAAATGGAAATCAACTCTCAGTGGCAATATATAATGTTGTCTGTCTAATTAAATGAAGTTTGGTGTAGCTAGCTAAAATAAGAGTTCAAATAAGAAACCTATTAGGTGAGAGTTTTATCAGAAAAAAAGTTTAATTGATTGAAAAATTGAGTTAAAAATTTAATATTTATTCAAATACTATAAAATTGAAAAACAAAATTTTGCTTTGGGTATTTCAAGAATTTAGAGGAGAAATCATATACCCCCATCCAAACAGACACATTTGAATTTCAATGCAAACTTTAAAAATTACTAAATTATTATAGCTCTCAACAAATGGCTGGGCAGAAGAAAGCAAATGATAGGAATTAATGTTAATTTATTTTTGGTCTGCTTTTGCTAGACTTTCAGCATTTTCCTCTCACCTGGAAGTTCTCTTCCTGTAGTTTATCAATAGAGGTAAACCAAAATTTCTCTACTCATAATAAATTAAATATTTTTTTCAGTCAACCTTCTCTCTCTTATTCACAAAAAAGCATTTTCTAATATATTGATTATTACTATTCCTGGATGAGACACCTGAATTCTATAAATTGAAACTCTCTTTTCTAAATATAGAAAGACGTCTGCTTTTGGAAGAAAATGATAGAGATAGTAAAGTGCACAGGACTGGAAGGCAGGAATCTCTTAGTTCCAAGTCTTTAGTTGACATTAAAATAATCTAGATTTAGAAATCTGAAAGCCCAGGTGTTACCTCAGAACAATTAAATTAAGAGATCTTTGGAACAGAAATCAGATATCAGTATTTTAAAGAATTTATTAGGAAATATCCTTTACCATAAAATTTAGAGACCACTGTTCTAGGTGTAGTTCTATCTTTATTTTTTTTAATGCAATTGGACAAATCAATTAATGTTATTAGACCCCCAGCTCCTTATCTGTAGAATGAGGGTCAGTGTATTTAATGGTGGTGGTAATAGGAGGTACTAATGCATTTTCCTTTCTCAATAAAATCTACTTTATGTTAGTAAAACATGAATTACAAAACTAGGAAGAATATATTTCTAATTTTTACTCCAGATTAGGGATGGAAATTGAAATTTCATCTTTAAAAACACATCTATAGATCTGCTTCTTCATTTAAAATCTCCCTGCGGTTGCCTGTGTGGCTCAGTTGGTTGGGCATTATCTCATGCACAAAAGGTTGTCGATTGGATTCCAGGTCCGGGGTGCCTACAGGAGGCAACAGATCAATGTTCAGTCTTACATGGATGTTTCTCTTTCTCTCTATCGTCCTGCCTTACTCTTTCTCTAAAAATCAATTAAAAAAAAAACCCACAAAAAATAACACCTTTCTAGTTACTTAGCTGTAATTACCAGGTCTTTGCACCAATCCTCAAATTATTTCCAAACCATTGCCATTTGCTATTTTTGTTGCTCTTTTTTCTTCTTCATAACTCATCTCATTTTTTACATTATTTCTATATTTACTTATTTAATGAATGTACTGTCTAGTTACAACTGAAGTTTCACAAGAGTAAGGACTTAATTACTTTGTCCACTTTTTGAACCCAGTATGTTGAGTATTTCACATATTTTGTATTTTTATTGTATTGATTTTAATGTGCACCAAAAAGTATAATTTACCTATCAAAGCAATACCTTTGTTGCTTAGAAAGAATAAAGTTTAACAATAAGCATATTTCAAATTTATTTAAATTTTCATGATAGTATACAGATTTGGCAAAGGCATGGAGGTAGTTTTCAAATATCTGAAATGTGGGAGCTAGGACAATGCCAGAAGCAAGGTATTGATTTTAAGGGTATAAAGGATAATGCAAGCTGATATACTAATACAGACTTTCTTAAGCCCTAACCAGTTTTGCTCAGTGGATACAGCATCAGCCTGCAGAGTTGGGGGTTCGATTTCGGTCAAGGGCACGTACCTTGGTTGCAGGCTTCTTCCCGGCCCAGGCCCTGGTCAGGACTTGTGACCTCCAATTAATGTGTTTCTCTCACATCAATATTTTCTCTGTCTTTCCCTTTCTCTTCTACTCTCCCTAAAAATCAATGGAAAAACACCCTCTGGTGAGGATTAACAACAACAAAAGACTTCCTTAACACATTTTATTTTATGGCTTTATTTATCTATTTTATTACATTATTAATCAATGTTATTATTACTCTAAGGTTGATGTAGTGAGTGCAGTTTAAGACTTGTGGCCAATTGGACAAAATGGTAGGTTGTCTCTTTCATGGGAGAATTTCAACATGTGAAGTACAAAGTGGGTATCTGCTTTGAATGGGGCATAACCCTATATATAGGGCTCACCACTGATGGTTGTAGGTTTCATATGGAATTGGCCATATTATCCATGCCTAGAGAAAGCCTCAAAGCCTTCTACTTGGGCTCACACATGAAATGTGATATGAGGAGACTTTATGTAAAAAGACTCATACGTTATTTTCCGGCATATAAGACAACTGGGCATATAGAAGATTTTCCTGGGTTAAAAAGTCATCTTATACACCGGAAAATATGGTTCCTTTTTTTTTCTGAAGGGGTAAAGCTTCTTATGGAAGACTACTGAGTCCTTAAAGAATCCATCTAGTTTTATCAGTTTAAAGGCAAACATTTATGAGCAGTATGGCAACTGCAAATAGATTACATGCAATACTGAAAAATAGACTACATGCAATCTACCTAATAAAAGAGTAACATGCTAATTGACCGTACCTTTGCAATGCCCACCAGCCAATCAGGAGTGAGTATGCAAATTAGCCCAACAAAGATGGTGGGTTAATTTGCATACACAGGCGCTGAGCGACCGGGGGCAGGGTGGGACACTTGCTTCATCACCATGGCGACGACGCAGGCATTCCACACCACCCCAGCTGTTCCGGGCCTCTGTGTAGCGTGGGAAGGTGGAAAGGCAGCACCGGGCTGGAGCGGAAAAGCGGCTCCAGCCAGAGTGAGGGCGGTGCCGGCAGCCAGGGGAAGGAAGGCCCATTGTTGCATGAATCTTCATGCATCAGGCTTCAAGATAATATATATATGAAAGAGAGAGATAATCTTCATTTTCATATCATTTTCCCCTCCAAGTAAATGGGAGTTCAATTCATGAGCCATACATAAAATTTATAGTAGTTTCTCATGAATGGAATGTTATGAAAAAAGCGAATAAAATAGTTTGGTTTTTTAATTAAAAAATATATATACTCATTTATTAAATCTTTCAAAAATAATGTGCTGATTTGCATCTCTCAGATGATTAGTGACTTTGAGCATTTTTTCATATGTCTCTTGGCCTTCCTTATGTCTTCTTTCAAAAAGTATCTATTTAGTTCCATTGCCTATTTTTTGATTGGGTTGTTTATCTTCCTTTTGTTAAGTTGTATGAGTTCCCTGTAAATGTTGGAGATTAAACCCTTATCGGTGATAACATTGGCAAATATGTTCTCCCATGCAGTGGGCTTTCTTGTTGTTTTGTTGATGGTTTCTTTTGCTGTGCAGAAGCTTTTTATTTTGATGTAGTCCCATTTGTTTATTTTCTCTTTAGTTTCCATTGCCCTGGGAGCTGTATCAGTGAAGAAATTGCTTCGGCATATGTCTGAGATTTTTCTGCCTGTGGATTCCTCTAGTACTTTTATGGTTTCCTGTCTTATGTTTAAGTCCTTTATCCATTTTGAGTTTATTTTTGTGTATGGTGTAAGTTGGTGGTCTAGTTTCGTTTTTTTGCAACGTGCTCAAAGTCACTAATCATCCGAGAGATGCAAATCAAAACAACAATTCAGTACCATCTTACACCTGTCAGAATGGCTATCATCAGCAAATCAACAAACAACAAGTGCTGGCAAGGATGTGGAGAAAAAGGAACCCTCATGCACTGCTGGTGGGAATGCAGACTGGTGCAGCCACTGTGGAGAACAGTATGGAGTATCCTCTAAAAACTAAAACTCGAACTCCCATTTGACCCAGTGATCCCACTTCTAGGAATACACCCCAAGAAACTAGAAACACAAATCAGAAAGGATATATGCACCCCTATGTTCATAGCAGCACAATTTACAATAGCTAAGATTTAGAAACAGCCTAAGTGCCCATCAGCAGATGAGTGGATTAAAAAACTATGGTACATCTACACAATGGAATGCTACGCTGTGGTAAAAAATGAGTTATTACCATTTGCAACAGCATGGATGGACCTGGAGAGCATTATGCTAAGCGAAATAAGCCAGTCAGAGAAAGATAAATATCACATGATCTCACTCATTTGTGGAATATAATGAACAACATAAACTGATGAACAAAAACAGATCCAGAGACAGAGAGGCATAGATCAGACAGTCAAACCTCAGAGGGAAGGTAGGGGAGGGTGGGGGTAAGGGGGAGAGATCAACCAAAGGACTTGTATGCATGCATATAAGCCTAACCCATGGACACAGACACCAGGGGAGTGAGGGCATGAGTGTGTGGGGGGGCACTGGGGGGATAAGGACACACATGTAATATCTTAATAAAGAAAAAATACTTAAAAATTTTTTTAAATAAAAAAAGAGAAGAATTAAAAAAAATAATAATGTGCTGATAACATTTAATGTGAATTCTATTTTTAAATACTGATTGGGTCAGATTAATTTAAAATTAAAATTTTACTATACTTAAATATATTTACTATATTACCTATTAAAAATTTAGTCAATAAATACTATTTAAAGTAATCACTCTCCTGCCATTGAGAAGCAATGACTATGTACCCAAATTGGTATAACACTAATTTCTGTAAAAAGGGAAATATCAAAAATGTAGTTTTGCCTTTTTCCTTCCCAACCAAACAATCTGGAGAAGAGATTAGGAAGAAAACACACATTTAAAACAGGCATATATATATACATATATATATATACATATATATATTTATATTTCCAAATTATCAAATATAGCACTTGAGGTAGGCCAAATAGAGACACTTCTGCCTTTTGTTTTCCAATGTTATATCTTTAATTTCATTTATTGTTTAATCAGAATGACTAGTACATGCAAGGCAAAGTTACATGGTAGTAGAAACAACAGCATAATTGTATCATTTGTGATTTTAGTGGGGATGTCTCTCTTGTTTCTATAGTAAGTGGAAGTATGGCTTTTGGGTTGACTTTTTTTATATTCTCTCTGTTAAGACCTGTCCATCAATTCTTATGAGGGTTTTGTAGCATAAGTGGATGTTGGATTTTGTCAAAGAAATTGTTTAATTCAGTCTCTTCATACTTTTGACAAACCTCACCCATCACTTGTGAACCTCTCCCCGTTGAAGCTGTTCATCTCAAGGTGACCCCTGACATTTTCCAATAATACCTGCTGGGTTTTTTTGAGTAGTATTGTTATCACATACTTCACACCCCCAGTTGTTTTTCTTTGTTTCTCTGACAAAAAGGCTAATGCCACAAACAATTGTGATTAAGTTGACATCGTTTTTTATGGGTGTTTTCCACATTTTTAAAAATCAACTGTCCTTACTGATCTCTGTTTTTTATATGGGAACTTAAAGAGATTGAATTTTATGTTGCTGCCACTGACATCTTACACTAATTCGTCTTAGTATCTTTTGACTTGTTCTTTAAATTTTATCAGGCCTGATGATTAACCATAAGAGTTTATAAAAAGTTCAACAACACATATATAATGTTCTGAAAGCTAAAAAAATGTGCTAGACCTTGAAAGAAAAGTGAGATAGGGATCAGCAGACATAATCTGACAGGGCACCTTGCATGCAGGAAACAGTATCTGCAAAAAAGTGAGAACAACACTCCATTTGGAGTTGATTCCCACTTTCAGGGGGAAAGGCCCATGGAAGAAAAATACAGGAAGGGAAACAAAAGAGTTATATTTCATATTAATTTCTCAAGAGTAATAAGTTATAAATAAAGTGAATAAAGTCATTTGTGTTTTACTTTAAAAATATTTATACTTATTTCTTTTGAAAGAGTTTTGGTAATGCTTTCATATTCTTTTATAGAGGTAATAAAATCCAAAATGATGGATATAAACCATGTCATGTTATCAGTGGTAGAACTTGACCAGGTAGATTAACAAATATGCCACCACTTTATGGCATGTTTAATATTTTTTATGTGAAATGAAGTCACATGACATTGTATAAGTAATACCACATGATAAATAATGAGAAAATATTAGCATACAATGAAAAAGATTAATTTGTAAGTAATTAATCTAAAATCCAAATGTGTAAGAACTATTTCAACTCAGTGTAGACTTCCTTCCAAATCTGCACTTTTTTTAAAAAAATATATTTTATTGATTTTTTACAGAGAGGAAGGGAGAGAGATAGAGAGTTAGAAACATCGATGAGAGAGATACATCGATCAGCTGCCTCCTGCACACCCCCTACTGGGGATGTGCTCGCAACCAAGGTACATGCCCTTGACCGGAATCAAACCCAGGACCTTTCAGTCCGCAGGCCAACGCTCTATCCACTGAGCCAAACCGGTTTCGGCTCTGCACTTCTTTAACAGAAAATAAATGTTAAGGATTTATAGACTGAATCTACTGACATTTGAACTAAGAAATGATTATAT
This sequence comes from Cnephaeus nilssonii, assembly GCF_951640355.1. Taxonomy (NCBI): domain Eukaryota; kingdom Metazoa; phylum Chordata; class Mammalia; order Chiroptera; family Vespertilionidae; genus Cnephaeus; species Cnephaeus nilssonii. Next base: position 20,036,956 of record NC_137083.1, on the reverse strand, counting down.
TTATCATTGCTATCTCCATTTGCCATCAATTGCCATATAACTAACTTTGTGAATCTTTGCAGACTTTTTACAAGAGAAACACTTGCTGCTTCAAGACTGATTATTTTATAATCTGATTATTCACAGCTTGCTAATTTGTAATTGGGCTTTTATAAGTAGGAAACCTCCAGATTTCAGAAAAACTAATTTATTTTTTTTCTTTGGTTAATTGTAGTGTTCACACAAAACAGTGGCGTGAGATGACTTCTAGTGGGTTTTATGCAGTGTTCTGGAACCGATAAAATATATTATTGATTGCCTAATGAAAAGCACCGTGTTAATACAAATTTACTGGGTCTGGGCAGGGATACAACTGCTACTTTTATTCTGTTTAAAGAATCACCTGCCATTTTACCAGGGTCTATTGCTACATATCAAGCATGCCTTAAATTAGGTTGTGGTTACCTACAGGGTACCTTGTAAGCTGCCCTTTATCCTTTTCCTTTCCTACAGAGCTACCCATTGCTTCTAATTTAGACAAAGATCATCAAAATTAATTATGATTGAGTGGTATTACAACTGAAACAAAGAGCAAGTCAAGCACCAGTGACTGTTTTGAAATGATGGAATAGAATCATGTATTTGACCATACTATCAATGGATATTTAAAGTGAACTGACTACATTGGCAGGTTGTATTTGCTTACTTAAAAGTCAGAATTTAAAGAAAATGATTTACAAAGAGATAGTGCAAAGAAAGTTTGATTTGTAAAGATCAAAGAAAATATTCTCTTCTATTAAAATTTTTGACCAATGATCTCAAAATATGGTCAACATAGAGTTGTTACATTTGGGAGAATAAAAGCAAATTTGGTATTGTAATCATGCTTCCTCTCTATAATTGCTACAAGGATACAAGGGTTGTTATGTACATAAAGTAGTTACTAAAGAATGACTTGTATCTTATAAATGCATATGCATTTATTGCTGTGTATCCTGAGCATTTTTTTTCAAGTTAGCCTATGTTGTGATGCAGGGGAAGATCTCCAGAGTTACTAAGATTTGGGGAAAGATGAAGTTCTGGAAGGCAAAGAAGTAAATATTTAAATAGAGTATGTTGGGACAGTAATAAATTTTTACCACTAGAAACAATTTGTTTCTCTCTTTTCTTCTCTATTCTCCTTCACCTGCAATATGATTACTTAATACCTCTATGTAACACCCTAGAAGAAAAAGAATGTGAGAGGGTTCCAATGTCTCCCCAGATAAGGTGAAGAAGGAGGTCCTATCCTATATAATAAAAGCATAATATGCAAATCGACCAAACAGCGGAACGACCAGTTGCTATGATGTGCACTGACCACCAGGGGGAAGATGCTCAATGCAGGAGCTTCCCCCTGGTGGTCAGTGCATGCCCGCAGGGGAAGCACCGCTCAGCCAGAAGCCGGGCCTCATGGCTGGCCAGCAGCAGTGGTGGGAGCCTCTCCCACCTCCATTACAGGCGGGTGGTAAGGAGCGAGGGGTTCTGGACTGCGAGAGGGCACAGGCCAGCTGAGGGACCCCCCCTCCCTGCCCAGTGCATGAATCTTATGCTCCAGGCCTCTAGTATTATGATATTGTGGAAGGAAGGATGGATTTTTCCAAGTAGCTGGCAAAGGTTGTGTATTGGGATGCTCTATTCCCCTCAAAAAATTCATGTTCCCACAGAACCTCGGAATGTGACCGTATTTGGAACTAGAGTCCACACATATATAATTAGTTAAGTAAGAATGAGGTCCTACTGGATTAGAGTGGGCCCTAAATCCAATATTATTGATCTCCTTATAAGAAGAGGAAAGATCCAGATAGACAGAGACACACCAGGAAGATGGCAATGTAACGAGGGAGGCAAAGATTGGAATTATGCTGCCACAAGCCAGGAGCTCCTGAAGGCACTGGAAGCTAGGACTAAGCTTGCAAGGATTCTTCCCTAGAGTCTTCAGAGGAAGCATGGCCCTGCCGATACCTTGACTTTGGCCTTCCCGTCTCCAGAACTGTAAGAGTAAATATCTCTTTAAACCACCCCGTTTGTGAAACTTTGTCATGGCAGCCCTAGGAAACTAGTACAGGTGGATGTTTCTGGTAACATAGTTTGTATAAATCAGTGGCGAATTCTACTTTTTTTTCATAATGTATTGGGTTGTCTTTAACTTCGTTTCTAAGTTCCAATGATAGTTAGGTCTATTTATAGATTTATTTATAAAGAAAATGAGCTAGCCCTGGCCGGTTTGGCTCAGTGGATAGAGCGTCGGCCTGAGGACTCAAGGGTCCCAGGTTCCATTCCAGTCAAGGGCATGTACCTTGGTTGCGGGCACATCCCAAGTAGGGGGTGTGCAGGAGGCAGCTGATTGATGTTTCTCTCTCATCGATGTTTCTAACTCTCTCTCCCTCTCCCTTCCTCTCTGTAAAAAATCAATAAAATATTTTTTAAAAAAGAAAATGAGCTACTACTGTATGTGTTTGTTGTCTATGCATATTTTAAAAGACAATGTATAAATCTGCACATTCATCTAAACAGGTAGCTTTATGGACTATTGGGTAATGAATCCATGAATAGCACAGGTGAGCATTCTGAAAACAAAGATTTAATATCTTAATAAGAACAGGATAGCATAATAGGAGGAGTACTGGAATAAAAGTCAAAAGACGGGTTCCAGTGCGGCCACTACCATTTATCCACATGTGTAATCAGTACCCACGATGTGAGGATTTTTTGAGGAATAAATGAACCTAATTGGACTACTTTATTAAAGTGTTACAACAATACAAAGTATATTATATGTATTAGAAAATTGTTTAAGAAGATACTCAAATAAAATGTGTATAATCACACTTGCAAGCAGTGTTTTCTAGTATGATAGCAATTCACTGTTCAGCACATTGCCCATCTCAATGGATTAGAGAGGAGCATTCTAGGGACACAATTTATTTTAATCATTCGGGGTATTATTTTCACAAAGTCATCCAGAGCCATTTTGTAGACCTGAGAGCAGGGGGTGAGTAGCATCTGGACTGTAATTTATAACTGATTGGCTTCACAGTCCACAAACATGTAACCAGTAATTCACAAAATTTGCAAGTCTTTTGCAGACTTCATAGAGACAGCTCTCAGAAGTTCTCTATAAATAATACGAGCTCGTCTTTCCAATCTGCTGTTACGGAGGAATGAAGATAGTGGTGGTGCTCTCTAGGCCTTTACCAGCAAAACTGATGAAATGACAGCTTGGTCATCTGGTTGCTCTGTTGATCACAGAGGGAGCAATTCTCATTGTTCACTTTTATACTTTTCTGAAACTCGATATATACCACGATAAAGGGGGGAGGGGGGCCAATGATATCTTCATGCAGGCAGAATTAACAAAATTTTGGAATAGATAATTTGTCTCCATTTCCATCATTTTGGGTGCACTTCTGGCATTTTGACACCTGCAGATTTTGGCTGGGCCTGCGTGGAGCAGATGCGCACTCCAAGGCACAGGGGTGTGGTTTCCAGGCTCTACAATTCCCTGCATAGCGCTCTTTCCCTGGGAAAGAGCTGCATATTGTGCATGTTTTTCAAATCAGATTCTCTATGTGATTTTTGTTCATTAATATGATAATTAGAAAATGTATCCTCTCTACCCCACCCTTTTAAAATCTAGAATTTGATATTATTTACTTTTCCCCCCAGTTATTTTTTTTTTATTTTTTATTGTTAGGAAGATGTAAAATGTGACAGAAAGAGAGAAGAAAAAAATAAAATACTTAGTTGGCTAAAATCTCCATTAATGCTCTTGAACATATTTAACAGCATGGAGATAATTAATGGCCAATTAATATCAACTGATTTTATTTAAAAAGGAATTCTTTATATTTTCAGACCCATAATTCACCATAAAAATTTTAGTACTTTGGAAGTGTTCTATAGCCAATGGTATTTAAAACTACCTATAGTGGAAATCGCATGTCTTCAATTAAGTTGATAGTCCTGTCATAAAAATTATGCTATATAAATCATAAATTAGATTTAATAATAATCAGAAGACAAAGCTATTACTAGAGATTTATAGAAATTTAATTATAATCATGTTATTAAGTAATTCACTCATTTAATACGATTTTGTTTAATATCTACCTTGTGCCAAATTTTGTGGTATTTGTGTGGAAATGAATTATGTTTACCTTCTAAAGGCTTTTCATGATCACAGTTTAGTCAAACCTACATTATTTATTTCCTGAAGACAATGTGATTTGTAAGATCGGCTTTTAATTTTTTCTCTGATTCCAGATAATAGTTTTGCTAAAATAATCCCATATTTTGTGTACCTTTGAAGAGTGACTATGAAAGGTATAATCAAGTCAAATAAAAGACAGTATCTCAAAGGCTCAGAAGCCATGCATAGGTTACATATGGCCACAGAATTGCTTTCCAAGAACAATAGATGCATAATAAGCTGGCCAGGGTTTCTATCACATCAGCTCCTTAGCTACAAGTTAACATTTAATTCAGCAATGTTGAATCAAATCAAATGAAATAAACATTTTGGTATGTCCTCTCTGTACAGAGCATTCTTCTATGTACTATGATGGATATATGTCATACCTTGCAAAGTCCTTAGTATATGTCAATATCAGGATTTAATTAAAACTAACAGTTTCTGAGAATTCAATCTACATTTCAGGAACTTTTCTAGGTATTTTGCATTCATTATTTCTGAATACTGAAAAGCTGAACTTTTTTATCCCCCATTCATAGGTAAGAATTAGCATTCACTCATTAAGATTCACATGCAGACTGACATTCCAAAGCCTACCTCTGAAACCTTATATATAACGGAACAGAGTCCTAAATAAAACACATCCCATTTAGGAGACAAATAATATCAACAGAAAAAAAAACCCACATGGTAGCATATGAAAAATTAACAAAATTTTTCTGTGGGAGAAATCATTAAGGAGTGGAATGTTTAGAGGAGGCTTTAAGGAAGAATTAAAGGACAAGTGTTTAGGTTATAGACAAGTTGTTGGAGAGCTGGTAAAATCTAAGCAGACATGATAATATGCCTGGACTATTTGGCCTGCAGTAGAGGCTGTTTTGTAAGTTCAAGGCATGTGGGTATATTTTGTGGACAACTTTGCATGACAGGGTGTAGAACTCGGACTTTTTTTTTCCTTGTAGCTAAATGGACCCAGTGAAGGTTATTTAGCAGACACCTGCTAGAGTGTTGGAGGAGAAATGAGACACTGTTATTTAAGTTTATGGAAACATGAGACAGGCAGACCATTTAGAAGACAACTGCCACATTCTGGGCATGTAGTCATGAGGTCAGGCGAGCACAAATGAATAAAAGGGGAAGAAATATATCTGTGGAAGGATCAGTGGTACCTGGGGACTGGAAGTCGGGTGGGAGGAGTATAATGTGGTTCAGATGAGTCCTGAGCTTTCAAAAGGATATTAAATGCTCCCCCCCGCCCCCCAATTGGCTATGACATTCTGATTCCCAGCTAGACAGAAAATCTGCTGAAATCCCTGTCTGCTGAAGAATTAGCCATGACTTTGTGACTGAGTGGGAGCGGTCTTCAGAGAATATCATCTGAGGTACTCAGTCTTAGTGGAACACTCCCCTTTGGTTGTGATGTGATAGGAAGCTTTCCTCTGACTGGAGATGAAATGAAATAGGAGAGTTGGGTTTATCATTACATTAGCTAAGTGCAGGCCAAATGAGTGGGCATCAAATGTGTTAAAATATTGTCTAGTATACATGCTGATTTATAGGTTATATTGCTCAGTAGAATGGGTATAAAACAAACGTGACATCAAAAAAATCATTGATGTTTTTATCTCCCTCTCCCTCTCCCTTCCTCTCTGAAATCAATACAAATGTATTTTTAAAAACCCACAGATGCAAGATCTTAGGACCCATCCCAGAATTACTGAATCAAAACCTGAATTGGACAAGACCCCTGATGATTCAAATATATATTAAAAACCAAGGAGCATGACATTTCCTGTCACTTTGATCATCATTTTTTCAGCATGTATATATATTTAAATTTTATTTTATTGTTTAAAGTATTACAAATAGTAGTACATATGTCTCCTTTTTTCCCCCATTGACCTCCCCGCGGCCTCCCCTACCCCACCCAACACATGCCCTCACCCACCCCGCCCCCAGTGTCTTGCATCCATTCGTTATGCTTCTATGTATGCATGTAAGTCCTTCAGTTGATCTCTTACCCCCCCAACCCTCCTGCCTTCCTGCTGTAGTTTGACAGTCTGTTCGATGATATTTTCAACAAATACTCAGTGAAATAAGTTCTATCCCCAATTTAGTTCACTTGTCAATCACCCAGGATATATCTTGAGGCAATATAGACACTTATTACAGATTTTATAACACCATTACTTATAGTAATTCTACTATCAAGGAAAATGCATTAATTGCTTTTCTTCACACCCTAAAAGAAAGCTCAAATCACTATGATGAGAAGGAGAACTAGGCACATACTGCATATGTTTTTCAAAAGACTATTTGCATATCTAGGTCTCATGGCTGATGAAAGTAGAAATTTATTTGACACACTGCTAGTTCAGTGAAGTCAGCCTGAGATATTTCTTCAGAAATGAGTCTCAATGTTGAAATATTTAATCTAAAATATTTATGGAAAATTTATATTTTTGTGGGGCTAGATGGATATTGATTTGACTAAATTAAGTCTGTTAACTACTGAAGTAAAAATACTTAAACATTGCTTGTAACATCACATTAACAATGAATAATTCAGCTGGATTCCATGTAAGGAAGATGTTAAACTTGAAGTATTTGCACATGAAATAAAAAGAAATGTATTTCACGGAAGTCAATTTCAAATGGCAAACACCAAAACTATCTTTATCCCTATGTAAAAAATCTAGTGAAATTAGAAGACACTGGAATAAGTTACTGAAACATATCAAATAGTTAATTATACATATCAATTACACATATTCTTATATATCTGCTAAAACAGGTTGCATGGAGAATCAGTATTTAGAGAAACGTGTAAGTCACAGAATGACCAATTGGAGAGCAAGATTCCAAATCATAATGCCCCACATTTCAAAACCGGCTGCTGGTAATTTGACCAGTTTATATTTCTTTGGCATCAGTGGCAGTTCTGCTAAGGCAAAGTAAATGTCATCAAATGTTTTGTTTTCCAGCAGCCATTGGCAAATAATTGGCATCTGTTTTCTGTTGTCTAGCTGAAGTTGTATTTTCTGAAACAGAAGCTTCCATTCCTCATCTAATAACTTGTTGATTTAGAACCCTCTAGAGGCAAAAGAAAATGGTTTGAGTGAAGAGAAAAAAGCAAACCTGAAAACATGTGGGCTTCAGGAACATGGATTGATTCATAATACATTCTGTTATAAGATTATGTGGACTCATCTATTCTCCCAAAATAAGTAACAACCAATAATAAGTAAGTCTTTAAAAAACAAAACCTCAATCAATGGAGTTTCTATACTTTCTACATTGTAAAATTGAAAAGAGACAAAACGTCCTTTGAAAATAAATGTTGTTCTCCTTTACCTTCATCTAAAGCCAAAGGAGTTAGTTGTTATAAAGAAAAGGAAGGGGCAAAACCTCCAGAGTGGAGAAATTGGGTTTGCCTTACATTTAAACATTCTTAAAAGCTCAGTTAAGTGGGGGATGTGATTATTTGTAGAGCAGGAAAGGTACTTACAAATGCAACTGTAGGAGGCTCTCTGTTTTTAATGTTTAAGAGCAGATAAAATGCCACTTTCACTGACTTTAGGCATTCTTCTGGCTGAGGACTAGGCCATTAATAGTCATTAACACTCTTTCAAATGTATTGCCAGAGTGGTAATGAAATCAACACCTTCTAATTTTTATACTGAAGCTCTGCCAAAGCGCATGTGGTCTCGTCACTACACAGCAATGTGCGATATGCTTGCTACTTAAGATACCAACATAAACACTGAATAAAAATATAAATCTTTTATGACGTCTGGATATGTTCCTATTTTATTGTAAATCAATATAGATCAATAATTCAAATCTAGCCCATTGTTTACTGGGTGAAGGGAGGACAAGCCCCTGACAGGATAAACTGGGTCTGTGTTCCGATTCTACGTTGACCATCAATTTAGGTTTTACAAACAAATCATCAACTAAAAAGCTGTCTTTAGAAGTCTGATTCCATGCCATGTTCCCACCATTTCTTATTTAGAGAAATGTCAAATAGTCAACACAGTGAGCATCCTTTTTTTCCATAAAACAATGCTTAACCTGATCTTAAGTGTTGATGGTCTGAAGTTTTACTTTAAAGTGAATGGACAGATTTAGCAGTTGATAAGGTGCCCTACCCTCCTTTATAATTATATAATAAGGAAAATATTTGTTGTGTTTGTTAGTACAGATTATTCCTTCTCACATAAGAGAAAGCTATATTGACACATGAACAGAAGAAAGTGAGAAAGAAAAAAGGAAGGAAGGAAGGAAGGAAGGAAGGAAGGAAGGAAGGAAGGAAGGAAGGAAGGAAGGAAGGAGGGAAGGAAGGAAGGGAAGGAAGGGAGGGAATAAAAGAGTTCCTTTTTAACCAACTTCCTGCAGAATTTTACATTATTTTCTTTTCTTTCTGACTTTTCTTCATCATGAAACACATTTGTAGGGTGGAAATACACTTTCTCTTCACTATGTCCCACATGCAAACTGTGACTGGTTGAGAAAAGAAATAAGTTAGCAGGACAGATGGAGACCCCTGTGCCCACCCCTTCCCAACACAGACCATAGCTGCTTACTCAATACCATTCCGTGGTATTCCTGCCCTTCTTCATCGTATTCCTTTCTGACTTCTTCTTCCTCCTAGCCCCACCAAGAGCACAGTCCGCCTTTTTCTGGCAAGAAATGTCTAGGAGACTCAACGAATTTATGTAGTTCTCAGAAGAGAAGGTGCATCTTATTTCTAATCTGTATGTTTTCAAAGACTAATCAAAAGGGCATTATGCTTTTCCAAAGAGGTTCGAAAGTATAAAATGAAGGAGATTGAGAAACATAAAATAAACATTATATTCCCATCTGTTATCCACTGTAGCTACAACAATGGCCTCAAAAGAATTATTTTCTCATTTTATGGGACAGTAAGATTGGGAAGCTACAGGAGCAGTAAGACAAAGGTAAAAGGCCTTGTTTGACAGAAGGCATTTAACTAGTCTCCTATTGCCACTATACAGTTCATTGTTCTATTGGTAGAATGAGTTGCAGATAAAGAACAGGCAGCTTTGGAGTGGGAAGAAAACTGGTGAATTGGAGAACTAGAGCCAACACTTTGAGAAATGTCATCAAGTAAAACAAAGAACCTGGTACAGACTTTGAGTCACAGGCATCACTTTAAAAATGTACACAAAGTCTGCCCTACGAGTGTCAGTGATTAAGGCAAGAAGGAATCAGAACTGAGAATCAAGGAAAGATGAGTTTTACAAATTACCACCATCTTTCAGTACAAATAAACTGGATCTGGTTATCAAAACTCACTCCGTATCCTTACTTTATGGAAAGTCTGTAGTCGCTGCTCTATGCTGGATGTTTTTAGGATTTATCCACTTGGAAACCAAAAGTGAATACATTTTAAAAGGACTTCAGGATTTATACTAAAATGAACTAACTTATTTTCAGATTGCATAGATAACTATAAAATTAATTTTTACTATTGTGACTGGCCAACAATGTTGGAAGATCTCATAGAAAATATTGTGCATTTAATAGTTTTCAAAGTCTGTGTCCTTCTACCATAGATAATATTTTTACCTATTTTATACTGTCATTTTCAAAGGAAGAGCTCACATTTTCAGAAACTTCTACTTTTAATACTAAAATATCTTCCAACTTTATTCTGCATCTTATCAAAGTAAGACTCCCCAACTTTTACTTGTTCTGTATAGAAGTGATATTCCATGTTTTGTTTTGATTATTAAACAAAAAAGGGGCAATGTTAATACAATAACTGGTAAAAACAGTTTAAGGCCTGGTAGGGTATGAATATTATAAGGGTTTTGCAACAAAGTTTTAATGATTTCTATTTATTGATATTTTATATAACTTTTATTATTGTCCTGTTAAGTAAAATAAGCTTGACCTAAGGAGCCTTCCCCACAGACATTTCTCCTGATTTCATTCTTACCTTTGATTCAAGTACATGCACTTTACCTTGGAGTTCTTCCTTTTCTTGAGCTGCCTAAGTGAACAAATTTCAAAGAAGAGAAGAGTCCTTCAGGATAATCTTAGAGGGTATCTACTTAAGCATGAAAAAGAGAATACAGTAACTCTAATATATTTCCTGTAATTATTAATAAGTTACTGAAAACTCAGAAATAGGCATAATGATGTTCTCTTCCCAGATACAATATTCTTGTGTGAATATTGGGTGTCGTGTATATTTAAGTGTAATTTAGACAGGTGTGTGTGGCAAGGAAGCATATGTACAATCTCCATAAATTATGCACATGTCTATTTTTCCAAAACATTGCTTTATGGGTACATTTTTATTTTCATTAAAACCTGCACTTTAATTTTATAAACATATTTGTGTTAGAGAGCTTATAATCATACTACAGGGGCTATTTTCAGTAAATATATTTATTTTTCAACTCTTATTCAAGGGAAGAGTATATTTAGAAAAGACATTTGTTTTCTTAATAATTCTCTATGAAAGATATTAAGTATTATTTAATATCTATCTACATAAACATGCCAATCACATATCAGAAATTGATGATAAATTTAGATATAATAGATCACAGAAAGTAGCTATTTTTCTACACTGTGACTATTAAAATTATCTTAGTACCTGTGCCTGGGAGGATCTCTGCCTTCATTTTATAGTTGACAACATTAAGAACCATGGAAGGTTACAGGACCCCAATGGCCATACAGCTAGTTAATGGAGTGCCAAAAATAAAGCATGGTTTCCTTGTATTCTTTCCATAGTAACACACTTTTGAAAAAAAAAAAGTTAATTTAAATTGACCCACTTCAAAATGTATTTGGTGTATTAATACACCAAAGTTATTTACCATTTTTGTAAAAAATTATTTTTAATAGCCATTTATATTACAAGTTAAATGTAAGAACTAGGTTGAGGATGATCTATATTCAGTTAATTCCTCATCTATTTATCCAGTGATAAGCATTAAGTATTTAATCATATTCCAGAATAAGGTACATGCATTCTCTTTAATAAGGTTACATAGTAAGAGAAACAAGCAAGTAAGATATTATAACAGGGGGAGTGATGTGATGTGATTATATTACATTTAAAGAAGTATGGTGAGTGAAGAATTTAAAGACTATGCTAGATATTCTAGGGTCACCTACAACATCATGTTGACTACTGTGAACTTTATTCTGAGGCCTTTGGCAAACTGTTGACAGGTTCTAGTTCAAGACCAAGATGATCTGGTGTGTGTTTAGAAATATCTGTGCTGTCAGCATGTTGAAGAGGAATTTATTGAATCACAAGAGCAAGCTGACAGTGTGAGTGTAAATCCAGGCAGCTCTCCAGGCATAGATAACCATGGCTTACAACTATGACAGTAGGTTGAGTAGGGAGAATAGAAGGAAGATTTGATAAATAATTTTATGGGATTTTGTTTATCTCAAATACTTTATTTGAAAAAGTGGATGCAGATATTATAAGGTTTTCTTGGGGAAGGTGATAACCAAGTGTTTAATTGTGTAGACTATTTCTCAGAAAGCACCCATAACTCTCAATGATCTTGTCTTTTGTTTTTTTCAGTGTTAATGGAAATTTACATACCAAAGTTAAAATTTAGGAATTTTAGAGAGGAAAAATCTAGCCAGACCCTGAAAGGTGAGTATTTAACTTTGATTGTTATACCCAATGTTTCAATTTCACATTTTTATTTAATACTAAATTCAAAAACTTGGTGGATGATTCATAAATTTAAGAGGAAAAATAATGAGTCAATGAATATATTGCCTCTGAGGAAAAGTAAAATAATGTTGCTTTGTTAAAAAAGAAACTTCTTAATGTGGTCTTCTCAATGTTTTAGGAATATGTCTCTGGAAATGCAGTCTTAAGTCTACCCAATTTTGTGTTCTAGATTTTTGCATTATTTTACATTTTTGAAGATTTTTTTTTTTTGAAATCGTGGTATTTCAACTTTTCTTTACTTCCATATTGCCTTTTCCCAGATATTTTCAAAGTTTATGAACATGATGATTTATATTTTTTTCTTGAATAGAAACTGAGCAGGCTTCATACTTATTGTAACTCTGAAATTATTATTAGTTTTATATAAGCTTGATATATTGGTTTCTTAGCATTTTTTTCTTAGAAAATTAAATGTTTTAATTAAATTTATTGGGGTGACATTGGTTAATAAAATTTTGTTTAAAGTGTACAATTCTATAATGCATCATCTGTATATTGTATTGTGTGTTCACCACCCAAAATCAAGTCTCCTTCCATCACCATTTCTTCTCCCTTTACCCTTTTCTACCCCTCCCCCCCAACCCCCCTCCTTCAACCTTTCTCTCTGGTAATCACCATATTGTTGTCTGTGCTTATATGGTTTTATTTGTTTGTTTGATTGTGTTTTTTTTTCTCAATCCCTTCACCTTTTTTACCCAGCCTCCCAACTTCCCCTATAATAGCTGTCAGGCTATTATCTTTATCTGAGTCTGTTTCTGCTTATTAGTTTATTTTGTTCTTTAGATTCCATATATAAGTGAAATCATATGCTATGAGTCTTTTTCTGACTGGCTTGACCTGGAGAGTATTATGCTAAGGAAACTCAATGTTTTGTTTTAGTTAATTTACTAGATATAAAGCTGATTTGTAAATAATATGTTGACTCTCAAGGAATTCACTAATGATCTGTTTCTCCATATGTATATTTTAGTCAGGGCAATTCTCTACACTAAACTTTAAATTTCAGAGCAAATATTTAATGTTTTATAAAATATATTCCACATTAGATACTGAATTATTTCTTATTTACTTTTGATTACACATAATTATTTGTGTCTTTGATAAAAAACTTATTCACCAATCTATTATTTATTTTGTTCATTCAAAAACTGCTTGAGCATCTATTATTTGTCAGGCACTGAAATAGGCACTAAATGTATAATGCTGAATAAAATAATACTCCTGCTTCAGACTGGTTATACTCTTGCCTATCACATTACTGAAACCTTTCATTGTTTCAACAACTATTTTTGAGTACCTTCTACGTACCAGGCATTGTCAGAACTTTGAATACATCAGTGAAAAGACACTTGAAGATATTTGCCCTCATAGAGCTTACATTCTAGCAGGAGGCCATAGTAAATAAACAATAAGCATAATAAATATATAAATTACTAGAGGCCCAGGCATGAAATTCATGCATGGGGTGGGTGGGTGGGAGGTTTGTCCCTCAGCTCAGCCTGCACCCTCTTGAATCTGGGACCCCTTGAGGGATATCCGACTGACCGTTTATGCCCAATCCGGTGGACATCCCTCTCACAATCCAGGACTGCTTGCTGGCTCCCAACCACTTGCCTGTCTACCAGCCTGATCACCCCCTAACCACTCCCCTGCCAGCTTGATCAATGCCAAACGAGCTTGCCGACCCGATTGTCCCTAACTACCCTTGCCTGCCAGCCTGGTCACCCCTAACTGTCTTCCCCTGTAGGCCTGGTCGCCCTCAACTGCCCTCCCCTGCTGGTCCAGTAACCCATAACTGCCCTCCCTTGCCAGACTGGTTGCCCCTAACTGCCCTCCCCTGCTGGCCTGGTCACCCCTAACTGCCCTCCCCTGCCGACCTGGTCGCCCCTAACTACTCTCCCCTGCTGGCCTGGTTCCCCCCAACTACCCTCCCCTGCAGGCCTGGTCCCCCTCAACTGTCCTCCCCTGCAGGCTTGGTCGTCCCCAACTGCCCTCCACTGCTGGCCCAGTCACCCCTAACTGCCCTCCACTGCAGGCCTGATTGCCCCCAACTGCTCTCCCCTGCTGGCCTGGTCGCCCCTAATTGCCCTCCCCTGCTGGCCTGGTCGCCCCTAACTGCTCTCCCCTGCTGGCCTGGTCCCCCTCAACTGTCCTCTCCTGCAGGTCTGGTCACCCCTAACTGCCCCCCACTGCATGCCTGATCATCCCCAACTGCCCTCCCTTGCATGCCTGGTCCCTCCCAACTGCCCTCCCCTGCTGGCCTGATTGCCCACAACTCCCTCCCCTGCCGGCCATCTTGTGGTGGCCATCTTGTGTCCACATGGGGTGGCCATCTTATGTGTTGGAGTGACAGTCAATTTGCATATTATTCTTTTATTAGATAGGATAATAAGTTAGGTGTCAGAAAGTGTCATGGAACAACAGCAACAACAAAAAAAGAACTGGTTTAGAAGACTTGAACATACATGGGAATTAGGCAGGAAGAGAGGGCAGGATAAAGTAAACTAAGGTGATTGGGGTCAGTCTTACTGGGATGATATTTGAACAAATACTTGAAAGTGTTAAAAAGTGGATAGCTGAGGGAAGAGCATTCCAGCCAGAGGGAGTACACAGCGCAAAGGCCCTAATGCAAGAATATGTGGCATGTTAGTGTTACAGCAAGGAAATCAGTTTTCCTAGAGGAGAGTAAACAAGGGAATGGTATTAAAGAGCATGCCAGCAATGGAAAAAGTTACAGTTCCGTAGATATCTGTTTCCCCTCTAGAATCTTTCAGGATGTCTTGATCTCTCATTTTTGTGTCTTAGGCTATGGTCAGAAGAGTTTCCATATCTTATGTTATGTTGGATTTATCTTCCATTTTCTCTTTTATTCACAATGCAGTGCACACAACTACCTTCTTTAAAAATAACACATTTGAATGAATTTCCAAACTTTTCTCTGGTACATAATGGAATATGAGGACATAGACTTACAATTCTAATAGAGCATATCTTCTGAGTAAGTCAGAGAAAAATAGTAGGAAGATAATTAAATCCACCTGATTTATTTTTAGTAGTGCACTAAGGACAAAATATGTGTTGGGTTTTAGGCTGAGCCTGATATTTTTATTGAACTTTGTTGTTGTTTTTTAATTCCATGGGTCTGGAAAAAGTCCTACCACAAAGACCAGTGGCTTTTAATTAGTTACAAAGCAAAGAAGACATTAGCGTTTCAAAGCCCATGGCTTTAGTTCCTTGCTTTTAGTCTGAGCCAACAACAACAACATAAAAGAAATAAATGATAAGATCTGGAAACTCAAGTATCTTATTATTTTGGTTGGACTTGAAAGAAATTTTTCAACTGATTATGAGAATAAAGCAGTCAATGGAGGGTTTACATCCTATCTAATACAGCCTCAGTTTCTCTTTAGCTACCAGAAGGAGACATACTAGCACCAATACTCATGGACCAAACCTCTAGGCGTAAAACTCATTCCCTCTTATGTTTAGCAAAGAAGAGTAACACACTGGAGGAAATCAAACTGACCTTCACTACAAACTCTAATTCTAGCTCTGATTGCCATCACTTTATGTCTAAGAGTTGACCCATGTTTGTTTTTTACTCTGACTTCCTCATGAGCTTTTCAGCTCCTTGACTTTTTCCTTCCTGGCAAACTGCGGTTCCTTCCCAAGTCCTTGACATTTCTAGTGAGGGTCACTGTATTTATTCAGTGCCAATAACTGAGGAATAAATTCTTACATGTTGGGTAGGATCTTCACTATTGTTTTGCAAATTAGCCGACTAAAACAAAATCGTGATAATGTGTTATTATGGTTAAGGTTAATAAGCTGCTGATTACCTCTAGAGGATACAATTGCAGACACATTATTTAAAAGGCCTATTTTGTTGAGCTAACTGAGAAAAAGCAAAACATTTATGTGTATGGTGTGTTAACATGAGCATGGAATATTGAGCCAGATAGAACTAGCTCAATTTCTTTTTGTCTCTTCACTGCTACTTTCCTAATGTCAGTTTCATCTTGAGATCTGGTCCCTGTGTTGTTGTAAACTATCTATCATTTATAATCCAGGACATATCCAGCAAATTGCCCCTTTGAGCCTCAGTAAACTTACTTATACAGTTTGATAGTGTCCACCTTTCTTCCATTGTTGATAGTAGAGATTGCTGTTTAAAAGACTTGTTCTCCATCTGCAATCGTGCATGATTATCTTTCTACTTTCTCATGTGCCATTTCCAAAGGATAAATTAAACCCCTTTTCACTAAAAACAAGGTTTATTAATCTTAACCAAAATTATATTGTTGCCACCAGAATACTAGTCTATGAGATATAGTGAAGGCATTACTTATAAGATGTCCTCGACTTCCTTGGAATTATTATTTCTAATTTGCATAGCCAGTCACTGATCTATTCCTCAGGAATATAACACTGTTATGGAGAGATACTAGAGGCCTGGTGCATAAAATTCGTACCCTGGGGCGGGGGGGTGTTCCTCAGTCCAGCCTGCACGCTCTCCAACATGGGACCCCTTGAGGGATGTCCGACTGCCGGTTTAGGCCAGATTCTGGTAGGATTGGGCCTAAACGGGCAGTCAGACATCCCTCTCACAATCCAGGACTGTTGGCTCCCAACCACTCGCCTGCCTGCCTGCCTGATTGCCCACTAACGGCTCCTCTGCTGGCCCAATCGCCCCAAACTGCCCTCCCCTGCTGGCCTGGTAGCCTCCAACTGCCCTCCCCTGCTGGCCTGGTCGCCCCCAACTGCCCTCCCCTGCAAGCCAGGTCCCCCCCAACTGCCCTCCCCTGCCTGCCTGGTTGCCCCCAACTGCCCTCCCCTGCTGGCCAATTTGGTTCTGATTGGTTGGTTTCTATGCCAGTCAGCATGAAAAGCTCCGCCTCCTAGGCAGCCATTGGCTCCTCACAGTTCACCCAAATTTGGTTCTAATTGGTCGGTTTCTATGCCAGTCAGCATCTCTGGGCCTATCAACGGGGCCTGAATCATGAAGGTGGGGATGATCAGCAGCCCTGGTGGAGGCCTGGAGAGAAATGGAGGCGTGGCTGCTGGCCAGGCCCAGAGAGAAAGAGAGAGGCAAGTGCTGATCAACAGCTGCCACAGAGGCTATGGATCAGACCCTGCTTCTCTCTTCAGGCCTCTCTCCAGGCCTTATTCGCAGCCCCCTCAGCAGTCAGTGCTGGGTCACCACGCCTGCTGCCGGCAACCCAGCACTGACTGCAGGACTGACTTCCAGTTGGTCAAGCCTCTGGTCATGATGGACCCAGTGTTTTTATATATTAGGATGTGGTTTCTACCAGGTGAAGAATGCATCCTTCAATTTACCCCCAAAATAATGACTTCAGATATTTTACTAATCCCATTATATAGGTACTGAAAAACTGATTGGACATTTCCCTATTCAAAATTGCCAGTAACGCTAAGTAACTGGCTGTTTTGAATATGTGATGTCATTGCTGATCCAATAATTAACAAGCAAAGATTTTAAAATCTATGAATGTGAAGTGTCAAAAGAAAGCATAGCTGGCATGTCAAAAGTAACTACTAAGCTTTGGCAGACAAGGATTTAAAAAGAGCTATCTAATGAGTTAAAGATAGCTGTAGTTGTCAATTTGGGCTCCTGATTGTATGGGGAGATTCAGTAACCTGGGGAGATATTGGATGAACATTTTATGACAAACTATTTGAGTTTCTCCCTTTCTTTGATCCTGAGAGCAGATCATTTCTCTGGTATAATGGATGTTGTTGAATGTCTATTCCAGAATCAATTCCAGCCCTGTCTCTTTTGTAATAGCACCCCAATTTCCCTTTAGGTTTTCACCTCCCCCAGGTAGCCTCTACATTTCTGGACGTGGGCTTGATGCCTTAAATCAATCAGTACATTTCATTCCCCAGGAAAGTCATCGGCATGTGACCTGACCCAATTAGGTGACTCAAGGGATTCTAGCTTGTTATTGTGAGGCAGAAAAGCTACCTTTCTAACAGGAATAAAAGAAAAGAATATAAAGCTCCACTCACTCCTGGAAAAAAGCCTAAAGCAGCACAGGCAACCAACCTTAGGATGGAACATATATAGGAGAGGGCAGAGAAGTGACTGGAACAGAGAGTGAATTTTTTATGCTTTCTGGAGCCTCTGGGGCAACCCACCTTGAAGCATAGTAGAGTTCTGGAATTCCATCTAGGAATTCCTTTTAAATCTCCTTGACATAGCTGGGCACATTTACTGGGGCAAAAAGACAGAGTTGTATGTGTGTACGTGCTTGTGCATTGTTGAATGGGGACCTGGGGAGCAGAACGGCTGTGAAGTCTAAGGGTTGAAACAGGCTGTTCCGTATCTGCACTACCCAATTTGGAAAAATAATTTTGATTCATGAGCAACTGAAATAGTTCCTGAATTGGGAATCACATGGCATGCTTCTTCCTGGAAGTTTCCACATGAAGAGGGGGAATGAACTCCCCAGAATATTTTAGAATTGTCTAAATCTGTGGTCGGCAAACTGTGGCTCGCGAGCCACATGCGGCTCTTTGGCCCCTTGAGTGTGTCTCTTCCACAAAATACCACGGCCTCGGCAAGTCTATTTTGAAGAAGTGGCATTAGAAGAAGTTTAAGTTTAAAAATTTGGCTCTCAAAAGAGATTTCAATTTCAATCGTTGTACTGTTGATATTTGGCTCTCAAAAGAGATTGCAATTTCAATCGTTGTACTGTTGATATTTGGCTCTGTTGACTAATGAGTTTGCCGACCACTGGTCTAAATTAACAAAATTATGTTATTCATTCAATAATCATATAATTCTGATGAATATATATGACATGATTACTTATGATCTTTATTGAAATTCTTATAAAAATAAGCGGTGGCCTTGTGGGACTCATTTTCAAGCTGACCTGTGGCTCCTGATACAGCTGACATATTTTTATTCACACATTTTTTACTATTTAAAACAACAGCGGCAACATCTAGTTTAAGGCTTAACCAGGCTGATATAGTCTGTAGAAAGATATAGGGATAATACAATTTAGACAGAAATTTGAGCATAATAATCACCAATTCTGGAAAGCCTCTAGTGACTTCTCAATAGTACAGTTTCCTCTTAGATCTGTTATAGCTCTGTGTACCACTCTTTCTTAGCATATGTTTTGTATAATTGTAGAAATAATTGGTTAATGCCTGTTTTATTAACTAATTTCATATTCCCTAAAAGTAGAGACCATGCATAGAAATACTATTGGCTCCCCAAATCCTAGCACAATGTATGGCATTTAGTGGGCTTAATATGCATTGGCATTGGATGAATTGGGAAGAAGGAAAGCTTATAGTAGAGTAGGAGATAGTCAAATGATAAGTAATGCCAACAAGCAAGTCCAGTGATATTCCCAACCTGAAAATCTGAGCCACTTTTGTTTAATGGTCATTACATAACTACAAATACAAGCAAATAAACTTTAATTCACAATCTAGCTACAATTTGAAGGCAGTAAATACATTCTGTTAATCTTTTTTTTTAATGTTAAGGATAATTTCATGTGGATAGTGTTTTTCTTTTTCTATTTCATGTGTAAATCACTTCAAATATTAGCTCCAGATGGTGCAGTCTCAAAGGTTTCATATTTACACACAGTTCAATATTCTTTTCCAAGTCAAATGTGAAATCAGCATTTCATACAAAAACCAGTCATAAAACTGAGCAAAGTTATGGCAGTCCTCAGGCCTAGAGACTACTAGGAACTTCCTTGGTACTTTCAGGATGCAAAAAGCCCCTAATTCGACTCTCTCATCCATCCTATGAAAGTATTCAGACATCCCTTTTCTCTCCCTCTCTTTCTCCCTCCCATCAAAACTAAAAACTAGATAATAGGTTAGTTGGGAAAGGTTTTCTTATGCTAATCCTTTATTTACCACACCCACCCTTGCCTATAGGAACACTCAAATAGAAAGGGAGAAGAGAAATAATGTGAAATGAGTTTTGAAATGTGATTAGCAGTAATTGAAAATGTTTCATTTCTCTCTGAATTAAAACTTCTCATTGCTTCTTCTGTGTATGTTTTAAAATATTCTACTCATGGTGATAACTATCTATAAGTGTAAGCAGTGCTCAAAATATCAGTTACTTCCCAGTGTACCCAATAGCACTGTACACAGGAAGGATGCTCTCTGATTTGGTGCAGTAGCAACTGCTTTGCAGGATCTTCCCATATGCAGTTGTACTTAGGCAGTTAGGAAGTTTACTGATTTTGCTAAAACACACACACACACACACACACACACACACACACAAAAAAAAAAAAAAAAAAAAAAACAACAACAAAAAAACACGTTGCCAATTCCTTACACCCTTATGCCAGCTTATTTTTGTACTACTACCTGTCACTCAATGCAGGTTATGGTTATACTAGCGTTCCCGTTGCAGGAAAAATCCTGCAATAGGATTTCCTGCTGCACTCTACCCCGCCTCCCATCCTCCTTTGTCACCTGCCCCGCCTTCTCCGCCAGCCCGCCTGCTTTTCCCTTCGCCCCCGGCCCTGTCTTCGCTCCTCCCTTCTCCTCCCCCCAGCTTGCTTGCTTCTTCGAAGCTTTACTCCCTTCTGCAGCTCTTGGCTTCTTTCAACGCTGTCTTGATATGCAAATTAGCCGCCATCTTTGTTGGGGTGATTTGCATACGCGTCCTGATTGGTTGGTGGGCGTGACTTGGCTGATGGGCGTGGCTTGGGTGTAGCGAAGGTGCGGCCAATTTGCATATTTGTCTATTATTAGATAGGATGGTAGGCAGTTAGACAGACATGAGCAGAGCAAGGACCGTGGGCCGGATACAGAAGGTTAACAAGGCAGAAAGCCCCATGTGCCTAGCAAGGGGCAAAACTGGAAAACCTTTCCTCCCCTAGATGTGGCTGGTCATTTGGTTTAGATCCCCTGACCTTTCATATCACTGGTCATGCAGTTTATACCCTCCCCTGACCTTTCCTTCCCTGGTATGTTGCTGGTCATGAGGATTAGACCCCCTTAGAGGGGGAAAGAACAAGGGGGCCTGAGAATAGCTGTTAGGCATTAAGCCCTCAGGACAACGAGGTTCTGACCCACGTCAAATACATTTAGGCCTCAGTTGTGTTTCAGCTCCAGGCCCAGAAAAGCAGCAGAACAAGACAAGTAATACCATGGCTGATGACCCCCCCTATCCTGGAGCTGACCAATCAGTAGAGACCATGATCCTGAAAGAACACACCTGGAAAGCTGATGAATATTCTATTGAGATCCTCCCCTGGAACCCCCCATAAAATCTCCTCCCTTGAAAATTTTTAGGACAAAGGACCCAGAGATCTCTCCTTCCCAGGAACAAGCCCAGCCTATCCCCTCCCCCTCCTCTTTTCCCCCAGGCGGTTACCTTTACCCATCTCTCCCCTAAGTTCCAAGGGCCCCCTCCTTTTGCTTTAGTAACTTGTTTCCTGAAACCATTTCTTCTGCTACTCACTTCTTCTACCTTTGAGAGTTTCTAAGTAAACTTTCTCTTATAGTTTGAGTGTTGGCTCAGAATTCTTCCTTAGCCAGAACTCAAAGTACAGAGGTTGCTGAACCAAGGTTCAGTCTGACCCCACTGTTCTAATACCTGGTGCCCCTTTACCACTGCCAACAGTTACACTGCATTATGGGAAGCATAATTGTAAAATATCCATGTGGGGCCACTTTTCACATTTCCTAGTAACTGTCATTACTATTATGTGAGGATTCTCAGCTCAGAATTTGGGTTTTTATATGAAACTAGAGGTCCGGTGCATGAGATTCGTGCACTTGAGGGTTCCCTTAGTCCAGCCTGAGCCCTCTTGCAGTCTGGAAGCCCTCAGAGGTTGTCTGGCTGCCGGCTTAGGCCTAAGCCATCAGTCGGACATCCTTAGCGCTGCCGCGGAGGCAGCTGAGGCTCCCGTCACCGCCACTGCACTTGCCAGCCAGGAGCCCGGCTTCTGGGCTTCTGGCTGAGTGGTGCTCCCCCTGTGGGAACACACTGACCACCAGGGGCAGCTCCTGCATTGAGCGTCTGCCCCCTGGTGGTCAGTGCATGTCATAGCGACCGGTTGTTCCACCGTTTGGTCAATTTGCATATTAGCCTTTTATTATATAGGATATTCAAATGGTTAACCCATTTATATTAACTGGCATACTTCATAGGTTCTCACTTTAGTCTGTTATAGTTTATATTTCCAATTTTATTCTTCCTTGTTGCTTCTTCTCCTTTCTCTCTGTTTTAATTTAAATGGGAAGAAACACAGGCTAATTTTCTTCAAATAACAGAGAAACTTTATTAATACTATATAAGCCATCTGATGTATCAAAGCATGAGAACTATAAAAGGAAGAGTCAAGGTAATAAATGTCCAAACCTGTAGAGAATTTTTGTTCTCTACACCAGAGAATATTTTTTCCATTGTTATTTTTTATTATTATTTTTTCTTTTTTTAGAAAGAGTAGAAGGGAGTGAAGAAGGGTAGAGAGAGAGACATCAATGTGAGAGAGACACATTGATTGTTTGCCTCCCTAACTCACCCTGTCTAGGGCCAGGTATCGAACCTGCAACCCAGGTACTTAGTCTTGACCGAAGTGGAACCCACCATCCTTCAGTGCTCAGGCTGAGGTTCTATCCATTGAGCCACACCAGCCAGAGCTGCAGAGAATTTTTATGAGTTTATGGGAACCAAACAGATAATAACCCTGGGAAGCAAAAGCTCCAATATTCCAGAGAATTACAGTTTTCAGTTTCTTTTATTTATTTGAAATTAAGGAGGGAAAGTAAGGAAGATTCTGTGGAGTTGGGAGAAATCGAGGTACAGGAGAGTCTACAAGATGATCTGTTCATTCGGAGATGATTACTGCCTCCAAGGGGGTCTGAAAAAGAGGATTACTCTGGCATTTCAAAGCTGTGTTCACCTAGATGCACAAGAACAACGGACAGGGCTTTGCTTAAAAACCTTTTACTAAAGAAGTTATAGGCCTGGGGTGTGACTACCCATCATGATCTGCCCATTTATCAATGTATCCTTAGAGCACCCTGTGAGGTTACTTTTGGTTAGATTTAGCAGCACCTCTTTTTTCCCTCATAAGAGGGCCCCTGTAGATGGTCATTCTGCATTCAGGCAATTCTCAGATTTCAGAACTTTGTGACTCTTCACTTTAGGGTTCCAATACCTATACAATTAAATAAAAGGATTTTTCACCCTTACCTTAGGTCTCCATTATAATCTCTTTGTGTGCCAGTTTCCTATTTCTGCTTGTCTTCTCACTACCTATGGGGCTAATACTTTGTACTCTTAAAATAGGCATTCTGATTGACTCGGACCTATGGATTGGCATTTTTGGTGCCGAGTCCTCATCCCTCATTCAAAATGCATAGGAAGGTCAGGGTCACATATATTCTTTAGGTTGATCTCTCAGAGAGAACTGTGACAATAGGTATTTCTCCTGTTTCTCTCAGAATTAACTTGATATGATTGGCATATTTAGTATAATGGTCTTTGACTTCTAGCATAGTAGAGTAGGATAGTAGAAGGAACATAGGGACCAGGCATGGTTTCTCCAGCTAGGGTAGGCTAGGGAAAAATGAAGACAGGAAGCTACTAAAGGTACATATTTCCCACCTCCTTTCAACATTTAAGGGCTACCTACATCAAAGATATTCCCAGTTAGCAGAAAAGGCCAACAACAATGACAGTACCAAAAATAACAACAAATAACTAAGGAGCTTAGTAGCTTGAGAGGAAGATCAACCACCACAGTGAGCCAACTGGAAGAGGCAGAGAATAACTTGAACAGACAATAAACGAACTAAAGCACGAAGGAAACAAAACCATCATTCTGAACCTAAACACTGTAATTGTTGAATTTTTTACAATTAGGAAATAAGCTAAAGGAAAAGATGGCCATCCTAGCTGGGTAGCTCAGTTGGTTAGATCGTCCTCCTGATAAGCCACGGTTGGAGGTTCAATCTTCATTAAGGGCAAATACAAGAAGCAACCAATGAGTACATCAATAAGTGGAACAACAGGTCTCTCTCTCTCTCTCTTTCTCTCTCTCTCTCTAAAAAATCAATAATTAAAAAAAATTAAAGTAAAAGATGGCCACTGAAGAAACAGACTGACATTAGTGGTGTAAGGGGGTGCAAGTAAAAGAAAAACCTCAAAGTTTATAAGTCATTTTGACATTGGTCTCAAAGGAAATAATTAATAGGTAAGTACAGTACTTAAAGAGAAATCCAAACTAACTTGGTGCCTCAGTTTTCTTACCAATAAAATGAGGATAGTAGTAGAAACTTATAGATTATAAAGAATTACATAAAAGAGTATTTGTTGAGTGCTTAAAATAGTTCTTAGCACTGAATAAATGCTACATAAGTGTTTGTTAAATAAATAAACAAGTATAGCTAAATCCAAACACTGGTCATTTGAAAGGACCAATAAAAGAGACAAACATTTCTTGAAGGTGGTTTTTAAAAAGGAGAGAGAGACAAAAACACAAATTTTGGAAAGTACAAGCAAATACTCCTAATACAGAGGAACTTAAAGGATTTATGCTTGAACATTATGTACAAACCTATGACAATTTCAAAACTATGAAAAATACATTGTTTTTCATTTAAATGTAAATTATCAACATTGACAAAGAAAGAAGTTACAAATCTAAATTGAATCTATTACCAAAATACAGATTGGTAAAGGGCACCAGCATCAGATGAATTCCTAGGTATGTTCCATTCAATCTTGAAGGACAGATAATTTCAAAATTTTTGTAATTATTTCAGACCAAAACTGGAAAGCCTTCAAATTTATTTTTGAAGGCAATATAACTTCAAAATCAGGACCTAATTAGAATAAAATGAGCAGAAAATAAAGATAATCTCACTTTTGTTTTTATTGAACCCCCAAAATAAATTATCATTTTAAAAGTTAATTTACATTAAAATGATAAATAAGATACTTATATACTTTTCTTCATTATGAGCCTTGCAATACAGTATGTTCCAAAATTCAGACATCACAATTAAAAAGTTAAATTTGACCAGGTATACTTGAACTGTATCAAGATTTCATAAGCTTCATATTGTAAGAAAAAATTAACAAAGACAAGTTGCCAAAAACATACCTTAAAATATTCCAATGACTAAATCAAGTACCAGGTTTTAGAGCTGAATTATACTGGTTTGAAATAAATTTTTAAAAATCCTGTTTAATATTGTATAGTGTCCCATTGTACAAGATGGGTCACCATTAATATATCCATTTACCCTTTGAAGGACCTTGGTGTCCAAACCAGCTTTTGACAATCAGAATTATAAATATAAATGCAAATGCATTTGCATTTGTTGTTTATTAGTTTTTATTTTTCTAGACTAAATTATCTCAAAGGACAATTTCTATTTTGATAAAAATATTCAAAATAAGATAACAGAATTCAACCTAAACATTAGGGCCAGTAGGTTTACTTCCATCATTGGCAGGGGTGGTTCAGAATCAAGATACTAGAGTTACCTGGTACACAATTATTGCTAAGGCTCCCCAGTTAGTGAGAAATGAAACCATTTACATCTTTGCTAGTTAACTCATAATAATAATGATGATGATGATAATAATAATAACAACAATGAAATAGCTAATTTTTATTGAGAATATTATAATTGCTTTATGTTTTATTTTTTGGAAGTTAAAGATTTATCTTATAATTTTGCCTTTAGACATTGTAAATGTGAGAAGAAACAGGAACTGCTATATTCAGGGTAAAGCTGTTTTTGAGATTAAGTGTAAAATGTTTGCTTTTGCTTTTGATAGAGAGAAGTATGTGCGAAAAAATAGAACAAAGAAAGACAGACTTTTTAGATTTTGGCTTAACTAGACTAGATACCCTTGATCTACTTTCAGCAAAAGTGATAGAGTGAAAAATATACAGGAAAAGGTTTCCCAAAAAGTCAAGGGCTAGGGTAAAGAGTAGCAGAAGTGGCAGTATTATCACTGTGGAAGATGAATCTAGTGGCACTTCTCATTTACTTAGTATTCAGGATTTCAACCTTAATTAGGTTTCCTTTGTCACATCATTCATCAAATATACTTGAAGAAATGGAAATTAACCTCAAAGTTTCTGTCGCCTCAGGCATGCTTTTAATACTTGTACTCATTTCAGTGTATTGTGAAGTATAGCGAGTTGACTTGGAAATGTTTTCGTTGGAGTAAGTAACATCCAAATGAAGAAATGGCACGTTATAAGCAATTCTGGCAGAGATATCAAAAAGCAACCATTTAAGTAGTTACTAACATGTGTTTCTTTCAGCCAGTGCTAAAAACGGTAAGCTTTTGTTCCAAAATAGTCTGCTATTGCCACCCAAAGGTTTGCAAAGGTCCTTTAAAAAAAATTACTTTATAATGGAATCTTGCTTATGCTATTCCTCATATGTTTTGTTAACAATGCAACTGCGTTTTCAAAGGAGTTCGTCTATTATGATTATAATTTACCAAGTCAGATATAGAAAATGTAGGATTCTTAATTCAATAAGAATGCTGTCATGTGCAGAACTATGCCAGCACGACAATAATACTTTTTCAACTTTCTCCTCTCTAGCAAAGTTCCACCTATCACTCAAAACCTTGTCCTATATGTAATGTCCTCACCTTGTCCTTACCAAATGTGATGCCTTCTTTGAAAACTGTGACCAGGTAGAATAAATACTCTCTCCACTTGTTACTTATAGCCCTTGGCTCATACATATGGATCATCCATGTGTGTAAATGCATTATATATATATAGCATACATGTCTCCAGATAGAATATAAACATGAAAAAGGCAGGGGCAAGGTTATATATATTTGTATCTCCAAAAACTAGACCTCAGACATTTATTATATTAGTCATCTTTTGACTTCACAAATTAATAAATGAATAAATGAAAACAATTAAACTTAAGTCACAGTTCAATAATTATTAGATACTAGAGGCCTGGTGCATGAAATTTGTGCACGGGGGTGTGTGTCCCTCAGCCCAGCCTGCATCCTCTCCAATCTGGAACCCCTCAAGGGATGTTCAACTGGGACATCCCTTAGGATCGGGCCTAATCGGGCAGTCGGACATCCCTCTCACAATCCAGGACTGCTGGCTCCCAACTGCTCGCCTGTCTGCCTTCCTGATTGCCCCTAACTGCTTCTGCCTGCCAGCCTGATCACCCCCTAACCACTCGCCTGCCAGCCTGATTGCCCCTAACTGTCCTCCCCTGCAGGCCTGGTCACCCCTAACTGCCCTCCCCTGTAGGCCTGGTCCCCTCCAACTGCTCTCCCCTGCATGCCTGGGTCCCCCCCAACTGCCCTTCCCTGCAGGCCTGGTCGCCCCCAACTACCCTCCTCTGCCGGCCTGGTCACCCCTAACTGCCCTCCTCTGCAGGCTTGTTCGCCCCCAACTGCCCTCCCTTGCAGGCCTGGTCCCTCCCAACTGCCCTCCCCTGATGGCCTGATTGCCCACAACTGCCCTCCCTTGCAGACCTGGTCCCTCCCAACTGCCCTCCCCTGCTGGCCATCTTGTGGCAGCCATCTTGTGTCCACTTGGCGGCAGCCATCTTGTGTTGGAGTGATGGTCAATTTGCATATTACTCTTTTATTAGATAGGATAGTGATGAATCCAAAATATGGGGTTCAGGTCTGAGTTCATTGTCTCTCAAAATTGAAGAATGGATTTGGGGACAAAAACGGTTAGTGGAGGCAAAGTTTATTAGAGGATAGATGGATCCTGCCACAGGGGGCAGCAGGAAGGGGGCCCAAAGCAGGTTACTAGTGAAGCTTTTTTATCTCAGGTTCCAAAGTCCCACGCCCCTTAAATCAGTCCTGGAAAAGGTGTAGCTGGGGTTCCAAAAGTAGGCCAGTGTCTGGAGTTTCTGTTCCATGTTGTAATTGGGTGTAGTTTAGTATTCAAGCTAATTAAAGTCCATTAGTCCATGTGTGGAGTCCCACATGGCTATAAGCCACCT
This sequence comes from Cnephaeus nilssonii, assembly GCF_951640355.1. Lineage (NCBI taxonomy): Eukaryota > Metazoa > Chordata > Mammalia > Chiroptera > Vespertilionidae > Cnephaeus > Cnephaeus nilssonii. The sequence goes on along the minus strand of NC_137083.1, from coordinate 20,009,012 downwards.
GAGCGCAGAGGGAAGCACCCCCGTCCCCAACTCAAGCACATGCCAGAGAGTGTTCCTCTGTCTAGGGGTAGATACATGCTTACTAGTTTTTGATTGGTTCTTCCTTTCCTTAGCAATATCCTTGGGATTGGTTACATGCATTATTGCCTTGTGAGTGTTCATCTGTAAGCTGTTTGTGTTAGCAATATCTGTGTATTTTAAAACTCATGTTTCCTATAGGTGCCTTTCTTTCCCCACCCAGTTGGGTTGCCTTAGCAATTCCATCTAGCTGGGTTCCCCAGTCCTACTTCCTCCCCCTATGGTCCCGGCCCTGACTACCTAGCTTCCTTCTGTCTCCTTAGTAATACCATATGTGTTTTATTGGGTGACTGTGAAATCAAATGGTCGTTTAAGTCTTTTTAAAGGGATATAGAATGTGACATTTTGTTGTTGGTCTCATCATGAATGCTCTTGAATTTATATCCCAATAGTATAATTAACACAATAGCTGTATGGGGATTAAACACTGTGTTTAGAAACTTATTGAAGTCCCTGTTACTCACCAGCTGTAGTGTGACATTGGCCAGATTTTTAAACTTTTTCTACACTTGGTTTCCATAATATGATGTATTTCACAGGGCTATTTGTTAAAATTAAATGAGGTAAGCAAATAACATGCTTGAAAGAGTGTTAGACACATAAAAAGTCTTCAATGACTTTTAGTTAATTATTAACATTGTTTGGCTTTTTTTTTTTTTTTTTAATCCTCACCCGAGGATATTTCTTCCCAATGATTTTTAGAGAGAGTGAAAGGGAGGGGGAGAGACACACAGAGAGAAACATCGATATGAGAGAGACACATTGGTTGTCTTCTGCATGCACCCTGACTTGGGGCCAGGGATTGAGGCTGCAACCTAGGTTACGTGCCCTTGACTGGAACCGAACCCAGGACCCTTCAGTTCATGGGCTGACAGTCTACACACTGAGCTAAACTGGCAAGGGCTCTTTGGCATTTTTAGTTAGTTAATTCTGCTGGGTAGACCCCCCTTTTCTACCTATCTATACTAATAAAAGGGTAATATGCTAATTAGACTGGACATCTTCAGGGCAACCTTCTGGACATCCTTCCGGCAAAGTCATGGTGGCGGGGCTGAGGCAGAGGCAGTTAGGATTGATCAGGCCAGCAGGGGAGAGCAGTTAGGGGTGATCAGGCTGGCAGGGGAGAGCAGTTAGGGGGATAAGGCTGGCAGGGGAAGGCAGTTAGGGGGATCAGGCTGTCAGGGAAGAGCAGTTAGGGGGATTAGGCCAGCAGGGAAGAGCAGTTAGGGCGATCAGGCCATCAGGGGAGAGCAGTTAGGGGCGATCAGGCTGGCAGGGGAGGGCAGTTAGTGGTGATTGGGCCGGCAGGGGAGCAGTTAGGGGGTGATCAGACCAGCAGGCAGAGGCGGTTAGGGGCAATCAGGCAGGCAGACAGGAGAACGGTTAGGAGCCAGCGGTCCCGGATTGCGAGAGGGATGTCCTACTGCCAGTTTAGGCCCGATCCCTGCCAGATTGGGCCTAAACCGGTAGTTGGACATCCCCCGAGGGGTTCCGGATTGAACAGGGTGCAGGCCGGGCTGAGGGACCTCCCTCCCCATGCATGAATTTCATGCACCGGGCCTCTAGTATCTTAAAATAAGAGGCTGGATTGTTAAGGCCTGAATTAGAGGTTTTTCAGACAATTTTAGGAAATATCATGAACTTCTTTTCCATAGTGAATTCTTACATTTTACCCCCAAATACCAAAATAATCGTAAAGACAAATAATCACATTAATTTTATTCAAGGAGCTCTATGAGTCTATATGGTACTTTCTAAAATAGAATGAAAGCTTCCTATACATGAATATCCAGTGGGAAAAAGCTTTGTTGGGTTGTTAAACCAACTTTGAGTGTTGACTTAAGAAACCTTGAGAATATTCTCACTCCTCTGAGAACCCGTTCTGTGTTTTATACTTCAGAGCTGTCAGTCAGTATTTTTGATCATTAGCCATCTGTGATTATTTTAATGTTTGCCAGCAGGTGAAGGAACTCTTCTCCACCCAGGAGCTCTGCTATTACAATATAATTTATATGTAAAGAGCTCATTTCATCAGTGAAACTTTTACAGTTTTTTTAAGGTTTGAAAGAAACTCGGGGTACCTTGTTTTTATTTTTTTATATTCTAACTCTACACTACTGTTTCCCTGCCATACCTCACATTTATCCTAGTATCTCTCCATACGAAAATTCTCCAGCACCTACTCAACAGTTTTAAGAACAGGATGCAGTTAAGCTGATTTCCATATGTTTTAAGTACAAAACTTCATATTTCTGGTAGCTGCTATTTTAAAATTTACAACTCATGAAGAAAAATACAATTTTACTTTTCAAAGATGTTTAGTATTGAAGAGGAAGCCTCTAGTTGAAATTTCCTTATTAATAGTTTATTAAATGGCATGATGACATTTGAGCTATAATTATGCAATAAGAGCAAGTTTTGAGGGAGGCACAAAAGAATTTAAAAGTCCAAAAGTTGGCCTTTTCTAAGTAATATCATGAGTTAGGATTTAGAGTCATGGAATAATCACATTCATACCTCATCCACTTCTGCCTCTGATTTCAGTTTGACCTTTGGCAAGTCAAAAACTCGCCTCAATCACTTTTCCTGTAATGTGGGATAATAATACTTAACAGAATATGGTTATTGCAGAGATTAATGAGTTACTGGTCATAAAATGTAATCCTTGTATTAAAAGTCTCTGCATGAAGAGAAGACTGAATTCCTGGGTCATTACTGCAGGGTAGCTTTGTGAAGTGAAGTGAATTATTGATCAACTACACGCAATTTTAGGTCTTGAACTTTATAAAGCAAGTTTCAAATCTCAGGATAGATTCCACTGGAAATAAGTACATTTTGAGGCCGCATGTCATTTCTTGTAGAATCAGGAAATATATTGTTGTTTCCTTTCCTGATGAAGGGCACGTGATCTGCTCAGCGGATTTGACTCCTGGGGAAATTACTGACGATCTGAAAACACTCCTATATTTTTGTTCTTTCTTTTCCATTTACTACTTTCTTCTCTCCCATTTTCTAATCCCTATTCTGTTTCTTTGCTTCCCTTTCTCTGCTTTCTTTGAGAAAATGAACTTGGAGTCTTCTTACTCACCTAACTTAAATTGAGGAAGCCAATAATCTCCATGAACCAGGAGGAAAAGCGCAGCAGAAGCAGCACGCCAGGACTTCCTCTCTGTGGGCACTTACATGCCCGCTAAAAGAATAATGGGAAAGTGGCATCGTGGCATCAGACAGTTTTCATGATAAGTTTTGAAACAATCCCAAGAATAAATGTAAATATGTCCTTGTCATTCATTTGTTTCTAGCTAGGAGCTGAGAATGGAGAGGATGGTGTAGAACACACGCACACACTCTCTCACACACACACACACACACACACACACACACACACACACACGAGGTATGGGGGCCGGTTACTTCCTGAAATAGTAATCAGCTTGGCGAGGAAGCAGCAGCATCTTCTGAGAAATAGTGGGGAAGGTAGCCAAATACTCAAATAACCTCAAGTCACTAGGTCCGGTCCCATTGAAAACTAACCTGATCTGTATCTAATTTGACATCTGAACTTAATGTTCCTGGCTCTAATCAACCCAGAGCATCTTGCCCAGAGAAGCCTTGAGATTAGTAATGACATGCAGAAATATCAAGGGTAATGACAGCCCTGGCTGCCTGGGTGGCTCAGTTGGTTTAGCATTGCCCTGTGCAAAGGTTGCTGGTTAGATTTCCAGTCATGGCACATACCTGGGTTGCAGCTCAATTTCCGGTGGAGGCAATGCAGGAGGCAGCTCATCCATGGATGTCTCACTCCCATTTCTCTCTCTCTCTCTCTCTCTCTCTCTCTCTCTCTCTCTCTCTCTCTCTCTCTCCCTCCCTCCCTCCCTCCCTCCCTCCCTCCCTCCCTTCCTCCCCCTCCCTCTCCCACCTCCCTTCCTTCCTCTCTCTCTCAATATTTTAAAAATATTAATGACAAATAATTGCTACATATACCTTCATACAGCTTGCCTCTTAGAGATGGTTTCTTCATTTTAAAACGCTTTGAAGCATGGAGCTAGATGATGCAGCAGAATCTGTTTCAAGCTAATTTTGCCCCAACAGCAAAACTAAAAGCGACACTTTAGATTAAAAAACAAACTATAGCTTACACCCTGTAGCCAATGAAAGATTAAGGTATTTTTGCTCATTATAACATGAGTTTTCATGACCCTGTCCAGAGCTGCTAAAATCATGTGACTCATATTCTAGCTATGCAGCCCCAGAAGCAATGTGACACATGGCTTTCCCACAGCACCTTGGGTTTATGGCCTGGAAGGCAATTCCACGCACAAGCAGTCAGAATCCTAAGAACAACTCACTTAAATCTGTTCTTCCAGCCAGGGGTAGAGACAATCAGGTCAAATAGCAAGTAACTGTAATTAAGCTCTGGAAAAATTTAAAAAACAAATGAGTTAATGATTTTATTTCTATGCAAATAACAAATCTTTGGGACAGATCAAATGCATTTTTTACTTCCATATTGCCAAACTTTGATTTGATTGATTCCATATTTATCCCCATGTGGCAGCTGGAGCCTTACTTTAGAGGGGAACTTTCCTAATTCCAGGCTATCAAGGAAAATCTGCAAGTTAAAAACTCACTTTTATCAGCAGGCATTCGGAGAATGGCAGGTGGCAAATAAAGCTTTTAGTGGATTATTCTAATTGCATTTTCTTTTACCTTCATAACTTAAAAAGTTGTAGGAAAAAAGAGAGGGCAACTTTTTATGGTTTTGACAGTTGTTTTTAAATATTTTTCTAATACACATGTGTTTGAAGTTTTCACCGTCTCTAAGTATGAAGCAAGTTTAAGAGTATACCTTGTACAATGGATGTATAGAAAGAACTAGGAATAATTGGATGCATTAGATATATTAAAGTATTGATTAATGATATTACAATTTATTTTATGGCTCTACTTTTATTTATTTACACAATTTTATTTACTAATTTACCACTTTATACTGAGGGCAGAAAAGTAAAACAATATAATAAAGCATAGAATTTAAATAAAAATTAAGATGGGGCAAAATTTAGGAGCCTAAATGAAGCAATAATGATATTTAATTGGATCTTCTCCTTAAAACAAAATATATTTTATTATAAATCAAACCCCCTAAATCTCAGTTTAAACTGTTACTCTTGGTTTTATGTAATATATCTGAATGGAATTATCACAGACTAGAGGCCCGGTGCACGAATTTGTGCACCAGTGGGGTTCTTTGGCCTGATCTGCGGGATCGGGCTGAAACTGGCTCTCTAATGTCCCCTGAGGAGTCCTGGATTGTGAGAGGGTGCAGGCCAGGCTGAGGGACCCCACCAGTGTATGATCGGGGCCGGGGAGGGACACGGGAGGTTGGCCAGCCAGGGAGGGCCTGCGGGGGGGCTCCAGGGTGTGTCCAGCCCGTCTCACTCAGTCCCAATCAGCTGGACCCCAGCAGCAAGCTAACCTACCAGTCAGAGCATCTGACCCCTAGTGGTCAGTGCATCTCATAGCGAGCAGTTGAGTGGCCTTAGCATATCATTAGCATATTACACTTTGATTGGTTGAATGGACTACTGGATGACCAGACACTTATCATATTAGGCTTTTATTATATAGGATACTAATTGGTTGATGAATATCTGAATGTTTCTGAGAATACAGCTCCAATATATGACAATGATATTTTTTTTTCAAAATTTATAAAACAAATGAAACAAAGAAACTTGAATTTATCAAGGTGACAAATTTTATCATGACCACCTATCCAGTAAATGTAGTTCCTATTAAGATTTTTAAAGAAAATTTGCATATATGGTATATTCAGAAATATGCAAATACCACTATTAGGACTGGAGGAACAAAGAAATAAAATTCAACATTTTATTAAATTTAGAAGTTTGAGGTTAAGGCAGGGCTTCAAACCTTTGAGAGAAGCTATGATTTTGTTAACCAATGTCACTCCAATAAACTAAAAAAAAAAGAAAGAAGAAGAAGAAGAAGAAGAAGAAGAAGAAGAAGAAGAAGAAGAGAAACTAGAGATCTCACACTCTAAAACTGAGAAATCAGAAATATAGGTGGTACTTTGTACATGGTGAACCATGTGGGTATGTGGAAGTTGGAATGAAAAGAGAAGACTGCCAAGAAGGGAGATAAAACAGTATACATGGTCTTGAGGATGGAGAAAATTGAAGATTCAACACATATTTAGCAAAATTGTTTGGTTAGATCAGACCACATTTAATTATCAGGAAGACTAATTTTGTGTCAAGTGAAGATAGAATGATTGGCTTTGCCTGAATATTCTAACAACCTTAGTTTCTTCAGAAGCCTAATTTTAGGTCTGAACCAAAACTTCTTGTTTAGTTTCGGGGAAGAAGAAGAGGAAAATAATGCAGGTGGTTGTTATTTCCATGCACCCGATTAAAATAATGGTTTTCTTTATGTCCATTCAAATGAACAATTACTTTAAGTGTAAATGTTAAACAGTATATTTTTAAAAAGTGCTGCTCAGCGGTTACTACTTTGTCTGAACTCAGAGGAGAGACCCGGAGGGTGAACAAAGACCTCTGAAAAGGGATCTGAAAGTTTGGGGGAACTGCAAATTGAAGTTAACTGCTGCCACTGGTACGGACAGCTGCTGTAGCAAGGATGGAACACTGATACAGAAATAAGCCAGAGTAAAAATAGCAAATAAAATAAGAATAGTCAGCAGATACAAAGGAGCACATCCCTTCTTCCTATACCAGTTACCCAGGCTCTTTCTAGCACTCTGTATTGGCAAAGCCAAATAGGGTCAGGTGCATAGGAGAAATGCGGTTTGCAAAGTTCCTCCTCTAGGATCACACAGCAAAGTAAGACGGGTGGATTCAGAACTGGCATATCATAGATTAATAAGTGGCATATCTACCAAATATATAACTGTCTACATACAATGTGTGAAATATTAACAGACAGGTTTTTTTCAACTAATACAATCACAATGATTTAGGCATAATAAGACAAAAATCAACAGCATTTCATGATGTGATAGGACAAATCACACTGTTTAATAAATGATGATGAGCCTATATATAATAATAATATATAATATAAAATACTTATCCTATCTAATAAAAGAGTAATATGCAAATTGACCATCACTCCAACACACAAGATGGCTGCCCCCCATGTGGTCAAAGATGGCTGCTCCCATGTGGACACAAGATGGCTGCCACAAGATGGCCAACAGGGGAGGGCAGTTGGGAGGAACCAGGTCTGCAAGGGAGGGCAGTTGTGGGCGATCAGGCCAGCAGGGGAGGGCAGTTGGAAGGGACCAGGCCTGCAAGGGAGGGCAGTTGGGGGCAATCAAGACTGCAGGGGAGGGCAGTTAGGGGTGACCAGGCTGACAGAGGAGGGAAGTTGGGGGCGACCAGGCCTGCAGGGAAGGGTAGTTGGGGGGAACCAGGCCTGCAGGGGAGGGCAGTTAGGGGTGACCAGGCCTGCAGGGGAGGGCAGTTGGGGCAAACAGGCTGGCAGGAGAGCAGTAAGGCATCAATCAGGCTGGCAGGGGAGTGGTTAGGGGGTGATCAAGCTGGCAGACAGAAGCAGTTAGGGGCAATCAGGAAGGCAGACAGGTGAGCAGTTGGGAGCCAGCAGTCCTGGATTGTGAGAGGGATGTCTGACTACCAGGATCGGGACTAAACAGGCAGTCGGACATCCCTTGAGGGGTCCCAGATTGGAGAGGGTGCAGGCTGGGCTGAGGGACACATACCCCCTTGCACGAATTTCGTGCACCGGGCCTCTAGTATTTTATAATACATAGCAGTTATATATATTATATATTTATTTGTAATATATAACAGTTTTATGCCTATATTTATATAGAGAGAGATTAATATCAGTTTATTTTTCATGTTCTAATGATAGATAGGAACTACATATAATCCTATATAATAAAAGGCTAATATGCAAATCGACCGAACAGCAGAACAACTGGTCGCTATGATGTGAACTGACCATCAGGGGGCAGGCACTCAATGCAGGAGCTGCCCCCTAGTGGTCAGTGTGCTCCCACAGGGTGAGTGCCACTCAGACAGAAGCTGGGCTCATGGCTGGCAAGTGCAGCGGCAGTGGAGGGAGCCTCTCCTGCCTCCACGATAGTGCTAAGGACCCTTCAGGGGATGTCTGCCTGCTGACTTAGGGGTCCTGGACTGCAAGAGGGCTCAGGCTAAGCTGAGGGACCCCCCCTATCCAGTACACAAATGTCATGCTCCGGGCCTCTATTCTATATATATACAAAAGCCTAAGCGACCAACTGACTGACCGGCCGGCTGGTAGCTATGATGCTCACTGACTACCAGGGGCAAGATGCTCAATGTAGGAGCAGAAACCACAGGCATGGAAACATGGAACAGACTGATGAATCTCAGAGGGAAGGGAGGAAGGGGGAGGGCAGGAAGAGATTAACCAAAGATCTTATATGCATACTAGAGGCCCAGTGCACGGATTCGTACACTGGTGGGGTCCCTCATCCTGGTCTGTGGGTTCCGGCCAAAACTGGCTCTCTGACAGCCCCTGAGGGGTCCCAGATTGCGAGAGGGTGCAGGCCAGGCCAAGAGACCCCACCGGTGCACAAATCCATGCACTGGGCCTCTGGTTAATAATAAAACCCTGTTAAAAGATGTAAGGAATGTCTGTTAAGAACAACCACATGGATTGGGAGGCTCACTATTATAAAACTGTCAATTTTCTGTAAATTGGTCTAAAAATTTAATGCTGCCCTAGCTGGTTTGGTTCAGTGGATAGAGCCTGGGTCTGCCGACTGAAGAGTCCTGAGTTTTATTCCAGTCTACGGGACATGCCTGGGTTGCAGGCTTGATCCCCAGTAGGGGGTGTTCAGGAGGCAGCTGGTCAATGACTCTCTCTCATCATTAATATTTCTATCTCTCTCTCCCTCTCCCTTCCTCTCTGAAATCAATAAAAGTATATTTGAAAAATAAATAAAAATTTAATGCTATTGCAACCAAATTCTCAATAAATTCTTTTCAAGAAACTTAAAATAGAAGAACAAAAAATGTAGAAGAGAAAAAAAAAGTAAATTTTATTTTTTAAATACATTTTTATTGATTTTAGAAAGAAAGGAAGGGAAGAGGGAGAGAGAGAAAAAAAAAATATTGATGTGAGGGAGAAACATCAATCAATTGCCTCCCGTATTTATCCCAACAAGAGATTGAACCTATAACCTAGGCATGTACCCCAACTGGGAACCCAACTAGAGACTTTTTGGTACATGGGATGGCACTCAACTTTAGAACAGAGCCACACAAACCAACTGAGCCACAGCAGCCAGGGCAAAAAATTAACCATTTTAAAGAAAGAAAACAAGATGGGGAAACTTACTTTACCAAATGTAAAGATACTTTTAAGGCAGAATGATTAAGATATTATTATACTGACGTGTGGGTAGACAAATTGACAAATAAAACAGAAAGGATATCTAAAATCAGTTCCATGCATACTTGGAAGCCAGATCAATGTCAGAGGCAGTATTATTACAATGAAAGGGGAAGAGATTTACTACACTGTAAATGCTATTAGGGCAACTGGAAAAACAATGAAATTGGATCACTGTTTTATAGCATACACAATGACTAATTTAGGTGAAAATAAAAACATTTTAAAATTTGAGAAGAAAATATAAAACATTTCCAATGGCTTCTGCTGACTCTATTCACATATACAGCAGAAATCATGTAAAATGTGACAATATTATCTGGTCACATTATAGGAGACCTCCTGTATTCTGAGTTTCCATATGTAGACTTTTCCTGTCCATTGAGGGAGAAAAATTATGTTGTGAATAATTGAAATCTGGTAAAAGTAATGGGCTTATCAGAAAACTTTCACTAGAAAAAAAAAAGAAAGAAAAAGTATGTACTATTCCATGTGATTCACTTGTCTTCATTCTGCATTGTCTCTAAAGTATAGGTTTTCAGGGGTTCTAGGTCCTGTATTTTTAAGCAACCATCACAAAAGCCTGAAGAGATTTTGGAAGGTGAGGGTGAAAGCCAAGTATGCTACCTAACTAAATGACTAAAATAAGCAAGACATAGAGCAGGTGAATGCTAAATGTTAATGAATGAGTGATATATGGCATCCAGACTTCTATTTACATTCATTGATAAAGCTAATTAAAAATGGATATAATATGACAATGAATTTCAAAAAGGAACGCTGATATTTTTTTTGGAAACCTTACTTTTTATTTGTAGTTTTTTTTAAACAAACACTGTTTTTGATAGACATTCAAGCATCTTTCAGAAAACACAGAGATTTATTTCTTCATATGCAAACCTAAAGGGAATTGGGAATAATTTTCTTGCTCTGTAGGAAGATGTTCCTTAGGGAAAGCATATTTAATAGAGGAAATATGTTGATTTCAGTAATCACAGATGTTTATTCCAGTCTATTTATATTTGACTCCATTTTTTAGAACGTAAAAATAAATTTCATAAAATGTGGTGCTAATGAGAGTATGTGATGCTGATAATCTTGACTACAGTTAGAAAAAGTGCATATGGCTATTCTCCAGGTTTGCTCACACATCTCTCTACCCACACACACTTTCATACCAAATCTGTTAACATTCCTGCTATTCAGTTTCTTGGCATGTAACCTTACTAAATTATATAGTACTTTGGGGGGAAAAAGACAAATTTCTCTCAAGGAATAGCTTGAGATCACTGTGCTTAAAAGCTATTACAAACTTGTTTTCTTTCGTTATTATTTTTTAAATATATTTTTTATTTATTTCAGGGAGGAAGGGAGAGGGAGAGAGATAAAAACATTAATGCTGAAAGAGAATCATTGATTGGCTGCCTCCTTCCACACTGCACTGGGGATTGAGCCCACAACCCGGGAATCGAACCAGTGACCCCCCCCCCCCCCGCCCCCGGTTCATAGGTTGACACTGAACCACACCGGCTGGGCTTACTTGTTTTCTTACTTTAAAAGGTAAAATGTGTCAGTGGCAAGCCATGGTTGCATTCCAGTGTTGATCTGCATCAGATTTATGACAAAGGCGGTATTACAGGTTAGTGGGGAAATGATAATATTTTCTATATATGTTACTGAAAAATTTGGAATTCATATGGAAATATGAAACATGATTTTTTCTTCACATCATAGAAATTTAATGCTAGTGAAACTACTAATGATCAAGTGAAAGAAAGAATAATAAACCTCTTGAAGATTAAATAAGGAAAAAAATCTTTATGAGCTTATGTGGATAAAATGTCCCAAACAGACATTAAAAACACTAGAAGTAATGATTATAACTTACTTTTCATTAAAACCAATAATTATTGTTCACAGTAGACAACCATTAAGAATGAAAAGGCTAACAGCAGAGAGAGCGAAGGTATAGTAGTGTTTAGGAATGTATATTTACATTGGTAAACCTATAATTTACAGGAAGTTACAAAGTATTTTATTTTTTATCTTTGTGGTGATTAAATGTTCTTTTTGTGAACATTTATTGAGCATACATTTCATTTTATACCCATTCACTTATGAGCAAATATTTTACTATAAAATGTTTCTTGAAAAAATTAAACAGTACTTATTTCTAAAATAATAAAATTTAGAGGTTAAAAAGAAAAATATAAAGTTAAAATATTTTTTGAAAGTAAGATAAAATAAAATTTGAAATTGCCTGTAATTGTAAGCTATGAACACTAGAAGAAAATCACAGAAAATAGTTTGTTTATTGGAAGCAAAAGAAAAATATGGCATCCAAATAATAACTTCATATAAGAATTTTAAGAATGAAGAAAATATATTAGTTTTCATAAAGAAATTATAATAGCTTTGTTCTTTCCAATATTTAAATGCTGTGATATATTGACTGGAATAGTAAGAAATTTTGTAAGTTTAATAAAAAGTCATGAAGTATTTCACGTTGTACTAATCAGATTCAGAAAACAAACATATATCAATTATTACAAGTATAGATAATTAAATTATAATTGTAAGTTATCAAAGTAGAAAAAATATAGTTTTCATTTCTCTGTAGCTAAATATCCAGTTTCGCTTCCTACTACTACCACCACCAGAGTCAGTTAAATAAATTGTGATTGATTTACCAAGTTTAGCAATTTTTATGAAATTAGTTATCCTAAATGATGGTCTTTAATCAATAGAATGTCTCAATAGAGTGTCATTCTATTGAACAACAATTGTTATTTGCTATACACCACCACCCAGTGCTGGGTAGTTTCTGGAGAGTTTTCTCTGTTACAAACTTGAATTTGCTTTATTTTAAATCTTAAAACAGAAAATTAATCTGCCATTAAATTATAAAATTTAATACCTACATATATTCTGTGGGTCCACCATATAAATATTAAAACATGATACTGGAAACTGGAATTAGATGAAACAAAATTATGTATCAATTAGCACTGCCATTCTAAGGAAACGTGCATCTTCTTGGATGAGCAAAAGAGATGTACATACCCAAAGTAAAATGAGTATTGATGGGTTCTTTTCACTTCAATTGCAGCAAAGGTTCTAGAAATCATGTAGAAAAATACTATGAAGTGGTCCTTTTAAAATTATAGGCTATATCTAAATGTGATGAGTTAACACTTCTCATCATCATATTTTGGGGTTAAAAGATTTTGTGGGCTTTATCATGATGGAAAGAAGTATGTCTCCAGGGCTCTCCCAGTGGATCAGGCTGAGAATAACCTATCTTGTTATTCAGAAACGCTCAGGGAGAGGTCTGCAGCCTTGAGTGTCAAATCAGCCTCATAATCCAATTTTTATATTTTCACTTTAATCAAAAATAGAGTTAAATCTCTATCCACCTTTTATAAATACTCTTTTTCAAATTTCTTTTGAACATACATTTCTGTAGTCCACTGCTTTCCCCCCACCTCTATTTAACCATTAAAAAAATATAATTTGGTGACCCGCTAAGAGAAAGTGAAATTTTTGTTGAAAGGAAAATCTGCCTCAAAAGGCAGAGCTTACCTTTAAGTTGTGATCATGTGCCATAGCGAATATGTTTACAGCATAAACTATGTATGCTCTCAAATTTGCGTTTATCTTGTGTTCTCAGTAAGACATCAGCTCAACAGTGTGTGGTTTTTCTGTTTTTGTTTGTTTATATTTTGTCTTTCCTCTTAATAGAGTTCTACTTTACCAGGCTGGACAAATGTCATATCCCCTGGCCCTTTCCAAAACATAATGAAAATAGACCAATTCCCAGCTACACCTTGCTGATTACTTCCTACCTACTGCTCAGGATAATTTGTTCTGTGTAAATGTAGACTTCAGCAGTTATTGAAGGAAAAAGGTACAAAAAGATACTGTTGTGCGGCATCTATATGAAGCTGTTGATAGAAAACCAGTCCTGATTGAGCCAACCTACCTGAAGTGTATATGAGGTCTTTAGGGTTTCACAGTTCTAATTAGAGCAGCCATCATCATAATTGCTACAATCTAGAAAATCAATGATATCTGACAAATTAAAATGCATTTTTCACTTTCTTATTTCAATGTCTTGAAGTCTAATGCATTTGTTTTAAAATCATTCCTACAACTGGCCCAACTTAAAATAATAAGAGTAATCATTGAATTGACAAAATCTTGAAAATGTATGAAAAAGAATCAAAGTGATTATAAGCCTTTGAAGCAGTAAACAGCGTAATTTTACTTAGTAGATTCCAGGAGATTATCTGTACAGTAGACCCCCTTATCTGAGGAAAATATGTTCTAAGAGGCCCAGTTGATGCCTGAAACCATAGATAGAACTGAACCCTGTATATACTATTTTTTTCTATACATACATATCTATGATAAAGTTTAATTTATAAATTAGGCAACTATGAAATTAACAATAATATCTAATAATAACAATAATTATAACAATACAGTAATAAATGTTATGTGCATACTGTCTTTTTCTCAAAATATGTTATTGTTCTGTACTCGCCTTCCTTCTTGTGATGATGAGATGATAAAATGCTAAACCTATTCCTGAATCTGTGTAACCATCCCCTATTTGGCAGTTAATGGCTTGCAGTCACTTGTTTCAGGGGATCCCTTGCAAAAGTCTTTGTTTAGACTCAATGCTTTCTGGCATACTACATTGTTGTCAACTGGGACACAACTTCCACCCTCAAATTTAATGTCTTTTCTATCTTAAGTAAGCACTTATCATGTACTATGGCCATAGTTTTTGCACTTTGAAATGTGAGGCAAAACTACTGCAAATTTATTTTTCCTTCTTCATTTTACTCTTTAGAGAACATTTGTGATTTCAACTTGGCTTAATCTTAATAAGCAATATTATTTCTATATGCAGAAAATTCAAACGAACATATTTTGAAAAAATCATTTTTAAAAGGTCAGTGTAATCAGAAAGCTCAAAAAACAAGGGCCATCTGATTTGAGTAAAAAATCTAAAGAGATAATTTATAGATCCTATATGAAATGTTCTATATTTGTGACCCAATAAAAAGACTGACATACTTCTTTTTTTTGGGAAATTTATTTTTGTTTATTTTTAAAATATATTTTTATTGATTTCAGAGAGGAAGGGAGAGGGGAGAGAGAGAGAGATAGAAACATCAATGATGAGAGAGAATCATTGATCAGCTGCCTCCTGCACGCCCCCTACTGGGGATCGAGCCAGCAACCCAGGCATGTGCCCTTGACTGGAATTGAACCTGGGACCCTTCAGTCCGCAGGCCGATGCTCTATCCACTGAGTCAAACCAGCTAGGACTTTTATTTTAAATATATATTTTTTATTGACAGTATTACAGATGACCTCCATTTTTCTTCATTTACCTCCCTTCACCCAGGCCAAGATTAACATATTCTTAACCTAAATCCGTTAATACTCATTGTGAACTTGACAATAGAGAGGGTCCCTTAGTAAGTATACTAAGTTTCCTACTTTCAATGTATATAATTTTATGTGGGAATATAAGTATAAGTACTTTCTACCAGTAGAGTTGAGGACTACATAATGTTTTTACACTAAAAATGACTTTTCTGATAGAAATCAAACTTTGTCTATGCAATAATTCAATAGGAACATAATTGTGCTGTTTGTAATAGTCTTTGTTTGACTATATTTTAAGTCAACATCAAATAACCTCACTCTCTTCCAGTCTCCTGACCTAGTCACTTCCCTAATTATTTGGAAGACATAAGCTCAATTTCAAGATAATTAATGATTTTTAAGAAAAAAAGTCACCTTGTTTCCTAGCATTATTTGGAATAGTGTAAGTTAATAATATTTTAAAAACACGCGATTCACCCAGCTTGAAACTAAAAATAAATAAATAAATAAATGGGTCCTAGTCTTCATCTAGTTTTAGGCTTTTCCTCAGTTTCATTGAGGAAAAAGATACTTGTTAATAGTCTAGCGCTATTAATCCAGGTTATTGAGTGCTTTCTGATTCTTTTACTTTCACATATACTATGAGAGGTAGAAAATAAGGGATTCTTTGAAAGCCTTGTTCTATTCGCTATGCTGTTTTTTTGGACTTGTGATAGGTATAACAAGAATTTCCTTTAAATATTTGGAATTAGACTTTGAGCATTCTCAGATGCTGACAAAAAAAGTGACTCTGTTTTCACCGAGGCCTCCCTCAGGACCATTCTAAAGTCTCAGGTTATTCTGCAGTGCTGAAAATTGGGCAGGCCCTCTGGTGGTCGGTTGTCATTCACTGATGCTCAAATGCCTACTGTCACAGTGCAGTATTACAGTAGCAGTGTGCCCTGCCTGATTTGTGGACTCCAACTTAACCTTTTTGGTTCATTCATCTTGATATTTGAGGCCTTGCCAATTGTCCACCATTCTAAGATGGAGTGATACCTCTTCACCCACTAATCATGGATCCCAATCTCTGAAAGCATTCTCTTGCCTCCTTCTTCAAGGCATATTTTTTCATTACACACTTTCTGAATCCCCATACACACACCAGGTATGATCTTTACAGCGCGTTTAAGCTATTACAAAGTTAATGCGTTTCCTTGTAAAATAAGCCCTGAAAAAAAAATCTACAGGCAAAGGAATACAAAAGACAGAGCTATCCAGAGAGAACATATCCATATATCTCTGTTTGATACCATTCATGGAGGCAAGTACCAGGAAATAATAAATTGAGGGTTCCATCCTACATAGTAGCAATAGACCTTTCTTCCCCAAAGAAAATATAGCAGCACAGAAATAAGTTACGTAATAAAGATGTAAAGATCAAAATAGGAACAGTATAATAAAAATGGTTATGGACAGCTAAAATCAGTTTTATTCCCTAAGTGTGTTTACCTTAGATTAGCTTTATAGCTTGTCCTGGGGATTTAGATATAGAGAAAAATGCAGTTTGAGATTCATTTAGCAACTAGTTCATAACATTGAAACTGCCAATCTACATATGGGTAGATGAGCCACAAAATATTTTACTTATTTTTTGTGTTTGTGAAGCTGATTCAGCTAAGAAATGTATTATTTAAAATGCCATAACTCCTATGGAAGATGATATCTTATTTAAGTTACTTAGATTAAGGAGAAATATGCTTAGAAGCCCAGAACAATAGAAGGAGGAAGGGAAGGTGACAAAGCAAAGAGGGAAGAATGAAAAAAATAACTAAAACACAAATATCAAACTGTGTCTGTAAATATGTAATTTCTAAAAAAAATAAAAAATGTTAAAATGAGGATGATATGTAATTTCTAAAAAAAGCAAAAATGTTCAAATGAGGATGGTAAACCTAGGAAAAAGAGTAGACAGTCAAGGAAGCAATGTAAAGATCAATTACTATATTCATTTTGCACTCAAAAAAGATAGTAACTATTGTAATAAACAAATTTCTATATTATTTTATGTTAGAGAGACCATTGGGTAGAGGCATCACTAAAACAAGGAATTAACTATAATTTAAAAAAATAATCATTTGCATGTTTTTATAGTTTCTTCTTTTCCAGTGTCCATAGTTTATAGTTGATACAAATAATAAAAATGAATCCAGGAGTATAAAAATATAAACCTTCTTTGTTGTTGATTTTTTTTATGAGCTAAATTCTGTTCTTGGATGAGTTTTAGATATTCTATCTAAAGTCAGTAGGGGTGGTGAATGCCCCGCCAAACACTTATTTGGCCTCTGATTTTAAGGGGAAACAGATGTCCATGTTAGCATTCAAGAAAAATGATTACATTTGTAAAAATATTGTAAAACTTACATAACTTATATGGCTAAACATACTGGAAGAAAACATGTAGGCATAAATTATGCCCAATGTGTTTATGTTAGAAGCAGACTACACCTAGTTATTATAAATAATGAGGAACAAATGATAGCTGGAAAAAAATATATAATCTTCATAGGTTAGTGACATATGTGTAAAGTCTTATTGGAAGCCAAGGCAATGAAATTAGTTGACATTAAAATAGTAACAGAAAATATTTTTGTACTATTAAAAATTTAGCTACAGTTGAAAATTATATTAATTTGTAAAACAATTGTTTATAAACATATATTATTTTATTCCATAAGTTCCCACTAGAGTAAAAATACTACAGGTTAGTATTTGAAGAAGCAAAAATATGTTTTAAAGATATTTGAAGGACATGAAATCTCCTTAATAAATTAATTTCTTCCAAAATCAAATTACCATATAATGAAACATATAATTCATCTATTCATTTCTCATTCTCTCATTTTTAGAAAGAGAACAGCTGATTATTATGCATTTATTTATACTTAAATTAAGTAACTTTTGTTATTAAAGTTAAGCACTTACACGTTATCTTTTTTATTCATGTTAAAGTATCCTATATAATAAAAGCGTAACATGCAAATCGACCGAGTGGCGGAACGACCAGTCAGTGGGGGGTGGGGCCAGCGAGCAGGTGGTGCCGGGCCAGCCACGGTGTGTTTCAGCAGGCAGAGAGAAGGAACGGTGATGGGGGGGGCGGCAACCAGCAGCGGCCGAGGGGCAATGGGGGAGGCTGACACTGTTCCCTGATTGGCCCGTCTGGTCACCTCCCACAGAGGGAGGCAGGGCAGCAGCAGTGGCGGGGTGATGTGGATAGTCCTGTCTCCTGATTGCCCATCCGGTCACCTCCCAAAGAGGGAGGCCGGGCGGCAGCAGTGGTGTGATGGGGGGCAGTGCCATCCCCTGATTGGCTGGCCCGGTCACCTCCTGCAGAGAGTGGGCCTAAGCCATCAGTAGGCCATCCCCTGAGGACTCCTGGACTGTGAGAGGGCACAGGCCAGGCTGAGGGACGCCCCCCCCCATCCCCCGCCAGTGCACAAGTTTTTGTGCACTGGGCCTCTAGTGATCTAATAATATAATTAAGTATAATGGGAACATATTAGTCTAATTAACTCAATTTTTCTAAGTACAGAAATAAAGCAGTGAATGTATTGAGAATTTATTTGGAATGATGTGAGATTAATAAAAAGGATTATTATATTGACTAAACACATAAATAGAACAATGATAGAAGAGAAATATAACTAGTGAAAACTGCAGAAAATCTTTAATACTACCACAAATCAAAGGAATAAAAATTAAATAGTTACCCTTGTATGTCTATCATTGTTAAGTGGCACTTGACTGTACAGTTCTGAGAATAAGAGAATTTTTAAATGTATAATATGTAAAAATAAATTGTCAACTAGTTATATGTGGTACTGATGCCCCCCAAATACATTATCACCTTAAAGCAGCTGTCCTGACACTAACATACATGTTAGCTTCACATACTTTATCATATACTAGAGGCCCGGTACACGAAATTCATGCACGGGGGGGGGGGGTCTCCTCAGCCCAACCTGGACCCTCTCCAATCTGGGACCCCTCAGGGGATGTCCAACCGCCAGTTTCTGGGTTCAGGCCGAAACCGGCAGTCGGACATCCCTCTCATAATCCCTAACTGTCTCTGCCTGCCAGCCTGATCACCCCTAACTGCCCCCCCTGCCGGCCTGGTCGCTCCCCAACTGCCCCCCCTGCTGGCCTGGTTGCCCCTCACTGCCCCCCTCTGCCAGCCTGGTGCCCCTCACTGCCCCCCTGCTGGTCACCCCACGCAGCCTGCTGATCAGTTGTTTTGTCGCCCCTCACTAACACCCCTGCTGACCTGGTCACCCCATGCAGCCTGCTGGTCAGTTGTTTGGTCGTCCCTCACTAACCCCCCTGCCGGCCTTGTCGCCCCACACAGCCTGCTGTTCGGTTGTTACTGTGAGGGCGTCATGACCAATTTGCATATTACCCTTTTATTAGTATAGATATGTATATATATCTGTATTTTATTATAAATATATGCATATTTTTATTATAAATATATACACTTATAGGAAAACTACTATATATACTGTCTTAGCCATGGAGAGAACTTTGATTTTATTACTTACACATTATGCATAAATTAAAAACAGGGTGTGGATTTATTTATCAGGTACCTAATCACAGGGATAAGAATATGACATTTGATGGTGGTAGTTCACTAATCCACTGTGGGCATCAGATCTACGCTAATTTTAATTTGAAATGGTATTTTAATCAATTACCAATGAACTTATCAATGCATTTTATTTTCTGTACTCCAAGGACACATCCCACATTGACTCTGTGGATCTGTATGTGCCCCAGCACAATATCGTATATCTCCAGGGAACAGGTGTTCCAGGTTTACACTACTTATTTTTAAAATAGTTAAACGTCGATTGATGTTTATGCCCCTGTGCTATTTTACTCCTGGTTCTCGGGTCAGGTGTTCTTTCTCAATCACAATGAGTCCTAATTAGTTTTCTTCTGGGAGGACGCTAGGCTCCTCTCCAGAAGCAGTGCTCCTACTTCTGTGTAAGCCCAGGCATTAGCAAGAAACTCCCTCTCCCCTCTCTCAGGATCTGAGAATAGCTAGGAAGTGAGGGTAAACAGGTGCACATCTGGTTACCGTATGCTTTTTTAAAGAGTTGAACCAATTTGTTAAAGATTGATTCCATTTTCATGTCAAATTGAAGGACATGTCCCAGAGGACTTCACCCTTGATTCATATTACCTTCCTGTAAGTTGAAGGCCTTGTGACACGTTGATTGTCTTTCCTTTCTTTCCAACTGTAGCCTTTTGTTGTATCTGTGCACACGCGAGTGGGAGAGCTTTGGGGCATTGTTTAAGGAAATTGCCAAGACCAATAGACAGTTTATGGGAATTGGGTATCAGCCAAGTCTCTGAAAACATATAAAATTATAAAAAGAGCCAATTTTCTGTGTGTTTCTTCTTGGCAGAATACAGCTCAGCTGAGTGAGAATCAAAAAGAGAACTGGGAGTAGGAGGAGCTGCTTCAATGAGTGAATGTGTACAGAATTAGCACAAAACAAGATAAAGTAGCATGTGAAGCCTTAAGCAGGATGTAAATCACCTTCCTGGAGTAGTTTCTCCAATTCCAAAGCCTAGAACACAGGAAAGCTTCAGTTGGGTGCACTAGGAGAGAAAGGAGTTGTGGTCACATTTAGTGGAGGGTCTTTCTGTTTTGTGTTATGATGTATTATTTTTCACAACTGAAAATTTCAAAAGTCCAAATGCGTTATCTAATGACAATCACTCCTAGCATGACTTCACATTTTCTCCATATCCAGACATTTCAAAGAAGAAAGGAGTTTATGCCATTTTCCTTATTTTTAGGGAAAAAAATGAGCATGACATGAAAATCTTAAATAAGAAACTTATAAATCTTAGAATCCATGCAATAAATATATTTCTGGGGATATGATAAGCTCAATACAGAGAACTTTAAAGGAACATGAAACAAAGAGTTTACATTAGATTTGAATATTCTGAATATAATCTGAATATTATTTTTAATACATACATTGTAGATAGTTCTAATGAAGAATAAAAAAGAAATATAAGCATATTCTTTAACCTTAATATAACAAATTATGTTTATCTTATTATTTTCTCAGTGTATTTATTGAGTCATAATTTAATACTATACTTGTAAATAATATTTTAAAATTCTGTATTCCATTTTCTAACATGTATTTCACAGAAGTGTTCTGTATAAATTAGGCAAAAAAATGTTATTGAATTAAAGCAGAACTTTGGTGTTATATGGTTAATGATACATTAACTATTTTAATAAAGAAAAAATAATTTCTAAATTATTTTTGAATATGAAAAGTTATTTGTATTGTGCAGAATTAAAAATAAGACACAATAAATTTCAGATAAAAGAAAAATAGCTGTTTAAAACATTTTCATTCTCTCTGGATTCTGTGATCTGAAAAATGCATTTGAGAGATTTTAAAAAAGTCTGTCTTTTTTTGAGGACACAAATAGTAACTTATGCTACCTTAAGTGATTTAAACTCAAGTTTCAGGACCAAATTGTTTCAAAGCGAAAATACTTTTACTCTTCTTACTCTACTCATTATTAGATTTTGAACAAGTATTTAGTTCAAGCTAGTGTTTTGCATAAAAAAATAGATGAAAAAGATAGTGGACTTGCCTTCTAAAGAGGAATAGAATGTATAAACATTTCAAAAATTTAAAAGTTCCTATAGACATATGACTTGTTCCTATTAATAATAGATCCATTAATTTGTTGTGAATGTGAAATTTCATAGAGGAAATAAATGTGCACAAATAAGCACAATATAAAACTAATAAGTGAAAAGTGCTATTAGAGTTATAAAGTGTCAGGGGAAATTGGAGGAAATAATAAAATAAGCAAAAGCAAAATATTGGTGAGGGGAAAGAATATAAATATGTAGGAACAAAACATATGATAATGTCTAATATAAGCCAGAAAAAATTACAGAGCATGTGAAAAACAGTCTGAGATATAAGTAAAGAAGCAAGACATCATAATAGGTATTTTGAGAAGAGAAGTTTTCAAAGAAAATAGAAACTTCAGATGGACTTGGGGGACAATAGCAATAGATTCAGTTGTTCTTGTATTTGAGAATTAGAATGGCATTATGACTTTAAGGAGAGTAAATTCAATAGTTGATTAGGATATGTGAGATTGCAAAGCATTAAAGAATGAATACATAGTGACTAAATAAGCAAAGGGAATGCAGACATCTTTTTAGAGAGATTTGTGAATTGGAAAAATAATAAAAAAATTAGCCTTGACATAATGATACACAATTAATAGATTTACAAATCAACATTTTTTATTTTAATCTGACAATGCTGAACAATTCTAATAAATTACATATTATTAGCAGCAATGACATTGACTTCAACATAAGTTAAAAAGTAAAGCACAAGTTTCCCAACTCACTTTACTGTAATCATTTTAAAATATGATTTTAGAAGGATTTTTATCTAAACACATGTATAATAACTCATAATACTTTGCATTAATTTGCATCATATTTGCAATTGGCAATTTCTTAAATATTTTTAAACTAAAGATATTATTTCTCAGAAAATGCTATGGATTGTTAGACAATAATAAAGTATGGTATACTTCTGTTATGTCTGAAACAAGACATGTCAAGTATTGTGAGTTTAACCTTGCACAATGCATCATTTTTTTTCCATGCAGCACCAGAAACAACACATCACGAGTCATGCCTAGCACCCATTTAAATGAGACCTCGGAGTCACACTGCATGTTACAAATATCTGGGAGCTGTGTGATTAGTTAACATCTTGTGCATAACCCTTAAAATTATAGCAAGTTCTCAGGAGATAATTAGCTTACTCTGTTTCTATAAAAAAAAATGAACTATGCTTTAGCAATGACTCTTAGGAATAGTAGCAGGAAAATGCCTTTAAATCAGATAAATGGAAGAATCACAAAAGATAAAAATGGAAGAAAAAAATATCATAATGAATATTTTCTTTTCCTGATACAGCTGGATTCCAAGGTAGTGGAGAAGCGAGCTGCTGAATATAAACCAATCCATATTTGACTCCACTACAGTATCTTTTGCTTCAGGATGAGAAAGATAAGAAACATAGAAGAACTTAAATTATTCTCTCTATAGAAATATATAAGAACTTAATTCTTCTCTATGTAGAATTATACATAGAACAGAAACCTCCAAACTGAATGATGCTTTAAGTTCACAAAAGAGTGATTCCAATTAGAATGAAGTAGTCATTTCCAGAGACAACATGCTTTAGGTTCCACTCCATTGCTACATCTTGAGAGTGAGACAGATATAGTGTTGTCATAAGAATTGAAACAATACTTGAAAAGGGAAAGAAGATAGTTAGCTATTCACCTGTCATTCTTCTTACCAACATCTTATGTGGTTGCTTTGGGACTTAAACATCTCATGACACACAGCAACAACAATAGCAATGCAGAAAACAAACCAATAAACAAAAAAGCCAATGTCACATATTATACAGATATATAATAGAGGCATATGAGGCTTAGAGGAAACATTTGTGCAAATCTGCTTGAGTCTCGTGAGTCTAGAAAAAATGTGTAACTTTTTCCCAATCACAGGGTAAATCCTTTAAAGAAAGGAGGTTTGATAGAAAAAAAAAAAAAGGTATGAATTAAAGGCTCAGTCCCATGCTTCCCAGTTCAGTTTCCTATTTTTAAGTAACGAGAATTCATCATAGCATCTTTTAGCATTAGAAGGTGAATAATATTTACACTTAATGGCATAACACACTTAATAGTGTGAGATTTATTCACAACAAACAAGCCACTAGACAGCACTAACTTAAGGGCTCAAGTTACATCAGAAATCAAGATACCTTATAGTTCAATTGCAAAACTGAGCCCTGGCTTATGTGGCTCAGTTGGTTGGGCATTGTCCTGTGCACAGAAGGGTTGCTGGTTCAATTTCCAAATTTATGAGTGATGGAAGTAAAGCACAGAAATAAAAAAAATTATGAGTTGAGTTAAAATTAACTTGGAGAGTGTTTGTTACACTAAGTGATTGACTCACTTTTAGGTTGTTTCTAATAGCTTTAATGACATCAGCCACTAACTGGGCTAAATTTAGCGATATTTATACCCATTGTTTACAATGAAAGGACAAGTCTCTGTTAAGTCTTTAATGAATAACAAATGCTACAAATTACACACATACCAATTGACAGAGACTTGGATTTAATTTGGTTTATGCCATTTACTATCTATGTGAATGTCTCTTATTTAAATGATGGAGCTCAAGAATAGTTTGTGCATTGCTCATTATTTTCATTCTAAGAATAATAGTAGAATTCCCTAAGTGTTTCATTATATATGGACATTCAATGTGTCTAATATAGAACGTTATAATATTGCCTAAAAACTTACTTGATTATAAAAAAATTTTTATTGATCGGTTAAGCTGATTGATCATACATTACCTTTCCCCAAACGTGGTCCATGGTTTTATGTATCAAGTCTATGTATTGCCATTCTATGTTAAGGTGTAAGTTTGTTATGTCTGAAATGCTATAATAATAGAAACAGTAATACATGAAAGAAAAAAATGTACTCAATTATAACAGTTGGCCTCTTCCCTAGCATTTGAAGTTCAAGTCTGATATATAACTCTATTAAAATATTTAGCTCATCATGTTTAGAGTACATTGCTATATTGTCACCTCAATTATAATTTAATATGAAGATTTCTATGCATCAATACATATTCATTGAATTACACTGATATTTTTATCAATACATATTCTTATGAAACTAAAAATTTGGCAATGCAATTCATGTGTTTGACCTATGCCTTTGTTAAAAAATGCATATTTGCTGATTTTTGTTTTGTTATGGCTAATCATATATACAGGGGAGAGCAAAACCAGGTTTACATTTGTTTGAATGGAAAATAATGCAATAATTAATAAATAATAGTACAAGAATAAACTGTTTTGCATAAAAGTAGATTGTAAACCTACTTTTGCCCACCCCTGTATTTTTAAAACCAGATACAAAGTTCAGACACTTAGAAATTTATTCTCTTCTCAGACATCATACCTTATAGAATAGTGCCTTAATCTCCTATTAATTTTTATTTTTTCATAATCTCCTATTTTTTAAACATAATTTTAAAATGATACTTACAATCAACATCTGTTTTTATTTTATTTGTTTTCTTAAATTACATTTCATAGAAAACTGTATATAAAGTTAGTGGACTTCAGATATAAATAAATATCATTAGAAGATGATGAAAAATGCATAGATTTAGTCACAAAAATAGACCAAACATCTATAAAGAAATACTCCTGTTTCAATTTTGTCATTTTATCAAAGAAAGTTGAGTTCACAATGAATTAAAATGACAGACTCAAGTCAACCTTTTATTTAAAGAGAAGGCCTCATTCCTTGTATTGTTAGGTTCAATGACTAATAAGCATTATGTCTCTACATCATATCTTACTTTTCTCTCATTTACTCTGTTCAACTTATATTTTGTTGTTAGGCATTTCAAGTAAAAATTTTCACTAGAATTGAAAGTTCTTACATAAAGCTATCCTATGGGGCACAGAGTGCACCCTGTTTCCAGTACCTCTGCTTTGTTCAAAGTCTGTGCTGAGGTATTTTTGTTTCATTTCAGGGTGAAAGGATTACTAGTGTGGTTCCCCAGGCAGAAAATGAATGGTAAGGAAGACTGCTTTTCTCAAAAGGAGAAGCGCAGATCTTCCCAGAGTCCAAGGAAGAGGTGTCAAGGTTCCAGGCCACAAATGTAAATTATTCATTTTTCTCCTCTTAAACCTCCAACTTTTCCAATCATCCATTTTTCCCAAATAAGTTACCAAATTTCAAGATAGCCTTTGCTTCCCAAACCTGCTCTTACACGTTATTTGTAAACATTTCCATATACTTTGCATCACTGAGCCATTTTCACAACCCGCCCCCCCCCCCCCCCCCCAGGACAAATGTATCATTTTTTCATCTCTAAGTGGCCATAAGAAGAAACATAGATTGACAAAGTCTATTATAATCCGGAATAGCACCAGACAGAAGTAGAAAGAGAGACACCACCCCGTTTTGTTAAAACAACAACAACAACAAATCAAATTCATTAAGAACAATAATATAAGAAAAGTCCATGCTCATAAGTAATATATTCATATGCAAACAGTATGCAAATGACTTACCAGTAAATAATGTCCAGTTCTATCACTGATCATTTTGTATTTCTTTCCTGTGATTCTTGTCTGGGAAATGAATTTAAATTCATTATGTCTTTGAATGTATTCCACCTTGTAATCATCTTCAATGAAGAAGGAGAAGAATTTGCCCTTTTGTCAGCTTTTGTCTTGACCATGTGACATTTCTTTACTAAAAGGCTTTTGTTGAAGAAAGGATTGGGTGACCTTATGTAATTAGAATCCCTTAGTACATGCCTAAAGCAAAGCAGAGCCGATATGGAGGAAATATCCATGTCTGATATTCCTACGGGAAAATGCATCATCAACTTGTTTTCAAACACATCTCGATATATTTGTGGGGAAGCCCATTTGGAGAAGCACCATTGACCTTTAGTTTCTAGATCTACCAAACCGGTCTAATGGCTTTTCATCATTCATTCTTCAGCCTGTGCTGAGGAAGTTAACGTTTTTTGTCTTTCTGTTTGGGGCATGCATTAGATAGTCGACTCCCTCCTTCGTTTTTATTCTTAACATGTTAAAATAATGTTCTTGTTTGGTGTCTTAAGAAAATAGACTTTTGGAGGTATTGGGAAACTTGACCAAATCTGTCAGCATAATTCTGAAGCATTGAGAAAAATATTATAGTCATTCCTGTGGTTTAGCATATATAGTTAAAATATCTGGGTAATTGCTTTTTAAATATTCAATAGAGAATGGGTTGTATAGTTGTCTAGATTAGAAAAATTACATATGTTAATCTTCTGCGTTTCCCATAATCAACTAAACTTCTACCAGTGATCTATTCATGTTAAATTATTGAAGAAAACAGGCCCAGAGATTTTATTCAGCGTGTGAACGTAGCAATAACAACAATAAACTGAGCATTTTCTATATTCCAGACTGTGGTAAATGCTTTCTTAAACTACCCCTTTCATTTTATCTTAGCAATGGTTAAATGAATTAAGTTGTATGTTTACCCATCTCTCTGAAGAAAAAACAGTTTACAGCTATAAAATAATTGGTTCAAGATCATATTGATATAGTCAGTGTAATGATTAAATATTATTTTTAGTGGGCAGGAACAAAATTTCTGATCAGTAGATTTTTTGGAATAAAGTAGGAATAATTTAATACATATTAAAGTATTACACAAACACATTTACACACACAGTAGAAATGCCTGGGTGTTTGGCACAAAACTTTAGAAAACAATGTAGCATTGTATTTTAAAATTGAACATTCATCTGCAGTATGACTCAGCAAATCCATTTATAGGTATGTACCTTAGGGAAATTGCACTTGTGCATGAGAATATTTATGTTCATAGCAGTACTCGTCAAAATAAAGATTTATTTAAAAAATCTCAAATTTCCACTAAAAAGAATGAAAAAATAAACGAAGGTACATGTCCAAAATGAAATGTTATACAGCAGTATAAATGAATAAACTCTATCTACATGTGATCACAAAGAGTTTTAGATCGATAATATTGATAGAAAATAATAAATCCAAGAAGACTAATAAATTATTATACCTTTTTAAACACTCCTTGATATTTATGTATCATTATGTAGATTATACTCTAAGTAAAGGGAATGATAAATAAGGTCAAAATAGTGGTTATCACTTAGCTGAAGGCAGGGTGATGGAATATGGGGATGCATTCTTATCTATAACTATATAACTATATAGCTTTTAGACAAATCTTAAATTCAGGGTGATTATTATAATTTTGTGATTCATAATATTGCACCTATCTTTTCTTTAATTTTGTTTTATTTATTGGTTGATTCTTGTATGTGCCCTGACCAGAGATCAAACCCCAAACCCTGGCATATGGGGACGGTGCTCTAACAAACTGAGCTATCCAGCCAGGGCTGCATTTATTCTTGTTATGAATCAACTATGATATTGTGGGAGGTGGGTATGAGCTGGAATGCAAAAATTCTATAATTTGTATGGGGGAAATGTCAATAAACTTTTTTTGGAGTAAAAGAGAGGAAATGTAAAGAATGAAGGACTTGTCCTGATATATATTTAAAATATATCATAAAGCTTCTGAAATTAGAAGTTTAATATATTAAAAAAGAAATAAGTAGATAAGAGAAACAGAATAGAGATTTCAGAAGCAGATAGATGTATATGGGAATTTAATATATAATGAGTTTTGCAAGTAAATCTAGTGATTTATGCATGGGATAAATGATGTTGAAAACTTATCTATTTAAAAGAATATAACATTAGATTACTATATCTGATATTTTTTTTGGAAAATTTCCAATAGATTAAAACGATAAATATAAAAATGAAAATAATAAAGGCTAGGAATAAAATAAGCCAAAGTAATATTTTTATAATCTCCATGTGGAAAAGTTCTAAGAAAAGCTAGAAATTCAGCATCTATTAAAGAAAATAAAAGAATTGATTATGCAAACATTTTTAAAATACATCTATTAAAAAAAGAGAAGTAGAGATGCAGTTAAAAAAAAAAGCTTAAACAAATGCTGTTGTTTTAGACATTAAACAAGTGGCAGTAAATCTTTCTCCTGAAACATTTAAAAATAATGGCTATTTAAATTTAGTGTATTTATTTCTATTAATACAAACATGTGTATTGAACCCATTAATTAGTAAAAGGAATGTTAATTCAAAGAATGAAGCATTTTTAGTATTAAGAGGGAGCATTTTTTAATGTACCACTTTTATTGATTAGAATGCTGTTAACTGAATTTTCATAAATTTAATCCAGCGAGGTGTTAGAGTAGTTTTACAAAGATATGTACAAATTATCCCAATCTGGGCACCAATTGGGTCTTTTCAACCTAGAATGGGTCACTGAAGAATGAGTAGGTCATAAAAGGGACCAAATTCTAGTTAATAATTACCTGCAAAGTGAGGGCTAGTGTAAGAAAATGGGGAGGGTCATTTCAGATTAGGACTAGAAAAACAAAAGTTTTCAACCGCAAATTTCTACTTGATTTTGGTGGGGCAGCATGAAAATAGTGTAGACAATGGCACCATCAGTTCAAGCTGTGCTCTTACAAGGAATACCCAAATTCCTAACACCTTCTTTGTCACAAGTCATCTGTTTAAGAATTAGAATCGAAGTGTTTTACTTACAATGATTTTGCTGTTGTAAATTAATGATCAAAGTGATTTATTATTCAGTTGTTCAACTGCTGCTTTCTTTCTGTTGATCTTTGTTTTTCTGCTTAATTTCTATAAATTACTGTATAGTTTCCCATAAGGTATAATTAAGCAGAATTGCTTAAGTTTTAATTATTGTGTATTATAGATGTTGAAAGCAACATTAGCACTTGGCTTTTAAAAATGTGATGGTATATTTATAAGAGAGCATTTATAAACACATTTACATATAGTTAAGATGAAAAAGGTATTTGAATTGTAGTCATTAGCATTTCTTCAAACATATGGCAGAGCAGCGGAGGCCATGGGCCATGCCTTCATTAACTGAACACTGTTTCATCAGTGTCTCAGCTTCCTGCTGTGCCACCCCGTGGCGTCCCCTTCTGTCCCCGAGGTTTCAGTGACAAGGGACAATATGTCCCCAAGGTGAAAATCTGGAAAATATAGCAGATTAGCCCTTAGAGAAGTTCTTATGATTATTTAATCATACTTAGAGAAGAAACACACAGCACCATCAAACTGGTTTCAGCGTTTTCCTGTCAGTCTCCATTTCTCAGTTGCAGTGGTGGAGGCTGTCTGCAATGCACAGGGAACACAGGAAGGTACAACGTGACATGGTTTTGCTGCCATTATAAGGCTGACCTGCTTCAAATTTACTTGCATGATGGTCAAGGCCGATGTAGGTACTTATAAGTATCGTTGGTTCACTATAATTTGCTGAGTATAATGACAGATCAAGGTAAAACTTTCCTTAATAGTGTCGCATGTGACAATTTCACTTCATCCTCTATAAAAAAACTAGAAAATTAATAAAACCTTGTCTTATAAATGTCATGATTATGTTTTCTATGTACGTTTCTCTGGCACATAGGGAGCACTAAATGAATCTGAGAGACACAGGCATCTGTCTCCTGGTATGAGCCGCGTTCACGTTGCATCTGCTGAACACCTCGCTTTATTAGTACCTGTAATATTTCTGATTATAGATTATACACATATGTATCATTTTTATTAGCTTTTCATTTGAGCTTTAAAATTTTAATAAACTCTGATGACACCTGAAAATATATATTTTATATGTGAATATTTTGACCATATGTTTATATTATTAAGCAATTGTCATTAGTTTTCAATAGTTGGGAACACAAAATCTTAGAAAATTATCCTATTTCCCTTTAATGAGTATTCTTGTTATTTTACTTAGGGCATTCTTAGGGGAAATGAAGTAATAGGAATGAATGGAACCATTCTTAGGTTTCCTAAAGAAAGGAAAAGAAATATTGATCCTCTACTTCTGATTATATAGGTTTTTAGGAAAGGAAGTACTAGTAGCAATCTAATCTTAAATTCAGGAAACTTTCCAGTGTTACTTAAATTAGTAGTCCTATCAAAAATACTGCTAATGGCATGAGCAGATTCCAATTGTATGCAAGACATGTGTGGACATTCAATGGAATAGCAATTTCTTACAAGAAATTGTCACATTATAAAAGAAATTATTGTCTTGCTATTTTTTTTCACATTCTCCTATACAATACTATATATTATAAAACATTTTGAATTTTCCTTTAGCTGTAAGATCTCTTCCTTACTGTTCTGGTCATTGAATTTAATTTAATTTTAAGGCAGTATATTGTACTATAGAGAAAACAAAAGAAATCGAAAGACAAGGAATACAACACAATCCCTTTCTTCAAGGAGGTTTTACTCTTCTGTAAGTTGCTAAACCAAATATGTAAGTCTTTGTTGACAGAAGTCAAATGATAACAATTACTCCTCTGCTCTTCCTTTCAGGGATGAAGCCTTCACTTTCTTGTGTCTAGTATAGTAGCTAGAGCACAAAACGAAGCCAAACTGCTAGAGAGGGAGAGGGAGAGAGAGATAGAAACGTCAATGATGAGAGAGAATCATTGATCAGCTGCCTCCTGCACGCCCCCTAGTGGGGATTGAACCCGCAACCTGGGTATGTGCCCTTGACCAGAATCAAACCTGGGACCCTTCAGTCTGCAAGCTGATGAGCCAAACTGGCTAGGATCAAGCCAAATTGCTTTACTTTGAAACTCAGCTCCACCACAAACCAGGTTTGAGACCTTGAGCAAGATATTTAAGGGTCTTGCACCTCAGTTTTCTCACAGAAGCATTTGTTAGCTCCCACCTCATTCCTTTGTTCAGAGCATTGAATGAATAGTAAGTTAACTTTTGTAATGTCCAGAAGACTGCTTGGAACATACTAAATGCTTATTATTTAAAGGCTCATTCTCCCATTAAAAAAAACCCCTCCTGTATCATTACCTGCCCTCCAGCCCCTCAACTAGGCACCCCAGTTTTGACCCTATCTTTTTCCTCTCTCCCCAAACCAAGGGTTTGATGTAAGCCCTTAGTGGCTGCAGGCAATGTGAGAGAGAAGGAATGTAGAATGAAAAGTATAGTCATAGACTCTCTGTAGGCAACAACAAATTCCAGAACCTAGGAGCAAGTAGGAAAAGTCATTTAGAGTCATCAATTGAGAACTTCACGAAGGTCAACTTTTGACACAGCAAACTCCACCAAGTCCCCTTTTACTGGCATAATCATTGGTATCCTCTGTGAAAGTACAAGAAGTTACCACTAAGGTTGTTCCATCTGCATATCTGAACAAAGGTGAGGATAAAGAAAATATAAACAACCAATGGGCATATGATATTAACTACCAGTGTTCCAAAAGTATGCTCAATGGTACTGTTAATATTGTCCAGAATATGTTTAAATAAAACATTAATTAAATGCCATATATATATATATATATATATATATATATATATATATATATACACATATATATATGATAAATGATGAATCAGTAAGATAGAGTATCAAATCATATAAATATATTTGCTTTGGGGAATTCCCTTTTGGACCCTTTTATTTTTCATCGTCTCATAGCATATCACAAGTCCCCAGAAATATGCCACGCTAATATTGCCAACTGAGTTCTTTCAAGCAGAGATGACATCAGCCATCTGTCACACAGTACTGATGCTCAGAAGCAAAGCCAACTATAGAGAAAATAAGTACCTTTAATATAGATTAGCTAAATATTTATGTTGAGAATGAAATGATTAAAATCTCACTACTGAAGCTAATTACGCTAGGTGAATATTTGCCTCCAAGTAAATGACGTACCACCAATGTACTTGCCTTATTACTTCCTAAAACCAAATTTTATTGTGCACATGTGTAGAGCATGAGGGACCTGTGCTAGACTTTGGAAGGTGTTGCACTACACTAGGGTAGCAATCTTTCAGCCTGCAGGTGTGTCTCTTGCTGCCGGGGAAGAGTCGATCTCTACACTGTGCTGCATTGGCATCCAGATGGCTGCTCTCTGGTTCTATTTTAAGTTACTCAGCCTCTTAGAGTCTGGTACTTTGGAGTTGGTCATTGCAGGGTTGAACAGTCCATGTTCCCTAACTCCGACTTCATGTTGAAGCATTTATTTTTCTAGACGTGCTTATTTCAAGATAGGCTTAATAGCTACCTGGCTTGATTACAGTAGGTGCGTGCATTATTTTCTAAATTGGGTAATCCTATTCAAAGACTTGAGAAGTTTTTTCTAAATTCAGTCACTGCTGTTGTGGTTACACTGAGTCATCCAGTGTCAATTAGAGAAGACATTACTGACTGCTATGTCACCTTTTATAGAATACAGATATATATCAGGGGACAGAATTTGTTTTATATTACATGGGGAAATTAGCAATTTGATAATAATGTTATTGTGTATTTTTCTCTTGGAAAATAAGTGAAATTCAGTGTTTTATGATTAGACTAGAGGCCCAGTACACGAATTTGTGAACGGGTGGGGTCTGGCCAGCCCACCCCAATGGGGATCGGCTGGGGTGGGGGTGGCCGGATCAGGGGCCCTATGCACTATAGGGGCCCGGATCAGGCTGGTTGGCTGCCATAGTGCATGTCAGCCACTGGTCATCTGGTCGTTCCACCATTCCGGTCACTGGGCTTTTATACACACACACACACACACACACACACACACACATATACATATACACATACATACATATATACATATATGTGTATATATATATGTGTGTGTGTGTATGTGTGTGTGTATATATATATATATATAGATATAGATAGATAGATAGATAGATAGATAGATAGATAGATAGATATAGATATAGATATAGATATATAGATAGATAGATTAAGCAGCAGTAAAAGGTGTTTTGAGCCCTTTCCAGTTGACTTAAAGGTCCCAGTAGAGAATGCTTCTGTAAACTCAACTATTTCCACTTAGTTTGGCTTGAAACAGTATCATTTTCTAAAATAAATGAAACATGATGATACAAAAATATTTTAGAAAAGACTTAAGCTTTTTATAGTAACCAAAGTCAAAGGGTTATGTGACCAATATAAAAGATCAATTACACTTAAGTCACTCTCGGTAGCTAATCTGTATAGTTTTCAGGGTAACTCCAAATACAATTGAATAAACACGTCATCTACTGTTTCTTTTAAGTATTCGGTTCTTCTGATGTATGAAAAATGTGAGTAAAAGGATCACCTTCTTAAATATTTGTCCCAGCCACTAAACATTTCTTTGAAAAATTGACTGAAGACCTGCTTAGATATATTTGAAAAATCAATTTTATGAAATATCATACCATTTTGCTTAGCAGAATACTACTAATTATTATAAGAAGGGCATTAACCTATCATAAAATATATTTGCAAACTATTTAAGTATTATTTTGTTCCCTTTTTCATGGTCTTCCATGATTATCTTAGTGACATCTACCTAATAAAAGAGCAACATGCTAATTGACCGTACCTTCGCGGCACCCACCAGCCAGGCAGGAGTGAGTATGCAAATTAACCCAACAAAGATGGAGGGTTAATTTGCATACACAGGTGCCGAGTGGCAGGGGGCAGGGCAGGGTGCTTGTGTCGTCACCATGGCGACGACACAGGCATTTCGCACCACGCCAGCTGCTCCAGGCCTCTGGAAAGTGTGGGAAGGTGGAAAGATGTCTCCGGCCAGAGCAAAGGCAGTGGCTCCAGCCAGAGTGAAGGAAGGCCCATTCTTGCATGAATCTTCGTGCATTGGGCTTCTAGTATAAAGAAAGGAAGGGAAATAAAATACGTTATTAAAAAAGACATTAAAATGGTGTATATATAGCAGGAAAAAAATTGAAACATAACACATTATAATAGTTTTTACTGTTAGGTTATAAAATATTGACATTTAAAAAAATTTTCTTCTATACTATTGTCTAAATTTTCAGAATAAGCATATTTAATTGTATTAAAAATATTACAATGTTGGTTCAAGAATTTACTAATAAAATCTTAGTTAAATGGCCATTTACTATTTCTTTATTTTGAATTATCTATTTGTTTCAAATAAACATCCTATAAATTTTGAAATAGACCTGCAAGGGCTTATAACATAAAATGTAGTTTAAAAGACATTAGAGATTTTAAAAGAAGAAGAGAGTGAGAGAGAGAGAGAGAGAGAGAGGCTACTGGAATCTGAAATAAAAAAAGAAGTAAATACTACCAAGAGCATTCCTTCGTTTTTAGGCAAATATTTTTTTTCATTGTTTTCAGAGAGGAAGGGAGAGGGAGAGAGAGATTGAAACATCAATGATGAGGGAGAATCACTGACCAGCTGCCTACTGCACACCCCCTACTGAGAATTGAGCTCCAACTCAGGCATGTGCCCCCTGCAGGAATTGAACTATGACCTTCTAGTTCATACATCGACACTCAACCACTGAGCCACACTGGCCAGGCAAGCATTTTCTTTTTTAAGTTAAGTTTATTGGGGTAGTATTGGTTAATTACATATAAGTCTCAGGTGTTCAATTTTATAGTACATCATTTGTATATTACATTGTATGCTCAGCAACCAAAGCTTA
The DNA here is from genome assembly GCF_951640355.1 of Cnephaeus nilssonii. Taxonomy (NCBI): domain Eukaryota; kingdom Metazoa; phylum Chordata; class Mammalia; order Chiroptera; family Vespertilionidae; genus Cnephaeus; species Cnephaeus nilssonii. The sequence goes on along the minus strand of NC_137083.1, from coordinate 19,973,788 downwards.
GTGTCTTTCAGTCACCATATATATGACCCTCTTTACCATTTTCATCCTCCCACCACCCTCTTCCCCTCTGGTAACTACCATACTGTTGTCTGTGTCTATGAATTTGTTGTTGTTTTTTTGTTGTTGCTCATTTGTTGCTTTCTGTTTTACATTCTACATATGAGTTAAATCATATAGTTCTTAGCTTTTTCTATTTGACTTATTTTGCTTAGCATGATATTCTCCAAAATTCATTCATGTTTTTGCAAATCGCAATATTTCATCATTTTTTTATGTGTGTTTCTTTCATGTCTTGGCCACTGTTAGTAGTGCTGCAATGAACATATATCTTTACAAATACATGTTTTCAAATTTTACAGTAGATACCCAGAAAATTAATTGATGAGTCGTATGGTAGCTCTATTTTTAATATTTTGAGGAACTTCTATATTGTTTTTTATCCATGTGGCTCACCAATTTACATCCCCACCAGCAGTGAATAGGGGTTCCTTTTTCTTCTCAATCCCTCTAACACTTGTTATTATTTCTCTTGTTGATAATTGACATTCTAACAGTTGTGAGGTGACATCTCATTATGGCTTTGATTTACAGTTTCCTTGTAGCTAGTGGAATTGATCATCTTTTCATATATCTGTTGTTCATCTATATGTTTTCTTGGGACAAATGTTCAAGTCTTCTGCCCATTTTTAAATGAGATTGTTTGAGGATTTTCATTGTTGAGTTGTATGTGTTCTTTATATATTTTGGATGTTGGCCCCTTAGATATATCATTTTTAAATATCTTTTCACTTAAGTTGGTTCTCTTTTTGTTTATGGTTTATTGTGCTGTGCAGAAGCTTTTTAGTTTGATGTAGTCCCAATAATTTATTTCTATTTTACTTCCCTTGTCTTTGTGATCAAGCTCACAAAAACCTCTCTGAGACAAAGGTCCTTAAATTTAGTACCCATGTTTTCTTCTATATATTTTGTCATTTCAGGTATTTTCTTTAATCCATTTTGAGTTAATTTTTGTGGATGATGTCAGATAGCAGTCTAGTTTCATTCTTTTCAATATGGCTTTCAAATTTTCCCAACACAATTTATTAAATGGTCAAGAGCCTTTCTTTCTGTAGTTAAATACTAAATTTGGCTCAAGAGCTGAACGTTAAGGTAGTTAGAGACATAATCATCTTATTTAATTTTTGTTTTCCCCCATAAATAAGGAAACATTTTTGTTTATACATATTAACCCTTTCTGGAATAAATCTCAAGTAAGAATTATTAAATCCTTATAAGAGAGACAATTAAATAGAACATATTCCATAAAAAAATAAAACAGATACAAAAAACAGAGAAATACTGTCTATGAGTATTGCACTGACCTGTGAAGATAGAGCAATTCTTATTAAACTGAACCTCATGACACTGAATTTCTCTTCAGGGCACTAAGATAACAGAGTCCTAGACGTTTACTTTGAAATGACTTAAGAATATGAAGAAAAAGTTTGGGAAGGCCAGATATTTTTCCTATAGTGTGTCTTTGTCATCATTGTTTTAAGTCAGTTATCCGCTTATGATGTGTTTGTCACTGATTTATATTTCAAGTAACTTTAAAATAAACAGTTTATCTCTCTTGGTTAAAATGATTGTTACATGTTTTAAATTTTATATGTGGCCTGGCTTTGACTCTAGGTTGCCATCAACAACCCTGTGCAATAACATACGTTCATTGTGACTCTATAAAATAGGATCATTTATTCACTCATTCAGCACATATTTATTGATTATTACACCTGTTGAGACAGGATGGGTTATGCTGTGGTCATAAACTCCCTAACTCTCAGTGGCTGCACACCACAAGTTTACTTTACTATCTTGCAAATCCGCTCTGGGTTTGGGCAGTTATCCAGAACAGCTGTCCTCCATGTGTACACTCAGCATTCCAGGCTGTTTCAAACTTTTGGCACCTCCACATGAACATGGGCCTCAAAGATCTTCACACAAGGAGGGAAAAGAGAGCTGAAGAGGCAAGAATCGACAATTAAGTGCAGCCACCTAGCAGTAACTTAGAGAATCTTCACTCGAATTTCTTTGACAAAGCGTGCGATACGTCCACCTCTAACTTCAGAGTACAGGGTAAATCCCCCATGTGACAAAGGAACAGACTGGCTCTCATTAGGCAGTAAAAGTTCTCACCACAATCACTCTAAAGGTGTCAGATGCTGATCTTAATTTAACAGATAGAGCAGTGAACAGAAAAGTCTAACTCTTTGTGCCTCATGGATCTTAAGTTGTAGTAATGGTGATGTGGGCAGGACTATGTAGACAATAAACAAATAGAAATCTATAATTCATCACAGAATTCTAAGTGTTGTAGAGAAGAGCTATATGGTCTTAACAGGGGTGGCATATAAAATAATGAAGGTGGCAAAGGTGCTTATGTTTTCTTTCTATAGTTGGAAGGCATGGAAAACTGTTCTGATAAGGTGGTATTGCAATAGGGACCTAAAGTAAGTAAAGATGAAAACTCTGCAGACATTTGGAAGAATGAATAGCAAATAAGTAGATAAGAATGTAACTTAGCATATCAAGGAGCAACTTAAGTAGAAATGAATGAGTGAGCAAATAAGAAATGAGGTCAGAGTGGCAGTGGGAGGTGAGATCATGTACAGCTTTTGAGGCCTTGGTAAAGCACATTGCTTTTCCTTTGAGTATTACTGAGAATTTGAGGAGAGAAATTACATTATTTGAATTAAATTTAAAAGGGATCACTCTTGTGTGGAGTATAGATGTTGGCAGCACAGTAGAAATGGGAATGAGAAGCTTGTAATAAGGTAAGTAAAAAGTGATGGTGACATATTCTAATATGTGTGGTGGAGGTGACTGTTGGGCAGTGGACTAATTCTCAATTTATTTAGAAGCTATTGACCTCAAACTTTCCAAATGCATCAGGATGCTCAAGTAAGAGAAAAATGAAAAATGATTCCAAGTGTGTGATAAGAGAAACTGGAAAAGTGGAGCTGCCTTTCATTGAGATGAAGAAGCCTATAAAATAGATTAAGGGGGTTGGAAAGGAAATATTTCTTATTGGACATGAGCTGTTTGAAATGCCTACTAACTATATATGTAAAGATTTTGAGTAAGTTGCTAGATTCACAAGTCTTAAGTTAAGATGAACGGTCTATGGGAATCACCAGCTTTTCAAATATATTTAAAGCCAGGAGACTGAATAAGATTATCTAAGAAGTGATTAAAAACTAGAGAAAATATTTGATAAGTAAGGCTTCTTATACTTCAATGTATACCAATATAAGAAGAAATTTGAGTGGGGGAGAGAGTAAGAAAGGATGTGAATTGACAGTGATGTCTGGAAAAATATTTCAAGAAGGAGGTTGCGATTAACTGTGCTAAATGCTGGATAACTCAAATATAGGCAAACAGTTGAAGTCATCAGTAATAAAGGCCAGATTCTCAATATTCTTATGGCAATAAACTACATGTTACATGAAAATCACTCAGTCTATCATTTAGTTAGCAAGAATTCAATAAATGTTTATCATTATTACTATTTTGACGCTGGTATTACTGTATTCTGCTTTGAAAGTTTATTCACATACTATGATTGATCCTACTGACATTCAATTGAATAAGATTCATAGAACTAAATAGGGAGAATGCCAGTTTCAGCACTTACTTTCAACTGATGCAACTACATTGAAGGAAAAGAGAAGTTATGATTTTACAGAGAGGACAGATTTTACATGCCCTACCAAAAAAAAGCTCAAAATTTGTCCTTTAATGCAAAGGAGAACCACTTGAGGATTTTAAGTGAGAGGGAAGCATAACCTCTCCCAGTGAGTTATTAAAGATTCACTCTAGCAAAAAATATATGGAGAAGGTATTTGAAATATTAAAAAATGGCATCTAAAAGTTAAATATGATTCATTACAATAATTCAGGTACAAATATTTAGCACAAAATTACATTATTAAAAATATGTTTGAAAAAGTGAGAAGAGATTTGAAAGTATTTAAAAGTTAAAATCAATTGGATTTGATAAATTGGGTATATGTAGATTAAATAAATGTGAAGAGAAAGATTCTTAAACAATTTCCAAATTTCTAATATGTTTTATGGAATAATAATTTTATGCATCAGTATAAAAATACATTAAGAAAAACTGTAAGTTTAGAAGGGAGTAAATGAATTCTTTTTTTGACTGACTTTAAAAGAGCCTGGCGAATGGACAGAAAACTGTTGGGGGTATGAATTTTAAATCCAGGAAAAAAGATGTGGTTTCAACTATGGTATTAGGAGACATCAGCAAAAGAATGATGGTAGCTGAGGCTGATTTTTCTTTTTCCTTTGAGGAAGTTTCCCAGTATAGGTAATGTGATAATAGAATAGAGTCAGGAATGAACCCCATTATTAAATCTTTTCTCAGACAGTCTATCCCACCTCAACTTGCATATTACTTATTGAATAACTCCATACTATTCTAAGAAAAGAGTTTCAGTTCTGAGTCACTAAGAGCATTGTTTGATCAATAATTGAATATTTTAGTTATTTTAAGAATAGATGGTCATTGGAAAGGTGTTAATAGATGAGTATGTTATATAAAAGGAGAAAATACCAATCAGAACGAATGCACCCCTATGATCAGAGCAGCACTGTTTACAATAGCTAGGATTTAGAAACAGCCAAGTGCCCATCAGTAGATGAGTGGATAAAAAACAATGTGGTGCATTTATATAATAGAATACTATGCAGCTATAAAAAAGAAGGTTCTCTTACCCTTTTAGATGGCATGAAGGGACCTGGAGAGTATTATGCTAAGGAAATAAGAGAATTGCAAGTATCACATGATCTCACTGATATGTGGAATTTAATGAAGAAAATAAACTGATGAACAAAATAGATCCAGAGACATGGAAGCTTGGAACAGACTGACAAATCTCAGAGGGAAGGGGGGTAAGGGGTGGGAAGAGATTAACCAGAAAACGTACATGCATATATGCATAACCCATGGACACAGACTATAGTTCAGTAGGCCTGTGCGGGGGGCAGGGAATAGCGATGGGGGGATTAGTGAGGGAAACAGGGGATAAGAATGCCTCCCAATGCAGCACTATTCATTTTTTATTATATTAATAGGAAAAGTATTTCTTAAGAATTAGGAGTTATATCCATCTGTTTTCAAGGATTCTCTTTGGCATTGATAAGTTTATTCCATATGTCTAAAATTAGGTGAATATTTTCTTATTGTAGAAAAATATTCTACAAAATATTCAAAAAAATATTCATTTTCTAATGTAGAAAAATGCATATTCAATTTACTGCACAATAATACTAGATACTCAGGATATCACTGCTGTAGGAATGGCTATCTGGATTTAAGAATACAGACACAGAACAGAGATGTGGTGATTCTAGCTGTTAAAGTGATTCATTTTTTTGACTATATTGAACAAGTCACTTTAGAAATGAAAATGTGTGAAGAGTTTCTAAGAATGTTAGGAAGTCAAAAGGGTGGAATGTGTGGAATATTTCTCTCTCTCTCTCTCTCACACACACACACACACACACACACACTCACACACACACTCACACACACACACACACACGGGTGGCAACCCAATCAGAATATTAGTTCACCCAAAGAGCAGACTATGTCACGAGGTAAGCCAGCTGGACAATTTGACCATAATTAGGGCAGTGATGCAAAGGCCAAATAAACAGCTGTCTTTCATGCCGAGGTCAGTTTTCACATACAGAGGGTTCTCGCCAAGTTATTTGTTCTGTGACGTTATTGTTGTGGTTCAGGCTAAGCTTCCAGATGTCCCTGGTGTTTTGACCATATTTTCGTTTGGGGTTCAATTAGTTTGTGAGCCACCAACATCCTCCTTATAGGTTCCTTTTGCTTAAGGCAGTGTTGCTTTCTGTTCCTTGAAATTGAGACATAGCTAAATGGTTAGATATTCAAACATTTGTGCTCTGTTGTAAGTAAAAATGGATACATAATTTATTATTAAAATTAATTTCAGAATGAGGTATATTTTTAAAAGTCACAGCCCACAATATTTCTCTCTGCTAAATCTGCTTCGAGGTGAAAAAGGAAGGCATCCGTGCTTTCTTCAATCAAAATACAGATTGGTTGGTTATTGTTACTATTTTAGAAACTAAGTAAGTAAAAATACGTTTTTAAATGGGCCAACAACTGCTCTTCAATTGTAACGAAGCTATGGTTTCAAAACATATGTCCTGAGATTAATTGTTATTTTTGCCGTTCTCGCTGAAAATCTGCTTTATTTGGGATCAGTTGCCTAGCGGAGGTTCTGATTGCTTTGGAGCAGCAGAGGTTCCGTGGCTATTTACAGAAGTCTCAGCATGTTTACCTGGGAGAGCCAGGCAGATTTGGTAAAGAGAATGTATCTACATTCAAGTGATTTTCTAGAGACTATACTGAACTTTTTCTTTGGACAAGGGTTTGTTTTCCACCTTTGCTTTGAGGCCAAATTGAACTACCAAGGGATTAACTGGTATTTCATTAGCTACCATTCATAGCAATTAACTTGAAATACAGGGAATTTTTTGTGTGGATATGAGTTATCTATTCAGTTTCCTGATGGGTCTCAGATTTATAAACTTTAAAGATATGCTCTGTATTTCTATAGAGAATTTTTTTTTTTTGCTTAGTTGCCTAGGTGAGTGATTTTCACCCATGTCTTTGAGCTTAACACTTTTACTTCCTGGGTGGGTTTCTGGGGGATGGAATGGGTTTTGTCCTTTTCACCTACAAGTTACATTTTTTGTTATTCTCTCTTAAAGTAACCTTTTTTTTAAAATGGAGTAAAAGAATTGTGTGTTTTTTTATATATATATTCAAGTACAACATACCACTATACCTATAAGAAAAATTTTTTTCTTTAAATAGTGAGAACTATTCTACACAGCTTTGGAGGTCACTTCAGAAAACCACTACTAACATTGCATCGGCAAGTAAAGATGACTTTTACATTTATACATTATTTTAACATACAGCTCATTGTAGAGGACCCTTAGATCTGGATTCATTTGAAGAAGATAATTCACCTTAGTTAGAAAATAACTAATATATGCAGACTTCCTCTTTATTGTGATGATCTGTTCCTAGTTTGGGCAATCTGGAGGATTTTAGCAGGTCTTGAGCAACAAGGGCTGTATGTGGAGATATATTTTAAATGACACCATTTTCTGTTGATTAAGAATACAATTTGAAAATATTTTAGCTTTCATTCCATTCTAAATAAAAATATTCTCATTTTAACAAAAGTGTGATTTAATATATAATTAACTACTATCTCTGAAAAGAACTAAAATCAGTCTTTAATTGACTCATAAAATTTAAATGTAAATTTTACAACAGCCAGCTACTCTGTCTAAATCAGAGTAGCTAGCTGCCATGATAAGCAAACTCTAAAAGCTTCGTGGCCTGAGACAATGCCTGGTCCTCCTGCTCGTAGTCATGTCCTCCGGAATCAGGATGCTGCCGAAGAGCCTGGAGAATGAAGCACAGGGCTTCCTAACTGACTCAGCCTGCAGCCCCGGAGTGACAAACATCTCTTCTGTTCACTCTTCACTGGTCAGAAATACTCAGGGGGCCCCAAACTTACTCTAAGGTCGCTAGGAAATTCAAAAGGGTACCTGCAAATTTCTCTGAGGACACCAACATTAAGCAAGTCTAACTCTTTCTCCACAAAAGCTGCCCCATTGACTGAAATTTTTTCATCAAAAAGGGATATGGTACCTAACTTCACAAATGCAAGTAAAACATTGTTAATTAGGGCAAATAATAGGAGAAAACACTGAATTCAAAATTTTCAAAATGTTGCGATCACTAGTTTTATCTTTATCAGCCTGAAAGAGCAACCTGTCAGTGCTTAAAGTCATCACGAGTGATCATATCAATGCGTTTTATAGTAAAGAGTTCAGTTCTTTTAGAATTTGACATGCTACCTAATATGTTCCAGCCATTCTGATATAAGATAGTAAGATTGAAAAACTGGGGGAAAAAGATATTTGGCAAGTTTTATATATATATATAAATGTATTAAAATTCCCAGATATTCTGCAATTCCTGCTTTGAATAAATCATTGTTCTTGGTCTGAGCTACAGTGTCATTGAATAGTCCTGAATTAATATTTTCCTTTTAAATACAAGATAATTTTACACACACACACACACACACACACACACACACACACACACACATATATATATATATATATATATATGATATTGTATAGACACAATTCTTTTTAATTACTCTAACTTCTCTAACTACTTATACAGGAGAGTAATGCAAATAAATATATTGAAAACCATTTTTTCAAAGGGAGGGAAAAGCAAGCTAATGTTTATTAGGGTCATTACATGCTAGTACAAAACAGAAATCTTCTCACATAAACTTCACAGAAAGTAGTACTGTTATTATCATTATTATATTTTAATAAATGAAAAAAAAATACAATTGGGACTTAGAATAAGTAACCTGTCTTGAATGGGTAATGAAAATAGAGGTTCTAATATTTTCCTCCTATATGGCAATAGGTTATCTTGCGTGCTTTTTGACAGAAATGCTCTGAGAAAAAGATTCCCTTTTAAAATTTTTACTCTAAAATTATTATAAGCTCACAAGAAGTTGAAAAAAAAAGATAAAGAGAAGTTCCAGGTACCCTTCCAGCTTCCCTTAATAGTAACATTTTACATATCAAATTAAGGAAATGGCACTGACACACTGCAGTTATTTTAAACAAAATGATCTGGTCATTTAGAGAAATAATAAATAATCCATGACACTTTGGGAACGTGCTTTTTAATTCACCAAGCCCTTTGTAATTTGCCAAAGCCCTTAAAATATATAAACAACCAAATGAAAGTGAAGCATTCAGGATGTTAATACTTCATAGTGTCTGTGAGCATATGCTCTGCCTTAGAATGAAACCTCCTGTAAACACTTATTCTGTGCCTCAGGTTATTCACTTTATAATGGAGCTAATAATTATATATACTTCATAGAATATTCTATCAATAGCAGTAGTAGTCTCCAAGTTACAGATAAAGAAATGTACTCAGAGAGTCAATCCAATACCTGAAATCCAACTCTTCATTAAATTGAAAGATGGACTGAAATTTGGTTCTTTCCACCAAGTCATGTGTCTTCTACCCAGATAAGGAGGAAGGAATGACTAGAAAAGACTACACTATAACTCTCATTTCACACTATACAGGACATTTTTAGACCTGTGTTTCATAGTTTATTGCTTATTTTTTATTAATTATCCCTACTGAAAACCACAACATTTCTCCAAATAGCCAAAGGTAAATTTGAGTCAATTATTACTAAAATACATTATTATAAATAGTATCCTGCTGATCTAAAAATCACACACATTACAAAAGTAATCAGATATCAAAAACATTTTAATTTTGGGATTAATTATATCCTGAGAAATTTGGTTTTCCATTTAGAGAAAAGATTCCAAATATAGTTGTCATTTACATTTTCATTTAATTATTTTCTTAAGTATTAATCTTATAAATACTTTCTTTTTCAACAACAATCATACATACAAAACAAAACTAAAAACAACTCATTATTATTCATCAGAGGCATTGTCTAAGGTTGCTGGGATACTAGTATATAGTTTTAAGTTAAAGACAAAAAGTTTGCTCTAGATCAATATGAAAACCAGAACATTCAGCACCAATTTTTCTAGTACAAACTTACTCAACCCCAGGTTTTAGGAACACATTTGTATTAAACATAGGCTTGTCTGTTTAAAGCCACAGTATGAAACTAAAGCCAATTTCATTTCAAAATCACATGTTGAATATTTTTTTTCCAGTCATATGGATATTTTTTATTTAATTTTTGGACATTTTCTTAAAGTAATCTTCACATTGTTTTGATAAATGTAAACATTAACTGTTGCTATTATCCCAGTTTTATTTTAAGAGAATTATATTTACTATACCTACAAATAGTTCACATGAAGCTAAAAATCTAATATTTATATTTTATAATAAATATTATGAATATCTCTCTCAGGGAAAGAAACTGTTTAGATAATCTGCTTTTCACAGAAAATCGTGCTTCTAAATTTTAGAGGCTATAGTTTTTCTTTTTAACTTTTTTATATTCGAGACAGTTTTTACTCTAAAAGTAAAATAGTGCCTTTTAGCTGTGGTTAAGGAACTTTTTTTTTTTATTTGCAAAGGGGGGAAATTATGGAAGCTGTAAATAAGTAATGATTGCCAAAGATCAGAGGAATTATACATAAGACCAAAGCAATTTAATCTGCTGCTTTGATACAAGTTTGTAAATAATTCAGCATAATGATAATAATGACATCTTGAGAATTCCTAGCAGCTGAATTGCCCTTGAAGGCATTTAGAAGATGATTAGAAATTGAATAGTTTTAAGTCCCGAGTTAATTTTTGAATTTTTTTCAATGTGGGGGGTGAAGTGTATTCTTTTAAATTGTTGCTACCCAATCTCTTTAGTGTAAATACAAAAAATGGTAACATACTGGTCCTCTGTGTAGTAGCACAATCCTCTTAGCCAGAGGCAGGAAAGTATGGTCGTTTCCCTAAGAGTCAAGCATTCAAAACCCACAGGGGTTTTTCAACTTCTACTCCACACACATTGACTTCTTCATCTAATTTTTCCTTATCTTAGAAATATGCCTGCAGAGTGATCCAAAAAGGACTGGTTCTCAGACTAGAGTAAACCCATCCCTGCCCAATGGATTAGCTTTGCCACTTTTCTAACTAGTTTCATCTTAGGCAGGTAACATTTGTTTTTCCCAGTTTAGATTTTCTCATGGGTAAAATAAAGAAATTAGACTCTGTGATCGCCATGATCTCCTCTAGATCTGAAATGCTTCAAGCCCATTGCTTTCTGAACAATATCTAAGAAGAGATGTCCACTCTTTATCAGCCCCTTCCTATTTGTCCAGTCAGACAGCTAATTACTGACAGATCTATAGGCCTGAAGATGCTTCATAAACCTACACTGATTCTTGTGTAAATGGAAAGTCCTTGCTGCTTTACTTCATAAAGAAAACACCTACTCATCCTTTAAAACTCCCTTAATTGCCTTCCCCCTGGAAAATCTCCTTATTCCAGCTTTGCAGAGTTCATTAACCCAAAACTTCTCCTGGTGTATCTCTCTATTTTTAAACCAGTTATTCCTGGTGTCAATACTCTTTTAATATCAATCCCTAAATAAATTATCATTTTTAAAAAATAAGAATAGTATGTTTGAATCTCCACAGACATTGGATTATACATTGTAAATACTCAATTCATTTCTGGTAAATGAAAGATGATTGAGTGGCTCATAAAGCAAGAGCATATGAATGATAAAAAGACTGGGAGACATAATATTTTTATGGTATAAGTTCTATTAATGATGAATTTGGTACCTTTGTATAATTCACTTTAATTTAGTGAATCTCTTTGGTTAAGTATCACTAATAATGCAAACATTGCCTATCTTATTAAGTTGGTTTTATAGTAATGCAGCATAATAATTAAAATTAAATTACATAAGTAGGTGTCATTAATCAAAATTATATACTTATAAACTACTTTAAAACTGCCAAGAGATATACAGTTGTAAAGGATTGTTATCATATCTGGTCACCAGTACAAGGTCATATAATAGTGAAAATTTCCTGCTTTTGAGCTATCAATTATATATTTATTCTTTAGTCATCAAAAATGCCTTTTGAACATGTAAGTGGGAAAAACAGATTCAAAGTTCCCACAAGTAAATGAGTCGGTAGTAACTGAAAAGTTATAGTAGTTTTTCAAATATCAAAATATTCTCTAGAATGTACTTTCCAGCCAGATCAGTTAACATTGTTCTGTTCTTCCTTAAGAAATCATCATCTTCTGCAGGCTATGAAGCTGAACTTTTTTTAAAAAACCTTAGTTTACATATTTAACTGAAAAGAACCTATTCTCTATGAGAAAGTGACATTTTCTCCATATCTTTATAAAAAGCCGAAGAATAGAAAACGTGAACATGGTTTGTTGGATGGAAGATTACAACTCCACATAAGCCCTTCACATGAATAGCAAGCAGCAGAATGGTCAGAATGCCAAGGCCCAGGAGGTCCAGCCAGAAGACATCTCCACCTCAGGGTGCCAGACTCGCAGTTCTGACTAATCATGCAATGTGTTTGCAATTAAAATAGCACTCCTTACACTCTGCCAGTGCGAGCTTCCCAATACCTCATATCACATGAAAATTAAAACAGTGGATGTAGAGATAACGAAACAAACCAGATGATTACAACGTGAGTTTTACTTAGTACCATCTTCAAGGTGATATGAATAATCTGAACAATAGGAACAACTAGAGAGTTACATAAATCCATGTTTCTTATTGAAACAAAAACAACAAAATACATGCCATTTATCAGTAAAGATTTTTTACTCACTCAAATGCAGAATATTATGCTAATTTTAGAAATGCTTCATGGATGTCCTCACTTTCTATCTAATGAGAAAAGCCATTCTCATAATGCTATTTAAAATGAAAAGTACAAAAACACCCCACTTTAAAGTGAGGTAATATACCTGTATATGTGCAAAAGTACAGATATATAGATAAATAACTATGAGTGTAGTTATAGAAAGAAATATGGACATAGATATTCATTACTAAATCAGTGCGTAACTTTAGAAATAGTATTGAGCTCCAAGCTCCAGCTCTTGTAACTCTCTATAGATTCTCAAAGGCCATGTGACTTTTCCCCAGTGCCTCCTTTCTCTCCCTGAGCTCTCTGTTTTCACTTCAATTGCACTCATCTATTCCCATATAGACAACACTTTCTGATATGTTGTGGGTATTCGTTTTCTCTAGTATTGCTAAACTAATGTTGGATTGCATACCAAGAACAGTGTCACTGCTCTTGACTCTGCCTGAAAGCCCACTCAACCTTTATTTCCTTCTCCTTGAAAATGTTACAGATGGTGTAGACTTTCTAAATGCCCAAACTTAGGTCCTAAAAATCACTGCCTGGCAGTCTTTCTCGCTACATAAGAAATACCATATCTGAGAGAAAAAATCACTTTTTTTTTTATTTCTATTTCACTGAAGTGTTACAAGATCTAAATTATAACCATAAGATGCTTCAAGTTATCTTTCATCACATCCGAGTATTTCTGTTGGTATCTGAGAAAACTTCAGGTTATTTATTTTTAATTTACCCCAAGATACATCCATGCTTATTCTCATTTAATAATCAAATATTTTAATCAGCCACACTGTCCATTCTAAATTATTCAAAAGAGAGAAAGATTGTCCTAGAACAGCAAATAAAAAACAGTAAATAAATGAAATTTTGTATTTCACCTTGAACTCAGTGTATCTTTTCAAGCAGACTTGTCTTCCTAATTAGGAACGGCTTAGGTTAAAAGTAAGCCTAATTTTTCTCTTGGAAAGAAACTTGATACACTAGGGGACAACTAAAATATACTCCACATATCTTTTTTGAATACCTTATTTTTCCTGCTAAGAGCAGTTAGCATATAAATCACTCAACCGATCCAGTTATATAAAGTCTGCAAATACAGATCCATTAGTGTTTGGTTGTGGGTCAAGTGAGGGCAGGGGCAATTCTATTCCTCCCTTCGTAGTTCCCTTCACCTGGAGCAAATCCTTCTTGGTTAAGCTTCCAAGTCTCCCTCTAACTCCTTATTTCCATTTTCACAGGAGAAACGAGTGATTGGCTAGTTTGGAAGGAGAAACAAGTTTGATTAGCCTAACTTTTTTTCTGCTCTTGGCACACATTCTACTCTACTCATCCATGCCATCGGTTTTGTGGGGGCCATCTCGGCCTCTGTGGTGGAAAGTCCATACAGGACTGGGTAGGTAAGTCTTTCTAGTTTGGGGTTTTATTATTAGGAAGTGCCATTGTCTGCAGAAATAACCCATCTCTCCCAAGGGCTTACCACTTCCTCTTATCTGCCTCACATAATTTGTCTTCTTTTTCCAGGTAGTTAGGAACTCATGTAAGGAGATGAAGGGTAGTAATCTTTGAACTCCAAAATCCCAAGAATTTAAATGTGTGCTTTAATTTATTTTTAATACAACTTTTCTTTTGTATTTAGAACATGAATTTAAAAATCATCTAGTCAAAATACTGATTTAACTTAAAACTGTATTTATATTTATTTAGATAACTGCTCTGAAGTGCAGAATCATTCTATATTCTCTGCAAGTGTAGCAGAAAATACTTAGGTCTCCAGCCTCTGACTTGTCATATTCTGCTTCAATTCTTCAGTCTTCTTTCTCTTTTTTCTCAAACTCTAGTGTGAGAAAGAGAGCCTTAAGGGTGCCATCTGCATGAGTAAACTCTAGACAGGTTTGCTCTTAACTCTAGGACCCTTACCTCTCTTTTCTGAAAACATTTGCTTTAAACAACTTGTCATTGCACATTCTTTCTCTGCCCCTTTGAGATGTAAATCTTCTCACAGCCTCTTTCCCATTTTAGAACACAGAAATATCTTTTCTCAAGAAACCCATCACTTTGAAATGTAATTATTGAAAGTGATAATCAGAGCTCAGTTTCCCTCCCTTATTGTAATAATCTTATCTAATAAAAGAGTAATATGCAAATTGACCATACCTCCACTACACCCACAAGCCACACACACCAGCCAATCAGGAGCGAGTATGCAAATTAACCCAACCAAGATGGCTGCAGCCACGGAGAGAACAGGAGGCTTGGGTTTCCCAAGAAATGGAGAAAGCCAAGCTTTCCACCTGCCCTGGCCTGCTTTAACCTCTGCTTAAGGCTACAAAGTTTCAATTATAGAAGATAAATAAATCCCAACAAAAATGGCGGCAGCCATGGAGCTGGAGAGAGCAGGAGGCTTGAGTTGCCCCAGCAATGGAGGAAGCCAAGTTTCCGCAGCCCTGGCCTGCCTTGGTCTCCACTCAAGGCTACAAAGTTTCAATTATAGAAGATAAATAAATCCCAGATCCTAGGGCCTCCCCTTGGGTCGCTGGGGGGCGTGGCCAGCCTGCAAACCACCACAGGCCCCTCACCCAGGCTGCCCCACACCCCAAGGGAACCCCCACCCTGATCCGGGACACTCTTCAGGGCAAACCAGCCAGCCCCCACCCATGCACCAGGCCTCTATCCTATCTAATCCTCCTATCTAACAAAAGAATAATATGCAAATTGACTATCACTCCAACACACAAGATGGCTGCCCTCATGTGGACACAAGTTGGCTGCCACAAGATGGCCAGCAGGGGAGGGCAGTTGGGAGAGACCAGGCCAGCAGGGGAGGGCAGTTGGGAGGGACCAGGCCTACAAGGGAGAGCAGTTGTGGGTGATCAAGCCTGCAGGGGAGGGCAGTTAGAGGTGATCAGGCCGGTAGAGGAGGGAAGTTGGCGGTGACTGGGCCTGCAGGGAAGAGCAGTTGGAGGGGACCCAGGCCTGCAGAGGAGAGCAGTTGGGGTGGACCAGGCCTGCAGGGGAGAGCAGTTAGGGGCAAACAGGCTGGCAGGGGAGCAGTTAGGCATCGATCAGGCTGGCAGGGGAGTGGTTAGGGGGTGATCAGGCTGGCAGGCAGAAGCGGTTAGGGGCAATCAGGAAGGCAGGCAGGCGAGCAGTTGGGAGCCAGCAGTCCTGGATTGTGAGAGGGATGTCCGACTGCCCGTTTAGGCCCGATCCTACCCAGGCCCATCACTGGGGCTGGGTAGGATCGGGCCTAAACGGACAGTCGGACATCCCTTGAGGGGTCCCAGATTGGAAAGGGTGCAGGCTGGGCTGAGGGACACACACCCCCCATGCATGATTTCATGCACCAGGCCTCTAGTCTTAAATATGGTCTTCCTTGCCTGTTGAACTGGTGTTGTACAATTTTTCTTTCATACATGCCACAGGGAGTATTCAGCTCCCCACAGAGGACATACGTCCTGTAGTGGACATTAATAGCTAAATTTCCTGCATGTTTGCAAAAGCAGCTTTCAAAACTGACATGGCTAAAATCAAACTTTGCCAGAAAGAAGATATTGTGAGATAAGCACCTCTTTTGTATGAGACTAGTCCATTCCCTGACAAATCTAGGAGCTCTGTTGAAATCTGGAGTCTAGAATTAATTTGCTAAGCTGAGCTCATTCTATATAATAAAAGCCTAATATGCTAAGTGTCCAGTCTTCCAGTCTGCCGTTCAACCAATCAAAGCGTAATATGTACATCTGGCACACTATTTGCTCACATTTTTCCAATTATATTAAGGACTAGTGGCCCGGTGTACGAAATTCATGCAAATTAAAAGGGAATTAATTAGAGCAAATATTTTAATATTGCTCTTTGCCCTTTCTCTATAATAGAAGTGTCAGAGATGAAAGAAAATTAGCAAAACGTATATGAAAATCTTCCTCCTGTCAAAGTCTGGGGCATGCCACAGAACCCAGAGTCAAGTCCCTGCCCACCTGTGGCGCCTCAAAATTGCAAGAGACTCATACCCGGCCGGCCCCAACCCCATTGGGCGAGATCCAGACCTGGCTGGCCCCATACCTATCAAGCCCCACTAGGAGGGTGGCGAAGCCTCAGGTCCTCTGTCAAGCCCCACTGGGTGAGGGGGTTCAGCCTCAGGTCCCCCAGCGCATGTCAGGCGGGGGGCATGGCCTTAGGTCCCCCAGACTGGGGCGAAGAGCATGGTCTGAGGTTCCCTGGCCCGGCACCAGGGCACCAGGGGGGGCGCACTTTGAGGTCGCCCATCAAGCTCCACCGGGTGTGGGCTGTGGCCTGAGGTTAACCATCAAGCCCTGCCAGACAGGGGCGCACTCTGAGTTCCCCTGGGCCAGCACCAGGGCTGGGAGTGTGGCCTGAGGTCCTCTGGCCCGGAGCCGGGGCGGGGGGCACGGCCTCAGATCCCCTGGCCCGGGGTGAAGGGCATGGCCTGAGATCCCCCGGCCCAGCACTGGGGCTGGGGGCGCTCCTTAGGTCCCCTGTCAAGCCCAGCTGGGCGGAGGGCATGGCATGAGGTCCCCTGGCCTGGCGCTGGGGTGGGGGTGCGAGGCCTGAGGTCCCCCGAGAAGCCCCGCTGGGTGGAGGGCGCAGCCTGAGGTCCCCAGTCAAGCTCCACTGGGCGGGGGGTTCAGCCTCAGGTCCCCTGCCCTGGCCAGGAGCCACGTAGTCTCAGGTCCCTGCTGATCCCTCGTTACAGGAACCCCACCTCCACTGTGGGTGCAGCCATCTTGTGTTACAGTGTGAGGGTTAATTTGCATATTACCTCCTTATTATATAGGATGGGCTCTCTATGTATAGAGAGAGACAAAGACTGAGCCAGATATACATACACAGATGATTATGACAAGATGGCAGAGTAGAAGAGGGATAAAATTGGAGTTTATAAAACTTAAATAATATTGGTTCAATCAAGATGAGGTTTGCCCCTTTTGTACATCTTAATCTTAAGTTCAGTTCACTCTCATTAAAAACAATAACAAAGCTGCTCAGACTATTTCATTCTCTGCCTTGAAAGTAACAGAGACCACATTTATTAATGTGCTTTGGAAATCAAAGGCAGTACATTGCTGTTATTGTTTTTTAATAATGAGAATACAATATAGCTCAGATGTGAAGGACCATTGGCATTTTTCTATAATAATTTTTTCCTAAGAAAAATAAAATTTTCTATCATTCTACAAAGGCAAAAATAAATCCTTCAAGAAATAGTTTATTAAGAAGAAATATACTTTTCTTTTTATATATTTCTCCAAAGTACAGTACTTACAGTGAAATTTATTTATTTATATATATATATATATTATTAAATTTCTTTCATCTTTGAAATTATAACCCCATTTGATTAGGCTAAAAATAATCAAATTCAAAAATAAATAACTAGAGACTCCACAAGCAAGGCTAATAGGCATTATGAGATTTTTTTTCTCTCTTCAATTTAATCAGAATTCTACAGATTGTTTTCTAAAATCCACAATGTTATTTTCCAATCAGATCTACTGGTTACAAATATTTGCAAATGATTTGATTAGAAATAAATCTCTATTCATGGAGAAGCTAACAATATAATCACTATCCAATTTCTGAAAGACCAATGAATTCAAGTTCCAAACAAGGACTCTTTCACTGAGATGCTACCGATAAATTTGGCGTATCCTCTAATCTTATATATTCATTTATATTTTGAATCAGGAAAGATTTAACAGCTAAACTTTAAATTTAATCTTATTAAGTGTCATACGATTTTTTTATTTGCAAGTTTATGGAACATCTGGTTATGTAGACATTTTCTCTGGGAACAAATTTCAACAAAATCCCATGTGAGTTACAGGAGATTTAGATAGTCACATAAAACTGTGATGCAACCACGGATTCAGAGATAAACATGGATTCTTAGGTGGTTCTTTTCACTATGACATATTTTATATACACAAATGGACAAATTCAACTTGTTTCCAGGAATCTATTAAGAATTATTCTGTGACATGTTGTAAAGTTTTAAACTGAGTTCACGATGTGTTTAATTTTTGAAATGAAGGATACAGGAGATTGATTGTAGCACCAAATTTCAAATTTTTGAATGGATATCTTTAAGAACTCAATGCTAACACTTGGTATGATTTGCTAATATTTTAACAAGCCTGTTTTTAAATTTATTTCACTATACTATCATCTGCTATGGAGGACTTCCACTCCAATTCTATCTCTCTCTCCTTCTCCCTTCATATGATTTCTGTCTATATGATTCAAATAGTAGAGGAGACTTTTAGAGAGTGGGGCATAAATTTCCCTAAACATCATAGAAAAGTATTTTATTATGAGAATTAAAAGGAGAAAAACAAGTGTAAGAATCTTTGTAAGCTGGTCCCATAATCAAATTCCCCATCTCTATGACATTGGCCAAAAAAATAAATTTGAAGATGTTGAGGGTCTATAACAATATGATGGTTGAGTTGTAAAGTGTGTTAAAAATAGGAGTTATACTTTTTATGACATTATTTTGGTGTATTCCTTGGGTCAAGGCTATAGGTCCAGTAGTTATATTCTTGGAGTATAACGGTTATCCTGTTTACTAACAGTTCAGTAAAGCATATATAACAGTTAGCTGTTTTTGTTTGTAACCAAGGGGAAGGGTTGATTGTAGTGGTCATTGTTAGAGACAAGGGGGATGCTCATGTTGCATGAGGGGAGTAGGAGGCACTAGCTAGTGGGAGGTCCTGTCTCCAGGGCTCAAGGTCTGGACCAATATGAGGCAGTTGCCTCCTGTAAAAAGTAATATTATCTGTGCCATTATTTTTTAGAATGGCACAGATAATAGTACCCTCTATAAGATTTCCCTATAAGCATGGGCATATTGGAGTGTATCTTTTGACAGAGTGCATACCAAGACCATATTTATGAAACTTTCTCCTCCCTTGTCCCAGTTACCAGATCCCCTTATCTTTAGGTCCCGGCCCCTTGCTCAGTGGAGCGTCCTTGGCTACCACATCTTTGCCTCTTTTCCTAATATCACCAGCAGTGTGAGCCTCTCCCACAGTGAGTGCTGGCCTGTAGAACAGCCCCACCTCAACCGTCACGAAGGGAACTGGAACAGTGAAAGTTTCCTCCACCATGTCTGAATCCAAGTAGATCACAACACAATTAAGGGGTCTCTTCGGTAGAGCACAGCAGCATGAACCAGAAATGTGGGCAATTGAATATCCCCATAAAAAAAATATTTACAAGTAAGAGATAAGAAACCGGCCAGCATTCCTATATGTCTCTTTCTCTTTCATGATAGACTGCTGTAAGATACAAAATCCAATAAGGTCTACTCAGAGACATCTTCTGTGGCTGAGCAACCTGCTGTGTTGACATGGGAGGCTGTGGTCAGCTTGGTGAAACATTCCCTGGGTTTGCTTTCTGGCGTTCTCTACCTCACTTACTTTCCCCCCCTTACTATTTTGTCTCTAGAATTGTATCCACCAATATTTGGGATGACAGCTTTGTTTTAGGCACTGTGTCTAGGAAAACTTCACATCAAAGGTCATATACTACAAGTCAAAAAAGAATTGGAGGAGGGGATGGAGATTGGATGGCAGCTATCAAGACTATTAAATGTAGCAGCAAGTCTTATAGGGATGAGGGGGGAATGAGACATTTAGTATATTGATTAGAAATTCCTCAGAGACATTTGAGAGAGTTGTTTTAGTGTTAGATATTAAAGGAAGAAGTGATTCAATATGAAAGAACCTAATAGTACTTGTTGTGTTTTTTTTTAGTCCCACCTTATATTATTCAGGAAATTCCTCTATATTCTACTGATTTTTCTTAAATAGTAGAAAATTACATTTTTTTTCATGAGAATGAGACTTACCTAATTTGAAAATAATTTATTATCTTTTTTATGTTTCATTTACAAGGTAACTTTTATTTTGTTTAAAAACACACATACATACAAATAAAGAGCACCTGTTAATTATACTCAAGCAACATGTATAGTATGTGTATATGTGACTAATTAGCCCATGTACAAATTAATGTTTAGGTTCTCATCGAAAGTAGAAGAAGAGGGTTTAACCACAAATTTATTTAAACAAGCAACACATTTCTTGATTGCCCTCGACATAATGAAGTTTAATGGTTGTTCAAGCTTTATCCAAAATTTTCCATATTAAATTAAATCATTGTAAGAATCAGTGGAAATAATACCATTGGCGTGTAAGAAGCAGCATGTGTATGATACCTTGATGCTTGGTAAAGACAGAGCTGGGGATGGGAATAGCCAATGCATGTGAACTTAGTCTTTTCGCACAGTGCACGTGGGTTTGCAGCTGCAGCTGTTATTTGCAGAGCCGGTACTATTTATGCCTCCGCCTCGTGTTCTCTTCAGAGACCTTATTCTCAGTCACCCATCGCTGAGTGCCAAATGCCAGGTTAAGGTGTCTGCTGCTGTTTTCCCTAGCCACTCACATCTCTTCCCTGACTTGGAAGCTGTACTTCACATGCGCCCTTAAACCAATTCTAACCTCTTTCATGTCATAACACAGCTTATCCTGCAGCCCTTACCAGCTTGCCTTGCTGTCGTCTGTCCTCTACACTCATCCTGGGTTAACTGCATTGTGTAGGTTAACTGCATTTGACTTAGTATCAAATAGGGAGTAACGGCCCTTTCCCTTCATATAGTACTTTATACTACACAAAGTTCTCTGAAATATTTTATTACCATTATTTTTTTGCTTGATTCTCACAAATTCGTAATGTTAACGGTGAATGGTATATTTTTAACATTTATTGAATCGGCAGACTCTGTGGCAGGTAACTTCTATGTATTTTGACATCACATTGAATTTAGTCTTCTCAATATACCGCCTCCCACTGAACTAGCAAGGAGCCAAGAGACTGATAAGTTCACACAGTCCAGAACTGGGACCCAGATATTTGGTCACCATTCTCACTGCTTTCCCATGCCTCTAGACCGCCTTCTTTGTCCTGCAGGAGATTCGCTTAAACCAGCCAGTTACAACGTAAATCACTCAGTTGCATAACCATGTACATGCATTTTCTGTAGTATTATTTCAATACATAATTATTATTTGGGGAAAACCTGTGTCCTTTGAGATTTGGAGTATAGCATTGTTATCTTTTATCTGTAGCACTTAGAATGTTCAGGATAAATATTTGATGAATAAATGAATAAATGACTATGACACAGAACAGCACTTAATCTACATACTTCACTTGGGACAAAAATTTAGAGCTATGTTGACAATCTACTTTCTTAAAAAATATCAGCCCAACCGCTGTGGCTCAGCATTGAGCGTCAACCCAGAGATCACCAGTTTGATTCCCAGTCAGAGAACATGGCCGGATTGCAGGCTCGATCCCCAGGAGGGGGCATGCAGGAGGCAGCGGATCAATGATTCTCTCTCATCATTGATGTTTCTATCTCTCTCTCCCTCTCCCTTCCTCTCTGAAATTAATAAAAATATATTTAAAAATAACATATTAGTCTCTATTAGTATGAGTCCAATCAGGAAAATGACCCAGTAATTTGAAAAGTGTAAGTTTCGTGTAAGGAATTATTGACTATACAGGGGATTAGAGTTAGGAGAAGTTGGCAAATAAGAAGTAGGAGATAGTCTAAAGAATACAGGCAGGAACAGACATTCTCCCCAGAGAGAGACCCTCTGTGTCCCAGGCTGACATCAAGACCTTGCTGTAGAGGGCACAGTTGTGGCTCTCTGGTGATAGAGAAATCACTGTGGTGTCACACTAACAGGACTTGTTGGAAATGTGCCCCCTGGACCACACAGGAGATCAGCCCTCTAGGGTACTGGGAAAGTGTTCACGGGGAGATGTCTTACTAGAGGCACTCAACAACAAGCTCTTTGTTTGGAGATGGACCAGGGAAACTTCTGGAATCTGAGTATTGCTGGCCTCTATGCACTGCAGGAATCTGAGTATTGCTAGGCATGGGGGAAGCTGCTGGAGAACCCCTCACACTGTAAGAGTCTGGTGCAGGAAAAGTAAAAATCTTCAGGACCGTCCTAGTGAGCACACCCAACTAGAAAAACCCTTTTTTCCTTCAGTGTCTCCCCATCACCCTCTACTGAAAAAAACACACACAAAATAACATTAAAAAGGCCCAACTCCATTTTCACAGAGCAGGCAAAAAGGGTGTATTTGTAGCTGAGAGGCAATAAATTGATAATTAGTACTGTCTTTCTGATATCATTTTGAAATATTATCACATTTTGATGCCATAATAGCAGAATGAAGTGAGGGTTTTTGCTCTTACTATTTTTTAAAAAGTGGTGAGAAAAATTTCCCCTTTATTATGTTAGTCTTAATACAGATTATTCATTAAAATGATAAAAAGGAAAGTTTATGTGATTTAGATTAAATCTTAGATTTCTTTTTGATTACAGCTACTTTGACTCTGGATCAATTAATTTTACGGAACCATAAATTATTTATGTAATAAATAAAAATTTCTTTATAGTTTGTAGAGAGATTTAAATAATCTTTATAAAGTCCATACCTAATCTATGACACATAATATTCCCTTCCTCAGTGGTTCATAATGTTAGTTATATTGTGTTTACAAATATAATATGAGAAGCCTTAGTGTTCTCATTAGTTTCTCAAACTTTTTATTCAGAGAACTCAAATATATTTGTTACCAAATTTGTCTTCTATCCAAAAATAGATTAATTTAGATTGGGTTAATTTAGACATTGTATTCCCTTGTTAATGAAAGCGTCAGAGATATTTTGGGATTAGGGATACATCAGGTCAGCCAAATCTGTTAGGTAACTGGCAGGGTTTAGCATATCATCAATAGGCCCATGTGTTCAGTGGCTACACCTCTGAAATCGGTATGTTGTTCTTTGCACCTTTCTTGTAATTGACATAAAACATGATACCACTTGGTTCCATAAAGTCATATCACAACCACATCAACATTTGGTGACTTATGCTACCTGGGATCTTTTAATAAGGGAACAAATTAAAATGTGTATGCAACTGATGGAAAAGGATGTGCTATAATTTGCATATGGGTTGAGTGAGATAAAAGATTTGGAGAAATGGATACAGAGCTGAAAATGTGATATCTTAATGGCCAAACAACTCGTCTGACTGACCAAGCACAGCACCCACAGGGATATGGATATCAGGAAGGATGACTACACAAGGCAGGAGAAGATGGAATCTATCTCACTCCAGTTTCTCTTGGCCTCAGATCTTCTAACATGGAGTATAGCTGCCATTGCAAGGTGGAGTCTCACTGGGTCTGGAATGCTAAATACTTGCTGCACCACTCTCTTTTTTATTTTCAGGGTTACATCACCATTCCAGAAAAATTTACACTATACAATCTACATGCTTTCATTTAAGGTGATGATTTAAATGTTAGCCTCTCTTAGTGCATGAAAAAAAATAAAAAAGCTACCAATATTAAAACTCTATCCCCAGAGGGTCAGGAATAAAGGAGTAGAAACAAGAACAGATTTGGTGGTCTAGTGCCTTTGGATATGAATTCTGCCTCTAGTTTTCCAACACCTATTGCTCACATTTTTTTCCAGACAATTATAATAGGTATACGAACCATACACTGAAGATAACATTTATATGGTTGCAAATTGGCAAGTTTCCTGTCATTAAAATGAGTAGTCATCTGCACAGTGATAACTGGAATATTGAAGATTATGAAAGTACTATTTTTCAAGTTAAGATTTCCTTTTGGACAATTCATTAAACAGGTTAAGTGTCAAGTACTAGTATGTGCAGCAGGCATAATCTATCTATATAAAGAGGGAATATGCAAATTGTCTGTCACACCATCACAAAGATGGCGGCACCCACAGCAGAGGCGGGGTTTCCATAACACAAGATGGCTGCACCCACAGCAGAGGCCAAGTTCCTGTAACAAGCCTTAACAAGAAATCAACAGGGACCTGAAGCTGTGTGGTGCTGGGCCGGGGCAGGACACCTGAGGCTGCGCCCCCCCCGCCCGGTGGGGCTTGATAGGGGACCTCAGGCTGTTTCTTCCACCCCAGCGCCAAGCTGGGGACCTGAGGCTGCGCCCCCCACCCAGTGGGGCTTGACAGGGTCCCTGAGGCTGCGCCCCCCACCTGATGGGGCTTGACAGGGGATCTCAGGCCATGTCTCTCACCTGGCGGGGCTTGACGGGGAATCTCAAGGTGGGCCCCCCCACCCGGTGCTGGGCCCAGGGACCTGAGGCTGCACCCCCCACCCTGAGGAGCTTGACGGGAGACCTGAGGCTGCACCCCCTGCCTGGCACCAGGCCAGGGGACCTGAGGCTGTGCCCCCCGCCCAGTGGGGCTTGACAAGGGTGGGGCCGGCTGGGTCTGGATCTCACCCAATGGGGGTGGGGCCAGCTGGGTCTGGGTTTCGTGCAATTTTGAGGTGCCGCAGGTGGGTAGGGACTTGACTCTGGGTCCTGCGGCGTGTCCCAGACTCTGACAGTAGGAAGATTTTCATATACATTTTACTAATTTCCTTTCTTCTCTGACACTTCTATTATAGAGAAAGGGCAAATAGCAATATTAAAATATTTCCTCTAATTAATCCCCTTTTAATGTGCAGGAATTTCATGCACCGGGCCACCAGTAAATAATAACAGCTTCTGTTCTCAAGATCTTATAATCTGGTTTCTGGACCATAAGTGAGAGAGATTGTTGAGAGATTGGGACAAAATAGGAAAGGAGGACTCCATGTCTTTCTATGAACTGTGGCAGGAAGAGGAGTTATTGAAAGAGATAGTCTGTACACAACGTCATGAATCAGTATTATTAGTCTGTGTTGGCAGCTTTCTTGGCCTCCACTGTTTACTGAAAACTCAATAGTTCCCTCCATTTTTCCAAATGCAATATTTCTATTTCTATCCTCTTGGATTTGACTATTACTCTTACCTTCCATTTGAAAAATAAGGTTTTATCCTATTTTTTTGATCAAAGAGTGTAATGTATTTTCTTCCTTTCTTCCTCCTTTGACTTGTCTTGCCCTTGCACCTTCCAACTAAGTGTACCCAAAGTTAATCCTTATTCTTTTCTCCTTTATCTTTACTCATGTTTCCTGGCTATATTCTGGTTTATTATTGGTAATTGTTGGCATCCTATAATATATATAATCACAATTCCTATAATCTCACTTAGGACAAGCACTAAAGCACCCTAGATTTGTGGACACCTAGGGCAATTTTTTGAATACCTGTTTCTTTGGAAGAAACACACTTAAAAAGAATCCAATTAGGAGATATTTAAGAGGTTTAGGGGTTTAAAATCCATTCCCATTTAGCCAACAGTTCTATAGCTATAAGCTCTCCAAACTCCAAATTTTCCTATCTGCCCAACTGGCTTCTACTGGTCTCCAAATCCTTAAATCATAATAAGCACTGAGCACATGTTGTGTGAATTTATGAGTTCTATTTCTCTCTCTGTTGCTGACCCACTCAAGAGGTATCAATGACTTCCTAGTATTCACAGACATTTTCTATGACTTTTAAACTACCCTAGAATATAGTCTCAATATGCTTGTCACTCTCAATATAGCCTCTGTACTAGTCTGCCCAGTCTCCTTTTCTGCATTTTATAGATTATATTCTCATTCTACACTAACAATTACAAATATTAGTATGTGTCACCTCCACTAGCCTCTTTTTTTTTTCATGTTATTCCTTATGAGGATAAAAACAATTGCTGACCTTTATTGAGTGTTTACCATTTACCAGGCACTATGCTTAGAGTCTTAATGTCTCAGCACCTTTAATCCTTGAAACAACTTTATGAGGTTGGTATTTTATTTTTTCTGCTTTATTGACCAGGAAATTGAGACAAAACAGGTTTGATGACCCATCAAAGGTTACCCAGGATGTATATAATAGAGCCAGCATGACCTTAGGAGTATCTCAAACACTTTTACTTGTTTGTTTGTTTTTTACTCCTTACCCAACGATATGCTCATTGAATCGAGGGGCGGAGGGAGGGGCGGAAGCGAGAGAGAGAGAGAGAGAGAGAGAGAGAGAGAGAGAGAGAGAGAGAAAGAGAGATTGGTTGACTTCCATGTGTGCCCCAACTGGGTATCAAACCCAGGGCAACCGAGGTATATGCCCTGAATGGAATCAAACATGCAACCTTATAATATACAGAATGAAGCTCCAACCAACTGAGCCACACAGGCCAGGGCAAACCTTTTACTTTTTCCTTCTGTGTTACTAGTCTTCAAAGATCAATCCAAAGCCCACCATCCCTTTGAACTTTAGTCCACATGTAACATCTTCTGTCCCAGTGTCAAGGGCCTCATTATATCTCATAGCCTAAAAATAATCACCTAATTTCTCACCTGTTAATACAATTCCACCAGTGTTGAATCTTGATCCCACCATTTTTATTTGTGAGCAAAAGCCTATCTAATAAAACAGTAATATGCAAATTGACCATCATTCCAACACACAAGATGGCCACCCCCATGTGGTCAAAGATGGCCACCCCCATGTGGACATAAGATGGCTGCCAAAAGATGGCCAGCAGGGGAGGGCAGTTGTGGGCAATCAGGCCAGCAGGGGAGGACAGTTGGGAGGGACCAGGCCTGCAAGGGAGGGCAGTTGAGGGGAACCAGGCCAGCAGGGGAGAGCAGTTAGGGGAGACCAGGCAGCAGGGAAGGGCAGTTAGGGGTAAACAGGTCTGCAAGGGAGGACAGTTGGGGGTAACCAAGCCAGCAGGGGAGGGCAGTTAGGGGCGACCAGGCTGGCAAGTGAGAGCAGTTAGGGGTTACCAGACCAGCAGGGGAGGGCAGTTGGGGGTGACCAGGCCTGCAGGGGAGGACAGGGGTGACCAGGCCAGCAGAGGAGGGCAGTTAGGGGCAATCGGGCCAGCAGGGGAGCAGTTAGGCATGGATCAGGATGACAGGGGAGTGGTTAGGGGGTGATCAGGCTGGCAGGCAGAAGCAGTTAGGGGCAATCAGGCAGGCAGGCAGGCAAGCGTTGGGAGCCAGTAGTCCTGGATTGTGAGAGGGATGTCCGACTGCCCGTTTAGGCCCAATCCGGGGGGATCGGGCCTAAACGAGCAGTCAGACATCCCTCGAGGGGTCCCAGATTGGAGACAGTGCAGGCTGGGCTGAAGGACACCCCCCACCCCCGTGCATGAATTGCGTGCACCAGGCCTCTAGTTAAGTCTATAAGAATCACCTTAAATTTGTGAGAAATGTAACAAGGAGAGAGAAAGAGAAGGGAGACCCTGTTGTATTTGAATATAATGTATCTATTGGCTGTCAATACCATTGGTCAAGATTAGTAATGTCAAAAAGTTAATATAAGGGTAGAAAAAGTCTTTCTGTCATTAGGCCCCAATTTAGATGAGTTCCTCATAGAGTCTCCATTGTTAGTGTGATATACCATTGTAACATTCAGTATTGTGCTCCCCTGTCAATGCTCTGCAGTGAACTATAACATTAAAATGTTGTGTAAATTCTGTCTTTCCTCTTCCACCCTCTTTCTATCACCTGGTTGACTGACGGGGTTTATGAAATGTGTTTTTGTGTGCTTTTCCCAGACAGGCTTCCTTGAGACGCCTCTTGTTTGCTTTTGGCTGCTGTTCTGGGACTCTTCCCCAGCTTCTCCCTCTCTCTGCCTGTGTCCTGCATTGCTAGGTGCTCATTTTGAGCACAGCTCTGACATTTCCTCAAGCAGTGCTCATACACTTTCCTGGAAAAAGCAAGATAGCTTGTGTGACAATCAAATCTCCCACAGATGTTCAAATGAGTGCAGGCAGGAGATGTTGGTTAGCTTCATTATTATTGCTGTTTATTAGGCATCTGTTTCCTAAACTACACCAGAAACCCCTTGAGAATAGGGGGGAAAGGCTTCATTTATTTACATGGACTCTCTGGTCCTAGTCCAGTAACTTTCCACCTTTTCCCTCTCATGGCACACATAAACTAATTACTAAAATTCTGCAATACACTAAAAAGTATATATGTTTTGCTAATATGACAAAAAAAGGTATAATTTTGATTCATTCAAACTGGATGGCTATTGTTGTATTGGCTGTTGTTATTTATTTATTTGACCATCTAAGGCAAAAAAGGTCAGTGCCCCTGACTAAATAGTCAGGTATTGCATGTTTTAAAAATCCCTCAGGCACACCAGTGTGCCACTGCACAGCTGTTGAAAATTGCTGACCTAGTCCATAATAGATGCTTAATAAATGTATCAGGATATGAAAAAATGTAGACTAAAAAATTATTTTATTTTGTCAGTGCAAGAACAATTATTCCATTAGCTTGATTTTAAAATTAGGAGATTTTAAAAACAGCATACCTTTTCTAGATCCTTGGTGAGGATGGACTCTTTGATCAGAAAGTCTTTGAGTTCCCTTATGTTGGAAATTTTAGAGCCCAAGAAAGCATATTTTCTACATTAAATATGTAAGTATTTCAGGGTGAGCCTAGAAGTATTACTAAATTATAATTAAAAAACATTACAAAAAAAATAAAAAAATAAAAATTAAACAAAAAACAAACAAAAAAAATTACAAAATACACCATTAAAATAATTCACAAGATATTTAGGCCAATGGGAGGTAAACAAAAACAGGTTTTAACCCAAGAATGATTTTCATGTTCCTAAACTTTCTCCAAGATTTAAGGGAAAGCATATTGTTGTAGAATATGGGATCTTCCTGTGTCCCTGTTTCTGCTTATAGAATACAAGTATAATAACATCCATCTGGGAGGCTGCTGCAAAGATAAAGTTGGTAATGCATAGGAAAGCATTTAGCATAATCCCTGTCAAAATACAAAGGCCTGTTATTTGCTAGTTTATTATTAAAATTAACATTCTCTCAGAAAATTCAAATTAAATTAGCCTTTCTTAAGTCCATACACTGGAAGTTGACTTCTCATCCTGGCACCCTTTATTGGAGTTCATTTTATTTCCAGCCCTGTTGTATAAGAAGTGACTGAGGTTTATTAGCTGATTTCTATGAATAGTCAGGTCCTGTTTAGCATGTTTTTCCAGGAAGGAAACTGTATTGAGTTTTCATTTGTCTCTATGTACAAAATAGTAGCTTGAAAGTTTAAATGAAAATGATTTTTTTTTTTTTTTTTTTTTTTTTAGTGAACACATGTGTGTGTGCATGAGTGTTCTGGTGTTGTCATTGTTTAATTTCAGCTGCATAGATATTTTTCTTCCTAAAATGTTCTATTATAATGATGGATCTGATTTTGACTTAAGTAACTTTGGGACCATTTTATGATTTGTTTTTCATTGTACCCTTTCCTTTCCTTCTCCATTAATATTATCAACTAAAACCCCCTCTTTTGAAGCGAAGAGATACTTTGACGTAGACACAAATGGTCTGCTCTTCCATCAAGTAAGTTCTCTGTGAACTTGTGCAGATATTCTACACATGTCTACAACCTTAATGTTCTAGAAGTCATTTTAGAAGCCATTTAAGAAATGGAAATAGCGTTCTTGCTTCTAAGGGGGGCGTGAATTACTTGCAGTGACAACATTGACATAGACACACAATGAACTCACTCCATATCTGTAATAATCCTGTGTTGTAGAGTAATTGTGTTCATTAATAATCTTCTTTGTCATCACTTTGGGAGATGAGTCTTTGCACTCCCAGATAAGACCATGGAGAGACATACTTCTTGGATAAGTCACATGCCTGTTTCATTTATGTAAATGAATTTATGTATTTATTCAGCAAATGTATCTCAAGTCTCTCGAGAATTTGTCCCAGGAGGAACTTTCTATCACATCATGTGTTACATTTAGTTTATAACAACTTTTGTTTTGTTTTGATAATCCTCACCTGAGGATATTTTCCCATTGATTTTTAGAGAGAGTGGGAGGGAGGGGGGGAGACAGAGAGAGAGAGAAATATCCATGTGAGAGAGACATATCAATTGGTTGCCTCCCGCAAGCGCCACACAAGGGCCAGGGATCGAACTTGCAACTGAGGTAGGTACCCTTTACTGGAATCCAACCTTCAACCCTATAGTCTGAGGGCGAACACTCTATCCATTGAGCCACACTGGCTAAGGCTAACAAATTTCTTTAAAACAATTTTTTCTCCTAACTTCTCACTCTGTCAGAAGAATGAAGCCCTCTACGGCATCTAACAACATTTTACAACTCAACTTGATGTTATCTGCTCTAGAAAAGTTTTCCTAATAGCCACCCACACCTGTTACAAGGTCTGGGCTGAGTTTTCCCCTGGAAGTCATGACACTGTACTTGCCTTCTGACACTCCTTGGTCATAAATTTTGTTTATGAATCTGTCTCCTTTACCAGACTTGAAAATTGTTAAGAAGAGTTTCTGTGTACTTATGAACATTGTATTCTCAGTTCCTAGCACAGAGCCCAGAATGTAGTAGGCTTCCAAAAATGTCTGATAAGTATACTAGGTGATGCTTTTGTCTTTCTGAATATAGATTCTGGGTCATGCACTACCCTTTTTTCATACTAGCAGATAACGGGTAAGGCCAACATTTACTTCAACTGTATCTAAAGCCACCAAGAAGTTCAAAATCATGGAATCTGGCTGCAGAAACCATATTTATGTCTCAGAATTCAAAATCCATGTAACCACTATAATGTTAATTCTTTGATTTTAGGCTGTTTTATTTTCTCGCTTTATACTCCTGAATAGGTATGCCCCTAAATGCTTTGATAACTTGAAGTGCAAGTGACAAAAAACTCTTGCCTCTATATGCTTGGAAAAAATGGCCCTATTTTTTCCTTTCCTAAATCAAAGTTGAGCTTATTCATACTTTCATCTTTCCTTTTGCTTATTTAGTTCTTGGTCTTGTCAATGACTCTAGATGAAAACCACATCTGTTTTTGTGTGTGGCTGTGTCTGAGAGATGTCTGTACACCTCTTATGTTAACAATTGAATCAACGTTTTATTTTAAGTTTACCCTTATGTCAGTTTTGATGATATTCTCTCACACATCTTAAGGGATAACTAAAGTGAAAATATTGGACAATTTTTGAATAATCTCTACCAGCTTCAAGTTTGCAAATGCTGATCTACTTGAGGCTGGGGAAAAAAGTCCCTTTGCCCATCTTGTCACTGTTGTTAAAAATTCCACCCCCCTCCATTTAAATCCCAGAGGTGCCAAAGAGTCAAGCTTTTTAGGATAAAAAGAAAAACTGACTTGTTTTCTCTGTTTTTTTGGCCGTGACTTTAACTGTTTCTTTGTTTTATTGTAATCGGATACATTGGCATGAAAGTCGAAGTGGATTCCAAGAAGTATATGCCGGGCTTTTTATTGGCATATCAAACAGGGATTCATTCAGGCCATACATTTGCAAGCAGCCAAGTAATTAATAATAACACACGTGGAAGAAAATGAATGTTTTGGTTAAGAAGGAGAATGAGAAGTCAGACAAAGGCCCGAGCTTCTTGTCCTTGCCCTCAGCAGCAGCAAAAATAATGTTATGAATAGCATTTAACTTGAATTTGCAGCAAACCGCTGCTTTCATCATAAACAATTGCCAGATGGTATACATTATCTTTCTTTTTTCTCCTTTCACAAAAGCGGCATTAATTGCAGAGCAGCCCAGGGCTCCACTCAGCTCATCAGTGTGATAACACTTCATGACCCTGATTAGCCGTCAGTCTCCTCAATTAAAAAGATCATTTAGACATTCACCCAATCATTTGCCTATCGAGCCACCTGGGCCTCAACCAGGGGCTCCATTTTTAACATTCTCCTGCCCTCTCTCATCTTGCCTAGCTTTTTTTACATATCTCCAAAAGACGTAATTGAATTAAATAAAGCATCTCAGGGGCAGCTGCAACATCTGCTGTTTGTGGTATGTCAAGCCTTCAGCATTAAAAACAGTTACATATGCTCCAAATTAGCAGGTCGCAGAGATGAAACAGTCGATGATAGTGTTTTTGTGCCAGCGTGAGAAGCAGCTCACAGCTGTGTGCAATTTACAATTAAAGGCTTTATCAGCGCTCAATTGTACTAGTGAATCAAGTGGTGAGAGGTCAGTTAGTGAATTAGACCAATTAGAGCTTGTACAGTTAAATTATCTGTCTTATTACCTTCTGATAAACAGCCTTGTCATATCTTTACTGGAATGATGAAGCCGAATGAGTTTTATGAAGTGAGAATACATGTTCACTATAGTGGAACTTAGTGGTTTGTGAATTCAAAATCTATAGCAACAAAACGGCTTTATAAGAACCTTTTAAAGCAGCCATAAAGCAAAATCTTGGAATTGGTTAAAACACTTAAGTTGGTGATATCTACTTGTAAATTCATCTCCAAGGACAAGGTTTAAAAAGCATTTGCAGCAGAATGATATCTGGATCCTCAAACTTCATTTTTATTTAATATCAATTTTTATTTCAAGAATTGACTTCAATGCAAACAAAGGCCAAAACAAAACTGTGTCTGATAAATTTAATGAACAAGTACTTAAAAACAGTACATAAAGAGCATATTATTTTATAAATGCAATAATTTATCTCTTTGAGGAATACAGATTAATCACTTGTTCTTACAAGAAAAAAAGTATGCATAGTTCAGAAGCTGCAAATCTTACATATCAACAAGCCATGCCCATTTTTAGCTTCTATAGAGTAAGGATGCAAGTCAATGAACAAAATGTGTTTAAATGTTTTATGGTAAAATCATCAGTATTTTGACTTTTTTTTAATTTGCATTATGACTTTCCATTGAATGAATGCTAATCTTTTATCCACTTTTACTCTCTCATGATTAGCAAATAATGGGAAATTTTCATTAATATTGGTACCATTGACTAGGCAGATCATTGATATCAATCAGACCAAAAAAGCTAGATACAGATTCATTCTGGAGAATACATTTTACCTAGTATGTACTTATATCTCTTAGAACACTTTTTCCTAGAAAAGCAATTCAAATATTTAATATTGGAAAAAATCTCTGGAGACAGAATTTAAATTATATTTGTGAATTGATTCACTGTTTTCTTAATACATTTAAAAATTATTTATTTATTTTATTAATTTAACTTTATTTTTATTGAAGATATAGAAACAGTTATACTTCTCAAAAAATAATACAAGATTTTGCTTTGTAACAGGTTTCCATTTGGAAACAAAATTTACTAAATCCAACATTATCCTATATAAAAAGAGGTAATATGCAAATTGTTGTTACACAGTGACTTGTAAAGGCCAACAGCAGGAGGGCAGGGCAGCGAGCTACAAGCAGCGGAGAGCTACAGGAGGGTGGGGCAGTTGATGGAGAGCTATGTGCAGTGGAGAGCTATGAATGGAGGTGGGCGGGGTGGCCAGCCGAGGCAAGTGGCAGCGAGCTACTCGCGCACGGATTTGTGTGCAGGGCTACTAGTGGATTATAATGAACATGTTCAATGATATACATGAGACAAAATTACATGTCTTAATTTAACCTTTTGCACTCGGATGTCGAGTGTGACTCGACACGGTTAGCATTAGAATAAAGGAATCGAGAAAAAAAGCAAGCGAGTGCAAAGGGTTAAAGAAAAGTATTCCAAAGTTATTTATAATTAAGAACCAATAGCCTACTTATGAAATATGTTTATAGAGAAACATGATCACTTCTGTCCTCTGAGACATTATAAAAATATTTTTTTCAATATTAAGTAAATCTGTGAATATATTGTAATGCTAATTAAAATCATCAAAGTGTTACTGAAATGTATTAGGATAACTTTAAAATTTATCTGGAGGAAAAAATGTGAATACAGCACCATATAAAGTTTGAAAAAGAAAATTGAGAAGGAACATAAACAACAGCCACAGAGGTGAAAGCAGTATATAACTGGCATAGGCAAAGATAAAGCAAAAGAATAAATTTTAAAAGTGAAAAATAAAACAAAAAACAAACAAACAAAAAAGTAAAAAATCAGATGGAAGTTAATTTAAATATAAGAAAATGTGGTTTTTCAAATTCATGGAAAATATAATTTTTAATATGGTATTAGAAAAATTATAATTTTAAAAACAAAGTTATAATTATATTTTTATCAAAAAACTTTTAGGTGGATAAAAATTAAAGATTTAAAAGAAAATAATAAAGTCATAGAAGAAAATATAGAGGACTTAAATATTCTGGGTTGGATTAGAGAGTGCCTTTCCAGGTATGACAATGTAGGTAGTTACACTGTAAGAAAACAGAATCAGATTGGGATATAAAAAATATACTCATATTTATATAAAATATACTGGTATTTTGTATAAAAATATACAAATATTTTTTAAATAGGCATAAAAGCAAAAAACATAGATCAGGCAACTTTTCAATACCATTATCATAAAGAAATGCACTGTAAATCATATAAATTTGCTATTTAAAAAGGTAATGGAAAAATATATACATAAACACATAAAAATAAGTATGTAAAAATTCCTTCACTAATAATCATAGAAATGAAAATTAGGACAAAGATTGAATGACATATTTTACTTTATATAAGGCACACTGTCTGATATAAAAATATATGTCTTGAATCAGCAGAGAAAACCTACCATTACAGAGGGGGTGAAAAAGCAAATTTGTAATAAACTGCAAAACAATAGCTATTTTATTATTGAAAATGGTGCAAAGTACCTGGCATATTACCACATCCTCACAACAATTTTTAAAAAATATATTAATAATGAGTCTCCACATGTTACAAATGTAGGAACCGAGATTCTAAAAGATTACATGGTAAGTAGCACAGCTTGCAAGTTAAGAAAGCTACTTTCAAATGAAGTATTAAAAACATTCTCCCCCAAATAATGTGCATTTAAACAGTACAGTGTTCACTCTATAAAGTATGATTGTCTGATCACTATGTTGCACACCTGGAAGTAATCCTATATAATAAAAGGCTAATATGCAAATTGACCGAACGGAGGAACGACCAGTCACTATGACATGCACTGACCACCAGGGGGTAGACGCTCAATGCAGGAGCTGCCCCCTGGTGGTCAATGCGCTTCCACAGGGGGAGTGCCGCTAAGCTAGAAGCCAAGCTCATGGCTGGTGAGCGCAGCTGTGGTGGCAGGAGCCTCTCCCGCCTCCATGGCAGTGCTGATGATGTCAGACTGCTGGCTTAGGCCCATTCTCCGTGGGGACATCCCCCAAGGACCCTGGACTGCGAGAGGGTGCAGGCCGGGCTGAGGGGACCCCCCCCCAAAGTGCATGTATTTTGTGCACTGGGCTTCTAATAAAAATAATATTGAATGTAAGCTGTAAATGAAAAAAAAAAATAAAGGTTGCATCAAATACTTAAAAATAATTAAACAGTACAGTGTTCAGAAGTGACTTGCACACTCACTACTACATACTGTCAGAATTAGTTTTAGAAGAATTTTGTATGACTCGTCGAAGATGACTGAGCCCCTCCAAAAAGGTGTTAGTGTTATATATGAAAACAATTTAAAAATCAATGTAATTCTTTGGTTTTCAGGGTGTTTTTTGTTGTTTTTTTTTTGCATTCAAATGAAGAAATATGCAAAAACATTCATTAAGCCCTGATACAGACCCTATAATATTATTACTGTAAGGCACTGGGAGCTTATGATGCAGGTAAGACAAAGCCTTGCCCTCATGGACCTTACAGTCTTTGGTGCCATTAGGAAAAATTCAAATGTCCCTGTTTATAAAGAACTGTGTGTGCTCCTTAAAAATCACATACTCACACATGTATGGAAATTTGTTTTCTATGTATATGTATGTGTGTGTGTATTTTTCTGGAGTGGAAATGAAGATAGTTCGAGTTCAATATACAAAGCAAGAACTGTGTTTCAAGGACCCTCCCCTAGTGGCGATTTCGCATATGTCACACATGTTCATTGTGGCTGAAGAACAGAGACAAGGGTTTGCAAACTACATCCTATATTGCACTGACAGTTTTTGTCAAAATGTGATTTAAAAATAGCAAACTAATGTTAATGTGATGATTCCTTTGGGCTTATTGTCCCACTTATTGCAACTGTAAAAGTTACTATTCTGAACTATTTTAATAATTGGACTTCACCAATAAATTGTTTGAAATTATGTTACACTTATTTATTTTTTAATCATTAGTTTTGCCTCCAAACTCTTGGCTGCTTGTACAAATCTATTTGCTTCTTCAGAGGTACAAGATCAAGGATTCATATTGCACATAAAAAATTAATTCTTGGTCCATTATTATTTTCAGCCTGTGTTAATAATGTATTAGATGGGTTTATTGCATAGATATGGATGTATAGATGGGCATACTTTGGGTTAGGCTGGTCAGATGTGATTCTGAGATCACTCTTATTCCAAACCAAATCTATTGCTTATTGGTTTAATGTTTTAAGAACTATGACTCAGTTCATAATAGAGGCTTATTCAAAGTGTACTTATCAAAAACATTGCCCTGGTAGAAACTATATTTCTGATATTGATCAAGCTGCCTTTCCCTAGAGTACAAGTGATTAATATACTATTAAATCTTACGATATGAGTAAGCCACAGGACAACTTTTTAAAAACTATCAAAGTGCAAGTACAATTTCATTTTTTACAAAAGGGCATAAAAGCCTATGTACAACTTTCCTATTATTACGCTTATTTTCACAGTATGTAAAATAAGTATTTTTAAAATCTAAATTGTTGCACCGCAGTAATTTTATCTAAGAACACATTTTATATATCTAACTTATACACAGTATTTCTCTTTTTCCAAGAAAATCTAAATCTTTTATTCCAAGGAATAAATCAGCAGCCTAAAAATAAATAAAGTACAAGGAAATTTCTGACTTTAATAATGAACTTCTCACTTCTAAAATTTTATTTTAAATGAACTTGTATATAAAGAAGTATTTTACTTTTTCCATTGAATTATTTTACAATTTGATCAAAACACATAATATTGAAATTTTATTTTTAAATTTAAATACTTCTGATAATCACTCTTTAGAATTTTAAAATGTAGGTGTTATTAGAACAAGTGTAAATGATTTGTGAAAATAACTCTCTCCTCCATATCTAGGCTACTGTGTGTTGTGCAGAAAAAGTCATGTCTATGAAGATTAGTCCATCTCTGTACTTATTATCTGCATGAACCCTCCACACAAGTAGAGCAGCACAAAATCTTTTCTATCCCCTAATAACCTCACCTCTCATCTTTCTTCTATAGTGTCTAATTCAAATATATTCCCTCTCCTAAAATGTTCAAGAACACTAAAACTATACTGATCTCATACTTCCTTCAGTAAGTTTTTATCTCTCACCTCTAGGCATTTACTCCAGGTTTGCACACTGTCTCCTATTTATTCTTCAACTTCAAACTAATTTAATTCATAAAGTCTTTAGATCACTCATTCATTCAATAACTAATTTCCCAGCACCAATAATATGCTAAGTATTGTAGCTTTTGGTTATACCATGGTGGTCAAAGTATCCATAGTCTCTATCCTCGCTGAGTTTTATTATTTAGTAAAGAATATAGCAGAGTTCCACATTTGCCAGTATGGAATTTTCTGGAAATACTATCTGATAAAACCGGTGCTGCCTATCTGAGGACTTTGTGAGAAACTCAACTTGCTATTAACCAACAGAATAGTGGTAGGCAATTATGCCATTGAATCTTGGTCCCTCCCAGCTATCTCCTGTTTTACCGTCCACAACTGGTGTTTTTTCTATTCCCTTTGCTCTAGTCTAAGATTAAGGATCTCTTCTTCTGTATAGTGGTGTCTATGACAATTGGCTACGATATGGTGGTATAAGTGAATGGATACCAGATTTCCAAACTGGATGCTCTGTTTCTCCCACTAATCACAACTGATGTGTGATGGCCTTTGACTGGACATGAGATTACCAGTCAATATCTCATCTTCGACTACTTCACCTAGAACTTTACACTCCATCAACATGGAAGCTTTTAACTCCCTGGCATGGCATTTTGTCACTTCAGTACCTCTAATCATGCTATATCCAGTTCCTGAAATATCATTGTCCTTCTTTGTTGATTTATGGCTTCAAGGCTAGTTTTTTGTTTAGGGATATTAAGTTTAACTCAAGCCCTCTATGCCCACTCTTTCCAGTCTTTCGTGATCCCTACATTACAGATCATTGCTTCCTGGAGTTGTATCCATTGTCTTTGTTTCAGTACTTACTGTGCTGCAGATAAATAATCCCTTTTGAAAAGAGCCTCTCAGGGCAAGAAAAGGCATTATTTACACCCCCTCCCCCTCATTCCTCAATGCTGAGAATGGTGGAATCTCAATAGAAATGTGATGAACTGAGTAAAGCACACATAAGTAAAGCTAGCCTCTGAGTTTTAGTCATACCATAATGGGGTCACTTTGTCCAGTGTATGTATTGTGTGTTTCTGGGGCTATAACATGGAAAGTTTATCCTTCACAAGGCGTGTTTTGTGTGCCAGAATTTGAAATTATTCCCTTGATCAGATGTTTACTTTTTGTAATCTAAAAATAGGAACTTATTTCCTAGCTCAAGTA
The DNA here is from genome assembly GCF_951640355.1 of Cnephaeus nilssonii. Taxonomy (NCBI): domain Eukaryota; kingdom Metazoa; phylum Chordata; class Mammalia; order Chiroptera; family Vespertilionidae; genus Cnephaeus; species Cnephaeus nilssonii. The sequence goes on along the minus strand of NC_137083.1, from coordinate 19,934,782 downwards.
TAGATTTTACAAATGTAACTGAACCATGATCTTTTATCTAGAATATTTAATTTCTTGACTCTTTATCTCCCTTTTCTGAGCCAATAGATGATGGAGCCATTCAAGACCAAATTGTGTTATTAGCACATTTGTAGTGATCCTTACTGAGATCACACCTGTACTTTCCAGAAAAAGTGGTGTCTTCCTGAATCAGTCAACTTTCACTGTATTCTGTTTTGACTGGCCTTATTGTCAAGGTGTATTATGGCACTGTATGGCAGGATTGCCAATCTTTTTTCCTGCTTTTCAAGGACACCATTTTAAGAGAAACAGTGAGCCTCTGTATGTCTCAATACCATTGTTTTGCACAGGGATATAAAGCTTAATTTCAGATATTTGGCAAGTCTAAAAGACATTTTAGAAATGAAGGATTATAATTACTAACAAGTCTCTCCCTTGCCTTAGGCAGAATAAATGTGTTGAGAACTTTGTGACATTTTATAGCCAAGCGCCTTCACTATTCTTTCCTCTGTCATTGAATGATTTAGCTGTATTTTTTTTGTAAAAAGTGTGAAGCATATAGTACATTAAAATTAATCTAACTTACTTTGTACAGTTATAGTAAAATGTTATGTTTTCTATAGGTGAAAATTCTAATTTAATCCATTTTGTAACTTCAGAAATCACTACTTATCATTACTCCTTTTATTTAAAAAAAACAACAACACCTATTTTTTACTATCTGCTCTAAGCTAGGAATTACTCTGGACACTGAGAACATCAGTGAATAAGTTTCTGCATTTCCAGAACTTGCATTCTAGTGTGAAAGAGAAATTATATGCAAGTGTCTACATTTTTTAAGAAATCATGCTTGAGAGAATGTCAAGTGCTATGATGAGAACATTGTTTAAGTGGATAAAGTGTAACTAGGATAGAGGGTGGTTAAAGAAGCTCCCTTTAAGCAGATGACACTGAGCATAGATATGAATGAATAATGAATAACAGCCAACATTTAGAATACCTGGGGAAAACAAATTCTGGCAGAGAAACACATGAAACTAAAAGGCCCTGAGAAAGGAATGGGTTTGATCTGTCAAAGGAACAGCAAGGAGGCCAGTGTGTCTATCAAGTGAGTGTGAAGGGACAGAATTAGAAATGAGATCACAGGAAGAGACAAAGATGACATAGATGTTGTACGTCATGGAAATCAGTTTGGAATTTACTGAGGTAAAATAAAATAGCGCTGGAGAATTTTAAGTGAGGAAGTTTTGTGATAGGGTTTGCACTTTACTTGTTAAAGCAAATTTGGCTGATCTAAAGAAAATGGCCTCTCACTGTTGAAAGAGGAAGCCCAGGGAGTAGGCTTGTTCAGTGGTTGGACAGTAATGAGAGGCCTCAGAATAGGACAGCCATGGCATAGGTAGGTGGTAAAAAGTAATGATTCCAAATGTGTTAAAGACAAAGACCACAACTTCCTGATGGATTGGGTTAGGCCAGTGCTCGGCAAACTCATTAGTCAACAGAGCCAAATATCAACAGTACGATTGAAATTTCTTTGGAGAGCCAAATTTTTTAAACTTAAACTTCTTCTAATGCCACTTCTTCAAAATAGACTTGCCCAGGACGTGGTATTTTGTGGAAGAGCCACACTCAAGGGGCCAAAGAGCTGCATGTGGCTCGCAAGCCGCAGTTTGCAGACCACTGGGTTAGGGAGTATTGAAAATGAGGAGTAAAAGTGTACATTTAAGGTTTTGGCCTGATAAATCAGATTAAGCATATTGATGGGAGAGGCTAAAAGATAAAAAAAAAAAAAGATTCTGGGTTGGGATTGGGCAGGTTCAAGAGTTCTGCTTTGGATGTGTTAAGTATTCATAAGCTTGCATTGAACACAAAGGTTCATAAGATGTCATCAAAAAGAAATTTAATTTTTCTAAATAACCTCCAATGACTGCTTGTTCAAACATACTCCAAGAGTTTCTGTTTACCCACTATTTGGATAAAAACTAGTGTGAAATTTGTAAGACTTTGCTAGTCATTCTGAGACTTAAAAACAAAATCCTCATTACTTCATACCACATACACATACACACACACACACACACACACACACACACACACCACTATAAGATAATAATCAAAACCCTAATTTCCTCAAACTTATAACTTCTTGTTCCCCCACATCAGCCCAACAATGGGAGAATGAATTTGCGGTTGCTTTCTTTCTTCCATCATTCACTCCTCTCCACCCTGGACCAGCTGTGGCTTCTGACATATTCAAGGTCATTGAGAAGCTGTGATAGCAGCCATCAACTCTCTTAAATATAATTTTCTGGAGGGCCAACCAACAGCCAGCAATTCTCCTGGCTTCTTTTACTTCACTCCTTTTAAATCCTTTATGAGAGTGACTTATTAAGGGATATAAAACTGATTTTGGGGTACTTGTTTCATCATCACCACAGGGCTATCTAGCACCTTGCTATGCAATGAAAGAGTCATTGGTATCTGTTCTTGGGAGTTCAACAAAACTGAAACCTGAAGAGTCCTATTTTAACATCCCATTATACCTGGTTTGATATCTGAACAGAGAGAAGAGAGAGGTAAATGTGAGTTTCTTCTCATCATGACTATTCTAAGATTTGCCTTGATGGCAGGCCCTTCCCAATGCCCATTGAACTTGAACAAGTATCACAACACAAGCAGCTGGGAACACCAGATTAAGTGTGAAGAGATAGGGTTTCACCACTTCCTAGTGCTGTGACTGCGGACGTATTGATTTACATCTCTGATCTGGTTTCCTTGTTGGTACTCTAGAACATTCTTTAGAAGTTCCTTATTCCTGTTAGTGTTGGTAAGTTATCAGTGTTGTATTTACCTGGACATTTACTTATTTTATTCTCTTTTTAAAAAATTAGTTTTGTTGGATTCCCAGTTCTAGGTTGACAGTGATTATCTCATAATAAAACTCTTATTTCATTATTCCACTGGCTACTAGCTACTCTTTAAAAGTCTCTCATTGTTTCAGCCTTGAAATTAAGATGTAGTCAAGACATTTTTTACTTACTGAAAGCAATTGAGATATTTTTTATATCCGTACTATTTTCAGTTCCTCCAAGTGAGTAAAGAATTAGTCCTTTGGATATGAAAGAATTAGATGCCTGTGAAAGGAGGGAGAGTGTCCCTACCATCCATGGAATTAATTAAAAAGGATAAAAGGGAAGCAGTGTCAGAGTTTGGGCTCTGTCATATTAATAGTCTGGAAATAAGTGTTAAGCAAAACTGATTTCCTCTTAGTTAATTTTTGCACAATGGAATTTTTGAGGGCAAAATCCTCTGGCATTCACGTTTTTTTCATTGCTATTTGATATGACTGAAGTATTGAAATCTTAAGTGTTCTTGTCAAAGGAATCTTAAGTCATGCACATTTAAGCAGATTTATGTAAAGAAAGGCATTTTCACCTCTTGCTAAAGAAATATTCCCAACTCAATAACTGATGTTCAACAGATGACTAATGAAGGTCTTACAATAGAAATTAGCCTCTACGCTATCTCCTGGATTCATTTGCTCCACCGAGACTCTCTCAATCTGCCTTCTCCATTCAACTGGTTCCCTGGAGAAAGCTGAAAACAGGTGCTAGGGATCTTGTCATTAATTCAGATCAGCAGTGTCAGTTAATTAAGTGGAAGTTCTTTAATGCAGCCTCTAAAGGCAAAGATGGCTAAGAGTCCAGAATGTTGAAATAAAATACAGGTTTCTTTCCATCTCTCAAGTCAATTTTCCCCCTAATTATATTCCTTACATTATTTTAGTCTTAACTAATTTTTTAAAAAATAAATGTGGCCAATACAATGGGGGGGGGGGGGAAAGATACCTCTTAATCTACTTATATTTAGAATACCATGAAAACACAAATTTCACACATCATCCCTTCACAGGATGTGAATAGATGAATCTTGGAAGGAAAAAAGTGTCATAAAGCAAAATAATAACAGAAATACTGGATTTATTGAAGATTTCTTTGTTGTAGAACTTTAACAAGCCTAAAATATAACATAATGTATATCATATCATTTATTTTTTAAAATCACTATGGATACATTATGTTGTGTGTCACATTATATATGATAAAAACATATGTATATATACATATATATGTAATTACCCATGGTATTATTTATTTAAACACATCTGTATATATACATATATTTTTTTAATTTTTGAGCATTTTCAGCAATAGAATTTAATTGGAATTTAAGAAAACCCTGGATTGTTCTTTTACAGAAGGTTATGCAACATTTTTGTCCAGTTAATATATTTGAATTCTCTTTTTTGTCTTTAAAAAATTCCCCTGGTTATTCTTCTGTGAATGTCACATTAAAAATTGGAGGAGCCCTGGCTGATTTTGCTCAGTGGTTAGAGCAACAGCCTATCCTGGGTTCATTCCCGTCAAGGGCACATGCCTGGGTTTTGGGCTTGATCCCCAGTAGGGGGCGTGCAGGAGGCAGCCGATCAATGATTCTCTGTCATCATTGATGTTTCTATCTCTCCCTCTCTCTTCCCCTCTGAAATCAATAAAAATATATTTTAAAAAAATAAAAAATTGTAGGAATTTCAATGTCTATATTTCCCTTAGTGCTAAGACAAACTCTTTTCAGTGCTTGTCAAGGCTGAACTGTCCACTTTATTTTCCAATCTATTTTTCAAGTGCTTATCTGTTTGACATCAAAGGAAAAATAAATAAAAGGAAAATTTTCCCCTAGCATTTACTTGAACGCTATGAGATTTCTTTGAAGAGTAACCTGGGGCCTATGTGCAAAATAGAAAAAGGCATTCCTTCCTCAAGACACCACTCCAGCTGTTGAAATACAGCAGTAATATGGTATGTGAAACTTTCCTGCTGTCTTCTGGAAAAGTACCCTCTGAAGTGAATCATACAATGTGAACGAGGCCCTTAGGGCTGTATACCGCACAACCTGCACATATACACAGTGGCTCTGGAGTGATATAAAAAACATTTTCAGGGTGCACAATGTTCTTCCAAAGGCCATGCTTAAGACCATAGTCTTCTCAAATGTAGGAGCCTAAAGAACAACAACAGAAACCCGATTTATCAAAATTGTCATTTTTAGCTTTTATAGTTATCCTTAACAACCAGTCCCTTCCTCCTTTGAGGCCCATCGTACTAACCTGTTAAGAACACAGCATTTCACCTGTTGGTTGGTGCTACGTGATTTTCCTCACAAATACCCATTCCCTCCAGTCCAGTAAGAAAAGGCTGAAATGTTAGTCTTCCTGGATGACCTCCTGTTGTTTTGGGCCTGAAGCGCATGCTAATTCACATTGCCATGAACAACTTTCTTTGAAAAATTATACTTTATAACACTTTTTTGAAAGATAGTCCATTTGATTATCAAGATGTTTGTCCAAATCATACTGTAAAAATTATTGTGGAATTAGTTTGTTTCATATAAGTATAGCAGTCAACATGATCAGCTGGAATTTATCTGACCAATTTAACACAGATTTAGAAAGTATTCACTAACAGTAGTACCCTTAGCCCATATTCTGCTGGGCTGGTCTAAATTATGGATGCAAAATATAGCCTTCTGCCAGAATCAGAGGGTATACAGTAGCTAATTTTTTGAGGGGCAGGAGGAAAAAAAATTCCCAGCATAATTTTTGTTTTGACTTGAGCCGTGTGGACCTCAATTGTTAACCATTTGCTCCATTTGTTTCGTATCTGTGCTTCTCCTCCCATTATATTATCTGCAAGATTCTTAAATAATTGTTTGTCTACATGACTTTCTTTCCCCCATTGAACTCTCAACTTTTAAAAGTGGGAATTCTCTTCATTTTCTTAGTACCTGCATAAAATGTGGCATAAATGCATGTTGAATGGATAACTGATGAAACAGCAGTTCAGGGTGAGAGTTCATCACTGAGAGCAGAGTTCTAGATACCTTTTAAGAATCCTGAGAAAACACCAGAATTGTCTACTGACCGACCATACCGTTAATTCCCTTTTAAGGTATTTTAAGTTTCTCATTTATAAAATACTTATATGTTACTTTCATGAGGCCTCTGAAGTAAAATTAATAAAAATTATTATAAATACTATGTTTGACCAACAGAAACACTATAAAATAATACATTTTATTTCATTATGTGTGTGGCACAAAAGACACAGATGAGGGTTTTTTTGAGAAATTCATGTAGAGTAATATCTGCTGAATAATTTGAAATAAATCTGGAAAAATGCTTTATGATTGTGTTAAGTGAAAGAAATTTATTCAGTTTAAAATTATTTTTGCAGTGTGCTTGCTTCAGCGGCACATAGACTGAAAAATAAAGTTTTTTAGCAGTTGAAAAATCAATAGCATTTACCCAGATGTCATCTGATCTCTTCTCAAAGTGTTGAAAGTCATGTTTTCATGTTGCATCACAAATTACAGTTTATTTAAAATAACTTGATTAAAAATAACTAAGACCTTCACCTTCTCCTTTCTTATCATTTGTGTGGAATCTCTTTGATGTTTTACATTTAAGACAGATATTGATTTCTATTCTCCCTCTTTGCCCTTTAAATGCTACTTTATTTTGAGTCAACTCTTATAGGCATGAAATCAGCATATGATGGGACAAATAAACCAAAATGACTTATGTCTAAAGAAGCAAAACAAGGGCATCTTCAAAGCACCTAGAGTTTTCTGTAACGTGTCTTTTACTGTACAAATAATGACCTGGTAAAATTCAGACACATGCGCAGGTTAGTTGTTTTTATATTTCTAAGTAGTCTACATAATTTAATATTTTATGCTTACTTTAGGTCCACTAAAAGTTTTGTTTTTCTTCTGTGTCATTTAGGGAAGAGTATTCCTAGGGCCAATTAAAATAGTCACAATATCCTAGCATTCCAGAAAAAATAATACAGGATGTGGAGAATCAAAGAAATTAGTTCCTAACATTTCTTTAAACATTTTTTAATGTGACCATGTCACATTTTACATGCTAAGATTTAATGTGTTGGTTAAGTGGGCGCCAAAGTCATGGGCTCCGCACCCAGGTGTCATGATCAAGCAATTCAGTTAAAATCAACAAACCAGCAGCTCTTTTACCACTAAAATGTAATGCAGTCTCTTTGAAAGAAGGAAGCGTACAAAAATAATTAAATACAATTTTGAGAAGTGCCTACATGAAAGTCATAACACTGCCTTAAGAAGAAGAAAAACATTAGCTAAGAAACAACAGGTTGATTGAGGAAGAAAAATCTGTAAAAAAAAAAAAAAAAGAAAAAAATAAGAAAGAAACAGACCTCGTTCTTCCACAGCAAAGTCATATACCTATCAGATTGCAAATGGCAGCTTTTCATTATATTTTATCAAGGACAACCTGAATCAAGGTGACCATGGCAGGCAGATGAATGGCTCCTGAAAAATGTCCACATTGCCATCTCTGGAACCTGTGACCATGTTAACAGCAGGGAATTATGGTTACAGATGGAATCAATGTTCTTAATCAACTGACCTGGAGGTGGAGAAAATATCCTGGATTACCCAGGTGGGCTCAACATAATCACAGGGTCTTTATGAACACAAGGGCGGGGTTGTGGGTGGAGGAGAGAGTCTGAGAAATGGCCTCACTGAAGGACTTGGTCTGATCTCGCTCTGAAGATGGAGAAATGCAGCAGTGAGCCAAGGGACACAGGCAGCCTCTAAAAAGAGGAAAAGAGGGAAAGATTCTCCCCCGGAGCCTCCAGAGAGCAATGCCGCCCTAGAAACCTGGGGTTTTGCCCAGCGAAACCCACTTCAGACTTCTGATCTCCAAAACAGTAAGATATTAACTTTGTCTTGTTCTAAAACAGTTTGTGGCAACTTGTTATAGCCTCAATAGCAAACTAAAATAGTGTCTACCAGTAAAAGGATAGCAGAGCAGACCTCCAGTATGCCAGTCAAGGGAAAAAGGAATTTATTCTCAGTGAAATGTGCTATCATTCAATGATGTTTCTTTGTCCTTAGTCTGGTTTGAGAGGGGTCGGGAGCAAAGGGGGAGGGGGCTTAAAAGGCTTGTTTACAGGATCCCTCTACCTGGATCTCACAAATGACGGAGAAGTTAAGTCAAGTGTCCTTTAGCTTTTGGATAAAAAGTCTCTAGAGTTGATACTTATTCTCACACCTTCACATTTTTAATCTCATTACTTGATGAATAACAGGTGGGTTCAAAGAGGCTTAAAAATGTTACTCATTAATATGTATGGCTATGATTCTACTTTTGAAGGAAAAATAATAGTTCCATATATGAATTACAGTAATTGCAGATATTACTTATTAGACTGTTTTGGAAGTAATGTAAAAGCTTTCAATGTTTGGGCATAATAACTATGTACTCTAACTTCAGAAATGAGTACCGATGACGTATGCATAGTGTCAAGAATACAACGAGTTAAAGTCATGGGTTTTCTCTGAAGGCTACTGAAGTTTCCTAAACTAAAAAATAATAATTCCTGTAACCACTGATTTTTTTTTTATCTGCTGACTTAATTGGGACAGAGAAAAGCAGCAGAGACAGGCTTCCCACTGCAGGCCTTTGCCCTTCCTGTTGTTTTTCCCAGAAGAAAATTTCCCTGACTCTTTCGTGGTTTGGGCCCTCAGTGTTTTCAGGTGGATTTTGTTAATGAGTCTTGTGGCGTTAGAACACTCAAGGGGCCAAAGAGACGCATGTGGCTCGTGAGTCGCCGTTTGCTGACCACTGCCTTGTGGTGACTTTCCATAATCCCTTACTAGGCTTATTTGTTTGTTTTGGTATTTATTACTATCGAATATACTAGTTGTTTCTTATCTTGTTGATTGTTTTTTGTGCTCATCCGATATGTTCACTATGTGTCATGCTCAACCAGAGTCGGTGATGTTGTGTCCAAAGTTGTAAAACTCAGCAGACTTCACTTGGTACGATGCTTGCTTAGGCATGAACAATAGGCATACAGGCCAGGCAAATCGCCATGACATTGGCAGCTTAGAAAAAGGCTTTTGATTCTCAGGCTCAGTTTCTGAAAGTCCCTCATTCCCCACTCAGAATATGTAGCGTCCTGAGATGAGACTGAATGGGTGTGGATCACCTCCGCTCAGGAGACCATGGCTCAGAGCACTTGTCAGTTATTTACACCTTGCTAATCCTGTCCCCTCAGGAATATGTGATTATTTCCCTTTCTGTGGGGAAGCTGCGTCCATCCATTAGAGCTTACAGGTGTACCGCTGGTACATTGTAGGTTTGGTCCCAGACCACCTCAATAAAGTGAGTTGTACTCTTTTTGCTGGTGAAGGGTCTTCCTTCAATTTGTTAAAAACGGGGAGAGGGGGTAACATCTGTGAAGCACAACAAAGCAAAGGGCAATGAAACAAGGCATGCTTATATTAACCTGATCTTTACAGTGACATACAAATTGGGTGTTGGTACATAGCATTTAACTTGGATTCTGTAAGCGTCTAGGGACTCCTTCAGTTTATTTTGCAAGGGAGGTTAGACCTATGGTCATATTCTAAGGATAAAAGAAAGACCAGAAAACTGACTGACAATATGTATGCTGTCTCAATGACTAAGAGACTAATAACCTAAACTCTAGGGTATTAGGCATTGAAAGTTTATAATCCGATCAAGGGTGTTTGAGACAAATAATTTATATTGAAGTCTATTTAAATGAAATGGTACACAAAAAGACCTAGAAGTGTCCAGTTGGGCCTTTTATAGGAATTTGTGCCAATTTAGCTAATAAAGGAGAACCATCTCTAGGTATATTTGTGTTAGTTGCATGTTACAGGTTTTCAGTAAAGCATTTCTATTCCAATGTTTTCTTTTTTTTCTGTCTGAAATATTTGGTAAATCATTGTCCATAGAAATTACATTGTCTTCAAGATTATAACACTTTCCAAAATGTCACATATTTATTTCATATATTTTACATTTCCAACTGTTATGTTATAATGGATTTCCCCTGCTCTTATAAATATTATTCTCAATTTAAGTGTCATTTTGAAAAAAATCTCAATGTTCTTTACTCTCCTTCCTTTTCCTGGGTATACAAATACTACATTTCCCAGTCTCCTTAAGCGATAATTTTGGTGCTTTGTGATTGAGTTTTGGGAAAGTAGGGAGAAATGGTGTCACATCAAGTCCAACCCAATTCATAGCATTGTACTTTTCTCCCATGCTCTTTCCTGTGCATGGATGTGATTGAAAGTGAAGGATCCTAAGAAGGCAAAGTTGCAAATGAGGCATTCGGGACACTGATTTCCAGTACAGCTGGAAAGCTAAGCAAGAATTTCACTGGTTGTTTAAAGTCACTGACATTATGGCATTTGCATGTTTTGGCAGCGTGTGTCAATTATTCTGATTAATAGAATAATAGCAAAGGGAACAGTTGATTTAGAGGTTTCATAGAGAGGAGATTTGTCACTGAATATCGAGAAATATTTGAAGGATTGCAACATTATTACTCATGCTTAGTATAAATCATGGCATCATTAAGTATCTTGAAATGAAAGTTTTAAAAAATCAGTTTTTTAAAGAAAAGACATATTGCATATCAACATGCATGCCTATAGTATAACTATATAAATTAATGCCATGTTTATTTGCACATTTGTTATATACCATACATATGCAACTTACAAAATCTGTGAATAAATATATTAATTACATAAACTTTAGAACACCATTTCATAGAGGAGAATACTAAAGGTAAATGATTAATAACAGCCTATTTCACAGATAATGGGAGTGATAGACCTATGATTATAACTTGGGTCTCTGTAATTACAAAGTCTTCACTTTCTCTAGTAAACTATACTGTGTGTGGTGCTTTGTTGTTGTTGTTTTTACCACAAATATGTATGAACACAACACACACAACTAAAGGGGACATTAATTATTAATCTTGAGTATGAATTTAATGTTTCAAGAATATGTATATTTCTAATCAGGAGTATTGTTTCTATTTTGAAATACTTTGGGGATATTAATATCTTTAGAATATATGAATGATAACTTTTCTATCATTTCCATATTTACTATTCCTATTATTTTTATCATTATATATTCACACATTTGTGGGGAGAGGAACAGTAGATATTCGTATTTTCTATGTGGCAGTAAGCACATTTTCTGATCTGGTTGGGAGTCTGGGATAGAATGCATCAAGTTGTTGAAGTGGCATTTTCATCAGTAAATTTGATGCCAATTTCAATGTCTTGATAAGAAACTGTTGTCTGGATTTTTATTTTATAGTTTCGGGTCTGCAAACTTACATCTGTCGGTTGGTCTCCTATTTTTTAATTAAATGCTCATTGGAACACAGAATCTTCTTCATTCATGTATTGTCAAAGCTGTTTTGTGTGCAAGTTGAGTAGTAGTGACAGAGACTATGTGGCCCTTTAGGAAAAAGTTTTTGACTTTGCTGTAGATAAATATTTCTGAAAACTATGTTTAAGCTTCTTTTCCCAGTCACCTCTTCCTCGGTGAAGCAACCTTATGAAGCAAAATGTTCCTTTTGTTCCTTCAAAAACCTTATGAAGCAAAATTTCCCAGCACCTCACTAGTTAGACTTCTCTCTTCCTTCCTCTCTCTTTCTGACTCACACTTTCTCCCATGCTTGGTCTCACCTAATACCTCTCTGGGAAGATCAGAATTGGAAATAATACTGACATGGAATAGAATCACTTTTTTTTTTTTTACATGAATGTGGTTTTCTCCATATTGCAGATTTGGCAGGGGGGAAAAAAGTCCTTTCAGAATAAATAATCCTGCCAGTAAAATGGTCTTCATCTCTCCTGCTTCACCAATGTTCTTCTCTCTACAGGTACACTGTCATCAGCATATAAGTATGCCCTAGAAGCGTACAACTCAGCCAATCTTAGACATACAGACAAAAATTTGGTCCCATGTCTTTCTCTTTGTTTATTCTTCTGTTGTGTTTTAGAATGAAATTCCTTAAAATCGTTGACTGTGCAACCTATTTCATTATAATTCCCCTCATTCTCTGTTTTTAAAAATATGTATTGTTCAGATTATTACAGGTGTTCCTCTTTTTTTCCCCCCATAGCTCCCCTTCACCTGATTCCCCACCCCAACCCATGCCCTTAGCGCCCCCCCGCCCCCCGCCACTGTCTTCATCCATAGGTGTAAGATTTTTGTCCAATCTCTTCCTGCACCCCTCACATCCCCTTCCCCCTGAGAATTGTCAGTCCACTCCCTTTCTATGTCCCTGATTCTATTATATTCATCAGTCCATTCTGTTCATCAGATTTTTTATTCACTTGATTTTTAGATTCACATGTTTGTAGGTATGTATTTGTTGTCATTTTGTTGTTCATAATTTTTATCTTTACATTTTTCTTCTTCTTCCTCTTCTTAAAGAATACCCTTCAGCATTTCATATAATCCTGGTTTGGTGGTGATGAACTCCTTTAGCTTTTTCTTGTCTGTGAAGCTCTTTATCTGACCTTCAATTCTGAATGATAGCTTTGCTGGGTAGAGTAATCTTGGCTGTAGGTTCTTGCTGTTCATCACTTTGAATATTTCTTGCCACTCCCTTCTGGCCTGCATAGTTTCTGTTGAGAAATCAGCTGACAGTCGTATGGGTACTCCCTTGTAGGTAACTAACTGTTTTTCTCTTGCAGCTTTCAAGATTCTCTCTTTGTCTTTTGCCCTTGGCATTTTAATTATGATGTGTCTTGGTGTGGTTCTCTTTGGATTCATCTTGTTTGGGGTTCTCTGCACTTCCTGGACTTGTAAGTCTATTTCTTTCACCAAGTAGGGAAAGTTTTCTGTCATTATTTCTTCTAATAGTTCAAAACCACATTTATAAGGTTACTCAAGAATCTTCTAAAAACCGCCGAGAAACTTGATGAAACCTCCGAGGAGCTTAGTGAGACCTTCAAGGACCTTAATGAGAATGCCAAAAAAAAAAAAAAAATGGAAAGGGACCAATCAGAAATTAAACATACACTGTCTGAAATAAAGAATATATATAAATTCAACGGTAGATCAAAGGACCCCAAGAATCAAACCAAAGATCTGAAATATGAGGAAACAAAAAACACCCAACCAGAAAAACAAAAAGAAAAAAGAATCCAAAAATATGAAGATAGTGTAAGGAGCCTCTGGGACAACTTTAAGCATACCAACATCCAAATTATTGGGGTGCCCTCATTCTCTCTTGAACCCAATTCAATCAGATTCATTCTATGTAAAAAAGGCCCCCGCAAAGTCACCAGTGGTCTCTACATTGTGAGGTGGGATCCCGTCTCATTTTATTTAACCTGACACCAGCTGTTGAAAGAGGTGCTCTTTCTCCATTCATTTACAAAACATATTTTCTATTGTTTCTGGAAGCTCTTTAGTTCTCATCTTGCCTGTTCAGTTATTATTCTGAGTCTTTACCGGTTCCTTATATCTCCCTGACCACTAAACATTAGAATATCATCCAGAGCTTGATTCCCTTGCCCCCCACACCCCCGCCAAATCTTACTCTAGATGATCTCAACTCAGTCTTATAGCTTTAAATAGTGTCTCTAGGCTAAGGAATTGCACATTGGTATGTCTAGCCAGACATTCTGCTGAAATCCACACTCATAAATCCAAAGGTTTACTTGACATCAACCACCTGCATGTGGTTGTGTGCTCTTGTCAATTCAGCTAAACTGATATGATGTCTCCCAGAATTCTCTTACCTGTATGACTCTGGGTTAGGGTTGGTTCTCAGAGAAACTGAGATTTTAAGGGTGAAAATGAATCAGTGGCCTTTTCCCTATAATGTCTCTGTACGGTGCCAACGCTGCTGCACCTTGTGTATATAGCCTGGGCTGACAGTGTGTGACTGCTGTAGTAGCTAAGGCCACAGAATCCAGTTTCCCTACTTTTATCCAATCATCATCACCTTTAGCTTTCCTTCAGTCCCACTGGAGAGAGTGCCACCTTCTGTGGCATATAATCGAGGTTGAATGTACTGATGGACAAACGTGGGTTCTAGTATGTTTTCATGGGTTCCAACGTCTTTTGGATTCCAAATTATCCTTACACTCTGCTGCCTCACACCCAGATATTTCTCCCAGTTGGTAGCACTGCAGACAAAGGGAGACTTCAGGCCCACCGCTAAATGCTAAAGCAATGGCCTCTGTATCAGCTTCCATAAGTGCGTCTAATCAATTATTGCTAATTAAGTCCCTATAATAAGCCCCTTGATTCTACATCATTTCATAGAAGTTCTGCTTCCCTTCTTGAACTCTTAAAAAGTATCCCTGGTTTTATTTTTCCTTAGAGCTAGGACCACTTGACATGATAAATACTGAATTATTTAATTTCTGACATCCTCCAGAAAACTCCATGGGGCTAGGGGGGTTTGTTTGTTTTTCATGCTCATATCTATAGCATGTATACCTGTTCCTGGCCCACAGTGAGTCCTCAATGCACATTTGCTTAGTGGATAAATAAATAATTATGTATTTTGTGAAGAATGCTTTTGGTTAAGCAGAATATCATTATATGAAGAGGAACATTGATCCAGGATAAGTAAAAGGCTTAACACATGGCTCAGAAATATTAGCATGAAGAAAATAAGCCAATCGAGAAGGGAACACCAGACAAAAGGGGTTTTTGTCTCGAACTAACAGCTTAAATGATGAAGAATCCAATTCTATGCATTACCAGGTGCTTGTCATGCAACCGGGAAGGTTCTTTTCTGAACGTGTAACCTGCACAGTTTTGTCAACTGCTAAAGACTAATCAGCAGTGGTTCACAGTCAGGGACTGAAATTGCTAGAAAGGAAAAGAGCCTGTCAATTATGCAGTCATGTTTCACTTAAAAAAAAAAATGCTGCGTAGGTGCAAACAATGTGGCAAAAGAGTGGAACAAGAAACAAACCAAGCCATCACAGGCACACCTTTTTTTTTTCTTTTCTGTAAAAATATGGGTTCTGCTTGAAATGTGTTTGTTTTGTGAGATAAATCTTCTCAAAAAGGCAGTGCTGTTATTAATTAAGCAAAGGGAGAGGCAATGGAGGTGGGATCATGCTAAGCCAGAGTTGTTAAATGAATCTGAGCTCTGGTACAGAAAACTTCCCCAGTGGTTACGGAAGCTGTCACCAATTTAGTGCATCCGAGGAAATGTGCTCCAAGACTTGTGTTAGTGTTGGCAAAGAAAGGAACTAATTTTAATTCTCAGCTCCTAAATCTGACAGCAGTCCAGAAACTTTGCAGCTAAACTTATCTCAGCTTGCTGCACAGGCAACAACTCCATGAAGAGTATTGCATGAGAAGATAGCAGTCTCTCTGGTATAAGTGGTAAAAGTGAAATTTAGAAAAACAAAATTATTTTTACTTTAAAAAGTGTTCAAATCTGTTTAAAGTTCTGATTCCTAGAAGGTCATGAAAGAACTCAGAAGATTTGTTTTCTCTGGTTGCCTCGCTGGCTACAACATGAGATGACTTCCTCCCACTTCTGCCAAAATAAATGTTATTAAAATACTATATTCCCCAGCTGCCAGTCAGCACCACATGTATGTGAAAGATGGTGTTTATTTGAACATGTGCACGCACCTCTCCCACCACAGAACTCACATTAAATGTTGCAACACTTCAGATCATCGCAGCTCAGTTTTGAAAAAAACTGGTTTTTCTCACATCTTCCTCCTCACTCATAACATGTCTGATCTTATTGTCTGGCCTAAAATGAGAAGCCCTCTTAGCAATTTATTAGAAATGAGCTTTTCTTCTACCTCTGACTAAATATTCAAAGTTTTTTAATCACTGAACTATTAATGGTAAGATTAACTGCTGATTTTGGAAATGGTAAGATACTTCAAAATCTCCATTTTATTAGAATTGCTTCAAAGAAGAGGATACATGCTGGGAACAAGGAAAAGATCCAACTAGTTTTCCACTGAAAAGAGGGGGATGATTCAAGTAGATTTCGAGTGAGGGAGGAGCAATGAGAGCTCTGTAATTTGATGCTGGAACAAAGCCCCGAACCACACTTCCCTCACTTCGGTGATTTTTTTAAAGAGCCAGGTTTTGACGGTACATCTAAAATTTTGATTGTAAAAAAAGTTTTTGAAACTTTGATGGTGTTGCCTTATGACCCAAAATGTTAATATTGTTTTAAAAAACAAAAACAAAATATATCTCTGTTTTTACTGCTGCTATCTTTTAGATTATACCAGAGCTTGAATTTGCCAATAGAGGGCAATAGTCAAACTAAGATAGACTGCATCTATCATTTTTGCAACTTCTAATGAAGTAAAAAGACACATAGAATCCTCATCTGCTTTTATGGATATTGCTGTGTAATTGCAGTGTAATTATGGTACACAACAGCTTCAGAAAATTATCTTTCAAGAAAACAGCTGGTTCTCTTTAACAAGCCAGGATGAAATCTCATCAATTAAAAAAAAATCCAAAGAATTTTCCCCCCAAAAAAATATAAGCTGATAATAAACAAGCCACAAAAAAAAAAATGAAAGAACATAAAAAATTTAAATGGATAAATCAGAGCTGCTGATATGAAATAAAACAAACGTACAAACACAAGAAAAATATGAAGGTAGAAGGTATTTCTGATATATTGTTTTATAGTGTAAACAGACTTCTTGGAAAGATTTTCAAAGGTTTTTCCATTTTTCTCTTTTCATTTATTTGTATAATTATGTAAATGCATTGGGTATATCTACTCCGTATATGAGATACACACATACACAGTCACACAGATCTAAAGTGTAATAGTTTTGTATAACCAGTACTTTCGAAAAAATTACAAAACAACTAACATTGGGCATTTAACATGTAAAATTATAAGTTAATTAAACTTTGGTATGGCAATAACCCAATACATGAGATTTTGCTTTAACAAAATCTCCATATATAGCCTTGGTGGATGTGGCTCAGTTGGTTGGGTGTCGTTTGTGCACTGAAAGGTTGGTGGTTCAATTCCCAGACAGGGCACATGCCCAGGTTATGGGCTTGATCCCCGGTAGGGGGCGTATAAGAGGCAGCTGATCCATGTTCTGCTCTCACATCTCTTTCCCTCTCCCTCCCTCTCTCTCTAAAAATTAATTTTTAAAATCTCTTAAAAAATCTCTATGTACCAATTTAGAAGGCACTAAACAGGTCATTAAGAGAATGATTACCCATAATTCACTTGACAAATGATTTATTTCAATAGTACCTTAAAAGTTAAGTCATTTAGATTGGCTTAGAGATAAATGAATTTATAAAATAATAAAATTTACAAGTTAGAAACCTAAATAGTAATATTTACATGTTCTCATCCTCCACTTGATTAGATATTTTCAGGTGGTCATTTATATTTAGACTCTGATGTAAGCATGAAAAATAAGAATTGATGTTTTCTTTACTCACAGAGTAGCACATTATGACAGTATTAGTGCATCGTTGGCAAGTATACATTATGAGCTTTACATTTAGAAACTATTTTAATTAACAACAAATATTAACAGGGTATATTATATACAGAATTAGATACTATGTATTTAAACTTTAAATAGCTAAATATTTAACATTAAAACTAACATATACAGATATGTTCATGTATATATGCATAAAACGTAGAGAAAAACACATAATATTTATTAAGTTATGTGTCTTTTAATTGTGCAGAGTAAGTGGAAAATCTACCAATAATACTCTTAGTGCTCTTAAAGCAAGGTTCCTAGACCATTATCATTAGTATCCCTTAAGAACTTGTCAGTTCCTACTCTGGCCCCATCCCAAACCTACTGAACCACAAATTCTGGGATAGGGCTTCAGCAAACTTCTAATTGCAGTATTTCATAGTGACGTTTGCAACAAATATATGGGTGAATCTTGAGAGTATGATGCTAAGTGAAATAATTCAGATGGAAAAGAACAAAAACCACATGATTTCACTAGTATCTGGAATATAAAACAGAAAGCAACAAACCAACAAACAAAAAACCCTATAGACACAGGCAACAATATGGTAGCTACCAGAGGGGAAAGGTCCTGGGGGAGAATGAAAAAGGTAAAGGAGACTTAATATATGGTGACAGAGAGAGACTAGACACAGGTAGTGAGGACAAAATGCTATATACAGAAGATGTAGTATAGAATTATACACATGAAACATATAATCTTATTACCAAATGTTACCCCAATAAATTAAGTTAAACACACACACACATACAAACTTCCAGGTGATTTTAATGCTTGTTAAAGTTTGAGAACCACTTCCCTTAGTGAATATAAGTTATTTTCATGATTATTATAATTTGAACAGATCCTATTCTCTTATCTAGGCTTGTTTTCAAATATGTTCTGTACTTACTCAATTCAGGAATAGTTAAGATGCTCTTATTAGATAGGTTGATTTTTTATTTTATTTTTCTTAAGTACAATTGACTGAACTTTTAAAAAACTAGGCATGCGATTTAATCTTTACAGAAATTTGCTTAAAATTAGCTGTGGAACTTCAGCCTAAGGAGTTACTAAAAATTATCTAATCCTACAGAAATTGGAAAACTGGGAACCAAAAAAGTTAAAAATATTTGCCAAATATCAAAAGGCAATTTTACAGTGAACTTGATGTCAAATCCAAATCTTTTAACTTCAACATTAAATTTTAAATCAGATTAGGTTGTAGTCTTGGTTTTCAACCTTTTCTGTGTCAGTGATAAGACAATTGTCAGATAACTCAGGACAGACATTTGAGCAACGCAACAGCTTTAGTACTGAGACAGCCTCATCGTAAGTGTTTCCCAACACTAGGAAATGAAATATGCTTAACCATCAAGAGCGCATCCTCCTCTGGCCCTGGCTGGGCAGTTCGGCTGGTTAAAGCCTCATCACGATATGCCAACATTGCAGTTTTGATGCCCGGTCAAGGCACATACAAGAATCAACCAATGAATCCAATCTAATAATAGACAAATATGCAAATTGACCATATATCTGACACACCCACAAGCCACACCCACCATCCAATCAGAGCGAGTATGCAAATTAACCCAAACCAAGATGGCTACAGCCACAGAGAGCAAGGTTTCCTAGGTAACAGAGGAAGCCAAGCTTTCCGCCTGCCCTGGCCAGGCCTAAGCCTCCACTCAAGCTACAAAGTTTCAATTATAGAAGGTAAACAAATTCAAACAAATGGCGGCAGAATGGAGCTTGAGAGAGCAGGCCAGGGTTGCCGCTGGCAACAGGGGAAGCAAAGCTTTCCACACACCCTGGCCGGGCCCACCCTCTTAAGGCAACAAAGTTTCAATTATAACCCCAACACAAATGGCTGCCGGCCTCGGAAGGAGCCCCAGGCTTGGCTCCGCTCCAGGCTACAAAGTTTCAATTGTAGAAGGAAAATAAATTCCAGATACCAGGGCCTCTGCTTGGGTTGCCAGGGGGCGTGGCCAGCCTGCAAACCACCACAGGCCCCTCGCTCAGGCCGCCCCACACCCCAAAGGAACCCCCACCTGATCCGGGACACCCTTCAGGGAAAACCAGCTGGCCCCCACTCCTGTATCAGGCCTCTATCCTATCTAATAAAAGAGTAATATGCAGATTGATCATCACTGCAACACACAATATAGCTGCCCCCATGTGGACACCAGATGGCCACCACAAGATGGCCAGTGGGAGAGGGCAGTTGGGAGGCACCCGGCCTGCAAGGGAGGGCAGTTGAGAGGGACCAAGCCTGCAAGGGAGGGCAGTTGGAGGTGATCAACCCTGCAGGAGAGGGCAGTTAGGGGTGACCAGGCCGGCAGAGGAGGGAAGTTGGGGGCAAACAGGCTGGCAGCAGAGTGGTTAGGGGGTGATCAGGCTGGCAGGCAGAAGCGGTTAGGGGCAATCAGGAAGGCAGGCAGGCAAGCAGTTGGGAGCCAGCAGTCCTGGATTGTGAGAGGGATGTCTGACTGCCCGTTTAGGGACCCGACTGCCCACCGGGATCGGGCCTAAACGGGCAGTCTGACATCCCTCGAGGGGTCCCATATTGGAGAGGGTACAGGCTGGGCTGAGGGACAACCCCCCTCTGTGCACGAATTTCGTGCACCGGGCCTCTAGTGCATAAATAATTGGAACAACAAGTCTCTCTCTCTTTCCCTCTCTCTCTCCCTTCTCTCCTTCCCCTTCCTTTCTATCAATAAAATCAAATTTCTTTTTTAAAAAGGAGTTGCCATCTTTTTGAATATATGTGGTTGCTTATTTCTTCTAAAAGCTATTATTGGGCCCTTCAATGAGAATGCATTCAAAGAAATGTTCTATAATAAACTACAATAAAATATGTAAACAGTAATAAAATATATTACTATATTAAACCATTAATATAATAAACTGCAATATTAAAAACATTGTAAGGAATTTTTAAATGACAGGATTTTATCAACATTAGTTAAGCAAAAAATATGGTTATGTATAATGACTTGTTGCATAATACTGGAAAGAGTTTATGAGAGATTTCTGAGAAACAGGTAGGCATTGCTATAACCTTACATATCCTTTCTGAGAATGCAAGTTAACAGAAATATTAAGTGGATAAATATTTAATTCTTGTCTAGGGGATAAAATAAATTAACTAGAATGATAGCCATATGAAAATGCACTTGGAATGATGCACCACAGTGGTTAATATCACATGAGGGAATATAGGCAAATGGTTTAATTGAAACAAAAAAATGAAATTGCATCAAAGTTTACAGTTCTAGAATGTCTAAACCAAAGTCAACTTTTATTGATATATAAAGCAGTGAAACCACTTTCATTGATCAATTTGTGTGGTAGATGATGCACTGTGAGAGACACATCTATAATGTGCCGTACAAAGAGGTTATAAGTACTGCTGGCAGTATATTAAAAGTAATGTTGATGTTCAAACAAGTTTTGACTGATAGTTAAATTTTGAAACATAATTACTTTCAATGAATTTATTTCACTGTGGATTTAACATTGAAAACAAAACTTGCATTTTTAAAAACTTACTGTTATTCTATTGTTACGTTAAAAATTCCATTTGATGCAGAGTATTAGAAGTAAAATGCCAATACTATGTGAAACAACATTTGAGTTCCATCTGTGTGTAAAAAACTAAATTATTTATCTTGAGGACTTAAACAAATATTCAACATGGCCTTTCTGGATTAAATTTAAAAGGGACATTACAAGGTACATGAACAAAATAAATATATATGTTTTACATAAAATCACACATTATACCTGAACACATGTGAATAGAGTAAAGATGTTGCTAATTTTTTCATCACTTTTTTTTAAACTAGAAAGAGTATCGCTATTCTATACTAGTTTTACAATGGGGATATATAAAACATATCCATATCATTTTTTCAATTCATTTAATCCAAATTTTATATAGCTACTAGATTAATACAATTTTAATTCAATATAGAAAACATAAAATTATGAAATAAGGTTTCATTCTTATCATCAAACAATCACACCTTTGTTACATAGTCCCATACCCAACATGCTTTTCTCTGAGTCAAGTTTGGTCATATGCATAAATGTTCTGTTTTCAGCTGTCAGTCCTTCTTCCAGGTTCTCCCACTTGTTTCTTCTTTGCTCTACTAATCTTTTCTCTTTTTTTTTTCTTTTCTCCCACTTATATTTCATACAATTCACATGTAAGCAGAGCTCCCACTGCCATTTGAGAATGACATTCTGGATTTTGTAAAGACAATAGCTTTACAAAAGTATTGTCTTTATGCAGTGAGTGAACCTCATAGACTTTCCTTGTAGACTATGGACGCTTCTCTCTCTGCCATTTCTTCAGGCTTCCACTCTGCAGATGCCCTCACCAGTGAAAGGTGCCATCATGAATAGTGTTTGCAATGTTACTTTTCTGGAGTAGCATATTTGAAGTCTGACTTTGCCCTCATCCCCCGAAGACAACGAATGAATCTAATGGTTTTATTTTAATGGTTGAAGTGGGCCTGTGGGAGGGAATTAGACTTTTTCCATCAGTTAAAATCAGATTTTTAGGTGATTTGCCTTAGTTGCAACCACATTCACATTCATGGAGACAGTTGTGCTCCCTGTGTTCCAAGCACTGTGCTATGTGTTTTACACAATCAAGTATCACCTTTAAACCTGGGTTTGTAAGATTTCAGATATTACCAACCTCACTGTTGTATCTTGCACTCTTGGATTTTCATCTGCCAAGAGATCTCATATGCTACCCATTTCTACCTACACTTGTCCTTCTTGCCTTTTATCCCCGGTGCAAAACATTTGAGGTTTGATCAGTAATATAGAAAGTCAATGATTTGTCTTCTCATTCAAAATGGCACAACCATGTGATCTACTAAAAGCTCTTCTGTGGTAATTGATTTATCACTCTTATCATTTAATTCAATGCATAGAGCTGAAATTTTGGTTTAATAGCTAAGTGCACTCAAGAGGTTTTCCATATTAATGTAGGGCTGTGGCAATTCCTTTAAGTTCTGAACTTATAACATTGACAAAATAAAAGTGCAGTCATTACATGGTGTGAGTTTTCTGAAGGAAATATTTTAATGAAAGTTGATATATTAGGTCAGCTATATTATAGTTCATAAATATCTATGGATAAAATAAAAACAGAAACCAATTGAAAGAAATTACCTAGTTCTTAAGCTAGTGAATAAAATTTGGTGTGTTAATAATATGTGATAATATTACCACCCACACTTAAAAAAAATTGATTATGTTCTCATCATTTTACAAGGGGTTAGAAAAAGTATATGTCCCCATTTGATAGAACTATCTCTTTAGGCTGATGTTAAATATTATTATTTTAAAAAACACTTTAATTTGTCCAATTATTTTTTTATTACTTAAAGTATTAAATATAGTAGTACATATATCTCCTTTTTTTTCCCCCATTGACCTTCCCCCAGCCTCCCCTACCCACTGTCGCATGCCCTCATCCAACTCCCGCAGTGTCTTGTGTCCATTGGTTGTGCTTATATGCATGCATACAAGTCCTTGGGTTGATCTCTTTCCCCACCTCCCCAACACTCCCCAGCCTTCCTGCTGTAATTTGACAGTCTGTTCAGTGCTTTAGTGCCTCTGTATCTATCCTTTTGTTCATCAGGTTATAATGTTCTTTATTTTCCATAAATGAGTGAGATCATGTGTTTTTTAAAGTATATATAAACTTGATTGTAATGGTTTCTGTGCTGTATTGTGGCAGCTTATGATCTAAAAGGACTTTTGGGGGACCATATTATAGTATGAATAGCTCTACTACTCGCCCAGAATGGCAGGGTGAATATGCAGAAACTCATACTCCTTTACTCCAGGTTCTATTTTTAGTACTCATCAGTTATCTAATTGTTCTTTTCATTATTAGGATCAGAGTCACAAAAGAAAATCTGAGTATCAGGTGATTTAATACGTAAAGATAGAAAAAATACAGCTTGGAAGTTTTACTTATAATTCACATATAATTATTCGAGATCAAATTAGTTAACTTTTCATCATAGTGATAGCAGTCATTCCTCAAAATGAAATATTTAAATAAAAATTATTTTAATAAGTGTTTATTTGAGACAATTTCTTGTAAGTTCAACCTTATTGATTGCAAGGTGCACAGTTTTTAAAGTTTAAAAATCAAAATATTTCTCCAGATATGTGTGTGCCAAACAACAAAAGTGTCTTCGTTTGCCCTAACTGTTTTGGCTCAGTGCATAGAATGTCAGCCTGCAGACTCAAGGGTCCCAGGTTCTATTCCGGTCAAGGGCATGTACCTTGGTTGTGGACACATCCCCAGTAGAGAGTGTGAAGGAGGCAGCTGATCAATGTTTCTCTCTCATGGATGTTTTTAACTCTCTATCCCTCTCCCTTCCTCTCTGTAAAAAATCAATAATATATATATATATATTTTTTTTAAAAGGTGTCTTCTTTTATATTCTTAAGTACCTGAATATATTAGAAGAATGCAAAATGATTCTAATGCATTGGATATTTAAAGATAAATAACAAATTCACAAATTTGTTGTTGTGTTGCTAAAATATGGGTTAAGGGTTATTAAATATTAAAGAGATGATTTAACACATTTCCTTCATTATTAAAGCACCATTGATTATAAGATGTGAAAGTTTAGTAATATCTGTTTAGAAAAATGATTATAATAAATGAACACATAAAATATTGATGTATCTGGATTTCAGAAATCTTCAAGTATAGATATATAATGCACACTATATTTATATAGACATACATATACACATATGTATACCTTTGTGTGCATATATACACATTTAATATATTTAATATTTAATATACACACACATACATAGCCCTATGCATCTATGGGTACAACATCCATAGATCCAACTGATGGAGAATGCAAAATATTCAGGAAAAAAATGTTACATTTTGCTGACTTGTACATTGTTGTGCCTGTACTAAACATGTACAAAGTTTTCTTGTCATTATTTTCTAAACAATACAGTATAATAACTGTTTACATAGCATTTACATTATATTAGGTATTAGAAGTAATCTAGAGATGATTTAAAGTATACAGCAAAATGTGTGTAGGTTATAGGCAAATACTATACCATTTTCCATAAGAAACTTGGAGCAGTGCAAAATTTGGTCTTCTTAGGGGGTTTGGTCTTCGTGGGGTCCTGGAACCAATTCTCCATGGATATGGAGGAATGACTGCATGTATATGCATTGTGTGTGTGGATACATATGTATAAAATCTTATATGTAATATTATAATTTTTAAAGTTGTAATATTATTATAATATTTTAAAGTATTATATGTAACTAGAGGCCCAGTGCATGAAATGCATGCACTCGGGGGGTCCCTCGGCCCAGCCTGCACCCTCTCGCAGTCCAGGAGCCCTCAGGGGATGTCCAACTGATGGCTTAGGCCCGCTCCCTGTGGAGACCGGGCCTAAACCATCAGTCGGACATCCTTAGTGTTGCTGTGGAGGTCGGAGAGGCTCCCGCCACTATGGCTGCTCTCGCCAGCCATGAGTCAGTCTTCTGGATGAGCAGTGCTCCCCCTGTGGGAGTGCACTGATCACCAGGGGGCAGCTCCTGCATTGAGTACCTGCCCCCTGGTGGTCAGTGTGCATCATAGTGACTGGTCATTCTGTTGTTCGGTCAATTTGCATATTAGCCTTTTATTATATAGGACTAGAGGCCCGTTGCATGAAGATTCCTGCAAGAATAGGGCTTCCTTGGGCCTATTCCTGCAAGAATAGGGCTTGCTGCGGCCGTCTCCACCGCCCCGCCTGCTTTCCTTCCTTCTCCACCACCCCGCTTGCTTCTCCACAGCTTCGCTCCCTTCGGCAGCACTTGGCTTCCTTCTACGCTGTCTTCAGTCTTCACTCTACGCCTGGATATGCAAATTAACCGCCATCTTGGTTGGGTTAATTTGCATACCCGCTCCTGATTGACTGGTGAGTGTGGCTTGTGGGCATAATGGAGGTATGGTCAATTTGCATGTTTCTCTTTTATTAGTGTAGATATTCATATTATATATAAAATCTCCTAGAATCCCTTGCTTGTTATTCTGAATCCCTGCCACCTTAAAACACAGCAACCATTCATTTAACAAAGATTATAGTTTCCTCAAAATTTAGAAATGTTATGTCAGTGATACAGAATTATGTGCAGTGGATACCATTCCAATGTTTCTGTAAGATAATATTAATTTAGCTTCTAAAACTTTAAATATGCTTAAAATATTTACAAACTGAACAAGAAACAAAGCAATCAATAATATAACAAAAAATAATTTATAATGTGCTCAATATTTATTCAGGCAAATGGCTCCTATTATTTAAGAGCCAAGCAGAACAAATGTATTAAAGAAAATTAAAAGTACTTTAGAGTTAAAGAATAATGGTTTGGCCATCTGGTATAATTTCTTCAGATAATATACTAATTTTAATTCAAGTCCAAAACATTATAGTGCATCTGATAAACTATATAAATGAAAACTATTGTCATTTAGATGGTAGGAATATTCTTAATCATGTCAAGTAAAGCATTTAGAGATATCAGATTGGGAGCTATGGCCTTATTACCTACTTAATCCATTTGTGGATTTTGCTAAATTAATTAGTTCAATCATATCCTTCAGCTGGGAAGCATTTGGGGTTAATTTTACTTTCTGAAAACCCTTTTCCTTTCCCTTGTTTTAAATGGTTGCTTTTCAATGTTAGTGGATATACTTTCTTTTGGAGAAAGGATATAATCAGTTGTGTGTTTATGTGTGTGTGTGTGTTAGAGAGAGAGAGAGAGAGAGAGAGAGAGAGAGAGAGAGAGAGAGAGAGAGAGAGAGAGAGAGAGAACACTCTGTCAAAAAGAAGGGAAGGGAAGGGAAGGGAAGGGAAGGGAAGGGAAGGGAAGGGAAGGGAAGGGAGCCCCTAGTTTTAGCAGTTTTCCAGTATCTATGATGTACACAATTTACTCTTGGGAGCTAGTACTAGCTAGCTCTAGCACACTGTTGGATCTAAGTCATTGTTGTTTTCATATTATGGAAATATCAACATAATAAATTGAACTTAAGAGTCTAAGAACTTTATAAATGAAAGATTTCCTGATTTTTATAATCAGAATTATAACAGATCATGCCTTTTATTTTCAGAGCACTTTTTAATACTTGAAATTATCAATTTTATTTATTGATGAATGTCTGCCAGCCCACAATAAACTGAGGAACACCAAGAAAAGAAAGTTCACATCTGTCTGTTAGACATTCTGTCCTCATAACTACAAAAAAATTCTAGTACATAATGGGCCCTCTATAAACACTCTTAAATAAATGTCAACCTTTTTAAGTTAAATGTTACATATTTGGTTCCAAATTAAATTAATAAAGTTCAATTTACAAGCCATTAAGTTTTTATTTAACCCCTGCCCTTCTGGCAAACATTAGTTTGTTCTCTGTTTCTATGAGTCTGTTTTAGTTTTGTTTGTTTGTCTGTTTTATAGAATTTACATATAAGTAAAATCGTACTATTTGTCAAAATATTTGTCTTTTTCTGTTTGACTTATTTCACTTAGCATATACCCTCTTCTGTGTCCATGCATATTGTTGCAAATGGCAAGATTTAATTCCTTTTTATTACTGAGTAATATTCCATTTTGTGTGTGTGTTTGTGTGTGTGTGTTATCCTTTCATGTATTGATAGATGCATAGATTGCTTCCATATCTCCGCTTTTGTAAATAATACTACAATGAACATAGGCTGCATATATCTTCAAATTATCATTTTTATTTTCTTCAGATAAATACCCAAAAGTGGAATTGCTGGATTTTATGGTAGTTCTGTGTTTAATTTTTGAGTAATATTTATATTGTTTTCCATATTGGCTGTACCAATTTACAATCCATCAACAGTACATATGGGTTTCTTTTTCTCCACATCCTTCCCAATATTTTTTTGTTGTTGACTTTTGATACTAGGCAGTAAGACAGGTATGAGGTGGTATCTGGTTGTTGTTTTGATTTGCATTTCCGGAATGATTAGTGATGTTGAGCATTTTTTCATGTGTTACTGGCCATCTGCATATCTTCTTTGGAGAAATATCTATTAAGGGCCTCTGCTCATTTTTAAATTCAGATTGAGTTTTTATTTTATGTTGCGTTGTATGAGTTTCTTACATGTTTTGAATATCAGATATATCATTTGTGCATATCAGATATATCATTTGTGAGTATCTTCTCCAATTTAGTAGGTTGTTATTAAACATTTTATTTTATTTAAAAATATTGGTAATATAAATATGTGTGAATATATAACCTGTTATTAAGCTCCAGTCTCCTTTGTTATTAATATCCCATCACCTCTTTTATGTATCTCCTTTGTAAAGATTAACTTTATATTGAGTAAAAAACATTTTTATGAACAACAAATGCAAATTTGTATACATATTCTGATAATTACCTAAATAATATTTTGACAATAAACTCATGCAGAAATCCAGCTGGATCATCTGACTTTGAAATATGGAAATATAGGAGAGAAAAATGATTGAAAATTGTTTTATTACCACCTCAACATAAAATTAATTGGGGCTTATTTAAAAACCCCTGAGCATTTTAATTATAATACCAAATGGTAATATTTATTCATTTTTATCATTAATGTAAAATATTTTCTTAGTATTTACCATGCATTATTAACTGTTTAATATGCAGATTCCACAGTATAAAACCCAACATGATAATCTTAGAGTAAAAATATTTTAATGGGAGAGAATACAAACTAATAGCAATAGTGATTTGTACCCTGAGGAAAATAAATAGGACATTTGGGAAACCCCATATATTTTAAATTGGATGAGCAGGGAAATTTTTCTAAAAGAGTGATATTTCAAAAGATACCCAAAAACTATTAACGGGAAGGCAGGTGGAGCAGCAGGAATGAAGGCCTTCAGGTTGAAGTGAATTTGATTGTCCCGGGAGTAATATGAACCCTACTGTACCTGTAGTGTTGTGAGTAAGGGGAAAGAATTCTGGGGATTTGAAATTGGAGATTGGCTAGGTGATTTCACTTAGGCTCCTGTGGGAGCTTCCATTTTATTGCAGAAGTGATGGTGGAACTTTGGAGACTTGTAGAAGGAAGAGTAATGAGATCTACACTAAAACTTTTAAAGCTTCTCTATGATGTGAAGACTAGATTCTAGTAATACTTGTAGAACCTGCTATATCAGTTAGGAAGCTCTTGCAGGGGAAGTAAGATAGAACTGTTGTCAGAAATTATCTCAAAAGTAGAGTTGCCAGGACTTGGTAATGAATTATAATGGGACGTTAAGGAAAGAAGACAAGTAAGTGTTCTAAATTTTGGCTTGGGAAATTAGAAGAATTATAATGCTATTTACTGAATTGGGAAGACTGGGGATAGACTGGGTTATGTAAAGTAGATATTTATTATATGAATCTGAAGCTCAAGGAAGAACTCAGGACTAAAGACATATTGTACAGAGTCAAGCAGATATGGATGGTATTGATGTCCTTGAGGCTAGATGAGACTATTAGTGAATGAATATAGCTAGAGAGGAGAAGAAACCTAAGAATCAAGCACAGGACTATTCCATCTTTTAGTGACCCTAAATAGTAGGAAGATCTAGCTAAAGACAGAAATAGACTTGGAAAGGGCCATGATGGAACTTTCTGGATGTTGGTAATGTATACGTTGATTTAGGTTTCAGTTACATAAACCATCCTTAAAAAATCTTCAAATGCACAAATTATTTTGTATGCAATTTTTACCCCTTAAACTAATATATATATATGTATGTATGTATATATAAATACTAAACTCTAGTTAATAATACATGTATCAAAATATTATGCAAATTTATTTCCATCTTACTTTGAAATAAATCGTGACATAAAACATACTTTATAGATGTAAGAAGAATGTGTAGATTTTTCATGCTAATTAAGCAAATATATTAAAATGTTCCTAGTACAATATAGGTGGTGTGCATGAGTACTCACTAGTACCAATCTATTAACATTATGCTGAAAATTTACATAACAAAATGCTAAAATAAAGATATATACCCCAGGAGACAATTAAACATGAACATCAACTAGGAAAACAAATGGTAACCAGTGGCCTTAAAGAGTCATAATAAAAATAAGTAAGGGAATAAAGATTATAATTTTATCACAGAACTGGAATTTATTATTTAAAGGGATCTAGCATATTTGAAAGAAAACCAGACATTCCTGAATTAAAACTGAAATAAAGAACTCAGTAAAATGGATTCAGCAGTAGATTTGACTCATCTGAAGGGGAAATTGGTGAACTACAGGATATATCAAAAGAAAATTCTCTGTGAATTAAGCTTAGAAATAAACAGTACAAAAAACACAAAAAACATTCAAGAAAAATAGTAAGAAAATCTAACATATGTATAATTGGCCTCAAACAAAGAGAAATGACCAGAATTTCAGAAAAAAAAAAAAAAAGCCAGGAGATCAGAATAAAGAGATGGCATATTCTGGGACTTATTGACTTTGAGGCTAATGTGGAGGACCATGACTTTAGAAACAAGTGGCAGCTCTATTCTTCAAAATACCAGATAGGACCTATCCTATCAGCAGTGACCAGGTTGGACTTAGACCATAAGGTAGGACAGTCATTCCCGTTCGCACTATTATTACTTTCATTAGCACCTAAGTTCTTGTCCATAATAACCTTTCAATATATGTTCACTCATTTGAGTTGTATATTTCATAGGAAGACAACTAGATGAAATAAAGTTTAGATAAATAGTCAATTTTTCCTTGTAAGTGGAAAAAAGTCCAACAAAATACTTAATTCATTTAATGATTCAATGCTTTTGTATCATTTTACAAAATTTTAAAATTATTTTTACAAAACTAAGAATGTTATCTATACTGTGAGAGACAATTCAACTTCATTTATAATCATTTGTTGAATCTTTTACATAGCTTTATCCTAGTGGTCTCTTGGCTGACATTTCAAAGACTTTCTTGACATCTGGTCTTACCAGCACCAAATTCCTACTACTTCCAATCCATGTTTACAATTGTCTATGCTCTTTTCTCCAGCAGTTTCCACCCCGCCCCCAGGCAGTATTTGCTGCTTTGAAGACCTTCCCACTTAATTTCCTCTTAGCTACATATGTCTACTTTATGCCTTCAGATTCTTTCCCCATCCTAGCATTCCTATATCAAATTTTGCCTATCCCAATAAGTTCCCTAATTCCTCCATTCTCTCCTTCTTTTCACATAATACAATTCAAATCTATATTTACTTCCATACTTCCCTCTAGAAACTATACATTATTATTAAACATTTTATGACTTTCCTCTTATTAAAAAATTACTACTTATAAAGTGGTTGCCTTTCTTAATCATGAGCTCCTAAGGCCTCATCTTAATTTTGTATTTCTCATAGCACCAGAGTGATTCTAAATTGCATTGCAGCTTAAAATTTAGCTAAACTTACTTGGCTTAACTGGGTTGCATTTCTAACAGTCCAAAATTTTTACATATTTTGAAATTCCGAGGAAGCTAAAATGCCTGGTTATCTGCATCTTCCATTAAACATCTCTATTCGATTTTTTCCACATTTCTTCACTTGACAATGTTCAAAATTGGCCAGGAGCCTGATTACTAAAAGATCTTCTTTACCAACATAGAGCTGTATCTGAATGATTGCACTGGATTTGAGTGTGCTCATTTCAGTCTAATGAGGTCCACAGAGGTGACCGTATGACTCATGACATGAAGTCATTTTTTCCAATTAGCATTCTGACAAATGCATTAGAAGGAGAACCCTTTCAATAGATTTCCACAGCTGCTGAAGGGATCAGGTGTCAGAAGATTTTCAGCTTTGTTCTGTGCTGGTCAAATAACTTATTTTTACCCGGACTCTGCCTCTTGATGCAGCTGGTGGCGATCGTATGTCATCTGAGTCTGAGCCCAGCTTACAGATAGTCCTTGTTACAATACTACAGCTGAAGAAGTTTTAAGAGGGAACTGCTACAATTTTTGATTGAGTCATCCATCTTTTTTTTTTAAACGAGCTTATTACCATATAGTAAAATACAGATTTTTCTTTTTCAGAACTACCCCATTCATGAGGTTTAACACTTGGTATAAGACATTTATTTGCAAGCATAATAAAAAGGACTAGAGACACTTCCATTATCCTAAAACACCTAATTTCACTTTGGCCTTTCTCCACCTTCGTATTAAAGTCAGAACATATGTTCTCATTTGGTTAAAAAAAAGGGGGGGGGAGGATTTTGAAATCACTAGCCCCTCTCAAAACAATCAAATGGCACCGATTTATAGGAATTCTCCTCTGAGTGAGGCCAGGGGTGCTGTAAGGGTGGGAAGGAGAATACCGCTGAGGGGATGGTCTCAATTCTTCAATGTTTAAATGCTCACGAATATATATTAGTGCCTTGGAGCAGCCTGGGTTACATACTTTTAAAAAAGAAACATAATTTCTTAATGTACGTTTTTCAAATGATTAAGGAATTCACGACGATCTGTGGCATTTAGGATATCATCCCTCAAGGCATTCAAAAATTTTTAAAAAATAATTGTGGTAAATTCACTGACTTAAAAGATAAGAATAAATGAAGAAGATGGGTAACTAACCAACTTGTAGAGAGACATGATAGCCATACACAAGAAGATTATTTCCTTGCATGTAACTCACTTAAAAAATGGCTTCCAGGGCTCTTCCACATTAAACTTAATCCCACCACTGGTCATATACTGTAGGCATGTGTTGTTTTTAAGGCATTTCATTTTTTTATTTTTTTATTTTGCACTGAAATGATTTTTAAGAATCTTTGATGCATTATAGTAGCAAGAAAGAGTTGCCTGCACCATGTTCCCTTAGGATTTGCAGCAGTGCTATAGATATGTCTTGTTCTAGTTATTTAATCACTACAGTACCTATGTGTGGGAAAGGAAAGTTACACTAATCTATGTACTCTTTATATAATTTGTTCTCCAGAATGGGATTTAAATTTTCTATAAAGATGTTAAAATACTCCTATATACCATCCTCTTGCCTCCCCCAAAATAAAATCTATTTTTAAAAGTCTCTTTAACAATAATTTAAGGATTATTATTTGGCTTTCTTTTACAGAAGAAAACTAGTGATTCCACTGAGAACAGAAAAGAGGAAATAGAATATATAGGAAGCAAAAGGAGTTTTCTTTTTTCTTTTTAAATTTTTAAAAATTTCTTTATTGATTACGGTGTTACATATGTGTCCTTATTCCCCCATTACCCCCTCTAACCCCCACTTCATGCCCTCACCCCCCTGTTGTCTGTGTCCATTGGTTAGGCTTATATGCATGCATACAAGTCCTTTGGTTGATCTCTCCCCTTCACCCCCACCCTCCCCTACCTTCCCTCTGAGGTTTAATGGTCTGATCTATGCTAAGTGAAATAAGCCAGGCAGAGAAAGATAAGTATCACATGATCTTACTCATTTATCGAATATAATGAACAACAAACTGATGAACAAAAAATAGATCCAGAGACAGAGAAACATCAATCAAAAGGAGTTTTCTTTAAAAATAGGGTATAATTTGAACTCATATACAAATAACTGACTCATTCACACTGTTCAAAACAAGTTGGAAAATTTATCAAAAAGAAATGTAAAAATAATGGAAGATTGTTCACTATGGTCCTTATTTTATGGGAAAACTGTATAAATATCTTTCAATATTAAAGATAATGAACTATAAATTTGGACATCTTTGGCATAATATATAGTTTCTTTCGAGCTATTCTATTTCAGACATATATGCATGCATCTCTTTTTTATGTGCTACTCTTCTACAATGCTAGATGTAAAGCAAATGTCTACACCTATGAAAAATATAGTGGTCCAAAATCATACCAACTGTCATATGTTTTTAAATTTTTTTTCAATTAAGAACTCAATTTGGCCTGTAAAAACTAAAAGATATTTTTAATTTTGACCTGAAGTGAGGTCTCTCATTACCCAGGGGTGAGAATGAAATTAATTCTGCTTCTGCTTAATCACTGGACCCATGCTGTCCAGAACCAGAGTCCCCAGGCAATGCTTAGCTCCTCTTCCATCCAGCAACCACATTGAACTTCTGTGAAAGAGCCAAATCTAGGAAAATTATTTTACCCACGCCTTGAGCCATAGTTAAACAACTTGCTTTCACTATTGAGGAAAACTGTTTGCTCACCATCTTCTCCTCAATGCCTTCACTCAAGAGTTTCCTATATTCTTAGCCAAACATACTTCCCTCACTCTGAAGAAATATTATTTATTTTTTTCTTTTTCTAAGACTGAGGAAGTACAGGGGTGATCCCATTTTGTCTCTATTTTTTTAATGGCTATAAATTAGTTGGTATTCACAGTTGTACGCATAGCAAATATATCTATATATATAAAAGCCTAAGCGACCATGACGACCAGTCGCTATGATGTGCACTGACCACTGGGGGCAGATGCTCAATGCAGGATCTGCCCCCTGGTGGTCAGTGTGCTCCCACAGCCAACCTCCCAGGGCCGGCCAACCTCCTGTGGTCCCTCCCCCTGACCAGCTGGCCTCGATTGGCCCCAATCACTGGCCAGGCCGAGGGACCCCACCTGTGCACAATTTTGTGCACTGGGCCTCTAGTAATCCTATAAAGAAACTGAATTCAAATTACTTTACCTATAATCAAAATACCAAACTGCCTAGTTTTGTGTTGCAAGAATATTACTCTGCCAGTGGTCTTCCTGAAATTGAATTAACAAAGTTTGAGAAAGAAAGTTCACAAGTGCTCCCTAGCTATTCCACCTTCTTTAGTTGAGTTGTCTTTAGGTATGACTTAAACTTAATTTTAAATCAACATGTGCCTTAGGCGGTCAAGATGGTATTTAATAGGAATAAATATAAAGTACGGACTCTTAATGAGCAATAATTGCCCCCAGAAAAACCATGTTAGGGCTTTCTAAATTCAAGGCACTTTAAATCAGATATGACATAAATGGTTGTTATAACAACACTAAGGGTGGGAGGGTTAGAAAGATCATAGTAACCCACCTAAATTATAGGACATCAGAAAATCATGTTATGATTTAACAATGGTATTAACTGCAATGGAACAACTAGAAAAATGAAGCTGGTGTTATAGTTGATATCATAGTGCACATCTACAATACCCTGTATATAATTTTTAAAATCTTTATTGTTGAAAGTATTACATATGCCCCCCCTTTTTTTTTCTTTTTGACAACACATTTAGAAATGAACATAGGCAAAATAGAGAAAATGTGGTGAATAACGAAGTGACACATATAGATCATTTTGAAAGTCATTTTCTATGAGGAGCGTTTGAAAGAACTGGGAGAAGTCTGATGAAGAAAATATTTAGAGAAGACAGAAAAGTTGTTTTTAAATTCCTAAAGGTATGCCATCTGAAAAGAGATTGTTCTTTAGAGCTCTGAGTGAAAAAAGAAGAGTCATTGCATAAAAGTTTCAGGCAGTTTATTGTTCAGTAAAGAAAACACATATACTCATGATCAGGAATGTTCAAGGTAGGGACCAGCTGGTTCAGAACCTAGTATCACCAGTCTCCTCTCCCTGAAGGCGGTCCACCAAGGTTGAGAAGTGGCTTGAGAAGTTAGTTTACTGGCGATGAAAACCTGGGAGGGGTGGTTAACCTAGATCGATCCGTGGTCGGCAAACTGCGGCTCGCGAGCCACATGCGGCTCTTTGGCCCCTTGAGTGTGGCTCTTCCACAAAATACCACGGCCTGGGCGAGTCTATTTTGAAGAAGTGGCATTAGAAGAAGTTTAAGTTTAAAAAATTTGGCTCTCAAAAGAAATTTCAATCGTTGTACTGTTGATATTTGGCTCTGTTAACTAATAAGTTTGCTGACCACTGACGTAAATGAATTTTCAGATGATCTAGACTTGCCAATTTATCTTCCAAGTTATTTCTCAATGAGAACAACACCTGTTTCAAAGTGAGCAAGGCAAAATAGTAAAATGTAAACTTGTAAACTTGCAGGGCTAATTTTTCAAACTGATGTGGAAGTCCAAGATAAAACAAGGAGAGAAAAATACTATGGAGTAAATTTTTTTTATGACCCAGTTTAACTAAAAGATATAAATGGAACATTGCAATGTTATAAAATAGATAATAAGAATTTATTTTCAATTACAGAAAATATGCACACAAAGAATAACAACTTTCCCTGAGTAGAGCATAGTAACTTTTGTATCTCTTCTGATAGGCACTTTGACATTAAAATCAAATCTGGCTCGAGAAACCTGAAGCAATAAAAGTGCTTTCAATAGTGACAAAGCATTTAACTCATATTTGTGCAGAAAAAAAAATGATACTTTCATTAGATATATGAAATAGCAAAAAAAAATTAATAGTGTAGTTGATTAGAGCAGCAAACATCTATGTTCTGGATGGCACGAAATGAATGCAAGGGAAGGCTAGGAGCTTTCCTTTTGCTCAGCATGCGGTGTAGACACTTCCTTCTTATCACCTCAGTCCTGTCCACAGCATTACATTAGACTGGGCACTAAGACTAGAATTATTGAGTGGTTTTGTGTTTGGGATTCTGACTGTTTCACTAAATGCTTTTTAATGAATATCTTAATGCACTTTTTAATCTATAATTTCTTTATTTCTCTTTTTCCCCCACCTGGAGATTAATATTTAAATAAGAATCAGTATATTTTTTTAACTGCCAGGTTTTATTTTTAATACCCTTGGTTAACTATTAATCCTTTAAAAATAATTATTCTTGGATTCCTATTAAAGAAAGATTCTTATCTTCAACATTCCTATGAAAAGGATGACTTATTGAAGGAAGTACTGGAATTTACTAGTACATTAAAGCAGGTATGAATTTGCAAATGGGTTTTACTCATGTCAGGAATACAATGCAAATGCAAATATTCCCCTGTGTAAAATAATAGCAAATGAAAGGAAATGAACATAAACTACTGATTCAACTGATTGCAATCAATGCTAGTAAGGATGTAGAAATAAATGGTTTAGAAATTTTCAAGAAGGTTAAACGATACCAATCCACTGTCTTCAGTTATTTAATATGTCTTCAATAGATTCACCTGCTGATGGACCTATATTTATAGTCTGTAATTAATGTCCTGTTTAAAATACATATTTTATTACCTCTCTACTTTTGAAAAAATGTTAGTAGAAAAGTAATTTTTTAAACTTCTCATTTTCATTTTATTTTTGTGTCTTCTGCTTTATTTCTACAGCCCTCCTTTCACTTATTAAAAATTGAAGTCGGCTTCTAAGCATTAGTAGAATAATATACTTTGACCAAATGTAGTTAATAGACTATTGTGTTCTTTAAAAAAAATAACCTCCTACCTACACATTTTTTACAATTACAGTATCAATAAGGAAAGGTAATATAATTTGGTTTATATAATTATTATTGATTTGCTTTCACTTTTCAAATATACTTTTGAAGTAGGGCAGTACTCTGGTGCTTCTACTTCATCAGGTTTAAGTCAGTTTTGCAAAGTGATTTTGATCTTAGTCAGGACTGTTCAAATAAAGTGGATTGATAATCAATAAAAGAAAATCCTATAAGAATTATTTTGATCTATATATTGGTTTAAGTATTTGTCCTAATAGCACATTCTCAAAGAGCATATCTGAGGTCCATGTTTCACTTTTTAAAACTGTACATTAGGAAAGTAAGATAGAGTCTGTTATAGATTTATGAGGTGCATAACTTTATATCCAGTTATACTGTTTGTGTCTTCAGAATTCCTTACTTAATCATGTTAGATGAATTCTTAATGATGTACATAATCAAGGTATTAACACCACACACACTAAAAGGTAATGAAAAAGGGTTTAGCTTATCTAGTGAACATTGGCAAATGGGTTTTGGCTAATGTGATAAAATAAAACCAGAAGAATTCTTAAACAATGGGATATAACAGAAAAGAATAGGAAAATAATATTCTTTCCACCATTTTAAAATTTGATTTCACTTGTCTAATACATTTAAGAAATCGATGATATAGTATTTTTTATAAACTTTCCTCTTTCTGGATCCATTCATTCAAATATTATAGCATTGTTGTTTGTTGTTGTTTTAATATGACATGGTTAACTTTTCTTACATGTTCACAATGACATTATGCTACTCCTTGGACTATAGTAACAAGTTTACCTTGCTTTGAAAAATATAGATGGTGAGATAAATTGCTGAAGTATTTCTGTAAGTACTTTCCCCTTTGTACTCTGTCCCTCAAAATGCAATTTGTCCATCTGTGGAGTCCTATACAAGGGCATCTAGCACTGGGACCTACATGAGCTGAAATCTATGTCCACTCACCAAGCCGTGTAGCTTCTCATGGGGCTGCACTGACTTGAAGGACAGTAAACTTTTTCTCAATTGAGAAGCATTGTCCCATTGCCAAGTGCTGTATCCAGAGGAAAAATAAATCCACCAGATAATGTGTGGTTTCTACTGCATCCTCCCAGAGAGGATGCCTCTTTCTGAATTGCACAAATATGACATAAGGGTTATGGTTATCAGAGACTATTCTAATGACTCAGCAGTCTGCATTGCCAAAAGGAAAGAAAAGACATCCAGGGAGAAGTAGACAGTGGAATAGTTTGATTTGGGATTAAATAATAATCTTTGAAATTCAAGAAAGATAGTATAGCTTTGAGAGGAGGCGCTTTTATTATAAGAGCCTAGTTTTTTGTTTGTTTTTGAGTTTCAAAAGGCTAAGATCTGAAAAATAGAGGAAAAAAGATTAAAAATATAGTAGATTAAAAACTGAACTAACCAGAAAAAAAGGTAAATGTTTCCATGTTGAGGAGAAAAATATTTAGATAACGGTAGGAGCTTGATAAAGTACATCTAATTTATTCTCCATTCCAGGTTCTAGTTTCAAACAGGTCAGAAAATAAAATCCTCAGCTATTTGGTAGTCCCAAAAAGAATGAACTGTACCTCAACTCCAAGGGCAAGTCTAGGGATATGACAAGCCCTGCAGAGTTTTGATGACACCCCGATTCAGGACAGCAGCTATGGACTTGACATGGTGATAGTGCTCCTTGTCATGGGTGGCCTGAAATAGTTCTGCTTCCTTGCAGCTACCCCCAAAGCTTTACAGAATGTTCAAACATTTTCTGTGGCTCTGGGAGAAGAATCCTTAGGGAACAGAGAGAAAGCTGTTGGACATGAGGAAGTGTGATAGACTGAGAAAGAGGTCACTACTGACCTCTGAGGACCTAATGACTAGTGAATAGACAGTCAATGCAAGTAGCTTGGGCTTCTGGTCGGGATCAATCTCAGGTACAAAAACAACTCAGCAGATTCCTCCCTGTGCTAGTGTTTAGAATCTATTTTATCAAAAAAAAAAAAATTTAAGTGGATATGGAGGAACTCATTCAACTATGAAAATTCTAAATAAATTACAAGGTTTTCTTCTACTTGAGCTTGTGATAGTCTTAAATTTACTTATTATGGATTTACATAAAGACAGTAGTATTTTTTATGCCAAAATTTGTGGCTTAATATAAAGTCTACAAAAGAATGTAAAAATCATTGCAGAAGAAAAATCTAGTGTTACTCCTAAATTATTTTAAAATAGCCATTACAATATGACTGCATTTTACAAGATTCCATTTTCCTACAGTATTTTGGGGGACTCAGTTATTGATATAGTTTATTCATTCATAATTGCAACTTGAGGAACCTTATCTACACTAATAAAAGAGAAACATGCAAATTGACTGTACCCACAAACCATGCCCACCAGCCAATCAGGAGCGAGTATGCAAATTAACCCAACCAAGATGGCGGCGGCCACAGAGCTGGAATGAGCAGGAGGCTTGGGTTGCCCCTGGCGATGGAGGAAGCCAAGCTTCCTGCCCTCCCTGGCTGGCCCTGGCCTCTGCTCAAGGCTACAAAGTTTCAATTATAGAAGATAAATAAATCCCAGATACTTGCTTCCAGCCGCCTGGCCTTCTGCTCAAGGAGGCACTGAAAAAAAAGAAAAAAGGAGGGGCTGGGAGCTTGGGTCATCAGGGAGTGATCAGGCCAGGATGGGACAGCAGTTGTGGGTGATCAGGCTGGTGGGGGGATGGGGCCATTGGGGGTAAGCAGACCATCAGGGGGGCCAGTTAGGGGTGAGCAGGCCATCAGTGGGGGTCAGTTGGAGGTGATCAGGACAGTGGGGGGGCAGTTGGGGGTGAGCAGGCTGGCGGGGGGGAACTTGGGGGCGAGCAGGCCAGCAGCGGGGGGCAGTTGGGGGCGAGCAAGCCGGCAGGCAGAGTGGTTAGGGGCAATCAGGCAGGCAGGCAGGCAGGTGAGCGGCTGGAGCCAGCAGTCCCGGGTTGTGAGAGGGATGTCCAACTGCTGGTTTAGCCTGATCCCTGTAAACCAGCAGTAGGACATTCTTCGAGGGGTCCCAGATTGGAGAGGGTGCAGGCCAGGTGAGGAACCCCACCCCCCATGCACGAATTTCATGCACCGGGCCACTAGTCAATTATATCTTCCCAACTAAGGTGAGAAAAATGAACTGAGACAGATGAAGTGACTTGCTCAATTTGTGGCTAAGCCAATAGATCAAGACCTAGTAATGCCCTTTCCAGTTTTCTCTGATTCTCCCAGAAGTGACGAAAGCCCATCTTAAAATTCTAGCTAATATCCCTTCTTTTAAGCAACAAGCAAGCAAAAACATTAATAAAAATAAAGCTTTTGATGAGAACCAGATCAATTTCTTGGGTTTATTAATATCAAAGAAACACAAAGGGATTAAAAATATATATTAGCTTGGATATGTATATAATTATATGGATATTTATCTATATATTATAGATATGTGAATAGCAAATACATTGTGCAGATTCAAATATTTTTATCTGTTGAGCATTGAGTAATAATTCTTCAAGGCTAAGTATTGATTTAAAAAGAATAAATGATTCTCATCTTCAGTAAATCACACTGTCATAGCAAATAGATCTAGATAAAGAAACCAAATTCTCTTAGTGTTTCAATGTGTAAAATGAATCATGGCCTTAGGAATCATCACTTCATATTTTAGAAAATATAATTTTTACTTCTTGAATGTATTTGGATAGTAAAATCATGTAATTATAAAGTGTGAATGTGTATGTGAAGACATCAGTGAGAACACAGAATCTCTCAGAAATTTCACCAAGAGTGAGATTGCAGATAAAATACAAGGAATTTTTATGCTGGTGTGAAAAAGCTGACTAAAATATTTACGTGTTAATATCCCATTGCAAAGATCACTGTTAGCTCATTGGCCTTAAATTATTCACTAGGTTCAATGGTTATTATTTTTGGCTGCTGCAGTCAGACCTTATAAATACATTTCTAAGGTCACACACTCTACTTTTCATCTAAATCTTTCTCCTCCTTTTCTCTTTTAAAGCTGAACATTAAATGAAATTACCTGACATTCAACCTTAGTGAGTCAAACACTTTTTAGACCACAAATGAAACTACAATGATATTATTCTTTATATTATTCAAAGCGTGATTCAGAAGTCAGGAAATAGGGGATTTTAGTATCAACTTTAATAAATATTATTTTTCAATGGCAATCACAACAGTACCTTTTTTGTTTGAGAACAAAAATTATCATATTGAAATGTAAGTTTCAAATAGATTTTTTAGATTACTCAGTGTTCACAATCTTCAACAGAAAGTTTATCGTTCTTATTAACAGATATATTAAGGAATTCAGTCCATTAAAAACACACACAAATGATTCTAATCTTCAATAACTCACACTGTCCTACATGTAAAATGAAACATGGCCTTAGGAATCAGATATATGAAGGAATTCAGTTCATGTTTCTTATACTATGGTAAATAGTCGTCTGAAATGTGGGCATCTCACATCACTGTACAACTAGAAGGACCCTTTTTCCTTTGCACCATTTAAATTTTACTTTGCTTTGAATTCAAACCAGGAAAAGATCAATGTTCTCATTGTAGGGTGCAGGGACCTACCAAGCATTGTCTGATTCAGATTAAAGAGTCAGCGTAGAATTCGGAAACATGTGTCCCTTTGACTTAAAAACAAGTTTAGGAATCCACAAGATGAAACTAAACTCTTGACCTGGAGTTAATCTTGGAAAATCAGTTTCCGTTTATGTTTCAGTCAGATTTCCCATGACATCACATCACCTCACATCACCAACCACAAGGGAATTTGGCCAGTACCCAATGAACTGTACCTCAGCCTAGAAAAGTGCAATACACTGTTAGAGTCTTGTTGATTTGGACATTCTCTCTGAGTCGAATGCTGTGTCATTTTCCCCTGCTTCTCTATGTATCTAAATATTTCTGTCTGATTGTAATAAACTTTCTTCCACGTTCAACCATCAATTTTTACCTAACCTTTAATTCATTAGACACATAAATATGACTGCCAGCTAGGTAGTAGACATAATATTAACTATGCTTCTAAAATCCTTTGCAGGCCCTAAAACTTCTAGAAATGTTTGTTCTCCAGTTCAGTCCTGTTTCTCTTTTGAAGGCAAAGTTCTGCTCCACTGCCTGCAGCCAGACCTCATGTTGACTTCCTCCTCTCCTCTTATTCTCAACTCCCCATGGCCACCTTCTCAAACTGCTTTCTTGGTCCATGAGACTCATTACCATTCTCTTCTTTGGTTCTCTAAGGAGCAGTAAGACTCTGGCTGCCCAATAGATAGGCTTCTTTTTAAGTCACGACTTTAAAAGAATGAACACTTGGTGGATGAGAAAATCAAATCCTAAAGGAGACTTTATTAATGTGCTTTGGGAAGTGGGGGAACACCAGCATCTCCACGGGTGACAGTGGTGGAGTGTCGAGAAGGCAAAGTACTATTTTAATGTGTTACTTCATTGAAGAGCCATACAGGGAGAGACAAGACTAAATAGAATCTGGAAATCTAAACACAGGATGACAAAAGAGGGAGAATATGGGAATAAATTTTAAAAATAATTATGGAGTACCTATTGGAGATATAGAATGAAATAACCAGGGGACATAACTTGGGTGTCAGAAAATGCTTGCTGAATCCTTGATCTTAAAACTAAAATTCTATGTCAACATACAGTCATTTTTAAAAGCATTGCAGTGGATGAATTGATGTCTATGTATAGATTTTCACCAGTTCATACATACCTTGGATAAAATATCCCTTAATTATATCTAACTACATTTACGCTGATTGGTGATTTCCAAATAGCCACATAATTATTAATTATCCCCTAAGATATCATGAAACTGGAAAGCAGACACCTTAGAATACACACAAATATCCTAGTTCCTAGAGTTATATATTTATATAACCAATAAATTAAGCAGCCAGCATGGTTCACCTTCAATATTTGCAATCCCTAATTTCACTGTTGAGTACTCTGTTACCATAGGGACTGAGCAAACTCTGGTACCAAACCACCTGAGTTATTCTTGTTTTAGCACCTAAATACTGTATGCTCCTAGGCAAGTTACTTGACCTTTCTTCATTTCCGTTACCTCAACTGGGAAGGGGTGTAAACTATTACTTTGATCTTTGGGTTGTTATGAGGATTAATAAATGACTTGTTTAAAAATATTCCTGTATATAACATTCGATCTTTTTTTGTTTAACTGATCACAAATATCTATTTACAAGTCTATCTCTACAAATTCCAAATTTTCTACAGGAATTTTGGTCTAATCCCAGATACTTCTTACATTTGTGTAGACTTTAGACAGGTTATTTATCCTCTTTCCTTTGGCTTACTCATTTATGTAACAGGGATAATAAACAGTATTTCACCTATAGGATTGTGAGAATCAGATGAACTAACATCTAAAACACTTAAAGAGTATCTCATATATAAGCATTCAATCAATGTTAGGTATTTTATTATTGTTACTATATGTCAAGTGTCTATCAGAGGACAGGGTCCATAGTTCATGGTTTATACATGTAAATTACTTTCTCCATCTTCTCCCAAGTGTACTAATTATTTTTGGTCAATGTATATGAATCTAGACTTCTATGCTTTTTTTTAAAGTAACAATCTTTGACTTCTTATACCCACATTAACTTTCTCTTTTCAGTCAAAATTTCCTTATAAAAGCAAGATATAGTGGAAAACTTAACCAGAGTAAACAAAACATCTCAACATATTCATTTCACATGAGTTCTACATAGTCAGTTTTCTGTTCATGTAATTTCTAACATTTGTCTATACTAATAATATGAATAACAATAATAATGTCAAAAATATATGATTCTGTGTAACACATTCATGGAGGATAAATGTATATACTTAATTTTAGATTATAAACTTGGATCTTTATCTGAGAATTACATGTGGCTCTCACACATTGGACATTTTCTCCCTGATACAGACTAGAGAAGTATGGGACAAAAATGAACAAAGTGAAAATAATCATTTGGTACCAATCTAAGCTCATTAACCATATGTTTTTCTAACTGGGGTGGTTTTTTACAATTAGGTTATGTTATATTTTATGTAAACAACTTTGTGGATCTGCACATCTAGGACTCAGTTTTATAGGTCAATGAAAATATATCAGATGGCAATAGATCAATTCTAGGCAAGCTTCCTGCTGACAAATTTTACTATACCTCCAAGTTGTTCTTTGACATTTTATTTTCCTGCTTTTATATGTTTTTTTAAAAAATTCCATATGTATTTTTCAATGCCAGTAAATTAGTTTATCATCCTTTTCTGCCAAACTCTAGCTGAATTTCAGCAAGTCAGAGAGACATTGGGTAAGTATTGTATCTTTCATTTGGAAAGAGTCAGGAATACTGTAAACTCACATACATTCCTCAGCACATTCTCCATCACCTGCCTGAAATAACACCTTCTGAGGCTGCATGGCCATTCTCTCCATTAATCTTGCCAAATTTGGGTTCTTAGGAATACAGTCAAGTTCACGGTGAATGCTATTAAAAGAAAATTAATATCATCACAGACATAATGTCATACAAAATTACCCAGCTCCTAGTATATGTTAGTTCCTCAGTATGTGCAAAGAAAAAAAAGACAGCTTTTTTTTGAGAACTGAAAATAAAAATACTTAATCTCTGTTAAATTTCTACTGTAAAACTGATAACTTTATTCACTTGCAAAGAATAGGCCATCAAGCGCTTTGCATCTAAATATCCATTGGCTTACTTAATACAAAATATTGGAGAACAGAATTGAAAGACCACATTTATATTTTCCAGGTAATTTAAGCAATACTTTTTTCTTAAGACAGAATTTCTACTAAGCAAAAGCTTATTTTCTACTCACATTTGAAATGTCTGACTTTAGA
This sequence comes from Cnephaeus nilssonii, assembly GCF_951640355.1. Classification (NCBI taxonomy): domain Eukaryota; kingdom Metazoa; phylum Chordata; class Mammalia; order Chiroptera; family Vespertilionidae; genus Cnephaeus; species Cnephaeus nilssonii. Next base: position 19,889,968 of record NC_137083.1, on the reverse strand, counting down.
ATATAAATGGAAAACTACGATTTGGAAAATCCTGTGACTCAGCTCTAAGACACTTTGGCACACAGGAGCCATGGAGTGTCGTTTTGAATGTGTAAGTGGCATGATAAACCTCCCACTCTTCTAAGAATAGAGCTATCACTGGACCCTGTTATCTCACCACCCCAAGGTACAATATGATAATGATACCACTTAACATCAGTGCTGAAGAGGGGGGGGGGGAGGAAAAGCTGCAAGCATTTTAACTAGAAAGAATATCAAATTGAAATATTAATTTACTGATTAATATAACATTAGCTGACCTATTTTCTGCAGCTTGTTAAACAACAAAGACTTGTGAAGCTAAATAACTGCCTAAAAGATAAATGTTTTAAGAATTCCCAGGGAGATGTTTAGCTCTTTTTTTTTTAAACATCATTAAAGATATGCCTTGCATATATCAGGCAGTTTTATGCTTTCTGTGCTGAAACATCCTGTTTACATTTATTAATGCGGTCTAAAGAATTGGGATTTGCTTGAGTTCCCCTTCCCTCAAAACTAAGACCAATAGGGTCAGTTTTCTTACCCTTAGTGACTTTATAGAATTTACAAGGATGCAAATTCTTGCAAGAAAGTGAATCAGGTCACTCTCAGGAATTTATTTTCTTAAACTATTCATAAATTGAGGTAATATTGATTTTAAAAATAGAAAACAGCAAGTTGCTGCCACATGCTTATAGCCCAAGGGCCTCAGAAATTCAAGCTGATCTTCCTTCAAAGAAGTGTACTAAAATGGAAGAGAAATGGCTTTTCTGCTGAGAGAAAGAGGGGAGTTCCTAGTACAACTTGGTTGCTAATACCACGCACTGATAAACTGTGCTTTTCATCGTAAAGCTAAAGATTTTTGAACAAAGTTCTGTCTCGAATTCCAAAAATGCTAGCAGTTTTATCAATCAAGAAATTATATAAAACTCACTTTGAGCCCTGGCTGGTGTTGCTCGGTTGGTTGAATGTTGTCCCATGCACTGAAAAGTCGCCAGTTCAATTCCCCATCAGGACACATGCTTAGGTTTTGAGTTCGATCCCTGGTTGGGCATGAGCAGGATGCAACTGATCACTGTTTCACTCTCACACCAATGTTTCTCTCTCTCTCTCTCCCCAATTAACTTTAAAAAACATTAAAAACTCACTTTGGTTTGGTGAATTCTGATGCATGATCTGAAGAAAACTGAATGGTTTTTTTAGGTTAATCCAATGGTGATCTATGGGAGATGTAAATGGTGATGATGGGGTATAGTTAATAAAGTATAGTTGCTAAAGGTTTGATAAGGAGATGAAGTAAGGTTTCCCATGTAATAGGTTGTCAAGACTAATGGAAAGTACAGGTCTAAGTGATCTTAACTCTTTAGAATATATTGTTGATTAATTACTCATTAATATAATTTAGAAGAGAATGTTGACTTTTGCTTAACATTTTTATTGAGCCTACATGCTTTAACATAAAAATTTATACGTGTTTGGCTTTTTAAAGCCCAAATATGACCTCCTGGGTTAATGAAGGCTATGAGTCCATCCCTACATTTTAGTAACTACATTAAGTCACAAAACCTACAGTTGTAATTTTCCTCTCTTTTTTCATTCGGTCTTTCCAAGTTTCAGTTCTGTAATGTATGTTTTGAAGCAAAACTTTTTTTCTCAACTTTGAGAACAGTTTGTTGCCTTTTAAGTAAACATTTCTTTTAATTTCAATGCCTTTGTTCTTTTAGCCCAGTTAATAGAATATCCCTGGAATCCCTCTGAGATGCCAGGTTTTGTGTCAACTGCTAAGCTTTTCTTCAAAAGGAACCTCCCTTTGTAAATTCATTTTATGTGTTTCTCTCTCTCTCTGTCTCTCTGTCTCTCTCTCTCTCTCTCTCTCTCTCTCTCTTTCTCTCACTGTCTCTCACATGCACACACATATTTTGAAAATTTATTAGAATAGGTACCTATTATGTACAGTATATGTTCACTTACACTACTGTTCGAAATGATACATGTTTAACAAATTTAATATTTGCTGATTTTCCAGGTGTAAGTACTCTCACCAAGGCTGATTTCCAGCTACTGAGGTGACCTCACTTAATGTGGGTTTGAGATGAGATGGACATAATTGGCTCATGTGAACTGGTAGAAGTTGGATGACTGTTCTTTTACCTAGGTCTCCTAAGGGTTTCCATGCAACTGGTAACCTTAAGAAATATGTTACTCCCTCCTGCCCCCCATCCACCAACCAGGAGTAGGCTTGTTTACTGCATAATAAAAAAAGGATAGATTCCCCAAGCTCAGGCACCCTGAGCTGTAACAAAAATCAAATGTGTGTATAGCCTTCTTCTGGGCTCTTTTATGTCACACATTTAGGACTTGGGGATGAGAGAAATAAATGCAGACATGCTGGTGTTCATGCTGACTTCTGTGCCATGAGTGATAAACTTTTTGTATCTTACCCAGAAGTCTCTTGTCTTCTGCCAGTATGCATGAAATAGTTACAGACTAACTTCGTATGTCATAAGTGGGGTAAAATCCAATTCCATACCTGATAGACATCCTATATGATGAAATGGATGGGAACACACATAGTGAAAATAGTCTCTTTATAATTTGGCAATAAATAGGAATTTATTTTCATTGATCACAACTAATAGAAATGTTTTAAATAATTTTATCAGTAAAAAAAAATATTAAGTTTCAAATTCTAATGCTAAATTTTTTCACTTTCAAGCATTCATTTCCTGAATTCCATTGGATTTTTTAAACACTTCTTTAAGCTGCTTTATATCAACATGATGTATTTTTATAAAATTTAGCATCTTCCAACACTGATACAGAAAGTATTCAATTGTATGTTTCAGTTTTAAGTCATACAACTGACCATCAAAACTTCAAGTCCTTATTCTGTTAATATATCTGGATATATTTCTACTATGTTGAGGGTTCCCACCTATAATCTCCAGAGTCATATTTGTAACACTAATAATTTGCTGGCAGTATTAAGCTATTGTAGGTAATGTTATAATAAATTCTGGATTAAATTTCCTTAACAAGCAAATATATATGCAAGATAGCGAGGACGGTGAGATTAAGTTGATGCCAGAGAGAGGGACCTTGCTTCCACGCTATCCCCAGGCTTTGAGGCACACCTAAGTACAACATTTCTTCCTTGGCTTCCCCTCTTTTTCCTTTCCTTCAGATCTTCTTTCTCAACACATTATGTGACAGGTTTGAGGTTTGAGATTTGGTTATTACTAAATGTTTTTAATCACTACATACCCGAGTGTAAAATAAGATATCTTTGTTAAATTTTCAATCAATAGTACAATTTGAAAAATAGTTTCTTAAAGACATTAATAAGCTACTGTTTCTTTATTAGAATGTTATATAGATTATTAGAATACCAAGATCTTGATAAAACAGTGGAAAATAGATACCTAATAAGCAATAAAAACTGTTCACATATTAAATTCTAAATACTACTCAATTCAAACTAACAAAAACTGTTGTTAATCAAGTAATGTTAGTTCATGATACTGTGAAAAACCTTCATTTATCTCATATTACCAGATGTAAATAAAACTAATTATATTAAAATAATATAATTTAAAATAGTTATAGATATTAGAATCATTTCTGGTTTCCTTCATATGACTATTATCATGATCAAACCTAACAATGCCATTTTAAGTGACATTATACCAAATAAGAAATATGAGATGAACAAAAATAAAGTGTGAATTTAAAGATAAATGTCGTTCTATTTTTAACTCCTTGATGAGTTCACAGTAAGTAACTTCTTCATTCTGTTTCTTGTTTGACAACATCCTTCTCACCCACACTCAAAACCTACTTGAGTTTCATCCTACTGCTATGAAAACATCTTGTGGTATTCTAATAGGGCCATGCCCTGTACCCATTAGAGATAGTATATAGAGAAATGATGCCAAAAATGTGCCATATAAAACTGTAATATTTATTTCAGTTGCTCATAATGCATATGAAAAATGCTAGCTCTTAGTGTCCTTTTTATCAGGGTCTTTGTCCTAATATTCACTCTTAAGGCTAATTCACTCTCTTTTTTTAACTCTGTCCAGCTCTATTTGAATCACACTCCCTCATGCCTTAATGGCAGTTAGCCTACTGATATCAAATACCCTTACAATCCATACACAAGATGGGATCTGCCATGGACAGAATTTTTGTACCTGGATTTTAGGAATAAACTATATGCCAGAAATGAATTTTGAAGAGATTATTCAAAAGGGGAAATAAAGATTTATGAATTACTTCTAGCATTTAAACATCAGTGTAGGTATTTAAACATGTCAATTTTAAGATACTTCTCATACTACATTGGAAGACTACCGGGTAATTTATGGCAAAGTGTAGCCCTAAGAGAAAATCATCACTAACTGAAAGTATCTACATTGTACCTTTTTACTTGCCTTTTTATCTTCTGGACAAAAACAACATTTATTCCTCTTTTAAACCTAGAGTTATTGTTTTATCTGTGTAGTCTTGCCTAAAATTCCACATACATGTTTTAAATTTAATATAACTTTTATAATGTATGAAGGAGAAATCCTATATTTTCATTAGCATCCTGCTAATTAAGGTTCTCATCTCCATATGTGTTTTACGTTGCCTTTCTGGAAGAATATCTGAAGATGTACGTCCACACTCATTTCAGCAGCTAAACAGCTCTGTTCTCTTTGTTATTTAATTTAAAAATAGCCTTTCAGTTTCAAAAGTGGAAAGACTTTTAACATTCAATTTTTTTTTTAAAAGAGCACTTTTTATGAGTACTCTACTTGAGACTATCTGCCTCTATAGCAAATTTATTTTACCTTTTCTAAACCAGTACATCAAAGACAAACATTAGGAACTAGAGACTCAAGTCTACTTACTTCATATGGGTTAGCGAAGTTCAGGGTTTATCACCTACGTTTTGATCTAAAAATAAAATAGAATCCACACAGCTCAATGGGTTTTTCACATATAAAGACTGAAACTGAAGGGGAGAACAAGAGATGTGACATTTTTTTCTGGTAATTTCTTTATAAAACCGAAATGGGAGAAAAAAATTTATCCAACATAAGATATTTCAAGCAATAATACATGAAAAAGATCTTAAGAGAACCAGGGAATATGCAGACAAACCTTCCTGGCTATCAATAGTCATTTTTTATTGAGCTTTGTATGAAAATAAAATAGAATTAATGCACCTGCTTATCAACAGAAAAGAGAGCATTTGTAAAAAGAACAATGAGCAAAAATCAAGATTTTTTCAGAACTTCTTTCTCTTATGCAAGCTGGGATGCCACCTTCACCCTGCTTTTTGTTGTTATTGTTCCTCCTCCTCCCCCTCTACTTGTTCTCTTCCTCACTTCCTCCCCCTTTCTTCTCTTCTTCTTTAATGCCTATAGCTTTTTATAAATATAATTTAGATGTACAATAATAAAGTACTACTATTTTAAGTTCTGCTCACCACTTGCCTATTTTGCCTCTATCAACATAACAATTTTGTTTCATAAGTTTCCTGCTAGAACGTTAAAGGAGAGCCTAAGATTCTAAAAATATTTGAGAAACATTTTAAAATCATCTTAAGAACCAATTTTAGGACATATGACAAAAAACAGTTGTGTGTCTATTTTAACTGTTCTGGATATTATAAATGGGTACACACACAAAAAAATCCTCATTCAAAAGACAAACTGTTGAACTCCTGGAACAATGCTTTATTGAGGTGATCTTTTATGTTCTTTGTTGATATTGTGAATCACATTAGTTCTTTAATGTTAAATCAAATTTGCATTCCTGGCAAAAAACTCACTTGGCCATGATACATAATCCATTTTCTATAATGTTGAATTTGACTTGTTAAAATTTTGTGTAGAGTTATGCCATCTATGTTCAGAAAGTTATTAGCCTGTGGTTTTCTTTTCTTGTAATGTCTCTGTCAAGTTTTGATATCAGGATAATGCTAGCCTCATAGAATAAGGTAGTAAATAATTCTTTCTAGTTTTCTAGAAGATTTTGTACAAATTTAGTGTCATTTCTTTTTTAAATGTTTAGTAGAACTTGTCAATTTAGCCATCTGGGCCTAGAGTTGTCTTTGTGGAAATGTTTTTAAGCATAAATATAAACTCTGTAATAGTTTGGTTGATTTTTACCATTTCTTTTCTGCATTCTATTTCATTAATATTTGCCCTAATAATTACTTTCTTTGCTCTCTTTACTTTGGGTTTGATTTGTTCTTTTTTTAGTTTTTAGAGATGGAAGCTGGGGTTATAAATTGGAGATCTTCCTTTTTTTTCAAATATTTTTTTCAAATATTAAGTGCTTTAAATTTTCCTTGAAGTGTTGCTTTTTGATATGTTATGACTTCATTTTCATTTATTTAAAAATGCTTTCTAATTTTACTTTTTATTTTTCTCTTTAACTTAGAGGCTATTTAGAAGTGTATTTAGTTTCCAATATTTGGGACTTTCCATTATTTATATGTTCTCATTTTCATTTATAATTTAATTTTATTGTGACTGAAAAACCTACTTTGTATAATTTGATTGTTTTGACATATGAGACCATGGCTTAGAATAGAGTTTACCTTGGTAAGAATAGAGACCAGAGCTTAGAATAGATTATATCTTGATAAGATATTCTCACAGATTTTTTTTTGGTCTACTTCTATCATTTGTGAAAGAGATTCTCAAAATATAATTGTGAATTTGCTATTATAGTTAGATCAGTTTTTGTTTGATGTATTTTGAAGCACTTTTGTTAGATGCATTAGCACTTAGGGTTTTTTCCCCCTTTGATTAATATTCAAATTAATCCTTTATCAATATGAAATGACCCTTTGATCCTGGCAATAATGTCTCTGAAATTGACTTTCTCAGACACTATTATTGTCACCTTAGTGTTAGCTTGGTATTTATATTTCCACCATTATATTAGTGTTAGCTTGGTATTTATATTTCCACCATTTTGTTTTTACTAGTAGCCTCTTTGTGTTTTATATGCATATTTTTTCTTTTTATGCAGGGCATAGTTGGGCACTGCTTTTTCATTCAATGTGAAAATTTAGACCATTTAGATTTAATGTGATTTTTGACATTGTTAGCGTTGTCTGTTATTTTGCTCTTTGTTTTCTATTTGTTTCATCTGTTATTTGTTTTGTTTTGTTTTCCTCTTTTTCTGAGTTGTTTGGATTTCTTCTTTTTTTCTCCTACTCTTGTTTATTGGCTATAGTTCATTTTTTTATAGTTATTTTAGGATTATAGTAAATAACTTTAACTTATTATAGGCAAACCATTTAAACTCCTGAAGTCTTATTCTTCTAATAAATTCAATGAAGGCATGGGTTTTCCTCTTTTATGTCTTATGCAATAGTTGGCAAAATTACAATATTATAGATGAAGGTCCTTTTATACATTAAAAAATGTTTTACATATATATGATATGATTCTCAATCTTAGCCAGGTCATTGTTTTGTTAAGGTTTATTGCTGTTTTTTAATTCTACTTTACTATATGTTCCACTTTTCCCAAGTGAGCCATTTCTGCATGCAAAGTTATAAAGTAAGGTACTTAATATTTATAGGTTTTGAAAACCTTACCTAACTAAGGAAAATTTAAAAGTTAATAGAAAAGTTGACTTTTAAAAAAAAATTTAGAACAAAGTGGAAAAATTATAATATCCTTATGGTAATTTATAAAAATAAGTTCCTGACATTACATGTTACTATAATAACTACATAATATGTTCAGATATTAGGCATATAATATATCCACATGTTGGAATATTTAAGTTCATTATGCCCATGATACCAAATAATGTGTATATATGGTAGAAAGACTCTGTGTTTTACAGTGGTCAAGATATTGATGCTCCAAGGGACTTAAGTTCTAGAAGTATAATGACACAACCACAAGAGCACATGCTTATTCGAAATCTAGTCCCACTTGAATTAGGAATACTTCACAGTTAACTACAGCCAGACTAGATAGCTGTGTAAATACCAGAAGCAAAGCTGCAGGTACAGCACTCCTTTAGACTGTCTATCAGAAATGGTAAATGTCATAGTGCATAATTTATCAATGCTAATAGCCTTCTGTACAGATCTGAGGGAATTAACCTATACAGCCAAACTATTTATCACATTACAATATATAAAATGCACTTTTAATTAATAAATGGACAATCTATTGTTGTCATGGATGCAGCTGATCAATCTTTTTTTTAATCTTCTGTCTTCAGTTTGGGTCTTTTAAATGTGTTTTCTGAACACTTGCACAGCTGAGTTTTGTACTTCTTGGAACAGTTTCTGTAATTTGCGGCAATACTCTCACAGCCTCTTTGGTATTTTTCCACAGCAGTATCAGTTTGAAAATAATCCTGCATCTTGGTATTTTTAAAATGGTATTCATTACTCTTGAGCTGACCTCACTGGCACTAACCTATCTGAAAGTCATAAAATTAGTATAATGCAGTTCCCATCAATATACTAAGTCTATAAAGGCCCGAGTTAATAGTTTACATGTGCAAAAAATTTAAGTACAGTGGCTCACTATACTCATGAAAAATGAAGCAAGCAAGTAGAACAGGAAAGCAGTTTTATATAAATGTTACAAAAGCATCTAATATATTACTTAAACTATTAAGGTAACTACTGAATTCAATTGTGTATTTACATTTGGCATCAAATCAAATTTAGTAAATTTAATGATACTGACTAATTGCCGCATCCAGTTTTACAAATAGGATATGTGTTTTCTAGAAGTTTGATTTAAAAAGATAAACAATTACATTAGAAAATAAATTATTTTGAAGTCATTAATGGTTTCAGTATTTTCTACTTGGACAGTCACACATATTCTTATCTGAAAATAAAGAAATGAGTTGAAATAAATAAAAGAACACCTAATATGAGTATTTTATATTCCTAATATTCTCTGAAACATGTTGTTTTGACTCAGCATTTATGTACTTATGGAAAAATGATCTTAAACATTTTATCTCATGTAGAACTTAAGTTTTAGTAAACACTAGATAATGAAATGGCAAGACTCTTTCACCCATAAATAATTTCATTATAATAATCACTTGCCTCATAAAGATATTATTCCTTTTCATGATGCCCTATCATGTTTTTATATGTTAATACTCCAATTTTCATATCCAAATACCAAGGAAGACAGAACGTCTTACAATGATCTCCCTTTTCCAGATTAATGCACCTGAATGACATTTTTCCTTATTTAATATCCCTTACTCATTTCCTCTCCCGTTATAGGGATAGCACAGCTGTTTATCTGGCAATTATCTTTGAATCTATTAGTGAAAATGTCTAAATTAATCAGACAAAGACAAGTGCATCACGGAATGCTTGTGCTACAAATACAGGACCTCATATTCTTTCTGTCATTTTCACTGGCTCCACATGGCAGCGTTGCTTTCTTGATTCTGTAAACTGTAAATTTGTTTCAAGTAGAGAAAATGCATACAGATTTATTAGGGTCTAGTACTTAGTTCTGGTAAGCATATAATTTACCCTAACAGTTCAAGTAATCTTAATTTCATATACATAAGATTTCTAAACAGTCAATAAGAAGGTGTATCTGGGAATTGTGAGCAATGAACATGCATGATCAACTTAAGTAACATATCCAAAAGTTTGACAGATTCACTATTTGGTTCAATGTTAATGTTAAAGAAATAAGTTTTATTAAGTTTAATAAACATTTACTGTTGGTTATTTAATATATGTGCCGTGGGCAGTCTAAAGATGAGGGAGGAAGATCAAGCATGTACACTGGCAATTAGAGAATGAAATAAAAAGTGGAATGCAGAATGTCCTAGAGCCGTGGTCGGCAAACTGCGGCTCGCGAGCCACATGCGGCTCTTTGGCCCCTTGAGTGTGGCTCTTCCACAAAATACCACGGCCTGAGTGAGTCTATTTTGAAGAAGTGGCATTAGAAAAAGTTTAAGTTTAAGAAACTTGACTCTCAAAAGAAATTTCAGTCGTTGTACTGTTGATATTTGGCTCTGTTGACTGATGAGTTTGCCGACCATTGTGACCTAGAACATAGGTGTACACCAGGTTGTGTCTCTAATCCATTCATTCAAGTAAGGAACATTAGAATTTACAAGATGAAACGTATTTGGCATAGTTTAAAAAAAGAAAATTTAACCTCAGGGAGTTCAGAGTCTGCTAGGGATGACAGGTATATAAGGTAGAAATTGTAAATACAAGTATAAGGGATATTGTTGTGGCAATCAAAGTGCTATGGGAGCACAAACTGAGGAACGCTTATCAATGCCAGGTCAAGGCTGGTAGATACTAGTATATAATATTAAATACCCTAATGCAATTGATAAGGTCACAGGTGGATTCATAGAAAGGAAAAAACACACCATAACTCAAGAATTAGCCCCTAGGAAGGGGAACCCTCGTGCCCTTACCAGCAATCAGAGAAAGGGAAGGAAATAAGCTCTTCAGACATTTTAGTCACATCTTACAAACAAAAGTTAAGATTGAGTGACCGTTCAAGGTTAAACACATTTCTGTAGGCTCACCCCTTAGCTGGTATGAGTTGAGAAATGGTTTTAACCTGTTGTATGTATTCAGGATCTCAAATGTTACAGAAAAAGTGAAAGAAATGCAAGCATTCATATTTGTGCACACAGAATCCTGATTCACTATCATGCTTCTCATACTCCACTATAATTGCTTTGTTTCTATGAAGCTCTGACTTATTAATGTAGTTGTGCCTGCATTGTTAGTGGTTAGGAGCAGTTGAGAACAACACATGGATGACAAAATGGTTTTAGTCCCACACTGAAGGGGCAGTGCCTACATGGAGGCCTATGTGGAGAAGGATTCAGAGGACATGGGCAGTAACCAATTAGCAATGTGTGGAAGAAGAGGATAGCAACACAAGGGTCCCATATTTACTAACTCAACTTTTAAAACTGCATTGAAAACTTAAGAGTCGGGCAGATTTGGATTCCAATCTGGACTTTGTCACTTACTAGTTGTATGTGTTTAAGGAAGTTGCTTAATCTAATTAAACAATGGTTTCTTTTCCTGTAAAATGGGACTAATAATTGTACCTACTCCATATAATAATTACACGAGATAGCATAGGTAAAGCACCACAGTGCCTAGCACATATTATTATCCTATCAATATTAACTTGCTATGCGATTAAATGAGACACTGCTTATAAGGAGATAAGATATTGTAGCCCAGATGGTATGACTCAGTTGGTTGAGCATCATCCCATGAACCAGAAAGTAGCAGTTCAATTCCCAATCTGGGCACATGTCCGGGTTGCAGGCTTGATTCCCCAGCATGGGGCATGCAGGAGGCAGCTGATCGATGTTTCACTCACATCCATGTTTCTATCTCTCTCTCCCTCTCCCTTCCTCTCTCTAAAATCAATAAAAACATACTTTATTTAATAACTAGAGGCCCGGTGCATGAAATTCATGCACTTGGGGGTGGGGGGGTACCTCAGTCTGGCCTGTGCCCTCTCACAGTCCAGGAGCCCTCAGGGAATGTCAGACATTCTTACCGCTGCCACGGAGGCGAGAGAGGCTCCCATCACACCACTGCACTTGCCAACCTTCAGCCCAGCTTCTGACTGAGTGGCGTTCCTCCTGTGGGAGCACACTGACCACCAGGGAGCAGCTCCTGCATTTAGCATCTGCCCCCTGGTGGTCAGTGCATGTCATATCAACCAGTCGTTCCATAGTTGGGTCGATTTGCATATTAGCCTTTTATTATATAGGAAGAGTTAACATATTGTAGAGAAAAATAATACTCTTAGTACTGAGTAGACATTTTTAAAAACAAAATGAACATTCTTCTCCCAAGGAAACATTTTGAGGTAAAAGTATACTGGCATGATATCATTTATCCACTCACTCATTCAAACATGCTATAAATATTTATTGAGCACCTACTAACTAATTATTCTAAATACTATAAGTGAAATAGTGTGACTGAATTTTTGCCCTTGTGGTGCTTTTATTCTTAGAGACACCTAGTCCAGTCCTACTAGATGCCTTGTTTTCTAATAAATGAGCTAATGAGAAAGAACTACATTTTACATTTAGTTTTGCACTGAATTCCTATAAGCAACTGTACATCCTCATCTTGATTGCAATGGAGGCTAAATGCTTCTAAACCTTCACTATAAATACTCATTTTTAAAAAATTATGTTCACTCAACAAAAGATAGACTAGTGTTAAACTTGATCATTTTACTCCTAGCTGTTTTGATTTTCTCTAATTTTAAAAGGACCATTTCAGAAATAATCTCTACTGATGCTGTTTCCCCCCAAGTGATTATAACCAAGTTTTGATATTGACTTTGTAAAACTCTATTTATTAAGAAGTATTATTTAAATTCTATCAACGGAAAAATAATAGATTTTAAAATTTATTATGTACTGTTTGTAAGAGAATAAATTCAATTATCACAGAAGAAAATCAGGTACAAAGCAGAAAAGATTCATTGAGTCTGTTTCTAATAAAATTATAAATGCTTATATTATTAACTTCAAAGTGTGGATTAAGGCTACTAGATGAACATGAGTTGTAAATCAATATTAATTAAAAATAATCATGATCAGACAACTACACTGAAGTCTGTATTACTGAAAAAGGGTTTGCCCTAGTGACAGATTATTGCTACAACCTCTCACGCCATTGGGTGATGCTTACCATATGTCCCATGATTGATAGTCGAATTTAATGAGTTCTTACAAGCAATTAAATAATCAAGAGTTCCTGCTGTTACATGGCATAGCTTGATAGAACAGTGACAAATGAGAGAATATCTACAACCTAATCAAAGGGACATATTTCCTTGGGAACAAAATAATATTATCCACCAGTGCAATCAAAGGACAAAAGAACATAGAAAGGACACAAACAGAATGAGATATATTATGTTCTCTTTTCATTATTCTGACTGCTCAGTTTCCATTTATTGAATTCTATTAAGTTGAAACCTATTAAATCATAAAGAAAATTAGGCTTGTTAGATGTTTCACTTATATATTGTTGGAATATATATATCCTCCTCGGCAAAATATAGCAAGAATAAAGACTAACAGGCCTGCCAAAAAGTGCTGGGCTGTCTTAGGTGGTTCTCCTTTAGCTTCAATGTTAAATGTTATTCTATTGGACCCCATGGTGTTCAGCCCAGGTAAATATAACACAATTTTGCTTTGTCAGTTCATCTGTAAGTGTAAAGTTACAATAAAAGGACCCATTGCCTTTGAGAATTCTGTACTTAGTATTATTTCTCCACAGTAATTTCCTATAAATGTCAAATACAATGCCTCTGTTGTGAATAGTATTTCATGATAGGACTGTTTTATTTCCCATATTGTTAGGAAAGCAGAGGGTTTCTGATCTATTAAATTCTAGTGAACTATGAACTTTTAAATCTATTCATGATATACCAAGTGATCTTATATTTTATACTCCCCATGCTTCAGCTGCTAACATTTAAGTAAATAAGTAAAATAAGAATAATGACAACTATTTAATATAAACTCTGTTGGTATAGTAGATTTGCTTATTTTATCTTAAAAAAAACACAAAGCCATCACATGTATGACCTCCCCTTTTTGGCAGATTGACTCATGGCTTTTAAAAGAGGTCAAGTAAAACCTTAGCTGGGCAAAAGAAGGAGTTCGAATTTTAATACTTCCACTTTCAGTGTAGGTCTGTGGCAAAAGCAATGTTCTGGAATCAGATATGCCTGAGGTTGAATCTGGCTTTGTTACTTACTAGCTGTTTGTCTTTGGGCAATTTGTTTATCCTCTCTGAACCTCAGGTTGTGTGTTTTTTTTCCAGCAAAAAGGGGATAAGGTAACTCACAGCATATGTAGCAAATTATTTCATCAGTAAATATTATTATTATTGATTAACTTATTGAAACAGATAGTGGACATTTAAAATGGGTCAGGAGCTATTCAAGGAGGTTCCAGCCCTCAAGAAAGTCACAATTTAAATAAGGAAATGCTTATCTGTAGATTAGAACTGCCTATCTGTAGTCTGTGATTAGAGTAGGCCTAAGGCAACGTGAACAAAATAATACAAAACAAAACAAAACAAAATTACAAGAAGCAGAACAAGTCTTGGTTGGAGTTAGGACTGTTAAGATGGAGCCTCCTAGAAAAGCTGAATTTTAAGGAATCTACAAACATGAGTCAGAAAGAGTAAATTTAATGTTTGTTCATGCAAAAGGAATTAAGAAGACCTAAAGGGAAGTCAGACAGTGGTAGATTCAGGAACCGGAACATGACTTAGTTTGAAGCTCAAAGCAACTCTCTGGGAGTAGTGAATGCTTGAACTGAAAAAGTAAACAAAACACAAATCATGTAAAGACACGCCTACTTGTTTGCTTTTCATCCTAAAGGACATGGAAACAACTGGAGACTGTTAAACACTAAAGCAAGGAGGAAGTTTAGTAGGGAGTCATCCAATTAGAAGTGTGTGGTAGTAATCCCAGCGAGAGATGAAGGTGACCACCCACATAAGCATAGTAGTAATGGGGATGGAGAGAACTAGATAGAATCAAGGGGAAAAAAAATTTAAATCATCCCTACTCCATGAATATTGGATATGGAAGGTGAATGCTAATGGTATGTTATAAAATACAGGAGGGACAGATATTCTAGGAAGGAAGAAAAATTACTCAACCTTAAAAAATGCTGAATTCCTACAAAGCATCCAGGTAGAAATGGAGAGTGTGCCTTTAGATTTATGGTCTGCGGATCAGTAGAGTGATCTCGGCATGAGATACATTGTGGGACATTGAGCATATAGATGCCGTTTGAAGGTGTGAGAAGAAAATAAAATTAAGAAGGCAGGATGGTCAAGGATAGAACTTGAAACAATATGTAAGTGATATGTAAAAGAAAAGGTACCCACGTAGGAGACACCTGCATAAAAGATGGGTAAGTGGTCACTAACAGATAAGAGCAGAGTCCAAAGAGATTGTTTCCTAGAAGTCAGGGCAATAATGCATTTCAAAAGCAGAAAATGTTTACCACTATCATAAGATGACAGAAGGAACAAGGAAGAGAATGTTCTACAATGGGTATTATATCATCTGTTATGAAACACTTTAGATTCTTTTAGCCTCACCTCTTTCTTAGGCGTCTGGCCATCTGTACCTATCCCAGGCACAAGGGGTAACCGGTTTCTTCATGACCTCAGAGCACTTTTTTTGGACAAAAACCTTGGGGCTTCCTTCCCTATTGACAATGAGTCATGGAATATCAAAACCTGCCGTGCTCCCATGTGCACAGTTAGGACATGCCGGGGAATTTGATGCCTTGTGTGGCTCACCTTTGACCAGTAGGAGAAAGAAGCTGGTGTATATATTCCCCTACCTCTTTTTGATGCACTGCCCTAAAAAGCAGTCATTTATAATACCTCTCCTGAGACAACCCCAGGCGGTTTTGTGATCTGTGCTTCATACCCAAGCGCTGGCAGGTTGAAAACCCTCCTCCTCAGCAACACTCTGTTCTTCTTATTTCTGCTCCTGGGAATGCATTCCTCAATGAGGGTGTAGCACTTTATTCTTGATTTTGGGCTCTGCTTTCTGATGAAACCAGGCTAAGAGAAATACGTATATATTACTGTTGTCATCAGAAACATATATTCTAACTGTAGGTGTTCCATGCCACAAAATGAAAACCATTTATTGTTGCTGTTGTTGATTTTAGCCTAGCATCTAGGATCCTGTAGTTAAAAACAGAAGTTGATGAATAGATTACCATGAAACAATGCAAACTTCAATTAGAAAAAAATAATGAAAATATTAGAGTAAGCTGAAAAGCATGAGAAAATATTTAGCCAAAAGAGAACTAATGTCACATTTCAAGGGAATTCAATATAATATTCAGTTATTTGAGTATGATAAAGGAGAAAGGTGACAATAAATTAGGGAGCCGTTTGGAAATATTGAAACTAGGGTTTCCCCAAGAATTAGAGGTAGATGGTTTCGTCCAGTTGACTTCATTGTCCAGTTCTACGGTATACTAATGGTTCCCAAAGTGTAGTAGCCAGATGAGCAGGATCAGCATGGCTTGGGAACTTGATGGGAAAGCAAAATCCAGATCCTATCTTGAGCCTACTGAATAACAACTTCTGAGGCTATAGTGCAAAAATCTGCATTTTAACAAGCTCTTTAGAGATTCTGATATATGCTAAAGATTGAGAACCACTGCTATAAGTGAGCATGATCTATTTCACTTGGGTTAAAGGGTAACTAAATTAAACAATAATAGGCCACCTCCTCCATGAAGCATTCTGTGATTTCCCAAAATGAAAATAACCTTTTCTGCCTCTGAATTTCCAGGGACTTTATATATCCACTTTTTCTTCACATAATTAAAACAAGGATAACTTTTTGGAACAATTTGATAAAATATTTGATAAATTTGAGTAGCCACTGCAAATCCTAAGCTATCAGTTCCCAAAATATCCTGAGCAACTTAAGACATTCTTTGTAATGGTCACCTAGCAGAGTATACTAAGATGGGTAAGATCACAGAATTCTTTCTTAAGAAAAAGGCAATCTAATTTCTGCAAGGAAAATATGCCTAAGTAATACTGGAAAATTGTACAATTAGAGGAATAAAGGAGTGAAGAGTAGATGCAATTTACTCTGGCTTTTAACATGCCTTAGACAAAGGTTCTACACTAAATGCTATTGATCATAATGAATCAATAAGAGATAGAGGGGATGTTTGGTTATAGGTAGGAAACAGACATTAACGCCATCAACTTGCCATTAGGTTTGTGTGGGATTTCTAGTTTGTTAGTCATCTATATCAAAGTATCAATTCTGGACTACTTATTCTAGTTTTAATTGATAGATCCCAAGGAATTAAAATAGGTATCAATATTTATTAAACCAAAAGTTTTTTAATCTTTTAAGCAAGGGAACAACCTTTCCTCTACCTTGATTTTTTTTTTCTTAAAATAAAAATGTACCCAGAATTGCTTTTTATAAAAATTAAATAAAAGCAGAATTGTTCTGGTCTCTATTACAATTACCAGCAAGATCACATCTCATTAGGGATTTTTACAGTTAACCTGGTGATAAAATATGTCCTGTAGTCACTAAGTTGAATTCTAAATAGCCTATGAGCTAGAATTTGAGCATCCTTTCTTTGAATAGTTTTATGAATATATTAAAGCTTGGATGTTATCAATATATAAATATCATAGATATTACCCTTATATAATTCAAATAATCCTTTATAAAATAAAGCAAACTACCCAAAATTCTCTGGTTTGTGTTGTATAAATAGCCATTAATACTTTGATGTGGTTAATCATAAAAATGTGTGATATAAAACTGATTTTCAAATTACATGTGGTATTTTTCTCATATAAGTTATTGAAATATTGTATGGTATCAGACCTCCTAGACTACCAGAAGAAATAGAGAGTAGACTAGTTTGTCCTAGTGATTTGCATGCTTTCTTAAATGGCTCAGAAGCTATCTTAACTGTCAAGGGACAAGATATGAGGTTCCTTCTTATACAGATGAAATAAGACATAATAGGTCTGCACATTAATCTAGGAGTTCTAGATGATGCAACTCAAAATAGCAAATTAATTAAAACTATGAAATACCTAAATATAAAATATGGAAAAATTTTAATAGGGAGAGGGGCAGGTTAAATTGTATATTCATCTGAAAACATTTCCTATGTACATTTAGAGATTAGTTAAATGTATAACAGCAATACAGAGAGATCAACAGCTGGCAATAAAATATTATTGTCTTTGTACAGGATAAATGAAAGGTAAAAATACTAAAGTTCAGTAGCATTAAAATCTTTGAATCTCTTAGAATCAATAAGTTCACAAAAATTACACACCTCATTAAATTCTACACAGATTGCAAAGCAAGCTATAATGTAAAAACAGGCAGACAGTCTGTCTCAATATTATTACAGGAAGGGTTGGTTAAATTAATAGCTTCTCATTGATTAAAAAATCTTGCATTTTACATGTTCTTAAGTTGGTTCCCACCATTACTTTCAATAACAGAATGAGTCTTTGGAGAAATGTGGTTATATTGAACTACTGAAATACAAAGGTAGGCAAAAGAAAATGTTTACAATATCCTAGCATTGTTTCCTGTTATAAAATGCTCTCTACCTGAAAAAGAAAAAAAAAAATGTTTGCTTCCATATACTCTTAGTGATTTTTTCGTGCTTAAAATCGCCTGCTAAAATGCAATTAGTCTATAATGATAACTAAGCATAAAATATTATTACTCCATCAGAATATTCCTAGGCAAGACATCATTTTGCCCAGGTAATATAGTACCTGACATTGCGTGTGATGATGCCACTGGGGTCTTGTCCATTTGCGATCACTGTACATTAGGAAATACTTGCTTACCAGATTACAAGTCAACTTCATTTTTCAGCTAGTTTCTGCTTTTGCTCATTTAACATGGTACTTATATGACTTAGAAATATTTTGTTATGCATGTGAATGCTTATCAGTTTATATGGTGACTTCTGACCAGTAGAAGCCCAAACTTTTAAAATGTACATAAGCTTTTTGTTTGGTTGTAATATTTTTATTTTTTTAATTTCTTTATTGATTAAGGTGTTACATATGTGTCCTTATTTCCCCATTACCCCCCCCAACCCCCCCCCCAACTCATGCCCTCACCCCCCTGTTGTCTGTGTCCATTGGTTAGGCTTATATGCATGCATACAAGTCCATAATCTTTTAATGTATTCTGCTTCTTCCCTGGAAGGTTTCAATAGGTAGTTTACCTTTTGTATTGTAAAGGGCATAGAAACATGTATATTTATTCTATACAGCTCAGTTCAGTTACATTTCAGAAGGCTTCTTCAATTAGAATTTAGTTGATGATATTGTTATTAGCTCATAGTCACAATAAGGCAAACATTTAGGTGTTATCAATAGACATGGAACCAATGGCATCATAGCGCGGAAAAAAATAGAGAGGGGAAAATTAACTCTGATTTTTCTCAGTGATGGAAATTAATCAAAGCCTACCCCGTCTTGGTTGAAGACTTGAATTCATTTATCTTTTTTTTTTCTTCTTAATTTTATTTTTCACTTACAGTTTACATCCAATATAATTTTGTATTTGTTTCAGGTGTACAGCATAGTGGTTAGGAAATCATATACTTTCTAAAGTGGTTCCCCAGATACTAGAATTCATGTTTCAAATTAAAATAGTAGAAATTGTTAGCATCAGTACATGAATAAGATAAAAACAATACTAACTATGATTCGTTAGCATTTATTGTGGGGTATTGTGCTAACTGCTTTACGTGAATTATCTCATTAAATTTAGAGAAAACATGAAGTGTCTCACTCAAATAAGCTGTCCTTTTTTTTGGATGAGGAAACTACAGCTGAGGGAATTTAAATAGCTTGCCAAGGGATATGCTTCTTGTAAAGAGTAAAGTCATAACAGAAACTCAGGCGAGCTGATTCCAGAACCTGTACCCTTAACAATAGCTTATTTCTTTACCCCTCTACCCGCCCCCCTCCCTGCCCCCAAAAAAGTGTTCTCACTAGAATTTTGGCATTGTCACAGTGAATAGAAAAAGAGATGTGAAATGGAAATAAGATATCGTCTCGGGCTTTTATGGAGATAGATCACCAAACTCCTTGGAATCAGGCCACCATGGTGCTCAAGCAATGTGTTGATCAGGGGATTTAGAAGCCCCACCTTTTCTAACATTGATTCCACTTGTACTACAAGTCCTATAGCATGGAACAAAACCATTTATTGTACAGCGAGAAGCATTGCTTTAAATGCAAGAGCCCCCAGCACATATAACGCATTGAATTAAATATCCCTTTTTCATGAATGGCAGGAGAGTTGCTTTCCAGGGAGCAGATTATGATGGATAGTGCAGAGCAAAGAGTGAGCAGAGAGAGAGAAGGCTGCATGCTACAATAGGGGAACTAGAATGTGAATAGAAAAGGCCAGGTGTGCCCAAGATAAACTCAATATGGCTTGTAATTGAGCTCGGAGACAATCCAGTAAAGAACAATTGCATTATGAGAATCAAATTCAAAAGCGAAGTCAGTAAGGACTACATGTGTGTTTTTTTGGAGGCGTTATTATAAACGCCTTGGAAATAGTTGTGTTGGATGGTTATTCAGACACGAGCAACAAAAGAACACTATGTGAGCTTCAGATATGCAGCACTTGTGTTTTATTTCAAAAGAGCTTGCCAGAGAAAATTGTGATATTCTCTGGCTTGCTTTTGCAGTTATACCAGTCAGCAGGCCAAGGATAAAGACCACTTAAGTATTATTTAGAAATGAAATGGCTACTAAAAGGGATATAGTTGTCTGTTAAAGAGACACTAAGCCATTTTGAGTCAACTAAGTTAGCTCTAGGGGCAAGAATAAATGAATACAAATGTGAGGCAATATTCTGGTAGATACAGTATTTTCACAATCTTATGTCTGACAATATGGAAAGGCCACTGAGGAGATAGTGAGCTGTCAAGTCCCTGCCATAAATGTATATCTAAGTAACATTTAAGCTGCCTGGTACTTGAATACATCAAGTGAAAGATACATCTTCGGGTCAAAGAAAAGCATATGGTGTTTAATTGCTCAACACAAAGGAGAACGAATAGAAAAAGAAAACAGTAAAGCAGCAAGCTTAATCAAAACAGTCTTCAGCCTTGCAGAGGGATAAAGGAAGAGAGTTCAGAAATGACTGGGTTTGCGCCTTCAAGTTAGATAAATTAGAGAGGCAGAAAGAGGTGGGGGTAGGGAACACAGAAATCTACAACTTCGATACACAAAAGGAGCATATACAATGGGGGAAAAAGAGAAAATAAAAGAACAGTTGATGACCAAAATTTTCTCACCAGAAGAGCATGATTACAATTTTAAAGAGGTTGTAATAAGTATACTCCAAGATTAACTTCAAATTCCTAATGTCACGTCTTTAAAATCTGAAAACCCTCCTCTTTGACTCACCTTGCAGTGGGCAGGATGGCATGCTACCATATTATGTCTAATAAAGACTAATTCCTAGAGATTTCCCAGTATATATATATAATGTTTTCTGGTTAAAAATCTGCTTTAATCCAGTATTTTCCAAATGGGGACTTGGTCAAAGTCCCCATTGTGAAATATCTACAAAGATCTCAAGAATTATTAGGATATTTTAGTAGTTCTAGGTTAGGAAAATACATTAAGAGACATCCTAATCGATGTAGTCTTTAGAGGAAGCAATTTCTAAAAGGTCAAAATAGGATTTAATTTCCAGGTCATGGGGGGTAAAACATTTCCTGCTATAATTATCCAAAACCTGCAGAAAGTTTTCAGTCTTTCAGACTGTACAAAAGGCAGTGGAGGAATGAAGCTTGTTTCACCAGGTCTTTGTGATCTTTTACCTATATGAATGCATTCCTTCATTCATTCACCCAATATTTACTAATCACCAACCTCTTCCTTAGACCCATGCTAGTCATGAGTGAAACACCATCATGAAAAATATAAACATGGTCTCTCCCGCATGACATTTATGTGTTGTGTGTATGTGTGTGTGTGTGTGTGTGTATATATATATATATATATATATGGTGTGTGTGTGTGTATATATATATATACACACACATATATATATGTATGTGTGTGTGTATACATACACACACACACACACACACACACACACACATATATATATATTTATACATACTTACTGAGTGGCCAGATTATTATGATCTCTGAATATATATTAGAGGCCCAGTGAATGAATTCATGCATGGGTGGGGTCTGGCCAGCCTGGCCAGGGGGAGGGGACATGGGCAGTTGGCCGGCTGGCCTGCTGGTCGAACTCCTGGTCGAGGGGACAATTTGCATATTAGCCTTTTATTATATAGGATATACACTGAGTGGCTGGATTATTAATGCGTTCAGAGATCAGCATAATCTGGCCACTCAGTTATACACACACACACACACACACGTGACTATAGTCATCTGCTTCTTTGGAAACATGTGTATTTGGATGGCTAGCTACTGAATTTTATATAGCCAGGACATATCTTTATACCTAGAAAGAATTTTGGAGGTAAATTGAATGCAAATTATCCACTTGCAGGGATAATTTGGAACCATATGGAAAACCAACAAGGTAACTAGGGTGAAGTTCTTCCTGTGTTTGCTGACGAGGAAGAGGGCAGTGCCATATGCTTTCATGTACATTACCCCAGGAGGGCAGGGCCATATGCTCACACGTATGTCACCCTTCGTGGCCTTCTGTGTAAGTCGGTGTCCCAAGGGGTATGCTGAAATGGAAAAGAGGAAGCAGCTACAACATGAGCATGAGGGTGTGGTGTGTTCTCTCTGTTGACAGATTTTGTTAGACCATCAATGCAGCTGGCAAGCACCCAGAACAGCTGCTTTATCCTGGAGGGAAGGTCTTTGTGATGCTACAAAACCTCCCCAATAAGGGAGGCAGTGGCGTGAAGGTGATACGCCCTTTGGGAGTGGACGTTTCCTCCCTGGCATGGCATGATGAAAAGGCAGGAATTCCATCTAAGACTTCACATTCACACAATGTTGTTCTCCTCTCCCTCCTTTGCCATTAAGTTCTTATCAAATGAATGAACATGTCTTTACAGTTAACTGAAATTCTTCATATTTAAAAGAGCAAGAGTGGGAGGATAAGAAACTTAAAGAACTTCGTTGCTGAAAGTTTGTTTTATTATAACTTAGTGATAAAATATCTATGTTGTTTAAATATCAAAGTTTATTTCTGACTTCTTAGGTCTATATCAAGGCTGTACACATGTTATCGTTTGGTTTATTTTTACAATCGATATCTCAGGAAGTGGCAAAAATGAGGAAAAGCATTTCACAAACGCATAGAAAGTGACTCATCATGATTCACAGGCTCTGAAGAGCCTGCTGAAAAGTGACATGGTTTTATTCATCCAGGCATCAGGAATAAATGAAAAACACATTGTAGAGCCAGTCTCCAAGTTGTTGGTCTCTTGGCTATATTCTTTTATAAAACCTATAAATACATTAATTTATATTTAATATTACATTTGGCTCTTTCTAAAATTAATTCACTCAAATACGTTTAAAGAATTTAAATTATTTAATGTCATTTTTAATGCTTTATATTATATTCCTGCTTCCATCTAAAACATATAAGATTAAAACAGTAATGAAGTTAATACTTATTTCAATAATTGAATCACAAAAGGAAATTTTGAATCTCAAAGTAAATTATTTTCCTTTTTGCTGTTTTTAGGCAAAAATAATTTGAGATATATATTTGGAAGAACCTTTTATTGTTGGAAAACTCTGAAGTAATTATTCGTTTGTTTTTTAAATTGATTTTAGAAAGGGAGGGAGAGAGAAAAACACACATCTATGTGATAGAGATATATTGATCAGTTTCCTCACATATGCACCCCGACCAGAGAACAAACCTACAACCTCAGTATATGCCCTGACCGGGAATAAGGAATCGAACCCATGACCTTATGGTGTACAGGACAACGCTCCAGCCAACTGAGTCACACCAGCACACCAGACAGGGCATTATGTGGGTTTTTACTAAAAAAAAAAAAAAAAAAAAAAAGGCAGTAGTACCCTCTACTTTACACATATATGCCAAAATTCTCAGGATGGTTTTTGTTTGTTTGTCTGTTTAACTCTTCCACATAGCTAAGAAGGGGACAGTATCAAGATATAAACCCAGGTCCATTTGACTCCAAAACTGAAATTTATTTTCTCACCACACCATGCTGTGTGTTCGGTAAATGGATCAATGCGTCTACCTTTGTTTGCTCACATAGACACAGGGTCAGGGCTGGATTGCCTCTGAGATATGGAGCCCCAGTTATTCATCCACCTTAATACTCAGTTCCTGTGTGTTTTCCTCCTTTCCTGTTTCACTCCTACTCTTCTTCACTCCTGTTACTTCTCAAAGTACCTTCAAGGACGCCTTAGTCTCAGGTTCTGCTATTTTAGATACCTTCTCTTTCCTCTCTCACTCCTCAGTTCCCTTTCAGTGCCTCCCAAATTATCGTCTACTACATCAACTACTTGCATATGAATCTTCTCAGAGTCCGTTTCTGAGAAAGGTTAAGTAAAATAAGTACATTTTTTTTCTTTAGGAACTTCCTTCCATTTCTCTCCTCCTCCCACCCCATCCCCCAAGTCCTGCCTCCCATTTATTGGCATCCTTTGCCTTATTGATAGGCATTCAGGGTCCTCACGATCTCTCTATATTCCTTTTCCAATCAAACCTGCCCTCCTAAAAGGATATATGAGTCTGATTTGCTCTGAAGAGTAAATTACTAATAGAGACAGTCTTGTGCCTCTTTGGCAGTTGTACTTTAGCATGGAGAATAGACTCTACCCAACATTCTGAAACCTTGATTATAAAATTTTCATTTTTAATATTGAAGGTGGAAACTTTTTAAAGGGTGGCAATCAGAGGGTGGGCTTGTCCAAAATCACGACTAAAAAATACCTATACTTCTTGCAATACTCTATGAAGTAATTTAAAACTATATGTTCAGATAGCTTTCATCAGCACACATATACCTACAGTTTCATTTTTTGCATTAAAAATTTCATTAACTCAAAAATTTATAAAATGTAGTTGTTTTTTTCTCTGTAGCACAAGGGCCATATTTTCTCAACCAACCTGGTAATTGTGTTCTGAGTGGTTGTAATTTTCTCTAGGTAAATATAGTTCTTTCATGATACATGACCAACTGTCTACCATAACACTTTTTAAAAGAACAATAAAAATGCTGGGAAAAGAAAAGCAACTCAGGTGGATAAAAAACAGACTCCCTAACATATTCAGGATGATTAAATAGCATTTCCATTATATTCCTGCTTCCATCTAAAACATATAAGATTAAAACAGTAATGAAGTTAATACTTATTTCAATAATTGAATCACAAAAGGAAAGTTTGACTCTCCAAGTAAATTATTTTCCTTTTTGCTGTTTTTAGGCAAAAATAATTTGACTGTCTTGTGCCTCTTTGGCAGTTGTACTTTAGCGTGGGGGCTAGACTCTACCCAACGTTCTGAAACCTTGATTATAAAATTTTCATTTTTAATATTGAAGGTGGAAACTTTTTAAAGGGTGGTAATCAGAGGGGTAATCTCAAAGTAGATTATTTTCCTTTTTGCTGTTTTTAGGCAAAAATAATTTTCATTTCGCATGAAAAACTCAGATGGCCAATCTGATGCCACAGTTTGTATGCCGAGTAACAGCTCAAAAGCTGAGTGGTAAACATGGCATTCGTCTTCCTTTTGGCAAGAGAAGGAAAACGTGGAAGAAGCTGTTAGATCACACAGCCTGTGAGGTTTCCTCACTGCAAACTGACTTGCTCGAATATCACTGTGACAGAGTAAACAGGAAATCACTCCAAATACTATCCGAGCATCTTGTTCCTCAAATGCCTAGCAGAGTTTAGTAAATAAAAACAATACTTTGATAGGTTGCATTCAATGGAAGTCAAAAGGCTTCCACAATTTCTCATTAGCTTCTATCTGATCTCTCAATAAGCCAACTGGAAATCAATTTGCTAAGTTACAATTTTCTCTCAAGAGTTCAAGGAGCTTTGACACAGATGCTTAGAAATCAAGTTCAAAAGAGGATTTAAAATACCTGGAAGATCAATAGGTTCAAAGGCTTAAGGTAATTTGCTGTGGCAAATGTAAGTTTTTATAAAATTAAACCCAAACATGGCAAATTTCAGAACATCTCCTTACTCTGATGCTGTCAATGAGATGCTCAGGGCAATGATGGTCTCTGAATAGTTGTTCCAGTTTTTACTCTCAAAGTTGAGAGTAGAAATTGATGTAAAAATTGAATTTATAAACTTTATTTTGAGCATTACCTATTTTAAAAGAAAATTCTACCCTAAGGAGCTGAAAAGTTATGTCCAACACAAAACCTGCACATAATGTTTCTTGCAGCTTTATTCATAATTAAATGAATAGATAAATAAAGTGGTATACATTCAAACAATGGAATATAATTCTATGCTAAAAATAAATGAGCTAGTAAGCCATGAAAAGATGTGAAGGAAACTTAAATGCATGTTACTAAGTGAAGCCATTCTGGAAAAGGCGAAATTATGGAGATACAATAAGATCAGTGCCCTGGGGGTAGGGAGTAGGGAGATATGTAGGCAGAGCACAAATGATTTTTAGGGCAGTAAAAAAACAGAATGATTTTTTTATGATGGATATGTGTCATAAATTTTCCAAACCCATAGAATATACAATACCAAATTAACTATGGATTTTAGTTGATTATGATGTATTACTATAGGTTCTTACTTGGTAATGGAGAATCTATGTATCTGTGGGAACAGGAGGTATATTTGAAATCTCTATACCTCCCTCTCAATTTTGTTGTAAACCTAAAAATGCTCTAAAAAAATAAAATCTTTAAAACATATAAACTATTTAATTACACTATCATCTGCATAATGGAGTGTAATTTAGGTATTAAAATAATGATGAAGATTTATATTTGCTGGCCTAAAAATATGTTCTCTTAATAGTATAAAGGAAAAGAATCAACTTACACAAAAGCTGGGTACTACACAATTCAATTTTTGTTAAAATATGTGTGTGCCTAAGAAAAATACATACATGCTATTTCTATACAATATGGTTACAGGAATTTTTCCAAATTTTTAATAATATGCCTTTTGTGCTAGCTAGATTTTTATAATGACTTATATTTATATTAGAAAATAGTATGTTTTTCTATGATAGCTAAAATTAAAAATATAAACCTATTTTTATTTTTAATATACTTTTTAAAATTAGTAATTAATGAGGGAGGGAATAACTCCAGCTTTAGAACATTTTGATCTTTCAATACAAATTCCATCATTTTTGTATGATTTTCAAAATAAAAAATCAACTAATGAATACATAAAGTCACTGGACTTTTTGTATTTGTCACAATTGCCTGGGTTCACTTTGCAACCATATCTTTTGTTTGTCCCAACTAATGTTCTGTAGAAGAATGCTGATTAGCCCAGTTTGGGAATTATCACCTCATCTGGACCCATCAGTTGTATCCAGAGGGAATTGTACATCAAAGAAACAAGGCTGCTAAAACCTGAACACTTTAGAAGAAGCAGGTAATTTTCAGAGCAAAAGGGATAGTCAACTAGATTGTTGTTCAGGACAGTTGATAAAGGCTTCGTTCTTGGTCTTATATTTTTCTCACTGGGGATAAAGTGAAGAACAGAGTCTCTGTTTTACACAAGCCTATAATCCTGTTAAGGAGAGAACAACATGAATATGATCAGCAGTTACATCTAAATAGTTAGATTTTTATAAAGAGTTCTAAAAATAAACTAATTTTTATTACCTAGTATTTTAAAATGTGTAGAAACCTCATTGAAATATTGAAATGGGAGGTCATAACATTTCCTTTATCAATAGTATTCAAAGAACTATCGAAAGATGTCCTAAGTATACCTTTCTGACTTTAAAGGGCACTGCATGAAAAAGTAGTTATCTGTCTAATGAAATGGAAGCGTTCTGATATTTGAAGCTATAAAGTTGTAGATATGTGAAGAGGGACTTAGTTTATGGATGTCATATAAAATATGCTAAAGACTGAAGTAGTATGACCACTTATTAATCAATTTCTTAGCCAGTGAAATAAAAATTTAACAGCATTATACATCCTTTAATGTTTTCTTTGGTTTTGAATCGATAATCATTAGCCTTGAATACACATGTAATAAAAACTCCTGCATAAGGCTACTTTGCAAATAACCTCAGCTCTAACACGGCTTGCGATATCTATCCTGTCAGAAGAGGGGTATCTGATAATGACTTCTAAAACCTCTGTCCTAAAGCAGGGCCATCATCTTTTTTTGAGGATAGAAGTGTGTGACGTTGCTTAGGACTAAACTTACCTAGGTTTTCCATATACAGAACAGTGTATACATTGTTCTACAATAATGAATTGTACATCAGTATCAGTATACAAAGAAAGGCATGACCTTTTTATCATAGTAGACTGGGAATATCTGGACAGTTGGGTCTTCTTTTCCTGTTAATCCCAGTGTCTGGCACAATAACTGCTCAATGGGGGTTCAAGAAATGCTCGCTGAATTTTTAATGAATTGTGAGCATACACTCAATGAATATCAATAATTTCAACTGATTTTGAGAAATACTATCTTTAGTTACCCATTGCTTCCATACTTACGTATCTCCTTTTTTAGGATAAAAGCATCAAGAAGGTGAAAGCAGATATTAGACCAAAAAAATGCTATCATATTTACTTATTGCCCTTCCTTAATAAAATTATAGCCCTTCAGATCAGAAATTAATACTGGGGAAACAAAAATATTTTGAAGAAACTGAAAAGGCATTGATTAGGAGTGTTCAGATATTCTTAGATGCATGGAGAAGTAATACCTATAGCTGGGGAATTCGATTATAAATACCATATTTTGAAATGATGATACATATTTTACTTTATCAAAATCTTTAGAAGTTTTAATATATTACAAAATAGATACTACTACATTTGTTTGTGTTGATACATTCAAACTTGGTGAAGTACTTTGGTAAACAATGGGCTGTTTCATTAGTCACTTATGGTACCATATTTCTTTTATTGTATTTTGTATGATTTTCTTCTATAAAGTTAAAACTCTTATTTTTTAAAATAAAAATTTCCCAGGCAAGTAATACGGTAAGAACTATAAACCTATCTCCAGCTTGCTAATCCTGAATTGCTCAATTTCCAATTGATTTACATTCAGTTTAGTTCCAGTCCCCCCTCCCCCCATTATCAGATTGATGTTAGATTAACCTATGGATTGATTACTTGTGTCAATTAAATATGTTAATTATGAAAATTTAGGTAATAAACCAATGTTTTGTGAGGCATAACAGGATACTAACCTACTTCCATGGAAAAGTCCATATATAGTCACTTTCACTGAAGCATCAAGAAATTAACCACCTTACTCAAGCACACCAATCTTTCTGTTTCCTAAAGAGGCAGCAATCATTTAAGATTAGTAGAGTTGAGAAAATAGGCAAATGCATTTTAAGGACCTGAGATTCTAGTAATGACCTCGTGGTGATCTAATAAAATTCTAGTGACGAAATAGGTTGAGGATGTTGGTAAACTTCTCAGGTGCAATACCCAGCTGACAACACAGGAAAAGCAAACTAGTCCTTTTTGTAACTCCATCTGTTGCTAAATCCTCCGTTTCCCTCCTATGAAAAGCCTAAAAATCCCTTTTTCTAAATTCTTCTTTCCTATTCTAATCCAGGCCAAGGTAATCTTTTAGTTTAAATATTTAATAGACTATCAGCCAAGTGTACCTTTGGTGTCAACCTGTCAAAGCAATTTTTAGTGTCACTGTCAAAAAAGCTTCAAATAAAGGATGATAATATGTCACACCAGAAACTCGCCTCTTTCACAAGGCAAAGTACAGGCCCATGAAATTTAGTGAAAGGAGTGATACAAGCTGACTTCATTTTTTCCTGAGCCTTGGTTGCCCCTGGTTGTACTGGTGAGAAAATCCAATACCTTCAGCATAATAGCCTGGGGAGGGGGGGCGGTTGGGGGGGACAAGACTCTGGCACTGGCCTCTCTGGGTTAGAAGCATGGTTCCTTCATCTACTGGCTGGGTAAACTTGGACCCGTTTCTTAGCTTCTCAGTTCCTCAGTTTCTCTCTATAGGTTATGTTGTTATTTACAATATAGCGTTTATTCGGTTTAATAAATGAATCCACATAAAGCACTTAAAACAGTGTCACTTGTATAGTAAGAGCTACTAAATGTTCAATGAAATAATTAACGTTATTTCCTCCCCCAATGGTTAGTAGTTTTTCTCGCTGGAAGTTCTATAAAAATAGCTATAGAATGTGTTGGTCACATGACCATTAAGTACATTTAGTAACGTGTTACTCCTACAATTTCCCATTCTTTGTAAATGGGACAAGAGTACACGTCCTTCTGAAGGCTGCCATTGTTTCAGAGCCCTCCCTTCTTGCATCACTTCACCTTTTCATGTAATTTCAAGTCACATTGTATCAGACAACTCAAGAAGAATACCAGCGACTTTCACCTTGTTCCACCTTTTTGTGGATAACCCCTTTATAGACGCAGTATATTATTTACTAAGTGAGCAAATGGGAACTGGCAGGTGAACCGACTCTACAGGGAAGAAAAGGAGAGTGGGCAAATAGCCTCTGCCACTTCCAATGGATTGGTGTCTGTCTGTGTCCCCTTGCTAGAAAGTATATCTTTCTTTATTTTTCCTGTTTAAGCTTAGAGAATGTGTTCACTCATTTATCTACTAACATCTCTTTTTATTGCCAAGTACATGCTTCCACAGCATATACAGAATTTCAAATGTGAAAACAAAATTTTATTAAATTTTCCTTAGAGCTGAATCACTTTTAAAAAATCAAAACCAAAACCACCAGCACAATTAAAGAAAAATTATAGAAACTAATATCCAAGTTTTAAAGGATTACCTGAAGTTTCAAAATCAAATAATCTCACTTAAGCAAACACAAGCACACATACATTCCTATGGACACAAAATGGGGAGTGCGAATATATTCAAACCTATTGTTATCATGACTAAGTATGAATGAGCACCCAGCATGATCCTACTGTTCTTAGTGATTCTCATTGTTTACTTAGCCTGGGAACACGTCTGCCAGATAGTTATTTGCAGTCCAATTTCACAAGTGAGGACCTGTGTCTCCCGGGCTAACAAATGTCAGTAGTTCCACCCCAGATCTGTATTTTTCTAAAGTTCATCAAACCACCCTAGGAAGTCCTGCTTTCTCTTATGATACGAAAACTAATGAAATAATATAATTTGAAGCAATAAAGGAAAATCAGAGTGCTGGTGTGGACCAGCTTTGAGGAAGGAAAAAAAGATCAAAGCTTTGTTTTTATCTGAAAGTTTTTGATTCACATTGAAAATCTGTGAAATGGAAAAATAGGATGGTTGCCAATATTAAATGCGATTTAATATAGAGAAGTGTGTATGAATGTGTATATATCATTAGCTCAACAGATAGAGAACATAGGTAAATATAGTCTAAAACTTAGAATCGGGTGAAGTTTAGTCTTACTCTACCATATCTGAATTGAATTTGTGATGTAATAGTTTATTCAGTTATTTAAGAATTTAATTTTCTGCAATCCCTCTAATTATATAGATGTCACTAAGCTATATTCAAAAGTGTGTGTGTGTCTCTGTGTGTGTGTGTGTGTAACAACAACCAGCATTTATTTCCAAAAAGAATTGATATATTTTACACAGGAGAGTTTGTGTTGTTTCCATTGCAGAAGAGTCTGAAAATACGTTGTTATTCCATCCTGCTCCCTACCCTGCCCTTACTATTAAAAACAAAAAAATAATTTTGAGAAATGGGCATGAAAAATTAGGGGATTTAAAATGTTAATTTAACAGACACTTATGATATATGTAGTCAGTGTTATACATATTTATATTATAGACATTGTTTTATATATAATATAAAATCATTCTTCGGGAAGTTAAGTAAATGAGGCTGGAAAAGTATTCAGGACACAAAATGTACAAAAACATTTTTAAAATAGAGTTGTTTGCTCAGTTTTTCAAGAATAGTAATTCTATTTTATGAGACATGATTGCTTTTTCATACTATTACTGCTTTATTGGTACAAGAACATTGAGAAAAAAAAGGACATTTAGTGCCTTGTTTCCAATAAATAACACAAAATGTAAGTCCTGAAAAATACAAAATGTAATAATAAAACAAGTGAAAAATCATGCGCACTCCTCCCCCCCCCCCCCCCCCCAGAAGACCCCATTAGAGTTCAGTTTTATTGTCTGGTTAAAGCTTTCTTTGAGTTTTATTTTGCTCTGTTTTACATTTCTTCTGTTGCTGTGGTATCTCTCCAGTTATATTTAAGATTACTTTGTTCCAACAAGAATTCTAATTATAACTTTGAGTATCCTCCTATATAATAAAAGGCTAATATGCAAATCAACCTGAATGGCAGGAATGACCAGTCACTATGACGCACACTAAACACCAGGGGGCAGTTGCTCAATGCAGGAGCTGCTCCCTGGTGGTCAGTGCGCTCCCACAGGGGGAGTGCCACTCAGCCAGAATCCCTGAGCCTGACTCACAGCTGGTGAGTGCAGCCCGCGAGGGCTCCCAGACTCTGAGAGGGCACAGGCCAGGCTGAGGGACCCCTCCCCGCTGAATGCACGAATTTCGTGCACCAGGCCTCTAGTGTTAAATACAAATTACACATTAAGGGCCAAATTCTGGTCTTGAATTTAAACAATTTACACTTACTTTCATTAAACCTGAATACCTAATATATTTATTACCAAAAATCTTTAATATTAAGGTTCATACACAAACATGATGATATAGCTGCCCAGGAAATTTAAATATTTTGTGAAGTATGGTTTGAACTGGGCATTAAGTGTCACAAAAGGAATAGTCCATGAGCATATTTCTATTTTACATTGAGTCTCTCAATACTCAAATTCAAAGGCTAATATAATTTACTTATAGATACCTAAATATCATGTGTCAAAACTTTAGTTTTTAAAGTACTTGCCTTCATCCTCATGTCTTGAGATTTCTTTAAAGTATGAGGGATGAATCCCATAGGAAGGTTAGAGAGCTTTTGCCAAGTGATTTTGGCCTTGTCCTTGGGAATCCTAGCAAACTATGGGGAAGCAGGGGTGCCTGATAACACAAATATCTTGAAATTCTAAAAAATAAGGTTTAAAAAATGATAATAGCCTCCTAATAGGATATTTATATAACAAGATACCTTTTTGTTTTGGTTTTTTATTACATTTTATTGGGGTGACATTGGTCAACATCAACATATAGATTTCATGTGTTGATTTCTATGTTACAAAATCTGTATAAGTGTCAGGTAGAATAAGAGATACTCTCTCCTCATAAAATATATGACTTTAAAAAATGTATGAAACCCTAGAGAAGTGAAAACATATGTCCACAAAAAATGTGTACATTAATTTCATAGTTGTACCATTTATAATAGTCAAATCTAAGGAAAAAACTCAAATGTCCATCAACTGATGAATGGATAAACAAAATGCAGTGTATCCATAAAATGGAATATTATTCGGCCATAAAAAGAAATGAAGTACTGATACATGCTACAACATGAATGAACTTTGAAAACATTATAGTCTGTGAAAGAAGCCAGATACTAATAACTACATATTATATTACTCATTTTGAATGTTCAAGATAGGGAAATCTATAAAAACATATAGTAGGTTACTGTGGGCTGGAAGATGGGGGTATAGGATAAGGGATGATAGCTAAAGGGTCTGGGGTTTCTTTTTAAGGTTATCAGAAGACACTAAAATCTGTCATGATGACAATTGCAAATATCTGAATATCCTA
Organism: Cnephaeus nilssonii; assembly: GCF_951640355.1. Classification (NCBI taxonomy): domain Eukaryota; kingdom Metazoa; phylum Chordata; class Mammalia; order Chiroptera; family Vespertilionidae; genus Cnephaeus; species Cnephaeus nilssonii. The sequence goes on along the minus strand of NC_137083.1, from coordinate 19,856,438 downwards.
AAAATTATTTAATTCTACACTTTAGGTGAACTGCATAGTATGTAAATAATATCTCAATAAAGCTGTGACAAAATAAGGTAATTAGAAAAAGTTATATAACAGTCTGATCCAAGTTTGATTTGTAGTAATGAGGACATTAAACATAGCACTAGAGATTGTGTGTGTGTGTGTGTGTGTGTGTATGTATGTTTAATTTGGCTGTAATTATTAATGCTTTCAAGAAGCCTAATATTTTGAATTGTTATGTAAATAGATAATTCCCATCTTATAATCCTCTATTTTTAGACTAGAAGACATTAAAAAATGCCATTAGATGCTGAACACATCAAAATGTCCCAAAATGCTTTCCATATGTAAATAATATTTATCAACATGTGCTTCATTCTACATAATAAATTATCAGAATCTAATATTCTGAACTGTTACTCCACACCATGCTATTTAAAGCTTGAAGCCCAGCAGGGATTTTTTTTTAATTTAGTGTAATTTTAAACATTACAAAAATAGCTCTCTTGCAGCTCCCCTGCTGTGTCTCAGATCGTTGCCAAGGCCTTTTTTTGTAATATGTTATCACTAGAGTAACATCCTTCTATAAATATTGCACCTTTGACTCTAATGTCACCCAAAATAGCAATGTGGTCTAAAGGATACAGAGAGAAGGAAAGTAAAGAAAGAAACTAAATTAAGTTTATTTTTCTTTAATTTCTAATCATTAAAACTTCCATATTATCATGCCTTCCTATTTATCTGCGTACCTTTCAAATGTGAAAGTCTCCCTTGGGTTTCAGGATTTTTTTTTAAGGCCAAAATAATTTTTCTTAGAAAATTAAACTCAGTTGGATAGCTGATGTACCATTTGAAAAAAAAAAAATGTCATTGAACTTTGTTGAGTACTTGATAAAAAACCTAACCAAGTCTCAACTGCTTGCAGATTTCTCATTTCAATGACCCTATCCATGTAGCAATTTCTTCACTGTACAAATTTTAAAGACATAAACAAAGAAAGATTTGGATATAGTCTAAATCTTGACATGCATTCTAAAGAAGATGGAATAAACATAGTTTGCTTTTTTTTTTTTTACTCTGAAATTTTAATCCTTTATGTATTATGAGGAAAATTTAGTTCACAGGTAACTAATTGTTAATCATATTTTATTCATCACAGTTTATTTTGAAAGAGCTACTTGAGGTGCTAACTCAAATAGCTTTTGAAATAGACTTTGGAAATGGTTTTTTTAATGAGCTATTAAAATATTGTTCTTGAAAAAAGAGAAAGTCATTATTCTGAGCCTAAAGTCACAAACTCAAGTTCAACTTGAAATGCTCAATAATTCCTACATTTAATAAAACCAATTTGAGTTTCCATTCTAACGTTCTGCCTCTTTATAACATCCCTAAGCACATGGGGCCATGTTAACCGACAACCTTTGTATGATAAGAAGAGTTTTGTGGTGACTACAAACTGACTTTTAATCTCCAGATAATAACCTACTGATTGGCTCAGCTTGATTAGTCAGCTACAGAGGCCACAAATTTTTCTCAAGATCCCACAGAGTCCCTAATAACTCATTTTTGTAGCCTTCAACAATTTATTAGCAAAGTTAACCCCCAAAAATACAGCAAGAAAATTAGTTCTCAGATGACACCCTCATTTATTTATAACATTTGATTGAATCCTAGCAGCAACTGTAGACTTATTTGAAACCATGTCACCACCATCCTCCTATACTTGATGCATAAAACTATAGAATGGCAATTTTTAAAATACAGGAAATGGAAGGCACAGTAGGCAGGGGAAAGATGAGGGAGTATTGAAAATAAGTTTGAGATTTTAAAAGACCTCAACAACTCTAGATATAAAAATAATCTAGAACTAAGAGGTGCAGATATATTACACACTGAGGAAAATTTGAGAACTGATAACTTACTCATAAATAGTAAGGAAAGATGATTCTTGGTTATAGATATAACTGTCATCTCTGAAGGATCTAATCTAGCTCATAAAAGCAACAAACTCAGTGTCCTATACTTGCTCATTCCACTCCTGCTTTCTTGCTCAATGGTGATTTCACATACATCTTTAAGGCTTTTACTAGTAAATCTCATGACATTGAAGTCATTTTTTGGGGTCTATTTCTCCTCTTACTTTTGGGCCCTTATTGTTTTTACAACTCATCTACTACTACTTACTAACTTTAGTTACGTGAACCCTCATCGCTAAATGTTTTCTTAGTTCCTCTGCATTTCTTCACCCCAAGGACCCACGCTGCAGAACCACTTGTATGTGGTGAAAGAATATGATTTTCAAAATGCCATGACTTTTCCGTGTCAGTATCAATATCTCTAGACTTACCCTAATTCAAGAGCTACCTCCAGTTTTCTGGAATATTGAAGTGAATGTCCAAAGGATGGGGAAAATAATAATGTTATTGAAATTAGTTTTGTTTCCTTACATTCTTTGTGAAGAGCGGTACTTCAGAAGGATATTTTGTACTTAGGAAAATTATACCTTCCAGAGTTCTTGTTCATAGATGCGGACGTGCTTAAAACTGAAAAACAGGAGCTGTAGAAACTTAAGATTCATTTGGGATGTGACTGTTCTATTCTCTATAATATTGGCAATAGTGTGTTAGCTGAGATTCCCCCCCAAAAAAACTGAGCCTGAGGCAAAATTCACATGCTAATGTTTTATTAGGAAGTTACAATCTCGGAGACATAAGGATGGGGGAAAAGGGCAAGGAGGTAAAGCAACAACAAAATAAAGCCTCATGGAACTGACCAGTTTCCACAAAAAGAACAGTTGGTTGCTCCACCACACAAAGAACAGTCTGGTGAGGTAGAGTGGAAAAGCTGTTTCCCAGAATAATCTGTTAGGGAGAGCACAGAGCGGTATTCAGGACACACACATTCCCATTACTAGTCTCTCCTTGGTCAAAGTCATCGCAAGGCTGTTAACCGCCCCCCAACACACATGCGAGCGGCGCACCCACACAGCACTACATTACCTAGCCTCTTTGTGCCAGGAAATCAACATCCCCTGGCAACATCACTGCTGTTTTCTTTGCTGTGAGTCATCAAGGTGCAGGGTGAGCCAACAAATGGCCATGAGACAGTACCACTACGAGCCTACCTGAAGCCTGAGGTTTGATGCAATAGAAAAGCATCAAGGCCATAGGCAAGGCACTCTGAGGTCATGACCTAGGAACCTGCAGCAGCTGCTGTATGAGGCCCCCGCAGACTGAGCAGGCAGAAGACTGCAATATATCACCTCCATGGAGATAGTGATGCTGCAACAAACTTTTTTTAAAAAATATATATTTTATTGATTTTTTACAGAGAGGAAGGGAGAGGGATAGAGAGTTAGAAACATCAATGAGAAACATCCATCAGCCGCATCCTACACACCCCCTACTGGGGATGTGCCCACAACCAAGGTACATGCCCTTGACTGGAATCAAACCTGGGACCCTTCAGTCTGCAGGCCAACGCTCTATCCACTGAGCCAAACCGGTTAGGGCTGCAACGAACTTCTTAACGAAGATCAATAAATACCTCCTCTCTATGGAGTGCCAAAAAGTGACTTATTCCAAGTGACCTTCTTAGAAGGCCATAAGAGAATTATTAAACATGGGAATAAAAAAATCTAGAGGGTGTTTGGGGAAAGACTTAAGAAAAAAATTCCTTTGACCATCCTACAAAATTACCTGTTGGCTTCCCACCCTCCACTGTCATCCGGCATTCCTAATCTTCTTTTCTTAGCTTCTCTTTTTCCATGACACTTACTACTTTTTATTGTCCTGTAACAGTGGTCGGCAAACTGCGGCTCGCGAGCCACATGCGGCTCTTTGGCCCCTTGAGTGTGGCTCTTCCACAAAATACCATGGCCTGGGCGAGTCTATTTTGAAGAAGTGGCATTAGAAGAAGTTTAAGTTTAAAAAATTTGGCTCTCAAAAGAAATTTCAATCGTTGTACTGTTGATATTTGGCTCTGTTGACTAATGAGTCTGCCGACCACTGTACTATAATATTAAGCATAATGTTTATGGTTTATTGCCTGTCTGCCCCACTCTAAAGTCCACAAGGGCATAGTATTTTGTCTGTTTTGTTCACTGAACAATATAAGAAATTAGAATAGTCCCTTTAACATAACAGACATTCAGTAAGCATTTACTAATGAATAAATTAATGGGGAGAAGAAAATGTTATATTAAAATCAGATATTTTCTGCTGAAAATTGAAGAAAATCCTACGTAGAAGGCTTATGTAAAATGGGGACTCATTTGCTTACAGGACTGAAAAATCCAAATTAGGTCTAATTTCATGTACAGCTTGAGAAGAACTTGAAAAGCTGCCACAGGGCCCTGTTTGCACCAGTGTTTTAATCTCCCCTCTTCTCTGTTTTCCATGGTCCTGAGATGGTGACAGTAGCCCCTCACAGCTTCCAAGATCCAACTCTGCTGTGAAAGAAAAAATGCTTTTTTCATAATGCTCCAAAGCCCTAGGATTAGCTGCGATTGAGCTCAATCCAGTCCCTTGGGGCCAGAACAGCGTAGTGGGTCTTCTGGCAGAGGCCCTGGCCACAGGCCCCTAATGCCAAGGACAGGGCAGCGTCACCAGAAATGCATTATTAATAGTGGTGCATTAGAGACTTGTATATTTCAAATGTTTTAAATAAAATCATGATTAGAACCTAACAACATAGGAAAGGTCTCTCTAGTTAAACTACAAATTATTTGACAGATTGAGCAGAAATACCAGATAGGTGTGGAAATAGGGAAGCCTCAACCAGCCTCAATATCCCCTACCCTGAAGTCTCACATTTAATCCATAGTGTCATCTCATATATGTGTCTATAAAGGCATTATGCAAAAGAAATTGTGGAAGTACCTAGGACTAGCAATTATAAAGAAAAAAAAAAAGATAAAGAAAAGTTCTATCCAGCTCAGTATTCTAAGTATAAAAATAAGAAAATTTTGTTTACTTTCCAAAGTATAAATATATGCTTTTAAGTATGCTGACTAATAGGTATTGCCATCAACCTCTAAGCCTTTTGATAATTTGTTAATCGAGTCTTCATTAAAAAACCCTCTAATTTTAAAATACGTTAAATTATTACTAAAAACATATAAATGATAAATGAAATAAACTTTCCCCAATTCATATGAAATTCATTTACTATATTTACCTTTTCCTAATAAGAAACCTTAAACTATTTTTAAAATAAAGCAAGATTAAACAAATAGCATGCATAATACTTCATTTTCTGGTATAATTCCCCATTTTTCTAAGATTTTGCATGCATATTTGGAATTTCACCTTATGGTGTTCTATTTTAAGGCTACACAACCAGGAACAGATTATTTCTAATTATAGAGAATAGCTCTATTATCTTATCTTTATTTTAGCTTTAAAACTATCATTCAAATTCGAATTATAAATCAATTTACTTATCTTAAAGTAGTATATGTCAACTAAATAGTTTTTCCTCTATAATTGTCACATTATAATCATTCAAATGAGTACTAATTATTTTGGCATTATCTCCCACAGTGAATTCTTTTTTTTTTTTTTAAGAAGTAAAATTGTCTTTATTTACAATGTTATCATGTACACAGAAAATTCAAATGCATTTAATATTACTATTAGAACTAATAAAAGGAATAAGCCAGTTCACAAGATACAAGTTCAGTGTACAAAAATAATTGTACTTCTAACACACTGTGTTAAAAAAACATTTGTTTTAAAAATTATATTTTTCTAGTTTAAAAACTAAGTTACATAAAATATGTGGTCATATATTGTTTCTTTAAAGAAGTAAAAGTTTTCACTTTCTTCTTGGACTAATTTACTTAAGAAACAAATTTTGAAAAAATAGTTTCAATTGAAGAATACAGAAAGTTACAGCCTATCTAATAAAAGGTTAATATGCAAAATTAACCATCACTCCATCACAAATATGGTGGTGCCCATAGCCACAAGATGGCAGCGCCCAGTCCTTGCAGCTCCGCTGGAGTCCCCCAGTCCCGGGGCGGGGGGGGGGGGGGGCGCTGAGAGCGGGCAGCATGAGCAGCCTGGCAGAATGCTTACTTCGTTGCTGCGGCAACGAGGCAAGCGTTCTGCGCCCAGCTGCGGATGGGCTTCTGGGCCGCAGAGAGCCTCTGGGCAGCAGGCACGTAGCGGCCAGGCCTCACAGAGAACTACTGGCGCATGGATTCATGTGCAGGGCTACTAGTATATTATAAGTATTTATCTCAGTGAATTTTCACCAAGGGAATATAGCTGAAAACCTAGAACGTTTATCAAGAAATATAATATCACCAGCACCCAGGAAGATGCGTCATGTCTCTTCCAAGTCATTACCCTCACCTCCACCTCCATCCCCACCCCGAGTTGGTGATCACTATCTTGACTTTTAACACCATTTATTAGTTTGCCTATTTATTTTTACTATTTTTGACTATACACAAATAAATTTACATAATAGGCACTCCTTCATTTTTGGCTTTTTTCACTAAATATTACCTTTGTGTTATTTACTGTGTAGTATTCCACCATATGCATATGCCACAATGTATTCATTGTACTGTTGATGAACTTGTGAATTGTTCTCAGCTTTTGGGTTACATAGTTAAGGTTGTGTATGCTTGATTTTATAAACACTATGGGTTGTGTCATAAAGTTGTGTATTCTTGCTTTTCCAAGTGGCTGTACCAGTTTAAACTCCATTTAGCAATATATGAAAGTCTTGATTACGGCATACTCTCACCACAGATTATTGATATTTTCCTGGCTTTTAAGTTTTATCTATTCTGATACATTTAGAGCTGTATATAATTGTGGTGAATTTGGTTTTGTTTTGTTTTATTGGAGAGCTACTTTTTTTTTCATTTAAAACAACAGAATACAGTACATCAAGGCAAACATTTGCATGTCCTATAAAAACCAAGAATCTAAAATTACATTCTAATTATGGAAAAGGTGTTCTAAATAGGGTGATGATATAACTTATCATTCAAAGAGTGACAGTAGACAATAAAATAAGATAGTCCCTGACATTTATCACCTATATCCTCAAACTAGATCTTTTCTTAGAACACCTTACAACAAAGTTATTGCCATGAATTTGGGAAATGTTAATATGTAAATGAATCTTGAAGATTAATAAAATTTCCTTTGAGAACATAGCAGTTAATTCTAGAAGTGGCAGTGCTGCTTTTTGGATCAATAACAATAGAGATGTTTTCAAAACCAATTTATTTGTATTTTTCAAATAAATGTACTTTAATTTTTATTTTAACGTGCATTTCCCTGATGACAAATAAAATTCATCATCTTTTCATGTTGATTGGTCATTTTGATATCCTTTTATGGAATGATTGTTCAAGTCTTTTAAATTTGAACAGGGAAAATCTAATGCATTTACACCTTTTTCATTGATTGGTAGGGGTTCTTTATGTTTTATCTGTATGAGTTATCAACTATACGCATCACAAATATTTTCCCCCACCCTGTAATATGTTGTTTCACTCTTCTAGTAGTGTTTTGGTAAACACAGGTTGCAATTTTGTTGTAGTCCAATTTATCATTGTTTTTCTTTATGGTTCATGATCTCAAACATCTGTCCATATTCAAATGTCAGATATATCTTTTTCCCTTAAAATACTTATTGTTTGACCCTTTTACTTTATATTTTCATTTAAAATTGATTTTTGCTTATGGTATGGGGTAAAACTTAGGATTCCTTTTTTTTTGGTATATGCTTATACAATTCACCCAACAGCATTTCTTAAACAGACCATCTTTTCTCTCTCTTTTTCAGCATCTCAACTAAGAGATATTTGAAGTTTAAATCTATTTCTGTTTCATTGATTTAGTTGTCTAATCTTATGCTATTCCCCATTTTCTTCATTATTGCAGTTTATGTAAACTTTTATAGCTGACAGTACATATCCTCCACTTTTCTTTGTCTTCATGAGTTTATTAGTGCTTTTTATTTACCGAACTACCTCCTACCAAACTGAGCCATACTGGCCAGGGCTCAGTTCTAAAGTTTAAAATCACCTTTACCACTTGAAAACAAAAACCTTAATCACCATGATCACTTGAAGAAAAAAAAAAAAACTGGATAAAACTTTTGTCAGGATTGTATTGAAGCTAGCAATTTGTTTATAAAGTACATGTTGGCAATATTGAACTGGCAAATCATGAAAATGACATTTTGTGACATTTATTTGTATCATCTTTAATTTCCCTCAATATGTTTTTTAGAGCTCTTGTAACTATTCTATATTTTATTGGGGGTATTTAGTATCTTTGTGATTATTATAAATGTTATTTTAAAATTTTACATTCTACCTACTTGTGAACTGGACTATAAAATGTTTTATATGGCCGAAACCGGTTTGGCTCAGTGGATAGAGCGTCGGCCTGTGGACTGAAGGGTCCCGGGTTCGATTCCGGTCAAGGGCACGTACCTTGGTTGCGGGCACATCCCCAGTGGGAGGTGTGCAGGAGGCAGCTGATCGATGTTTCTCTCTCATCGATGTTTCTAACTATCTCTCTCCCTTCCTCTCTGTAAAAAATCAATAAAATATATTTAAAAAATGTTTTATATGTATCTGCTAAACTAGCTTTTTGTTTTCATAATATGTACATAGGTTTTTTTGAACTTTTTACTTACAAAGTCTCATTCATCTGTGAAGAACGGTGATTGTACTTGTTCCTCCCCATCCCTTTCCATGGCTTTTCTTGCCAAGGATTAGCTATGATCACCAGTGCAATGCTGAATACCGGTGGCAGGAGAGGGCATCTTCCTCCTGTCCCCAGTTCTAGGGGAGTTTCGTTTGTTTGTTGTTGTTTTTCAAAATGTCACTATTAAGTACGGTCTTTTCTGTAGCATTTTTGTAGATATGTATTTTTCAGATTAAAATGATTCCCTTCTTTTCCTGGCTAGCTAAGAATTTTCATCATAAATGGGAGCTTTATCAAATGATCTTGTTTTTATTAACTGTATGCCTTTTCCCCTTTGTTCTTCAAGTGTAATAAGTTAGACTGATTTTTTGCAGATGTTAAACCAACCTTACATTTCTGAACTAGAGTGCTGTACTACCCTTTTAACTCTTACTGGACTCACATAGTTATTTTGGAGGAGGGCACCATGAGAGAAATGGGCAAGCACTGCATTTCCCATCGTAAGCTAATTTAATATTAAGTGCATATTTCTAAAACATTTCTTGGGTTCTATAAGAAGCCTACCAGTCAACTGGTTTGCTTCTGTGATAAAAATGCTCTCTTAAGGGAACAAAAAGGTCTTTTAGCAAACTCCCTTTTTACTCCTGCAAGCATAACAAGGCTATAAAAATGGAAATACTCTTGTTACTAGGGCAATGATAGTTATTTAGACTCTTAAACACACTTCTACTTTTCCTCTGCAGTTGGTTTAATTAAGTGCATTAAAATATTGAGGCATAATAGCAGGTAGAATTTTGTATGATTATTTTGCAAAATATTTGGTATAAAACATTTTTAAAAGCTAATTATAAAGAGGAAGAGCTCCGAAAGTGAAAACTTTATAGAGAAGATTAATATACAATTTTTCACTAAAAATTGTTTAAAATGTTCGTGTGACTTAAAAAGAAACACCAGAACAAATGTCAAAGGCAAATTACACACTGGAGTATTTCCAGCATATGTAACAGAGGAGAGGTAAATATTACTCCTAAGGGATAAATAACTTTACATGTACATTTAAATTAATCACATTAGAAAAATGAACAGCTGAAATAAATCAGTAAGACACAACACAAGAAATTAAATAGCTAATATATGTATGAAATATATTTTTTGTAATCAAAGGAATATAAACCAAGGGAAAGAAACACCTCTTTTCAGCTATCAGATTGCAAAAATTGTCACACAGTTGACAAGTAGAAAACAGAAATTAACATGTTTAAATGCTTTGTTCAAATGCTTCTGATAGAGTTATAAACTGTGAGGACATTTTTTGACGCATGCTGGAAGTTTGAAAAGAAAACCTTAAAATTTTAATGCATACCAGTATACCAATACCCAGTAATTTCACTTAAAGAAACCGATAAAAGCAAATTGTGTTTAAACTTATAAAGAATGGTTTGAAATATTGGTTCCATAGCAGAATTTTATGTATTAAGGTGGAAAAACTACAAATGCTTGTTATCACATTAAAAAATAAGATATTATTTTCATTTTCTATTGCTGTGTAACAAATACCACAATTTTAGCAGCTTAAAACAGCATCCAGTTTTAGCTCAGTTCTGTAGGTCGGAAGTCTGGCATGGCATGACTGGATTCTCGGCTTATCACAATTCCGATGTCAATGTGTTTTCTGGAGGTTCTGGGGAAATATCTCCTTCCAAATGTATTTTTATTCATAGACAAGTTCAGTTCCATGTGACAGCAGTAGAGTCCTCTGTTGCCTATTGTCAATCAGCTGGGAAGTGGGGGACATTCTCGGCTCCTATAAGGCACCGCCTCCAAACTTTAGCCCACAATGTCTGTCAGAACCTCCTCAGGCTTTCAGTTTCTGACTTCTACCTCTGACCTCGAGATTCAGATTTCAAGGGCTGAGAAGATGATGGTAAACTTATTTAAGATCAACTGATATAGGATCTTAATTACATCTGCAAATCCCTTCACAGCAATAGATGAATTGGGATTTGATTGGAACCAAGAGGTACGTGTACCAACGGCAGAAATTTTGATAACTACCCTAGAATTCTGCCTACCAGATCCCAAACAGAATGTTTTGGACCCACATTTATCTATAAATGAAGGAATTCCACATACATACATACTTTCTATAAAGACAGACTTAACATTGTTTACATATGTGTGTATGAAATGATTTTAGATGTGATTTCAATATTCACCTACTAACTATCAGCTTGGAAGTTTTTATAAAACATTTTTTTAAAAAAACTAAGTAAACATATTTTTTAATATTTATTGTTAAAAGTATTACATAGATCCCTCTTTTTCCCCCAGTGACTCCCCCCCACCACCTCCCACCCAGGCCTTCACCACCCTATTGTCTTGTGTCCATGAGTTATGCATATATGCATACAAGTTCTTTGGTTAATCTCTTCCCTCTGAGATTCTACAATCTGTTCCATGCTTCTATATCTCTGGATCTATTTTGTTCATTAGATTCCACATATGAGTGAGATCTGATACTTGTCTTTCTCAAGTATTTCACTTAGCATAATACCAAAAAAGAAATATTTTTGAGCATGTCTAGAAATTTATTTTTATACAAATAAGAGCATCTTTTTAAAACAAATTATTTATCAAATGATGTTACCCATGTTATGCTTCCAAACCAGAGATTATATTGACAGTATCAGAGCAAGCTTATGGAGAGGCACAAAAATACACTTACAAATTTTGCAGTGACTTTGAGCCGTTAAAATCCCATTTTGATGCATGCTCAATTGAGAATTAAAAGTTCAAATATTGCTTTGCATAGGAAATTAGCAATTAAGTACCCATATAATTAACTTGCACCTGCCAATTGATGCACCAATTACGTTGGCAGATAACTTAAAAGAAACTTCTTGAAAATAAAGTTTCTGATAGTTTTTGACAATAATTTGTTGTAGATGTTTAAAAGCACACAAATATACAGAAGTCTATCTGTGGAGAGGATTATATAGTTTTATGCTTCATTTTGTTAATATAGTATATCACACTGATTGATTTGCAGATATTAAAACATCATTGCATACATTTAAAAAAAATCCCACTTGACCATTGTGTATGATCCTTTTAGTATATTGTTTAATTCAGTTTGCTACCATTTTGTAGAGGATTTTTGCCTCTGTGTTCATCAGGAATATTGGCCTATAATTTTCTTTTCCTGTAGCGTTTTGTCTAATTTTGGCAACAAGGTAATGCTAGCCTCATGAAATGAGTGTGGAAGTTCCATTCTATTTTTGGAAGAGTTTGAGAAGGATTGGTATTAATTCTTTGAATGTTTTGTAGAAACACTGGCTTCTTCAGAAATTATCTTTGGTTTTCTAATACCTAGGTTAGTGAGGATGGGGAAATGTGTGTGTTTGACTTATTCTTCTTGGTATTCTCTGTGCTGTGGATTGGTGTCTTAACATTAATTCTGAGAAATTTTCAGTTTTTACTGTATGATTTCTCTTCTCCATCTGTATTCTCTTTACATGTGTGTTATACCTTTTTGTAGTTATCTTAGAGTCTTTGGGTATTCTGTTCTCTTTGCTTTTCAATTCTGGAGACTTTTATTGATTTATCTTCAAATTCAGAAAATTGTTAGCCATGTCCTCTATTGCTAAGCCCATCAAAGGCATTCTTTATGTCTGTTACAGTGTTTTTGATCTCCAATATTTCTTTATGGTTCTTTCTTAGGATTTTCATCTTTCTGCTTAAATTGCCCATCCGTTCTTGCATGCTATCTACTTCATCCATTAGAGACCTAAGCACAGTAATCATAGTTGTTTTAAATTATTGGTCTGTAATTCCAACATCCCTTCCATGTCTGGTTCTCACACTTGCTCTGTCTCTTCCAATTTTGTTCTGTGCCTCTTGGTACGCCTTGTAATTTTCACATGATAGCCAGACGTGATGTAATGGGTAACAGGGGTTGCTATAAGCAGGCCTTTACTATGTTTCGGTAAGGTATGGAGGGAAGGGCAGCATTCTCTAGTTCTAAGATTAGTGATTAGTGTCTTAGTGATCCTATACCGCTGGATGTGAACTTCACAAGAATTTCTCAATTATTTTCTACCACCTTAGGTGGGATAGGATAGCTCAAATGGGTTGCAGTTGGGTATCTCCCTTCTTCCAGGTCTACTAGGGACTGAAAATATCCCATCAGGTTAGGCTCTGATGAACTGGTTTCTCCTTGTTAAAAAGGGGTACTCTGGTGTATTTTAAAAATGGTTCTTTTTCCCTTTCCCCTGCTGAAAGCATGAGAGGATTTATCTTTTATATTTACTGTGAGATTCAGTTTGAGTTCCTGGAGATAAATCTCACAATAATATGAAGCTCCCCTCTCCCCTCCCTGGCCCTGTGATTGCATCCCCCTGGAGTTTTTAACTCTCAAACTTGTCTGCACCGAGCATCTTACAATTCCTCAACTACAGTTCAGGTTTTCTTACACTGGCACTGGTTCCACAGAAAGTTTCCACTGGTGAGTCTCTGTTCTGTAAGCCACATCTCCTAGAATGTGTCTGTCTCTCTAACTTTGGGGACAGCAACTTGTGCTGTGCCCTCCCCTCTCTTATGGATCCAAGAAGTTGTTGATTTTTCACCCTACTTACCTTTTTACTTGACACCTGACAATAGTTCTTCCTAGTTTAAAATATCTTCCTTCTTCATTGCCCTCAAATGACGTCCAATACATTTATGATGGCATAAAAGAGCCTTCAAAACTTAATTGCAGATGATATAATCTCCCACCATAAAACTCTTTTCTATGCACATTATAATCCAAGTTCTCTGAGAGAACTGTGAATTTTATTATCTCCGGCTGTTTTATATGCCTAAAAATCTCATCCCATTTTTCATTGTTAACATCTTCCCAACTTTAAAGACCCCAGTGGAATATTCTCTTTTCAGATCAGTTTTCTATAATCCCGTAGCCCTTTGTAAGTATCTGTGCCAAGAGATAGTTTTAGTGTATTATTCTCTCCCTATGTTTCTATCTGTTCCACTAGGCTAGGGCTTGAGTGTTTTAAGGTGAGTCCTTTTGTTTTCACATCTTTTGTATCACTACTCAAACATGCTTACTGAATGGATGATGCACGATTTAGACTTTGAAGTTTAAGAGGGAACACGACTTGGTTTCTCATCCAGGCAACACCATGAAGTGAAAGAGCAGAGGCTACCTGAGTGTGTGTCCGGTAGCTGCTCAGGAGAAGCCTTATGAAACACTGATAACTTGCATGTTCCTGACTTGGGAAGTAATGACAGAAGGAGGAATAATGACTGGCCTTGGATTATGACTTTCCAAATATCCAGGCATTCTTTAGTTTTAAGGGAAGCAAATATTCTTTGGAAGTAGAATTTCCTACTGAATTACTGGAGCTAGCCATGATTACCAATACTATTTGAAAATAAATTACAAGAATAACAGTTCTCAAGTATTCTTGGAGCAAGAGACACTCCAATAGGCCATCTGTCTTTGCCTATTTGCCATCAAAACTGTAAGACAACTCTAATGGAACGCTCTCTCTGTCCCCCCTGGGCTGAGTTAAGTGATCTTGAGTTACTATGTAATTGTGATATTTCATTCACATTGCTATCACTGTACTTACTACTTTGTATTACAAAACTATTTTTTATATGTTGTGAAATTCTCAAATGCGCTTGTGTCTAGTCATCATTTATTCCTACTTTCTAACACAGCTTTAGGGAAATTATCATGTGTTAGATGAAAGCATCAATTAATTGATATTATAAAATCTACTGAGTTATTTAAAACTTCATGAAAAATGTGCTATATCCTGTTCCCATGTTCAGGATTTAAAAAAATAGAATTCCTAAATGTAAGAGTTAAAATTTCTATCTTTAGCTTATACAGGCATATTATTTATTGTTCCCATGCATTGGCTAGAGTGCTTAAAGACGGTAAGATATTCTGTTATTAGGAAAGAAAATATTCAAAATGATAATGTATCAAATGCATAGAGGAAAACAAGTAACTCTCTTCAAAAGTTGACCAAAGTCAACAACCCAGAAATATTTTCACAATATGCTGCAGTTTTGAATATTTGGTGCACAATTTAGTTTATATTTTAATTTCTAAGTTTTCTGTTTTGTGTTTTTACTTTATACTGTGTTTTTTTACAACTACAAGAATCTTTGGAGTTGTTCATATACCACATTTTGACTCTATAAAAAACCTTTGTTATGACAAAGAGGCTAAAATTATATTGGAGAAAAAGAATCTTATAATAGATAAGCAGTTTCTATGAATGAGACTAGAAATACAATTTCAATTTCTTTGAAAGTGACTATACATTTGATACCAATATTTTTCAGACAGACCCAATAAAATAATGAAGGAAATTCTTGTATAATCCTGTTGAAAGCGTTATCAAATCCCAATAATTGAGTTCTTTTTTCCTGGGTACACTGGCCCAAATAAATGCATGAGCAGGAGTTTGCAGTGGAGGAAGGAAATAATTTATTATAGGATTGGCGGCAATCCAGAGAATGGGTGAGCTAATGCTCTCCAAGACCAGACTCCTTGATGGTGTGTAGGTTACAGATGATATAGAGCTGTGGTTAGGGGTTCTGGATCCTATAAGGAGCTGATTGGTTAGAGGTAAGCTAAGGGTGATAAATCACTTATTTAGGTCTTTAGGACAGCTCTGAGGTTTTTTCTCTCGTGTCCCTCTGATTGATTTCAGGGAAAAGTAGCCAAGAGGTCATTCCACCTTAGGAGATGAAACATAACTTAGGTCAAGATGTTTTTAGCCTGCCAGAGGTCCAGACTTGCGACCATTAGTCAGGTCTGGGCTTGTGTGTTTTGCTGCCTCTGGTGTTATTGATTATCCAGGGGAGAGTCTAGGTCTATGAATGTAGAGAAAGGAGAAAAAAGATGACTTCTAAAGCTATAGTCACAAATTAAATCAACATCCTGAGGACCTTCAGTTTCAAAAGATACTAAAAAGGCAGGGCTCTAGAATCCAAAGAGATGAGTGTAGTACCACAGAAATAGTGTGTGCTGTACTATTGATATAAAAATGTGGTTGTTTTGAGTCCAAGTTCTTGTTGCGGGAAAATCGAAGAATGAAGTCGTGGACAAAAATGAGTAATGGAGTCAAAGTTTATTGGGGAAGCCAGTCGTGGGAAAGGTGCAGCTGGAGTTCTCAGGCCGGTGTCCAGAGCTTCCTCTCCATGTCACAGTCAGGAGCAGTTCAGCACCCACGCTAATTAAAGTCTCTTAGTCCATGCGTGGTGGCCCACGAGCCTCGTGGGCGCTGGGGGGTATGCTCCCCTGCCACAGGAATGTCAGGTATCCATGGTGCAGGGCTGGGGGAAGAAGGAGGCAAAGAGGAAGCCCGCATGCTTTTAATTAAGGGGGTGGAAACAGCCTTGCTAGCTCCTGATTGGTTATCTGCAAGCTGTCTGTCTTAGCAACAGCCATACATTTTAAAGTCCATGCCTCTTGCGCGCACTCTTCCTTCCCTGCCCAGTTGGGGTGTCTTAGTAACTCAGGCTAGTTGGGTTACTCCCTTTCCTGTGGCCCCACCCCTACTTACCTAGCTTCTTCCAGTCTCTCTGTCAAAAGAAGATTTCATTGTTCTTGGTGGTTTACCACTGGGATATACAGAATAACAGGCAGCCTTCTTTCAAACATCTGAAAGAGGTGTTGTTCCTCTTAGGACATTTTTGAGCTACCTGATGACCATGACAGTAAATTTATACTTATTAGATACATAGACCAGTTCTCTCCAGCCCTTTCTCTCAGGAGAAAAGGAGGCGGGGGGCTTATTTTCTCTTTGAGGGTTAGTGCTCGGTGCTATATTTCAGTCAGCCTCCCTCCAGATGCAGTTACATCCATGCATTATAGAACAGTAAATGCTCAACTTTGCTATTTTTATAGCAAAAAGGATTTGGGTTCAGACTTTTAAAAATCGGAGCTGGATTACTTTCAGGCAGTTGGAATAAAAGCTACTATACTGTTAGCCAGTTGAACTAAAATTCTAGAAATATTTCTTTAATAGACACACCATAATGGTTAAATGAATAACGCAAGAAAAAAGTTAGATTCTTGTTATGGTTGATAAGAAGGCGTGTGTTACTAACTTGGAACTTACAGCAAAAAATACAATTCCTGCAGGAGAGTTCTCCAGAAACGGAGCTGAGAGGTCTGCACACCTTGAGAGGTATTTGGGTTGCGTTTCTGTAGGACCCAGTAATCACTTGTGACTCCTGTTTACTCTGACATGAATTTGGAAGCGGCCACTCTCAGTCTTAAAGTAGATGTGAAGTACAGAGATGAATGGTTCTTTTAGTACTGAGTGGTTCTAAAGATATCTTTGTACAGGATAAACTTATCCGAGGGGCAAGTAATAAAGGAGAGTTATTAAAAATTAGGAATCTTTTACTTACCCTAATTGATGGCTCTCAGAAGAGGCTTCGTAACTTTTTTGCTAGTTGCTCTTTACTCTCTTCAGTATCTGAAGACTTAAAATGGCAGAGAGTTTGGAGGGGGTTTGTAAAGTTAATTAATGTTAATTGGGTCATGAATTACTTTAAGGAGTCTGTTGAGTGATGGGCCCAGGGAAGGGGGTCGATACCGTTTAATGTTCAAGAGGGGATAATGCTGATCTTTGGCACCGTTTTCCGCACATTAGGGCTGTGCAAGAGCTTGTCGGGAGCAGCTCTAAAGATCAGTTGCTCATGGCAATTAAAACAATTGAGAATGACCTTGTGTTACATTATACATGATGCAACACTGCTCCCAGTATGAACAAACTTTCATTCCATTAGTGATTTTCAATTTTATACAAAGCCCTGCAATTTATTTTTCTTAGTTACCTTACTATGGCTGTCTATGTACTTCTAACAGGATATTATTAATATTTATCCTATTATCTCATACAACATTTTATGGTTAAAGCACTTTGCAATCTCAACTAATTAATCTTTATATCCTGCCTAAAAGGATGGTAAATACCCTTTTGGAGTTAGGGAAACTGAGTTGGGAATAGTTAGGAACTGGCCATCAAGAAAATAATCTGAGGGTCAAAGGAGGGGAGGGATGAGTAATAGTGTCAACAATAAATTGAGAAAATAAGCTGATAAACCAAGACTCTGGAATTTAAGGCTCCCCACCCCGTTGGCACTAAAATTAATAACACTTTGGTCCTGAAGGTCATACTCTGAAATCTGGATAACTCTCCCTACACCCCTATAAGAAAGGTAAGTGGAATTATTTTTAAAATACAAAGTTTAGTGATTTTTTTAAAATGTCAAAGCTATTTAATTAGAGGAATGAGTGAACTAAATTTTACTGAAAGCACATGAAAGTGTGTGCATATTTTTAAAAAAGATGTTTTAGAGGAAAGAATAATATAAACATGACCAAATGGGTTGTAATGTCAGGTACTTTACAAATATGATCAACCTACTGTAAATAGGTTGGCACTTTGTTATTCACACAAATTTATTGATAAAACACAGTTTTGAGTAATTTGCTGATGAGCATATAGTTAACAAAAGACAAAACCAAAATCTGACTCCCTTAGTTTTTACACTAGAAAAGAGCTAGTAATTAAGTAAATAGAAATGGATCTCCAGTTAACAAATCCCATCCTTGATCAACAATAATCTAGTCTTTCTAATCCACTAAAATGCTAGACACACTCCTGAAGATCTCTCTAGATGCCCTGAATTCAGTCCATAAGAGTGCTTATTATCTCTGGACAGCAACACACCAAAACATAAAACGACTGAGTGAGTCTAGTAAAGAAGTGCTCCAGTAACTACTAGAGTCTTGGACTACTATTGAAATCCTGAGGAAGCATGCTCATGACACTTATGTGTTTACACTTTTATGATAAATTCAAGAAAAATGAAAATATTTAAATGTATTTTTAGTTTGGGCTAATTAAGGCAGTGATCCAAATGTTAGAATCAAGCTCATATACTTTCTGTGGGAAAATATACATGTATAATCATATCTGTGCCCATTTAAATGTTAAGAGAAATTAATGAGTCTGATATGAATGGCAGATATGCAACCATGTTTTGGATTTGCATTGACTCTTTCTAGTTTTAGGCTTGTGTAGCAAATAAGTGCCATAGCATTCTAAAACCTGTGATAAATACCCCAGAGCATTACACAGATGAGTCTTGAAAAAAATAAATAAGTGCATTGCTGTCAAAAGGTGATTTTTGGCTTCGTTTACTTCTTTAGACAGTAGTAAATGTTCACAAATGTGATGGCCTACAATACTTATAATTGAACCTAAACTATTAAATCGAATACACCATATTATACCACTTACTAGTGAGGATGGGGTTGGACATTGCTGTCCTTAGACACTCTTGACTTGCCTGAAAAGACAAGTACAAGAGCCATAGCTGTCATCTAGCAAGTTATACAATGCAAATGGTCTTGAAGCCTTCTGACAACAGCAACTATCAGGCTAGCTAAAGAAAAAGGAGATAAATCCCCAACAAGTTAGTTTTTTCCCAAAATCTTCTAGCTAATATCAAATATTATCCTCATATTTGTTATCATTACCTCTTTATTCAAATTTATTTTATAA
Source organism: Cnephaeus nilssonii (assembly GCF_951640355.1). Classification (NCBI taxonomy): domain Eukaryota; kingdom Metazoa; phylum Chordata; class Mammalia; order Chiroptera; family Vespertilionidae; genus Cnephaeus; species Cnephaeus nilssonii. The sequence goes on along the minus strand of NC_137083.1, from coordinate 19,837,147 downwards.
CTCATGTTCAAAACCCAATGGTGTCTATACATGGACTTACATTTGGTTTCCTAGAGTGTACTAAAATAGTAATTTTCAACTAGGAGATGTTTCTTTAAATCCCTGTTTCCTTGTAGAGAGAACCAAGTAACTTTTAAGATTACACCACAGAACATGTAAATTACTCAAAACAAAGTAGAGTTCGTCTTCTGAGGGAATCTGGAGCTGCCCATTTGTCCCTTCAGTAATACTTAGTAATGCACAAACAGCTCTGTATTAGATTATTTGTCAATGTTATTTTATGAAGAAATTTAATAAAATTTACTACTCTGCAATCCATTGAGCACTTCCTAACTTAATTGTCATATTCTGCATTTCCTGAGATTTACAATTAAAATTGTGATGAGCCAGACATACAAACTATTCCTAGTGTGACAAGACAGGTTATTTGTATCTTACCAAAATTGTCTGAAATATATGTTTTACCAAAAATTGATTTCACTTATCCATAAGTACTTATATGTGATGTAAGTCTGAATATTTTTCAGCCCAATTTTCTCTTAATGTCCACCACCACCAAAAAAAACAAAAAACCATAGTTCAATTTACTATTTATGCCCATGCCAGATCCAGTTAATAAAAAATAATGGCCCTGACATTTTATGTTTTCCAAGGATGATCAAATAAGGAATAGTTTCCAGACCAGAATAAACATTTATTTTCATTAAGACATGTTTAGTCTTCCTTATGTTATTGTCACCAATATTACTTCCTAAATTTTAAGACTACATACTGCAATGTATTAACTTACAATATTTTGTGTCATTGTTTTTTTAAGCCTAAGTTTAATCGGTACAAAGACCAATAATAATATATTATCAGTATGATTCATATTTTGTGTGGTTTGAAAATAGGAAACAGTATAGAACTAAAAATCAAGTAGTTTTGCTATATAATTTTGAAAACAAATTATCTTTAAATACTATATCAACTTCCAGTGGCTAGTGCTGTAAACTAAGAAATTTGAGAGAGGCCAATTGCAACTAACACGCAAAGTTCCATTTTAGAAGTATTTTGACCAGTTTTGGACTTGCTTAGAGAAGTTTAGGACACGTTTAAATATCTTTATGCGAATATTCTTTGCTTATTTGACTTGAAAACTTAATCTCTTTGAGAGTCAGCATCCTAAATATAAAATAGAATAGTACTGATGAGGAAAAACAAGCACCATACAGTGTGGGGCAAAATTAATGAACAATAATACAAGAACAAACTGTTTATCTTTCATGTACTCACAACTGTAAACCTACTTTTGCCCCACCCTGTAGATAATATATAAGAAGGTGCTTTGTCAACAACACAAACACATAAATGTTAAGACATTTAACTTGAAATATACAAAGGGCTTATACAACTCCATGGTACAGGACTATACATTTATATATTTTAATTGTAAAACAAAAGAATTTTTAAAGAAATCTTAGGAGAAATTAATCTCTCCTACCCAAAAAAAGGAGCAGAAACCACAGAACCTTAATAAGAAAAAGATATATGAAGAGTGAGGTGGCATCAAGATGTAAATGAGAAATAGAACGTTGTATTCATGGAGCCAGAGACACCAAACTTACCCAAGAACAGGTCCAGGATGGAAAACTGCAACCTCAAGGACAGGTATGAAGGTATTCTCTTATATTGAAGAGGTTGTGTTCAGCAGAATAATCATGAAGAAAGATTTAAAAATTCAGGTGGAATAAGAGTTATTGTTTTGCCTTTATCTCTAATGGACTCCCTCTATCCCTCATAATTACCATGAGAATTTGAGAGGGGGAAGATTCTAATGGATGCTTCTTGTTTCTCATGCCTCAGAGTTAGAGACCCATGTCCATAGAGAGAGGAAAAGAAGCAATATGGAACTTAAAGACAAGCTGACATTTACTCTAGGCTTATATCAGTCTGTTCTGGCTGCCACAATAAAATACCTCAGGCTGGGTATCTTAAACAACAAACATATTTGCTCCCAGTTCTGGAGGCTAGAAGTCTAATGTCAAGGTGTCCTTGGGTTTGGTTGCTGATGAGACCCCTCTTCCTGAATTATAGAAGGCTACCTGTCTCTGTTTCCTCATCTGGCCTTAGTGTGCTCACAGAAATAAAGGTCTCTGGTGTCCTTGCATGAACACCAGTCCTACTGGATTAGCGCCTCACCTTTAGGTCCTCATTTAACCTTAATTACACACACATACCCCCAAAAGGACCCATTTTCAAATACAGTCTCATTGAAGGTTGGGGCTTCAGCATATGAAATTTTGGGGAACACAGTTCATTCCATAACAAGACTTGAGATTAACAAGGTCTAATGATTGGTAACCAATGATTGATGAAAGTTGTTCTCGTCCAACATCTAGGATAGTGGATACCAAATAGCATTGAATCAGTAGTAAAAATGTGTCTATGTAAAGAAAGCAATTCAAACTAAGAAGTCTACCTAGCATTTCTTCCGTGGTCTGTCTTTGACTTTCCCACCTGTCCTCTACATAGCTATAAGTTACCTTCCTAAACTTTACGTCAGACCTTTTAACACCTCTCTTGAAAAACCTTCAATGACTCCCACTACTTAATGAATAAAATCTTTTAATTATTTCTTCAGCTCTCTAAAGCCCAGATCCAACATGTATTTTCAGTCTCATCAATTTCTCTGTTCTTTAGACACAGAGGATTATTCATTGCTACTTGGACTTGTTCTTGCTTTTTAATGACACTATGCCAGTGCTAACTCAGCCCAAAATGCCCTCTCTCCTCCAGGCTCACTTCTAAATTGTAGAACCTAGAGCTTCAGCAAAGCCTTCTCTGATCTTAGAAGAAATTGATCCCAAAACTCTTTCAGTATAAGTTAGTTGCTATATGTCTGTTTCCCAAAATACTCTGGGCTTGTTAGAACAGAGAATGTTTTATTCATACTTTAACCAGCATCGTTTTTAAAAAATCTTACATACCTATCATATAAAAAGTGAGTAATTGCTCAATAAATGAAGAGATGGTGAGGAATTGGGGAGGCTGTGCAGAATATTTATTACAAATGTCTAATAAGTAGAGAAAGGTAAAATAAAAATAGAAAAGATTCTTAAGAAGTACATGAGTTGTCATTTCCTCTTCATTTTGCAAAAAGAAGCTAAGGAGCTATTAACATGTTTCCTATGACCATCTATAAAAAATTATCCCATAAATGAAAGACAACCACACTGTAATTCACTAGGCATTACAAAATACAGCCTACCTGAAAAAGGCTGCATAGATCCATTTTCCTTTTACAACCATAACAACCACAAAAGAAGTAAACATGAGGGCAAAACACTTAAAATATTGCCTAACTTCATTGACCACATAAAGTAATCTCTATACCTCTCTTTATAACCCAGGGAAGAGGGTAAAGTATTCCTTGGACAAAGTCTGTTGTCATAAAAAAAAAAAAAAGAAAGTCTTGTTCAGAGTTCACACCGAGTATCTTTTCATAAGAAATTATACAGCAGCACAATTAAAATGAAATACTAATTGTAACAAGAAAAGATGGTGGCTGCAGCATATAATTCAACCTTAATAGATTTTCTAATGCCTTTCTTTATATCAAAGGGGAGTAGCCCTCCAGCCAATAAAGTAAATTTTCTGATCACCAAATGGGTACTTCATCCTCATTCAGGCTGATATTGCAGCAACATCGTGAATTTCTCAGACAGCTTTGTGAATCAGCAGAGTATTTCAGAGGAGAGCACTGACTGCTAAAAGCCAAGTCGTTATTTTTAAACAGCCCTTAAACTAGTAGATGAAACACTTCGTTTTTGGGCAAGGATGTATTTGCTCTGGCAACCTGGAAGAGCAGAGAGGGCTGAACCATTTGGGAAGTAACAGAATAATGTTACTGTATCAGCCAAACCTCACATTATACAGTTTTGTAGGTCAAACATTTTTGACTTTGTCTTTTTAATATCCCTGTCTATAATTCTTATTTCCAAAGAGCTTAAACATTAATATCCCATGAACTATCACCCTGTATTTCCAAAGAATCTTTAAAAAGGCATTAACTAACTTTGCTCATATTAAACTTTGAGATCTAGAAAAGAACTGAGTTTCTTTCTATTTAAATAACCCCAAAGAAAGAAAATTGTTGCCAAAAAAAAAAAAAAAATCTGTGTCTTAACACATCCATTCAAAAACTGTTCTGAATGCTACCTTTTCCCAGGCTGTGTTAGATGCTTGGAATACTGAAGCAATCAGACCCCTAGTACTAATAAAGAACATTGGCTCCTACAACAATATACAGTGTTCAAAGGCCAAGGGAACTGAACTCCAGGTATCCCCACACCTCTGTCTTTCTTTGTACTGGTGCAGTTATGAGTGTTTTTTATTATCTTCATGGGGTAAAATCCAGATTTAAGTCTGACTTCAGCTTCTTTCCTTACACAGCAAACATTATATTTTACTTATTTACTAGTAGACATAAAAGGTATACATTCTAAATAACATGGTATCAAAATACATTTTCAGTGTCTACTTTTGAATCCTTCACAAGCACACGCTACTCTAGTTCTTTTGATCTAACTTTTCCTCTATAACTGTCTCTTTAGTTTCCAACAGTAAGCCTAATTTTCATTAATTTATGATACACAACAGCTATTACATTTCAAAAAAGAGACCACCGTTCACCCTCCGTTTTTACTACCTCATATGCCATCCTTAGTAACCCACCAATGATTCTACTCACATGAAATTCCCATTCTCTCAGTGTCCTAGCCTGCACTGTTTCACAAGCATCTGCTAAAGTTATCTTTTTGTTATTTTTAATATATTTTTATTGATTTCAGAGAGGAAGGGGGAGGTAGAGATAGAAACATCCATGATGAGAGAATCATTGATTAGCTGCCTCTTGCACAGCCCCCTACTGGGGATCGAGCCTGCAACCCGGGCATGTGCCCTTGACCGGAATCAAACCGGGGACCCTTCAGTCCGCAGGCTGATGCTCTATCCACTGAACCAAACCAGCTAGGGCTAAAGTTATCCTTTCTTAGTCATCAACAGAGGCCCTCAGTCATACCAGCAAATCTAGAGAAGGAGCCATGACCACAAAAAACTTGATAATTTTAGGTAACAGTTTTACATCTATACTCTGCCACGCCCTAGGCTCTCAGTTATATCATATTAGATCATAAAATTAGTGCACTCGTTTTCTCAGGTTATATAGATCTGAATAAACCCCACTTAATGAAGTAGTTCCTTTCATGTTAGTGATCCCTTCCCTGAGACCATCATGGTGACAAACGGAAAGCATGTAATAAAAACATACCATCAATAGATTTCAAACTTCTATTGTAAATCACTAATAATAATGTATTGTTTTTAAGCAACCACAAATGATTGAGTAAAAACAGGTCTGAGACTATTCCACAGCTGTCCTTCCATTGACACACAGCATTCTCATGAGTTTAAACAGTTTTAACTTCTAATTCTCCCTGGAATTTTACATCAGAGGTTGTTCATTGTCTTAAATTGCTTAATAGAAATTTACCTTAATTCAACCTTTGGATATACAGTATTTTATTTTACACTTTTTTATTGATATACAAGATATTCATTGGGAGCTCTTCATTCATCAAGCAATAGCTTTAAAATGTTGTATCACATATAGAATATACATAGGATATTTAAAAACTAATGCTGAAATTGTGTGGTAAGGGAAAACATTTTCTTACAGAGAATTTTTCTATGTTATGAGCAAGTACATTGACTAATTGCTATGGCTATGTGTATCCTTCAGTCTTTATGTGTGTATTCTTGTGTCTTTTCTCTCACATGTTTATGTATGTATCCAGTATAAATAGTTTAATCCCTAGATTTCCTATGGCCAGAGAGAAATCTCTCTTTAAATCATTATTCTATGTTTTTACTGTTGCCAATCTTTTAAACTAATATAAAATAAAAGGGCTTATACTGTAGAATATTTATTCTGAAAATAGGGTTCTAAATTTAATTTTATTCATAATTTTAAAATCTAGGTGTCATTTGTACCATTATTTACTAGTATATACCGTATTTTCTGGCATATAAGACGACTTTTTAACCCTTCTATATGCCCAGTCGTCTTATACGCCAGAAAATACAGTATTTTCAACTCACATTTTATTCTTAAATAAATTTAGCCTTATCCAAACAATAAATTGCAATCACTTTTATATTATATGTACACACACACACACATTCTGTTAAGCAATAAAATTAATATATTACCATAAATATGTGCCATGTAAGCCAAGGATCAATAATATTTTTCTGTAAAGAGCCAGGAAACAAATTATTTAGGTTTTGCAGGACATAGAATCTGGGTCTCAACTACTCTGCTGTTCCAATGCACCAGCAGCCATAGACAACAAAGGGGCATGGTTGGGTTCCAATAGATATGTGCATGTATGTACGTACTTTTTTGTTTTATCGGAGCAAAAATCTATGGACTAAAAATAAGATAGAGAATGTATTCATAGTCATTAAAACATTATTTATATTTTAATGTCATAATTGATAAAGAGTTGACCAGTTGACAGTTGTAAAATATTATTAGAAGCAAGTGGTTAGAAAATATATTGGAAATAGTAATAATCTTTATTGTCTAGAAATGCCAAAAACTCTAAAAATTAAATAGGGCAAATGAATTACATTACTGAAGGAAAAATTGGAAAAAATTTAAAATAGCAATGAGAAAGACATTTCCAAATGAGGAAAATATACTATAATTAGTAAATACTCATAATATTAAGTATATCAATACTTATACATATAATATACTTTCTAGTTTTAAAAATAAGTTTATAATTATATGTAATCACTATAAGACTATTTCAGGACTAATGAACGGAGTATCTTTTTTTTTAAGTGAGCAATATATTCACTTGCTGGATAGCACAATTAGAGATAGTTTTTCGTACTTATTTTTAATATATTATTTGCCAAAATGTTGGACAACCTGGATAAAATGGATAAATTCTGAGAAACATACAATCTTTCAAGTATAAACATGGAAGAAACAGAAAACCTCAACAGACCAATCACTAGCAAAAATTCCTATATAATAAAAGCCTAATATGCTAGGTGTCCAGTCGACCGGTCGGCTGTTCAATCAATCAAAGCATAATATGCTAATGATACGCTAATTTCACTCAACCACTCACTATGACGTGCACTGACCACCAGGAGGGGGCAAACAGTTAAGCAGTCGACCAGTCGCTATGACATGCACTGACCACCAGGGGGCAGCTGATCTGACTAGTAGGTTTTTTGCTGCTGGGGTCCAGCTGATTGGGACTGAGCAAGACGGGCCGGACATGCCCTGGAGCCCTCCCGTGGCCCCTCCCCGGCTGGCCAACCTCCTGCATCTCTCCTCAGACCAATCATGCAGCGGTGGGGTCCCTCGGCTGGCCTGCACCCTCTCATAATCCAGGACCCCTCAGGGGATGTCGGAGAGCTGGTTTTGGCCTGATCCCACAGGCCAGGCCGAGGGACCCCACTGGTGCACAGATTCGTGCACCAGGACTCTAGTAAATAAATAAAATAAAGCAGTAATCAAAAACCTCCCAAGAAACAAAAGTCCTGGAGAAAGATAGATAAGGATATCAAGAGACATTAAAGGGACACTAGCTGAACTAAGCAGAAAGTGCACCATGAGAATATGCACTACCAAACCAGGATCTCCCTACCAGCGTTAACACCACTAGTGCTAAACCTATATATCTCTCCACTCCATGGCCAGTTCTTTATGTGTGCTTCCAAATGCTACTGTAAGAGCCAGCAAGCTCTGATAGACAGGAAGTTAGCTCATACACAGGTCATGAGAATGGAATTCCTGCTGTTTGCAGCATGGATAGACTTTGAGGACATTGTGCTAAGTGAAATAAGTCAGACAAAGACATACTATATAATACTACTTATGTGTGGAATCTAAAAAAGCCAAGTTTACAAAAACAGAGAATGATGGTTACAAGGGATGTGGGGGAATTGGGGATATGTTGCTCAAGGGGACAGTTTGCAACCAGTGAAAAACTAGTTTGGGAAACTTAATGCACAGCATAGTGATCATACATGATACTGTATTGCAAACTTCACACCTGCTAAGTGGCTGCAGCAGCGGGGTGATAGGGCTGGCGCCTTACCCTGATCAGCCCGGTCGCCTCCCGCAGAGGCTGTCAGTATGACATCCCCTGAGGGCTCCCAGACTGTGAGAGGGGGCAGGCTGGGCTGAGGACCGCCGCCCCCCCCCTCTCCCCCCAGTGCACGAATTTCGTGCACCGGGCCCCTACCCTAGTTGAACAAATAAATACAATTGCTATTAATACAAAAAATAGTTGATAGTTTAATAGTTTCTTTAATACTGGATAGTTTCTATAGATCTCCTATATTGAGCCTTTATTTCTATTATATATTCAAAGTTTTGATTGGCAATTACTTCTATATTAAGCTAGTTAAGATGATTGAATATCAGCCTTAAATTCTATTCCTACAATATGGACAGTTAATGAACTCATAATTTCTCCTTTAGAAACTTTGAAATATAGAATTATTAGTGGAGAAAGAAATATAGGTAGAAAAAATATTTTTTTAAGTTTATAGAATAAATCGTTCCATCATTTGGATAGTGGCTTTGTTTTGCTCATTTTTTCCTACCTATCATTGAATGAAGAAGTTGAACCAAATTTTAAAAATATGTATATTTGTATTTATTTCAGAGAGGAAAGGTGAGGGAGAGATAGAAACATCAATGATGAGAGAAAGTCATTGATTGACTACCTCCTACATGCCCCCCCACTGGGGATCAAGCCTGCAACCAGGGCATGTGCCCTGACCAGGAATCAAACCATGACCTTCTAGTTCATAGGTCAATCACTGAGCCACAATGGCCGGACTGAACCAACATTTTGTTATAAATTTAACTCAAGGTGAATTTACTTTGACTGAAGGACTCTAAATATAACAAAGGTATTGTATTTGACTTTCAATTATGAAGTATGTCTTTACCAACTAACCAGATATAAAGCTGGTAAATGTATTACAATCAGCTCTCTGGAAAGACAGGGAACCCTTAGTTGCAGTTTTGCTCATTTCCATGATAACAATACTCCAATTATGGCCTATGTATTTTACAAAATATTGGCAAGAGATGCTCACAATCAAATCCCATAGAAGTCAGCTCTGCTATTCACCAAACTATTGGCCAGTCACACACACAAAGAAAAAACTTTAAAAAGCTTAAGTTATTAAGGAAGAAAAAAATCAACTTTTGTTTACATAAAAAATATTTGACATCAGAATAATTGTATAATGCTTTTCATAGAATTCAAGTCTTAACATAATGAAAATACATTAGATTATTCTAAAAGGCAATTTATATTTTCTAAAACCAAGTATCATAGTAGCTTGCAATATACATATTTCCTCCCTTTCCTTTCTTGTAGGCTCAAGTTATTTATAACTTCAAAAGTTCTTTACCTGAAATATATTCTAGTTTCCATTTAACCTGTTTACTTTTGCTTTGATGTTGCTTAGTTGATTAAAAGCATTTAGAATCTCAATGCTACGAAATCTGATTAGTAATGTCATATTTCTTAAGCTTATTTTGTCAACACTTCACACATTGAATTTTGATCAAGTAATAGATAACATTATCTTGTTTGCAAATCTGTCTATGATAATTGTCTTAAAAATATAGCTCTAGTTTAAATTAATAATTGATCTAGCAACTGAAGAAATAGCAAATCATTTTACCTAATTATATCCTTTCCAAAGAGCTGATGTGGAGAAATTAAAAAATGCTGCTTCATACTTCAGGAAATAATAAGGTACTTTAAACTTCACCAATTGATTTGTTACTAGATGGGTAGACTGGGGGAAGGTAGATTTAAAGTAAAAACTCTAAGCAAGAGATCTGTTGTCACTAGGTTACTGCAGATTAAGATTGGTTGCCTCTGTCAAATCTTTCCACGATTCCTTTCAAAAATAAATAAATTGTAAATAATTTGACAGTTAATATTATTAAAATGATCTAACTTGGTTTGTTCCACAAGACAGTCCAAGGCACTGCCAGTAAAAATGCACTCTCTGAATCACAATCTCAGTTGTGTGCCTATGAAAATTTTAATTAAGAACTGAAAAGAATTTCAAAGATGTGCCTCTTTGAAACTTGCTTCTAGACAACAGGCTTCTGAAGGGCCTTTTTTCAAATCAATTTCTGTCTCTTTTGTCTAACAGAATGGACTGTATTTTGATACTAAGGAAGCCCACAAAGCTTCCACAAGGTTATACCAGCTTGTACGAAAAGGAACAATTATAATTCGGAATTAAAAGAGGATTTTGAGACCCCCAACTGCCAGCAAACAGGACACAGCCTGAAAAAGCTACTCACATCTGGGTGCCCTGAGGAGTGGTGAGTGTATTTTGCATGTAGGATAAATTTAAATAATTTGTAGTTAGACTTAAGATGGCCAAATACTTTTCATGGCTGATCCCATCGACATGTGGAGTTCATGCCCCTTCCCTCTTGAATCTGCCTTGGTCCTGTGACAGCTCAACACACAAAATGCAGTGACAGTGCCCCAATCACAGACGTACTCTTTAAGAGAATTTCCAGCATCTATTTCCTCCCTCTAGGATTTCTCATTCTTGGAACACTTCCTGGAACGCAGCCACTATGCTATACAAAGCCCAAACCACATGCACAGGACACATGTTGATGTCTCAATTGACAGTCTCAGATGAACTCCCAGCCGCCAGCCAGGATCAAATGCCAGCCATGTGAACAGGCTATCTTGGCTGTCCACCACATCTGAGCCACAGATGATGCAGCCAACGATGATATCATATAAAGTAAGAAAGCCAGGCATCCTAGCCCAGTCAACACCAAGACTGAGAAATAACAAAATAGTTGTTTTAAGCCACTAAAATTTGGGATTGTTGTGCAACAATAAATAACTGAAGTAGGAGTCTTAACAGTGTTGGGCGGTAATGAAACCGTATAAGAATGAATGAGACTTAATAGGCAAGTTTGTGACATAAAAAAATAGAGGCTTAGAAAAGAAGCCTGAGAACTCCAAAATTGCTAGACAGAGGAACAGAAGCCAGTAACAAAGTCTGTGAAATATGTTCATAAAGGTAGAAGGAAATCAGTGACCTGTAAGCCAATGCTTACAGAGAGGAGCCAGGAAGGTGAATGCTAATGAGAGATCAAGTAAGATACAGCTGATAATTGCTTGCTATATTTAATGACAGGGAAGTCAAAGGTCACCTTAGCAAAAACAGATTTGCATACTGACAAAAGAAGCCAGATTGGTAGAGATAGTTGAAGAATGAACAGTAACAGAGTAGGGAGAAACAGGGTAGATTCAATTGAAGAGTCAGAAAAGATGACAGGAAGAAGCTGGTGTAGAGAGAGAGGTCTGGAAGATTTAAATTACTTTTAATGCTGGTGAGAAGGAAAAAAAGCCAGAAAGTTAGGGGAAGAGAAAAATGTAAGTGAGTAATATTTTACTCTTTCCAGAAAGGATCCTCAAACCACAGAACATCCATTTAGGCACTATCTATGTCCATTGTCTATACACACAGTAACCTCAAAGTAACATTTGCTACAGAGCAGTCTTTGTAATAATTTAGCTGTATCATGAATCCAAAGGAAATTATTCATTGACGTATCAGAATGACCTTGCTAAAAGGCCTGGAATGGAATCTAGGGTGGAAATTTAATCTTAAGATGTTAAAGCTCAAAAAACTATCTTTTCTAAATTCTAGGCAAATTCTTCCTTCTAATGTCAACAGTGACATTTTATCCCTTGAGGAGACCATTCCTTATTTTGGGAAGAACTGCTGGAGTAATATTCAGAATCTAAAAAATAGCTACTTACAGGTATGGAAGCGAGTATACAAGTTTTGCTTGACAGGCTTCTGAAGTAGATTGTGGGTAAAGTTAGATATTGCTCTTCCCAAATGTATGTCTGTTGGTCCGTGAATTTACATACATACAGAAGAGTCTCCTGGGAGGAAGCCGATGACAGTACCATGGTTCTTTCTCTGGGTATTTCAAACAGTGGAAGCATGTCTGATAGCTGCTGTGCTATATTCAACTAAGATCAAAAAGTTGCAAAGAAAAATGGCACTGGAGGAGCTAAATGGAACAAAAGATTCTAGACTAGTGACTTGGGAACCAAAGTAAATTAGGGCGCTGAGAGGACTTTCTGAGCACAGCACATGGCTTGATGCAATAAGACTCCTGACCCATACTCATACCCTGGTACTGTGGGGATGGAGGTTGGGAAAAATACTTCAAGGATATGTTATACTAAAGCCCTGTAAGTCATTCTTTGGGATGAAGGCAGTTTTCCTAGAAAAATCCTGAAAGAAAAAAGATTCATTCTCTCATGCTCCTTAAAATTCCTTGCAGCCTGAGAGTCATGATGCCTGGACTTGGGTGAGTCAGGCCACCAGCCAACTTTTGTTTATCCCTCCCGTTCTGCCTGCCTAAATTCCACTTCCCTTGGTCAGATTTTTTTTTTTTTTTTGCCAAACTATTTTCTGCTTTAAATTATTATTAAAATATATATATAGCAAAACAGGATTTTCATCAGACCACAAAGAATTAGATAAGTAAAATTCTCTGACCAGTTAACAAGAGTATCTATAATAATAAAAGCATAATATGCTAATTAGACCGATAGCCAAATGACCTTCTAGATGAAGCCACAGCGGCGGGGGCTGAGGCAGAGGTGGTTAGGGGTGATCAGGCAGGCAAGCAGTTATGAGCCAGCGATCCCGGATTGCGAGAGGAATATCTGACTGCCTGTTTAGGCCTGATTCTGCGGGATTGGGCCTAAACAGGCAGTCAAACATCCCCCGAGGGGTCCCAGATTGGGAGAGGGTGCAGGCCAGGCTGAGGGATGGACTCCCAACCCGCCCCCCATGCATGATTTTCATGCACCGGGCATCCAGTATAAGATAATTTGTTTTTTTCTTTTTTTTTTTTTTTTAACCCTCACTCAAGGATATGTTTTTATTGATTTTTTTTTTTTTTTTTTTTTTTTTAGGAGAGAGAAACATCTACCAGTTGCCTCCCATATGTGCCTTGATCAGGATGGAACCCACAACCTAGGTATGTGCTCTGACTGGGAATCAAACCTGCAACCTTTTGGTGTATCAGACGACTTAAACCAACTGAGCTACCAGGCCAGCACAATAATTTGTTTTTAAAATAATCTTATGAGGCAAAAGCACAAACCGAGCAAAATTGTTCTTAATGCATAAGCAAAACTGGCTCGATTCCACCTGCTGCAGCTGAAGAAAAGTAAGCAAAGGTAACATGGGCAAAGTAATTCTTTCAAGCAATAAAATCAAAAGTCCATTCATTAATTTATAGCCCAGGTAGAGCAAATCAGCACATTTTCATAAGCTCAATGAATCTCCAAAATTTGCTTTTGTGATGGCTCAACTGCTGCCAAGTATCATACTCCCTAAGTATCCTCAGTATTTTGACAATAATTAAGTGCTTGCAAAGTTAAAATGTGTGCATCAAAAATATGTACAACATAGCTATACTTGAACACTTTTCACTGGGCTGATTTTTGTCCTAATTATTAAGATGAATCAAACACAATAAACAAAAGTACACCAAATCACCAGTAATGAGAGACAAACTTCAAAATATATTAACCAAATGCCCACAAATTAAAATGAATCCAATCAATTTCCAAATTGTAGAAGATGTATAATTAGTCGTTCTCAACTGGGAGGGTTTTTGCTCCCCATGGAACAGTTGGCAGTATCTGAAGACATTGTAACAACCAGAATGGTAGAGACAAGGGATTATGCTAAACACCCTCCAAAAAATAGGCCTGCCCCCTACAAGAAAAATTATTGGCTCAAACATCAATGCCAGATTTAGGAATCTTGCATTAGAATTATCATAAAGTTAATAGCATAGACATGTAGACAGAAATTTATCTTCCAGTCCATTATGGTTTTCAGGGAATGGAGGGGAGAATTACTATTGTCATATATGACAATACCAGGTCATTAAGGATTTAAGGGAAAAGACAGTGCCCAAGGCATTGACCTCTTTGTACAACTGGATCTTTTAGATAAATCTGAAGTTTAGGCATGCCTTGAAATACTGATAAAATCTCTAGTATTATCAGTTTACAATGAGCTTTCTAGAATATTATAAGCGTGTACCTTGCTCATGCAAATGAAAAGCAAGACATTAAGGTACTTTGAAACACACTGACTCCAGATTTCTATATAGGAGTCCAATATTACAACAGTTGGTTAAAGGTCTAGACTAAAGAATTAATAAGGAAGATTAGAGTAAAAGATATACCATTTCAATTAATTCAGTTAAACATTATTAATAGTACCCACTTCCATTAATTTTATTTTTCCAACCATTCGGACTTATATGCTAGTTTTCAGAGGCAACAAAGAAGGAGAAAAGGATATAGAAATTCTTCACATTGATTCTGTGGCAATGATCTCAAAAAGCCTAGTGAGAACAAGCAATTTAAGGAGGTAAGAAAGCAAATTGACTCCGTGGGAACTTTATTAGGTAAGAGGCAGATAGGCTTAAAAAATGGCTCTGTCTCTGAAGAGAAGGAACATCTTTTGCTTTCCAAGCATTTCACTTAAAGAAAATGTCATGCTGAAAATCTTGGAGACAAAGTCTGTAACCTATATGTTTTACCATTTGTTGACAACTACCTTAAGTATGAAATAATAGACTAAGGGTTAATCGATATTGGGCTTTAGCAAGGTGTAATTGGATTACAAAATTTAATTTTCTTTATAATTATAAATTTTAACAATTCTACAGTGGATGGAGTAATCGTTTTGGAATTTATTAAACCATCCATTAATAGAGATACATTTATTCTTGTCAAAGTCCTATTATTTCAATGTCAAATTAATGTAAAAATACTCCAGAATGTTTATCACATTGTTCATGTAACACCATTAAATTAAAATAACTTGAATTAATTTATCCAATCAGGTCTAGTAGCAGATTCCTAACTTAGAGATTGGAGGGTAATCGATTTTTAAATTAGGATGACGATTGACCCAAAAGTTCCTTTTCTAAAGGGGATTCTTTAGAACACTACTTTCTTAAGTTGCCAAATGGAGGGAAAATATTTCCTGAGAAGTTTGGAACATACTGCTTATGATAACTCAGAGATCCACAGTCCATATTAGAAGAATAAAGCCCTTGAAGAACCTAATTAACAGTTTGCAGCAAGCCAACAAATATTTGTTCAATTATCCAGTATGGTCTGTAACATCAGTTAATATACCTCAGCATTAATATCCTGAGTAAAATTTGGGAAATAGATGTCTATGATATGGATAGTAGTGTTGGATGCATTAGTTATCAATTGCTATGTAACAAACTTGATTATATCCTGATTTCCATAGGTAAGAGGTCAAAGGACAACTTAGGTAGACTTACTACCCAGGGTCTCAAAGTTGTACTCAGGCTTGGGTTATGTCTGAAACTCAGGAGAATCTTTCAAGATTATGTGGTTTTTTAAATAACTCATTTCCTTATAGTTGTGGGCTCACAGTGGCTTCTTCAGGGCTAGCAGGAGACATAGGATATCTGCTGCTTAAGTCTCTGATCTGAGTCCCTCCTAAAAGGGTCACCTCATTAGACCAGGCCTAACAAGAATCATCCCCTCTTTAATTAGGTTAAATCCACTGATTAGGGAGCTTATTTGTGTCTGCAAAATCCCTTCACCTTTGCCATAACACATAATCTCATAATTCCCTGGAGTGAGGTCCCTTACATCAACAGGTCCCACCCGTACTCAAGGGGAGAAGAGGTGGGAATCACTGGACCACCTGGTGATTCAATCTACCACATGGGGGGGAACTTTAAGGAAAGCAACAAACATAGCAGGGAGCTTAAAAGAGAGGACAAGAGATCATAAAATGGTCTTAGAATCACAATTAGTTATGTCCCTAAGACCCTTCCATAGCTAATGTCCCAATAGAAATAATAATGATGTCAAAGACTGTCTTTTAAGTGAAGCAGTCTGAAATATGCAAAGTAGTTAAGACCAATGGAAAACAGGCCATGTATGTTCTCTTGTAACTATTGCTAAAACTTTTAAGTCAGGCCTGAATAGAAGAAAATAGCATCTTGGAATACTTGAGAAGGTGAGAGAAAATATTTCCTATCATTTTATTCTACACAAAGAAGGAAAAATATATTACAGCAAGCCTATTTTGTAATGAAACAAACTATCATTCTTTTCTTAACAAGTGGAAATTAGATAAATAGATAGTTCATAATATAACTAAAAAGCTCAATAGGATTTTTTAGAAATTCTAGTGACTGGTATCTAGATTTTAAAAGTCACATTTTATCAAATTTACTTTCATTAATGGCCGTAAGGTTTTTCTGATTATAAACACCAATTAGAATATTTTACTATCTTGGCATTTATGAAATAATTGTTTTAAAATAATTTATCTAACCTTTACATTATATTCAAACTTAAGAGGAAGAAAGAGATCAGTAGAAAAAGGAGGTAAAATAATTTTTATACTTAACTTTCTTAAATAAATTTACAATTTAAATTCAGAAACACAAACCATAGAAAATAACATAGACCTAAGTCTATTACTGCCTTTGTTTTTTTATTAAATCATGCATAATATACTTTTTAAATGAAAGTAAAGTCTCATTCCTGTATTTACAATCGTGGTTTTTAGCCTATTGATTTAAAAAATATTGTGCTTCTCTTTTCAACAGGAAATATGAGATCACTGATAAAGCTTAAGCCCATATGTCTTGATAGAGCACTATTCTTTGTACCGGTTATACTCTGTACTTATTGCATATTTTTAATTATTTATATTTCAGAGGAAAGGGTTAGCTAGCTGATTTACGTACTAGTTATAAATCCCAGTCTGCAAAAGTAGCTGTACACAAGACAATTGAAGCTTACTTGTGGATATTATAGATGGTTCTAGAATTAGGGTGATAATGTAATTCTGAAGAATCACAGTGAAAAACAAAAAACAAAGTTTCTTTTGGAGAAATAAATTTTAAAAAAAGATATCCAAGTTTCAAATCCCACTGGACTAGGACATAAATCAGGGAGAAAGATATAATTTCACATAGAGCCAATTCTCTATTAGAAAGGGGATGTGGGCTCTGGGAAGCATGCACTTAATTCTGACTTATGCACACCACATTGTTGTCCGTAGAATTGTACAAATCACCCCGTGAAAAAGGTTAATCAAATGTGTAGCGTGACTTATGATAAAATGCCTGGGATGGCTGACCAATTCGATTCATATGTCCTGGTGGGGATCCATAATGTCTCAATTCTTAATTATCTAGTCTTTTGTGCATTAAAAAAATGGCCAATAAAATGTCAGCCAAGAAACACACTGTTCATTCCTTTCAGGTTTATTTTAAACCTATTGCACTTAGGCTAGAGCTAAATCAATTTTTCATGAATATCTACCCCGGTAGATTGCACCTCTAGCCAGTTCAGATCCCCAGAGAATTTTTAAAAAGAGATTTATCAAGTAACAAGTAACACCTCAGGAAAAAGAAACAGGGTTTTTAATTGCTTTATGCGCTCCATAATTGAAGGCAGGCACCTTCTTGAGGCACTCGCTGCCAGGCGGAGTGAGACTCCAGTTGGCCCTGCCTAATTAATCCTGTGATACAAACCTTCTGGCTTCAATTTTCACATCTCTGTCTCTTTTTAGAGGTGATAATAAAACTAAAAATTTATGTTGGTTACTGTATGACTATAACTGTGCCAGCAGAACACAAATAAAACCATATGGGCTAAAGAGACCTTGTCTCCACATTTCTGGTTTCCCCGTGGTCGGAGGCCCAGGGGCAAGCTTTGTGCAAACAAGAAAAGGTAGGGGAAATTCAGTGGCGGGTAGAAGTACAGGTCAACACCTTCTTGCCAGTCTACTTACTCTGTTAAGATGACTCATTGAAGCATATGCTTTTTGATTGAGAGAAAAAAAATCCTCCAAATAGAATTGTGCGCTCTGAAAGTTCAACAGCTCAGTGACTACAAATCACAAAACTGCACTAGAGCTTTTACTGAAAGACAAATTGGGCAGCTTAGCCTTTTAAAAAAGCTGTCAGTGACAAGTGCAGGGTGTTGTACCTCAATGGCTTACATATGAAAACTGGTATAAAATATCTGCAATACATTTTCTGTGATCCAAGCAATGTTGTGATGCATCAGCATCCCACATCAAGAACTGACTCCATTGTTGACACAGGGCAAAATGACCTGGCTTGTATGAAGAACCTTGATTTGTAATGGGATATTATTGGTAAATGTCCTGTGGGATGATACGTATATAAAGAGGTGGTATATTAAAGATGTCGTGTCAATAATACATAGTTAGTCCCAGGGAAAATTTTATAAGCACAAAAGCATATGGATTTGTCCTTAAATTAATGAAATATGTATATTGCTTAAATCATAGTACGAAAACACAAAATTGTTCTATCATATGATATTTTGAGCAGTTTTTTTTCTACAGAATATTTATTCTTCCATCTTGAAATACCAGTAGCATGGTATTTTCAAAGACTGGAGTAAAAAACTGAAAAGTACATTGGATCATGCTGTTCATTTATACTTCACACATTTTTTTTTTTTTTTAGGACAGAAGTTTTTCCTGTGCTATGTCACTCTCTTTATTTAACTTATCCCTTTTAAATCTATATTTATTTTTAATAGAATTTCTACACTTCTTGCTGAATTTTTAAAAATATGGGAGCCATCTGGTGGTCAACAATTATATTTTTTCTTAAAAATAAAAAACAATTTTGTGTCTATTGCAAAATAAAATGTTCTATTTTAAAATTTGGTGAGTATTTTTCTTTCTTTTTAAACAGAAGCGTCTTAATACAGGCACTAATTTTTACTCCCATACATCTAGTTAAATGGATACTAACTTTTAAAATACTGTTTTCACTACATAAACCACCCAATTTTTATAAGATCAATTGGTCTGTTCTTTTCATGTATTTACAGACAAGTGCTTTAAATTTTGTAGATCTAGACAAATACAAATATGTTCTTAAAAAGCTTTAGAATATGTGGACTTTCATACTTTTTAAACAATTGAATTTTATAGAATATTCTTCATATTATAGAATATTCTTCATAAAGGGGAAGCTTTGAGAACTAGGTTCAGGATTCCATAAATATATACAGATATGAACAATTTTAAAAAGGAAAAGTTGCAATGTAAAAACTATAAAGGTTCAAAGTTTGGCCAGTGATAGGGAAAACATCACAACAGAGCTGACATTAATAGCAGTTGTTTAAATTCTATAAGCCTTGTTCATACAGGTTTGAAATAAGCTGTTCAACCTTCTAATGTTGAATATATATATGCACACACATATACATTTTATAAGTATACATGTGCACATATATTATAAAATGAGGCCATATACTAATATATGACAATTTTACTCTGATTTCTACCTTACAATTAAAATATAGAGGTCTTTTTGTTACCATTGTTGGTTAATTGTTTTTACTATTAAAACACACTGAGTAT
The DNA here is from genome assembly GCF_951640355.1 of Cnephaeus nilssonii. NCBI lineage: Eukaryota > Metazoa > Chordata > Mammalia > Chiroptera > Vespertilionidae > Cnephaeus > Cnephaeus nilssonii. The sequence continues at coordinate 19,817,545 of NC_137083.1, read as the reverse complement.
TTACTATATGGCAGTTTTTGACTAAAAGCTTTTATATATGATCTCATTGAGTCCATGTAAATTCCTACCTCATGGGCACTATTATTCTCCCATTTAACTAATGAGTCTTATGGGGCTCACAGAAGTAATGAAATCTCAGTAAAAGTGAGTGGCCTTGGCTTAACCTCAATTCTAACTCCAAACTCTATACTTTTATCATTCAAAGTCAAAATGACAGCTAGACACCTAATTACTTGTAGTTTTCCTATGTTTTCAACACCATAACTATGTCTCCAATCACCTTTGAATCAGCAGGTAAGGTACCAACCTCATAAGCCAGTTCTGTTACCTACCAAGTGATGTGGGAAGTAAATTAGTATGAAAAGTCAAAGGATGGCGGTGACCTGTCACCTGCTGTTTTAGTTCACCAGGCACTCTTTCTTCTTCCTACTGGGGAACCAACTCATCCAGTTCCTTCCAGACTCAACTCTCCCCATCTCTGGATTTGGGGGGGGAGGGTGTCAACCCTCGTACTCAGGGGATTAGGCATGTAACCCAGGCTTGGACACAGTGACACATCCAGGAGAGAGGTGGGGGTTCAAGCCAGTATAAACAGAGGCATTCCCTGGAAAATTCTACCTTTGGTCTGGGTGTAAGGGTGATGAGTGCTCCTTCCCGTCAGACCCCCAAATTGAAATAATAAAATATAGGCATGAAACTGTACTCAGCCTGAGCCCCTTGCCAGTCCCCTCCATGCACACACATTCCTCAATACTGGGAGGAGTAGAAGAGAATGAGGGGAACGCAGGAGGAAATACTGAAGAAGGAGAAAAGCAGAAAGCCTAGAGGAGACATAGCCTATCTGTTCCTAAGAGTCCTAAAGCAATGTCATTCTTCTAGAAGTTCCTTTAGTGTTTGAGCCACCCCAGAACCCTCCCAGTAAACCTGTGGTGGTGGTTTGTTCAGTTTTTATTATTGTTTTGGCTTGAGCTAGTGTGAGTTGGATTTTTGTCACTTGAACACAAGAAGCCATGAGAATCCTATCTAATAAAAGGGTAAATATGCAAATTGACCATCACTCCAACACACAAGATGGCCACCCCCATGTGGACACAAGATGGCCGCCACAAGATGGCCAGCAGGGGAGGACAGTTGTGGGCGATCAGGCCAGCAGGGGAGGACAGTTGGGAGGGACCAGGCCTGCAAGGGAGGGGAGTTGGGGGCAATCAGGCCTACAGGAGAGGGCAGTTGCGGGGGAACCAGGCCTTCAAGGGAGGGCAGTTGGGGGCAATCAGGCCTGCAGGGGAGGAAGTTGGGGGGGGACCAGGCCTGCAGGGGAGGTCAGCTGGGGGGGGACCAGGCCTGAAGGGGAGGGAAGTTGGGGGGGACCCAGGCCTGCAGGGGAGGGCAGTTGGGGGGGACCAGGCCTGAGGCCCCATCTCTGGGGTTAGTACATACCGGGAGGTGGGACTGAGGTCCAACCCTGCGCTTCCTGGAGTGGCACGGTAAAGATTTCGAACAATTGGCTTTGGGACTGAGCAGGCTGGAAAGGCTGCAGTGGGGTCAAGGGTAAGGCCCCTACTGTTTGGTGGGGCCAGGGCTGGCCCCGCTCGAAGTTTCCCTGCCCAGGGGGCATTAAATTATCATCAACATCAGTCTTGAAGCGCATTCATTTACCCAATGCTTTCCTCTCCTGCATCTTGGGCATAGTCCAGGCTGCTTGTTTCCACCCCCTGTAGCCTTTTGACTTCCATTTCTAGCATTCCTTCTTTAGCAAAACGCCCTAGTTTGCCACAGTTAAGACAGCCCCCTTTCCTATTCTGCTGACCAGTGAGTAACATCGCCTTTAATGTGGCAGCTAACACCATTCCCTGAATGTAGGCTGGTCCAATATCAGCACAAACACAGATAAAAGGCTTCCATCTCCAGGTGAGAGACAAGCCTCTGCGACAATATTAAGCCTCTGGTAACCTTCCACTATTAGTTCCCCTGCCACATACACTTATTTCAATTTGCTAATTTCAATCAGTCTGAAATAAGCTTTATTTTCTAACTCTAGGGTGTGGATAGTAAATGACACTAATTGGATTTCTGCTATCAGTCTTTTTGAGTATATAGACATAAGCTTTGGTTAGGGAGGCAAAATGCAAATTATTTACTTTTACATGTCCTCAGTTTAGGGAAGATAAGATTTGCTAAATGGCCCCAAACCATTTGGCATTTATATTTTTTAGATGGTTGCAAACTGCTGTTACCTGCAAGCCACGAAATTAGAAAATTGACTCTGTAAGTCTTTGCATACACTTAATAACATTCTTAGGATTCCTAAGTACATTGAATAAATTTGTTATTTATCCTGTAGAGATTTTTAGATAAGGTCTTAATTAATTAATGTCCTCTAGTAACCTTTAAAAGTCATTTAAGGTCTTGAGGCAATCCTTCCATATTTCTACCTTTTGAGTCCTAATACATTGATTTTTAAGTAGAGTTCCTAGGTATTTGAAGGGCATTTCCCACTGTATTTTTTCCTAGAGCAATCTCTAAGCCACATTTAGGGAGTTTCTCTTTAAAACTTTTACTTTCTTTTAAACAGAACAATCAACTTGGTTGCTTTTCAGAAAAACTAGTAGGAGAGAAACATGCTGGCCAATACTGGAATGCATAATCTCAAGTAAATGTAACTTTCTTTTTCTTTATGGTGTCTCATTGATAGTGAGATTTAAAGCCTGAATAATAACTTTTGGGTTACTTTGTAAATAGTAGTAGAAGAAATTTTAAAATTTCTCCTTTTTAAATTTACTTTTAAACAGTATTCTTTTTGCAAATTTTACTGTGGGCTTTGTTAGAACCAATTGCTTATATGTATTTAAACAGAACACAGTTATTAATTTTTATTTGATAAAGCTTCCCATGTGATTTTGAGTATATTAGATTGGCCTAATTTAGTTTAAAATATTTCTTTTAAAAGGAGAGAATAAGTCCTTGAATCATTCCAGGGCCCTTGAAATGTCCTAAAGCTATCTCTCAGTTAAAGTCTTGCAATTTAACTTGGAAAGACTATCAAATATACATAACCCAAAGATTATATTATATACTTTTTGTAATTATTTTTAAAAGGTATCAATTAAATTCAAACTGGTCTTAGCATTAAAAATTTGGTTCATACCATAGAATTAATCCTTATCCTCTAATTAGGCCAACAAAATACTATATCCTAGGTTGAAATTTCACCACACGCAATACACATAAGGACCACAATACACTCCGACCACCAATCTCTCCAGAGAAAACACAAGAACCATTCCTCTCAAAGATGAACCTCCACACTCCATGCACTCTGCCATCATAACCATACAATTTCTCCCAACCTAACCTGAACTCCAAACTCCCAGAAACCTCAAACTCTAGCTGGCAAGCCAAACACCTAGCATTTCTCAGACTAGCAACATATCCACATCTCTAAGGATATATTTCAAACAAAACACAAGGCACATTCAATTAATAGATTCAATTCTATCCTCTAGATTTTTCATATGAGGCAAACTCAGATTGATATTTCAGTACTTAGTCATTTAAAAATATCTAGGTATTTAATTTTTTTTTTAATTTAGCAAAGTCCTTAAGTTACCAAGGACTTTGGAAAGTTATGTTTACTCATATATAATGACCACTGAAAAAGATTTACCATATACCTTTCATTTCAGGCCAAGGCTTAATCCTATAGCCACTCCCTACATAACCCTAACCCTAAATGCTACCCTAACACTCACCATAAATCTAAATCTAAATCTAACCCTAAACATTAACCCAAACCCTAAAACTTAGCCCTAACCGTAACCCTAACCTTAAACCTAACTCTAAACCCTAAACCTAACCCTAACACTAAACCATAACCCTTACTCTAACCCTAATCTTAACCCAGACCCTAAACTCTAACACTAAGCCTAACCCTAAACCCTAACCATAATACTAACCCCCAAACCCTAAACCTAAACCTAACCCTAAAACCTTATCCCAATCCTAACCCCCAAACCCTAAACATAACACTAACCCCAATCCTAACCCTAAACCCTAACCATAACCTTAAAACCTAACCCTAACCCAAATCCCTAAACCTAAAACCTAACCTAACTCTAACCCTAATACTAAACCCTTACCCTAACCCAACCCTACACCCTAACCAAAACACTTAACCCTAACCCTAACCTTAAACTTAAACCTAACCATAAACACTAAACCCTAAACCTAACCCCAACCCTTACCCTAACCCAAACACTAACCCCCAAACCCTAACCCTAAACCCTAACCCAAACCATAAGACTAGAACATAACATTAATCCTAAAACCAAACCCTATCCCTAAACCCTAACCCTAACACTAATCCCTTACCCTAACCCTAAACCAGGGGTCCTCACACTACGGCCCACGGGCCACATGCGGCCCGCCGAGGACATTTGTCCAGCCCGCCGGGTGTTTTTGATGTTTTGTTTTTTCACTTCAAAATAAGATATGTGCAGTGTGCATAGGAATTTGTTCATTGTTTTTTTTAAACTATAGTACGGCCCTCCAACGGTCTGAGGGACAGTGAACTGGCCCTTTGTTTAAAGGACCCCTGCCCTAAACCCTTACCCTAATCCTAAACCATGACCCTAACCCTACCCTTTAACCCTAATTATAACTGTAACCCCAAATCCTAAACCTAAACCCTAACCCTAACCTTAAACCTTAACCCTAACCCCAATCCCTAAACCTAAAACCTAACCCTAACTCTTAACCCCAACCCTAAGCAAAACTCAAAACATAACCCTAACACTTACCCTAACCTTAACCTAACGCTAACCCCCAAACCCTAATTCTAATCCTAAACCCTAAACCCGAACCCGAACGCCAAACCCTAAACCTAACCCTAACCTTAACCCTAAACCCTTACCCTAACCCTACCCTTAACCCTAACCTTAAACCTAACCCTAAACTCTAAACCTAACCCTAAACCTAACCTTAACCCTAACCCTAAACCTAACCTTAACCCTAACCCCAACCCTAACCTTAAATTTAACCCTAACCCTAACCCTAACCCTAAACCAGCAGTCAGACATCCCCCAAGGGGTCCCAGAATGGAGAGGGTGCATGCTAGGCTGAGGGATGCCCCCATGCACAAATTTCATGCACCGGGCCTCTAGTTGTACAATAATAATACAATATTAGATTCTGGATGGCAGAAAACAGGGATAACCACTGTTTAGCCAATAGTGTCTTCTGAGTGTGATTTAAAATAAACAATTTCCCCAGGAAAAGAGCCAATGGGCCTGCATATGGCAGGGAAGTGTGACACAAAGCAGCAGACTGGCTGTAGCAAACACAGGAAAGAGCCAATTTCCAAACACTCAACAGTTTTAAGCCCTACGAGCATCTCATTTTTGTTTTTATCTCACCCTTACATGTGTAAAACCAGACTCAAAGTTTGCTCACTTAAAACCACACACATACATGTACACACCCCTTCTGGATTTTTACATGACCAAATTCAAAGTCATTCCTTGAATTCTATCTTCATAGTCTACTAAAAAGTGGCAGATGTACTGGAAAGAAGAGTAAAGTTGGATAAAGTGGAAACAAACGGTTATTGTGACTAGATAAAATAAGGATGAAATAAGCTAAAAATCACATGCTTTCAACTTTAGCTTAGTATCCCAGCTTTGCCACTCATCAGTTATGTCAGTTGATTAGTGTTTCTAAATGTCCATTTTCTTTTCAATACAAGAGAGGAATATCAAAGTCAATTTCAATAATGGAAACAATCTATGAAAAGAACCTAAAATACATGCTCAATAAATTGAAGGTTATAGCTATTATTAATATCAGTATTAAACCTGCATACATTTCACTAACTAAAGTTCTGGGGGTTCAAAAACACATGGCAAAGAGGAAAGAGTTTGATTTCATGTACTAATTTTTATTTTTCTGACTAGTCACAATAAGCTTCTTCTAAAGACATTAGCAATCAAAATTAATAGATAAAAAACACAGTGAAGAATCACATAGTATTGTCATTATTGCAAACATTAAATATTCTATACAGATCAAATGTTCTATTGTGACTACTCTTTTAGTGAATCTTATAATTTAAGCTTATCATGTTTCTCTAAATACTCCTATTTGTCTTCTGTTTTCTAAAATAGGGTGAGAGAAATTTTATAGTCTTACATTCCAGTCCCATAACATTCATTCATATGCAGTCTATATCATATAATCTCTACTCAACCTTTGTTATGTATATAATTGGAAAAAATATTACATGAAAATATTTAATTGGAGAAGGATTCATTTTAAACAGAGTGAAGTCAAGTTTGAAAGTGACGCCCATTATATATGATAAAATAGCTCAGTGGTTTCCAAACATTATGCTCATTGCAATCACTAGGAAACTAGAAAAAGTACTGATACCCGTGTATCACTCCCCATCCATCTGCTACTTTATCATTTCATTGTCTTGTGTGTGGCCTTGGCTTTGAAAACTTTTCAAAGACCACCTGGTTATTCAAGCATCAGCAAGTTTAGGAAACAGTGGACTAACTTATGCAGTTTCTGGCTATTTCATTTCTTTATCTCCAAGTCCAAATATTCATTAGAGAAACTTTTCTTTTGTAACAGACATTGAAAACAGACCAAAAAACTTTTTCAATCATTAATCAAATTAATATGTCTTAGTCTCCAATAGTCAACACACTCTGGAAGGGACTAAAAAGGAACAAAAAAGTATTACACACTGATTCTGTCTTAAGTTTTTAAAAATATTTCTTAAATGCAAGTAGGCCACATAACAGCAGCCGTCACAGAGAAATTCCCACATAACTTTCCTATACACACCAAAATTTTATTTGGCAAATGTTACTAAAGTGTTGTTAATATTGAGATTGATAGCTGGAAACTCCTTAACTGATATCCATCCACATTGGAGGTGACCAGAAAGTGACATAGATGCAGCTTTTCTGATTCATAACAATACTCTACTTCTTGAATCTGCCAGCTAGTCCCATCCGTGTGGACACATCAAACACAGGGTGGAACAAAAGTAGGTTCACAGGTGTGAGTGACTGAAACACAGTTTATTCTTGTATTGTTACTTATTAATTATTGTAATATCTCCCATATGAACAACTGTAAATCTACTTTTGCCCCACCCTGTACTTATGCTTAAACTTTGGTGGCCTGGAGGCATTAATATGTCTATAGTATCCATATTCTTCATCATCAGACAAAGAATGGAACGAAAGGTCCAGATTTGTGCAGATTGCTTTACTGCTTTCTAAAAATCCCAACTAACACCGCAGCTTGACATTATCTGAAGATTTCCAAGTGTTATGTTCTGAGAATGCAATCTTTATCATGAGCCTATGATGAGGATGAAAAGTAATGATGCAAGACAGAACATTTAGCACTACTGCCTAGGACATGATAGCCACTCAATAAATGTTTGTTTGTTTTTTAAACAAATGTCTGATCCCAATGTCTTGAAATGACTGTGTTGATTTTAAAAGTGTTCATGAAAAATTCTTTGAAGTCCTATATTAGAGAAGCACTACCTTACTTTTTTGAAATCAGTACCAGCTACTCCCAAACTTACTGATGTTGTTTTTTGGGGAAGGGGTGTCTGTTTGTTTTTCCTCTTGGGGTAGATTTCCCTTAATTGGAGTTCAGGCTTTCAAAAAAATGAGTTATGAAGGTACCCAAAGCTACACTTGCCTACAGGAAGTTGTGAAAGAGATGCACAAATAATCGGAGGTAGAATAATAGTTTACTTCTTTGCCCTCATTACGTCTCACTCTTTCCCAGCAAAGATAGAGGAAACCAAAGGCATAGACATCTGAACTCTGTCCAAACTTCAGTTGTATTTCAAAATTTCAGGTTAGAATGAATAATACATTAATGCTATACAACTTTTATTGTGCTCACTTTAAAATTTATATTAAGTAGATTGCTACATTATGGTAATGTACTAAACTACCTAAAGCAAAGTAATACAATGATTAACTGACTATAAACATTGGTTTATGGTCAGATTATAAAGTATTACAATGATTAACATTATGCATTTTCATAACAGAAAATTGCAGCATGAAATATCTGTGGATTGACTCAGTGCCATTAGGAATAATAAAACAGTGGTATAACTCAGTCTCAAGTTACACCTTGAGAGTAAACTTAGTTTTAAATCTCCTGTCAAGTGGTTGAGAAATTCATTAACTTAAAATGCCCAAGGCTTGCCAAACACAAGGTAGAGAATGCAAGTATTCATCCAAATTTATGATACCAAGAAAAGTAGGGCTTTACAGCTTTTAAAAGTCTTGATCTCTAATACTTGGCTACTTGAAATGGGTTATAATGTTTAAAAAAAATACACTCCTATCTTTAGAGAAACCTAGTCCATCAGTCCTACAATAATGTAACAGATCAATTCTTTGTGGAAAAGCAGCCAACACAGAGAAAAAGACCTGGAGAAATCATGGGTATTTCTCTTCCAAGGAAACAGGATGGGAAGCAGTTAGGCACAAATCCAAAGATCTGGACATCAGGGAGGAAGTCTATAGAAAAATCACAGTGATGGACTAATGCTACAGAATACTGTTGCAAAATTGTCTCTGCTTGTTCTCATGTTGCCACATAACTGCTGTATAATCTTAGATAAATTACCTTAATTTCATCATCTGTAAAATGGGCATATCTCTCAGTCATTGAATGGATTACATAAAAATTGCAGTGAGTAGCCAACAATAGGCAGTCAAGAAATCACAGTTATTTTATTAACATTATAATTATTACTAGTTCTTCATAAGTTGATTATTATTAGATTCTAGTTACTGGGAATAATTTCAACAGGAAAAGAAGGCAAAATTGGGAAGGCTGGTGCAATCAATGATTCTCTTTCATTGTTGATGTTTCTCTCTCTCTCTCCCTCTCCCTTCCTCTCTGAAATCAATAATATATATATATATATATATATATATTGTAAGGAATACTGGCTGGTGAAGACTGGCCAGTTTAAGAATAGAAGCTTGGGAAGTTAGATTAAATCCTAAAATACATATGTTGATCAAGTTAGATTAAATCCTAAAATACATATATTGAGAGCCTCTGACTTCCCACAAATATATCATTGTGGGAAGTCAGAGGCTCTCAATATATCTGCTTAATCCTTGGAGAGGATGTGAAACATTTTGACTCTTCCTGAAACAGAACTTTCATTATAAATACTGCTTCTTCAATGGTTCATATCCAGCAGACTTCAATTTTTGTCCATTTTCCGTACAAAATGAGCAATTTCACACTCAGGGTCAAATATTCCATAATCCTAGTTCCCAGCACAGTTATAGACTTATAATCAATGATCAATAAAAATACTAGTATGAATTAACAAGTAAATTAATGATTGCCCAAGGAAAAATAAACATTTTCAAAATAATAAATTTTGTTAGTCTATATTTAATTGTTTTAACTTCCATTGGCATCCATATATCCATTTAGCTGCTCATTTGAAAACTACTTTCCTGCTGTCTATGATCCAACATATAAAAGCAAATATTAACTGAACAGTACAATCACCAATTTCCCATGCTGTATTTCTAAGTAATATTACTTTTCAACATGGCCACTCTAACACAATGTTCTAGAAAATAATATAAGTAAAACTCATTGGCTGTAACTGCCTTCAAAAATATGTCAGTGTAATATTCTGGGTTTGGGTACATTGTGTGACAGGAAAAATTACACTGAAGTCATTTTGAATCCAGAGATAAAAAGAAAATTTTAATGTTCCTTGATAAAAATAAAGCTATACAAGGAAAATGTTTAGAATTTTCTTTTTAGTTCCATGTCTCTCTACATATCTCAATGCCTCTTGCTGAACATAATTTTGTTCCATTTTTTGTACCCTAAACAAATGTAAAGAACATATTTTTATACCATTATTAGTATGTAAACTTATACCTAATGCAAAACTCTCTCAAAATCTAGTTTGTAACCTACTTTTTATTATTGGTCTGCAAAGAGATAACTACAGAAATTTTCATCACCCACACCACACTTGCAATGAGCAATGTGTACAGGCTTCTGTGACTCTTTCCTCTCTCCTTACATTATGCTTGCTCTGATTATATTTATGGAAATGCAATTTTATGTCTCTTGAATCTAATAATACAAAAATTGAGGCTCATGTTGCATATATATATATGTTTTTTTAAGTTTATTTTCTAAGTAATTCATCTGTATTGCATTTCATGAAAGTGTCAGTCTATGACAGATTGGGGGGAAAAGAAGAAACTAGTCCTCGACCACAGATTGTTTGAGAAGCACTGTCCTAGAATATTATGGCCTTTTCTTCATGTTACATATTTCCTTTTTTTAATCTATTTGAAACTTGTTAATTTTCTATGCTGACTTTTTATCTCCTTTAGGTGCTGTGTCCCACTTGTTATTTATGTGGTTGCAAAGTAGATATTACTTTAATAAAACATAGAGTTATCAAAACTGAGTCTAATAACTATAAAAAATATCTGAATATTGGAGAAGTTATAGTGAAGAGCATAAAAATCAGCATTAATGTCTCTACTCAAAGATACTGTTAAAATTGCAATATAAAATGTGATTGTACATTATATATGACATAACTAAATTAAACAAAACTCTTCTGTCAAACAGAAATAGACCATAAGGAAATAAGTAAATATGTCAATTTAGGCAAGAATTTAGATTTTTTCTCTCTCTCTGGTAGTATACACGACATCTCTGCATATTACCTTAATGTGAAGAAATTTCAGGTTTTTTTCCTAACCAATTTACCATGATTCAGTTCTCCAAAAAATGAGACAATCAGCAAATATGTCCCCCTTTCTCCCAGAGAAGGCACAAATTCTGTGGTTGAAGTCATAGGACTTCAAGAAGACTCTGGTGTCATAAAAATAAAACAAGTATACTACCCTATATAATAAAAGGCTAATATGCAAATTGACCAAACAGTGGAATGACTGGTCGCTATGACACACACAGAGCACCAGAGGGCAGATGCTCAATGCAGGAGCTGCCACCTGGTGGTCAGTGCACTCCCACAGCGGGATTGTCACTCAGCCAGAAGCCAGGCTCATGGCTGGCGAGCGCAGCGGCGGTGGCAGGAGCCTTTCCTGCCTCCATGGCAGTGCTAAGGATATCTGACTGATGGCTTAGGCCCGCTCCCCGCAGACATCCTTCGAGGGCTCCTGGACTGTGAGAGGACGCAGCCGGGCTGAGGGACCGCCCCCCCCCCCGGGTGCACAAATTTCATGCACTGGGCCTCTAGTCTATATAATAAAAGCCTAAGCAACTATTACAGTGGAACAACCAGAATGACCAGTCGCTATGATGCTCACTGACCACGCGGGGGGCAGACACTCAACACAGGAGCTGTCCCTGGGTAGTCAGTGCACTCCCAAAGGGAGAGTGTCGCTCATCCAGAAGCTGGGCTCATGGCTGGTGAGCCAGCAGCAGTGGTGGAAGCCTCTCCCACCTCCGTGGTGGCGCTAAGGAGCAGCAAGCCAAGCGGTAAGGAGTAGCGAGCCAAGCGGTAAGGAGTAGCGAGCCAAGCGGTAAGGAGTAGCGAGCAGGCAGGTGGTAAGGAGTGAGAGGTCCTAGACTGCAAGGGGGATGTCTGCTGCCAGCTTAGACCCACTCCCCGAGAGGGTGCAGGGATCCCCCCCTCCAGTGCATGGATTTCGTGCACTGGGCTTCTAGGATAGATAGATAGATAGATAGATAGATAGATAGATAGATAGATAGATCTCAACTAAACAGTTTCATGCCACTATTAGGTGTGTGGAAAAAACAAGTTACATAGATTTTAAATGTTGTTTTAAACCAGTGAGTGTGTATAAATTTATTGAAGTTGGGATGGTAACATAATTACCCATGTGACCTTGAAAAAATTATCTGGGTCAGGAATTTTCAGCACTGAGTTTTTAAATTCATGAATCTAATACCAAACAACTTAAGTAATTTTGTCCACTTTTTAAACCAAGGGATTTTTTTCATGTCATCAAAATCAGGAAAAAACACACCGAAAAAACCCCAATGTTTTGCAAAGCTTAAAATGAGCTAACTCTGTCTCAAGTATTTAGTATTTCCAAATTTATTTTTTATAAATCACATTTTTTAAAAACTTCATAGAAAATTATATTTTTTAAAAGCCCCAACTCTTTTTTCTGAATAATAACTTGACCTGCTAAATCAGTGGTATCTTCCTTGACATATTACGCTCCATGTAGTTGTTTGGAACTTAATGAAATAACATTTGAGCAATAAATAATATACCAAATGCTTCTCTTATGATGCCACCAACCTTAAACTAAAGTGTACTACCTTCGAAAGTCCAAGTGAGATTTAAGGGGACTCCCAGATATTTTAATGCCATGATATAAATTAATGGCTTCAGCACATATTCTTATGTTACATTTCTCTTTACAGGCATTTTTCAACAGTTGATGAGTCCTAACCAGAGCTGATATTAAAATCATGCTCTAGAGAAACAATTTTAACCTGTCCACTGGTTCAGATTCTTAAGATAAAACAAGAATTTTACTTAAGGCAATAAAATTTACTGCAAAAACCAAAACTTTGCAGAAATTATATGATATTCACTCTAAGTCTTGAGTCGGGATGCCTTTAGCATAAAGGGTCTGCATTACCCCTTCCTGTTCTGTCTGCTCCAGTCCCCACCCACAATCCACGGAGGGGCTTCCCACCAGGTAGGTGTCTCAGTTATTTTCACTCCTATGGTGCTTGTCTCAACAAACAAAGGAAAGCATTTGAGAGTTTGTTTCTTATTTTAGTGAACAGATAACAAATATGAACCGTTATTCAGCAAGTAAGTTGTGATTTCAATACTACCCAATAAAGAATCATATGATTTCACTCATATGTGGGATACAAAACTGAAAGGAACAAATGAACAAACAAGAACTCATAGACACTGACAAGAGTATGGTGGTTACCAGAGGGAAGGGGGATGGATGGGAGGCAAGGGTAAAGAGGGTCAACTATAGGGTGACAGAAGTAGATTGGACTTTGAGGGGTGGGCAGACAATGCAATATCCAGATGATGTATTATATAAAGGTACACTTCAAACCTATATAATCTTATTCACCACCGTCACCCCAATAAATTTAATTTTTTTGGAAAAAGAATTTGCGTATGTCCTTTGCTGCTGTGGGTTAGCTCATTTTTTAAAGAGGTGCCTCTACTGCTTTAGATATTATTTGCTAAATTATTGCCTGTACAGTATTGTTGGTTGGTTGGTTAATTGGTGTTTTTAGTAGTGATACTGGGAAGGTAACAGATTTCTTATTTTCAGAACTTCCTACCTCTTTAAAGACTCTGGGTATTTTGGTCACATCAGGACTCTAATTATAGTGGGAGATGGGGGGACAAAAAGAAAAAGGGGGTGGGTGAGTGAGCTCCATCTACTTTATCACAGTTATCCCATACCTTTCTCTGGAATTTGACTCCTGTTTGAACTTAGAGCAATTAAAATGCAATCCTGCCCCAACTCTCAGCCCAAGCCAAATGCTTTATACTTGTCTATTACAGGAATGTTTGTCTCTTGAGCCACGTTCCAGCTACTGTTTGTCCCTAGGCTGGACAGGCTCTTCATTTACCCAGTTGTTTAGATGAAGCAGAGATAACAGAATGGAGTCCTGACCTCTCACTACCCACCCCCCATCCTGCGCATATGCTCTCACACACATTCTCTCTCTCTCTCTCTCTCTCTCTCTCTCTCTCTCTCTCTCTCTCTCTCACACACACACACACACACACACACACACACACGTACGGCAGACCCTAGAGTACCTCTGTGAAACTTCAGGACTTTGTGAAGCACAGTGTGAAAACTACGAGTCCAGAATGGTCTTCCAGAGTTCTTCTAGGTCCTAAACCCTTGCATTCTGAATAACCCAAGATTATTGGTTTCATTGGGTAACACATGTCCTTCCTCAGCTATTTAGGATTTTAGTATGGTCCCTCATATTCAATTATATGAGGGGTTACATTAGGGACCGAGTTTCTAATACATTCACCATGATTTGGGGACACAACACAGGACAAGATTATGATACTAGATCGCTAATCCATCAAAAATGCCAAAATGGTTTTACCTCCCTAGGGATGGGGTAATAAAAGATTATGGTAATAGATGAATATAGGTAAGTTGCAGGAAAGGAAGTTTAAAGGCATTTACCTGTTGAATATTCTAGCAAACTTCCACCTTCTTTTAGAATAAGATGAAGACACACACACCACCACTGATGTATCACAGGGCCTGCTACCTAGGTATAGAACTAGATGAAGACTTAGCTCTAATCCTGTAATTGGAAGGACAGCGTATTTGTCTGGAGCTGATACTGCCCTCTGGCTGCCAATTTGAATTAAATCCTTACAGAAACAGGTCTATCGGTGAAGCACTTAGGAACTAAAATTCTCTTTGATGAAATTCTGAGAGTCAGTCCTTCATTTGAGGCATGAAGTCAATCCTCCCTCATACTCTCTTAACAGTATAGCACTGCTAAAGGCCTCATATTAGTTCTCCCTGTTTTGAGTATTCAGTGTTTCCAAGGAGAGGAAGTTGGGTGCTTTTTTAAAATCGCATTCCCTAAAAATAAAATAAACTTCATAGAAAATCACAATGAGACAAATTCTTTTACCAGCCTCGCTGAGATGGCTTTCACATGTTTTTGCATAATGAAAGGGCTAATATAACATAACAAATCCTAAACTGTTTTCACAAGGAGTGGAAAAAAGATGTGTAAAAGTATGCTCTGTCTTGCTTCCTTCTGTTCACAATGTATCTAAATAAAACAAATGGTGTTCTTGCTCTTTCTGTCTGTTTCCCAATCTGTTTGGATAGTAGCCACCACTCCGCAGCCAACCATAATATCTGACACTTCCTGACATCATGAAAGCCACCATCTGTCTATCACCAAAACCCTGTACTTTTTAAAGACGACTGGCTTGATCCTTAATGAGGCTTCGTGTTGAATGCACTGATCCGTTTAGAGGGAATACAGGGAATAACTGACACAAGGAATCTGTATAAAATCACATTTCCTTAGATTCAGTCGGAAAACACAAAATGAAATATTCAGGTCCCCTTGCAGGCAGAAAAAAAGAACTTCGTTTAGTTTCAATTGTGTTTCATTTCCGATTTGCCTGTGAAAGTTTAGACAGGGTTGAATACCAAGAATAAACCTAAACTAAAACCTAAGCTTTAAATCCAATATTTCCAGTCTTGTAAAATTAAACAGTTAGACACGACTTTGCAGTGTGTACATTTGAGCTCTGGAAAAAGAAGAAAATCCATCATTACTTTTCCAAGGCTTGAGAAAATCATGCCATTTAAAATTGAATCCACTTCTCCTTTAACACCTGAGCGATTATCCAGGAAACAAAAGAAGGCTCTGTGTGTCTTCACTTGTAAATGTCACAGGTGAACACAAACAACTGAGCGCTGGCAACGTCAAGTCACTCTTTGTTTTATTCAGCTATTGTACCTCTATTATATGTGCAACAAGGGAATACGTTAACAAGGGAGACTGAGCAAGAATATTTTCCGGGATGATATTAAGTTCTTGCAGAAAAAGTAAAGCTTTCCAGGAAGAAGACAGATTAATGGTTCCTATACAAATTTCATTACTACACTCCATTGTTGGGTTTATATGATATGTTGATTTTCTACCAATCTCCTTTTTTCTCCTCTTATCCCAATGTCATTACCATGGTGTTCTTTTAACAATCTTATAAATCCAAGTTTTGTGAAGTCATGTAATTTTCTCTAGTAAGCAAAAGAAAAAAAGTAGATATATTAAGGATAAATAAATCAATACATAGGCTATAGTTATTTGTATATATGTACATGTAAACATATAAATACAGAGAGACAGACAAAAAGAGAAAGAGAATATACTGTCTAGAGCAATCTAAATTTTAATTTTAAACTGGGGGAAAGCTACTTATAGAGTTCTATATGGGAGCTGAAGTTTCATTTCTCCAGAAAATATCTTAGTAAAATAAAATGTAAGTGCTTACTCTATGCCAGGTACAAGGTCAAGAAATTCATAGGTTTGATTCCATTTGATTCTGTGTGTTGAGCACTATTATCCCATTTTATTGAAGACAAAATTGAGACTCAGAGAGGCTAACTAACTTACCCAAGATCCCACAGCTAATAAGTGCTAGTTCGAAGATTCAAATGGAAGTGGTTTGATTCAAAGTCTGTGCTCTCTCCCACCACCATCCTACATTGCCTCTCACACCTGAAACACCCTGATGTGTTTCAGGTGTGAGATAAATCTTGGGGCAGTCAGTGGTGGGAGGGGTGTAGAAAAAAAGTGTATATCAGAAAATCCTCATCCACATGAGTGACAACCTTCAAAGTCCTCACTGTGGATGACTAAACACTTTTTCCTGCAAGGATGCTGATGCTCTGGAACGACAAGTGACTCTCAGGCGAGTTATAAGCCTGAAAAGAAAAGATCTCATTGTGCTTTGCCCACATTGTATTAGTAGATATAGAAAGATCCCTGAGTTCATTACAAAGCAGCCTCGTTGCTATTCTTTGCCTGTCCAACTCTACATCGATGTTTTCAGATGGAAAGTGAAGAATGAATTATCCACTTGAAGTAACAGTGAGGGAGGCAGAATCATTCACTTGAGTAGATAGACTGTCATAACACTAGACTTACTCCACTCAAACAGGGACTTACAACCAACAGACGCTCACGGGAACTATATTCAACATATTATTCAAGGCCCTTCCCAACTTGTCCTGGATGTAGCCATGCTCTGAACAAACTCGGAATAAACCATATATCGTCATATCACTGCATCTTTTTCTTTTTGCTTGTCACCTTTCCTCTTAAAAAAAATAAAATAAAAATATCCAGCCTTGAGCTGAAGCAGCAAAACAGATAGTCCATTCATTGTGTGTGAGTACTGAGTAGTAAGGTAGTGTTGGGATGCTCTATACCATTTAACTTTACCCTTTAGTTTAATAACATGTCCCTCCCTCTCATTTGTTGCATACAAAAACACATTTATTTCATGTCACACTTGCCTCTGCTAGGGAATTCAGATTCGTATTTCACAACCTGGAAATGGGGCATTGTTTTTAGAATAGAAATAACACATACGGAAAAAATGAAAGCAGGTTGCTTAAGGTAAAAGCGAATAATTATTCCGAACAGCTGTCTGGATTTGGAAAGGACTTTCCCATGTTGATTAAAACCTCTTAATTTGTTGTGTGCTTCTGTGGAAGAGCTGGGCATAAATAAGTTGGGACCAGAGTGCTATTGTCTACTGAAATTACCTGGTCCACCCTGAACAGATACAGTCACCTCAATATATCTTAATCTTTAAAACGTGAGAAAAACAGCTCTTCATAAGGATGAACATTTTTTACTTTAAAAAGATCCAGGGTGTTATGAAAGTTTGCGTTTGATATTTTGAAAGGATGGAAAAGTTCCAGGGACCACAATATGTAGACCTATACTAACTTTAAAATCCCATGAGAAAACAGAAAGAAAGAAAGAAAGACGGAGACAGAGGCGGGACAGTGTTTGTTCATTGTTCCTCCTCCATAACCTGTGAAAGGTCTTCTATGACGGGAATCAGTAAATTTAAAAAAGTATTCTCCTCTCCATGCAAAGGCTACTTGGCCCTCACTCTTTAAATCTCATCCTGATTTTTTCCTACATTTTTATTATGTTTTCATTCATATTAATTATAGCCTACAAATAGGATAATTCGATTAAGAGATTCTCATTTATATATGTGATATCATAAATTGACCTTCTTTATAGCTTTTTAAAAAATATTCATAGAATGGATGATCTCTAAGTAAAATCTCTTGTGTAAGCAATGACCTCTTCTGACGCTAAATTCCTATGAAATTATTACTCATGATACATGTGATTTTTCAAATACTTGTTTCATAAATTTTTAAAACATAAACAGAATTATTTATTAATCTTTTGATAAAAACAGTATAATTCACACTATAGTGATTATTGTCAATTTTTGGTTTTGCAACTTTTTGATGGTATTAATATGACTCAATGATAAAATAAAAACTTTGATTTTTCCACAGAGACATCCCAGAAGGAATCTTGCACCTAATATTCCTGTTTGGAGGAAGCCACGGGAAAAAACATCTGTCAACAACCCACCAGGGTGGGTTCTTTTCCAGTAAGATGTACAAATGCCATTTACTGGGTATGCAGGCAATTATAACAGTGCCTACAGTGTAATTGTGGGCTAGAAAGAGAAAGAAAGAAAATAGCATTCATAATTTATAAATAATATTCAACATAAATAGCCCCAAAGATATTTGTAGAAATGCCTAGAGTATTGGGAGTTGTGTTGTAGGCTGTTTGTCTTTCATTAGTAATGCAAATTTATAAAGTCAAGTTATATGAAAAAAAAGTCTGCATTAAGTAAGAATATTTATACCATTTAAAAATAAAACCCACACTTTGATATAGTATGTTTTTAGGCTTCTTTATTTCTTAACCACATGCAGCAAATTGCAACACAGCTATTTTGTAATAAAATTATAGATGCTGATGTTGCTGCCTTCAGATAACCAAATACATAACATTAAAGGCAAAAAGTGAAAAAAGGTATAAGACACTGACAACATTTAGATTACTATTACCATTTGATTTAAATAGAAATAATTGTCATTGTTAAGAAGTGGATTTAGATTTATTAATATATTAGTAAATGGCAAGGGAAATACTTAAAGTATATTAAGTGAAAAGCAAAATGCTATACATGTAATTTTTAAAAGAATATACAATAAAAGGAAAGACTAGATTATAAAGCAGAATACAAAATAAATATTCAAAAATTGGTTGCATATTTATACACCAATAATAAACTCCAGAAAGCAAACTAAGAAAATAATACTATTCACAATTGCATCAAAAAATAAATAAAATACATAGGAATAAATTTAACCAAGGAGGTAAAAGATCTGTACTTAGAAAATGGTAAGACACTGAAGAAAGAAACTGAAGAAGATACAAATAAATGGAAGCATGTACCATGCTCATGGATAGGAAGAAATAACATCATTAAAATGTCCATACTTCCCAAAGCAATCTATACTAGTAGATTGAACACAATTCCTATTAAAATAGCAATGGTGTATTTCACAGAACTAGAAGACATAATCTAAAATTTAAATGGAACCACAAAGGATCCTCAATAGCCAAAGCAATCTTGAGAAAGAAAAAGTTAGAGGTTTCATGCTACCTGATATCAAACTATACTAAAAGGCCATAGTAATCAAAACAGCATGGCCCTGGCATAAAAGCATACATATAGATCAATAGAACAGACTAGAGAGCTCCACATTTATTTGGTCAATAATCAATCACAAAGGAAGCAAGAATATTCAGTGGGGTAAAAACAGTCTATTCAGTAAATGGTGCTGAGAACATTGGAAAGATACATGCAAAAAAAAAAAAAAAAATGAAACCAGACCACCTTCTTACATCATACACAAGAATAAACTCAAATAGATTAAAGAATTAAATTTAAGACTTGAAACTATAAAAGTCCTAGAAGAAAACAGGTAGTTAAATCTCTGACATTTTACTTAGCAGTATTTTTTTCTGGTATATTTCCTTGGGCAAGGGAAACAAAATAAACAACAAACAAATGACACTATATCAAACTAAAAAAAAGCACATCAAAGGAAACTAGCAATAAAATGAAGAGACAACCTACTGAATAGGAGATATATTCGCCAATGATACATCTGTTTAGGGTTTAATTTGCAAAATTTATGAAGAACTCATACAACTCAACACCCCTCTCCCCCCCAAAAAACACAACAATCCAATTTAAAAATGGGCAGAGAACCTGAATAGACACTCTCTAAAGAGAACATACAGGTAGACAATGGACATACAAAAAAAAAAAACACACTTAATGCCACTAATCAGAGAAATGCAAATTAAAAGCACACTGAGATATCACCTCAAACATGGCAGAATGGCTATCATCAATAAATCCACAAACAACAAGTGTTGGAGAGGATGAGGAGAAAAGGAAATCCTTGTGCATTATTGGTGGGAATGCAGATTGATGTAGCCACTATGGAAAAGAATATAGACTAAAATCTTAGTAGTGTTTATTTATGAATGAAGAGTCAATATTAAATGTCTGTATTATTATTTTTAGTTTTATATATTGCCCAAATTGCCTACTATATACCTACACATGTATTTACTTATATACCTACAATATACATGTATACCTACCTACCTACATACATACATACATACATACATACATACAGGGTGGTGCAAAAGTAGTTTTACAGCTGTGAGTACACAAAACACAGTTTCTTCTTGTATTCTTTTCTATATGAACAACTGTAAGCCTATTTTTGCCCCACCCTGTATATATGTATGTGTGTATATATATACACACACACACACACACACACACAAGTACTAATTAATGTATATATATACATACATATGTATATACACACACATATACATATATATGTATGTACACACACACACACACACACACACACACACACACACTGAGTGGCCAGATTATGATGATCTCTGAACGCATAATAATCTGGCCACTCAGTGTATATCCTATATAATAAAAGGCTAATATGCAAATTGTCCCCTCGACCAGGAGTTTGACCAGCAGGCCGGCCAGCCAACCGCCCATGTCCCCTCCCCCTGGCCAGGCTGGCTGGACCTCACCCATGCACAAATTCATGCACCAGGCCTCTAATATATATATTCATGCACCAGGCCTCTAATACACACACACACACACACACACACACACACACACACACAGAGTGGCCAGATTATTATGCATTCAGAGATCATAATAATCTGGCCATTCAGTGTGTGTGTGTGTGTGTGTGTGTGTGTGTGTGTGTGTGTGTATTTCATAAAAATTTTTACTTATTATTTTATTTTCACAGGGGGCCTTTATCATATCAGACTTAGGCTACTGGCCAGCAATGTCAAATTAATTTCTTGACTATTGTCCTGTTCTTCCACAATTAATTTCACTCAAAATTACTTTTCTTTTTTTGCAGTTTTCTTACTTTCTTTAGTTGAAAAGATGCTTGTGACAAAGATAAGTAAAACTAGCATTTTGCATCAAGTAGGGGCATTGGTGATGTCAAGATACCAATTTCAGCTTTATTATTCCCCAATTCATTTCATCCTTTCTCATTTTCACACTAAGGTCTATTTGCCCATGGAATGACTAACTACTACTTGTAATTTAAGTTTGTGTTTTGTATTTTTGTTTGTTTATAAAATTTAAAATTTTGTTGTTGTTTTTATAGCCAAAGCAATTATGAAGTTCACATTATGTGGTTTTACAGAGAAGTAACTACATTTCATTTCATAGCTTAGATCTATTATGCAAAGCCTCCTTGACTTTCTTTCACTATTATCTTAATGCTCTTTATTCAGTGCCATACATACTCAACAGTTTTAAAAAAAACAAAACACAAATTTTCAAAGGCATTAGGGCATTATAGTGTCCCAAAGTAAAATAATTCTAAAAGATACAAGAATAATCAAAATTATTCTTTTGATCCTTCCTTACTAACCTTATCCTATATAATCCTATATAATAAAAGGCTAATATGCAAAATGACCGAACAGTAGAACGACCGGTCACTATGATGCACACTAACCACCAGGGGGCAGATGCTCAACGCATAAGCTGCCCCTTTGTGGTCACTGCTCTCCCACATGGGGAGCGCCACTCAGCCAGAAGCCCTGAGTCGGGCTCACAGCTGGCAAGCACAGCGGCAGTGGTGGGAGCCTCTACCGCTTTCTTGGCAGTGAGTGCAAAGGATGTCCAACTGACGGCTTAGGCCCGCTCCCTCCAGGGAGCGGGCCTAAGCCGTCAGTCAGACATCCCCCGAGGGCTCCTGGACTGTGAAAGGGTGCAGGCCGCGCTGAGGGACAACACCCCCAAGTGTATGAATTTCATGCACTGGGCCTCTAGTGTTATTATAAGTCTCAAACTTTTGAATTGACTTCACACCTTTCTTAACAATGAGTTTCTAAGAATAACTAAATACCTTTCCCATAAATATCTCTTATTTTAACCCCAACAACTCAATAACTTTTTACTTCTACAAAATATATAACATTTAATGACATAATGATGATATTTACAAAATATGGTATGTTAATTATAGAATATTATTTGAAACCTCTATTTCACTTTAGTTCTAAAGAATTTCATCTAGGAACTAGCATACTTTTTTAAAAAATGAAAAATTTAACTCAAACATAGTCAAAGATTAAATATATAAATATGTGCATAAATACATATATGTAATTTTGAAATTGATTTTTTTTTTAAAACTTTCTATCAAGTAGATGGGATATCAATGTTTTTCTATACATGTATACACAACAGGTGTTTGTGTTTTCAATATGTAGCTATTATTCTTAGAGATAAAAATATTATTATAGTGCTATAACTGAAAATGCTGCATCTTACACACGACACACCCAAACCCTAAGTGTCTACAATGTTTTATATTACTTTATTTAATCTACGTAAGCAGCAAAATACAAAAAGAAGCTTCCTATCCAAATTTGACATCTCCCAGGTTTTCTCTTCCTTCCTCTAATGTTCTTTCATTTTACAAATCAAAACAATGCAATGTGGACATCTGCATGCAGACACTCTCATTTGCAAGAAACTGCATTTACAAAAACAAACCACCAGGAAATGTGAGAGGGAACAGAGCTGCCACCCAGAATCGTGTAGCTAAGCAACTGGATGTCTTCTTTTCAGTAACCACATTATCCAATCACCCCGTGGGCTCCAGAGCGCCGCAGGATTTCCATCATTTCACTCTAACTTAAGCCATTTCTGGGCTTGTTCACCTCAATCAATGCTAGCCTGTCAAGCTTATGAGATAGGGATGTCCATCTCAGAATTGGTCACAACAGTCCTATTGGATGTTCTACTTTAACAAACTGTCCTGTGGGATACTCGTTAAAACTCATAAAAATAATATGAATAACAAACATAATTACCCATGAAAAAGAACAGATGCACTGAATAGAGATTATTTACATATAAGATGAGTTAACATTAGTTCTAAATCTCAATGAGTTGTTTGCACACACAAATTTCTCATTGTCAAACATAAAAAAAGACATTTATACCTAAAATTATATATTAGTGACAGAACTGCCTGTCATGGCCCCACAAGTGAAACTATTCTCTAGGAGAAAACTCTGTAAGCTAAGCTCGCATGATTTTTTTTTTTCTGGAAAATACCTTTATAAAAGTATACACATGCCAGACACCTAGGACTTCTGGAACCTGACCACTTTAAAAAAAAATTTTTTTAAAGGAACAATGCCATCTTAACAGATGGGTGTTAGTGTAGGCATGCCAGAGAATCAAATGTACATCACATTCCACTACAAGGGGGCAGAATCTCATCCAGAACTGTCCGTCTGTGCCACTGGCTGAAGGAATATTCCACTTCAACTCCACCTCTGAGCCAGATTACTTAAAACAATAACTTCTCAAGCCACAAAAATGTTTTTTGTTTGTTTGTTGTTGTTTTGGCTTTTGAGTGTTATGAATTCTCACTGCAGAGATGCATCGACAGGAGCCATTGCAAGGAAATCTCAAGCCCCAAAACTATTATGGCTAACTTTTCGACTGATTGGCTTACCTCAGAGAAGCTATTTTGTGGAAGCCAGCATATTAATTTTTATTAAGTAGAACCCCAGAGATTCTTTCTGTCTTAAGAATTGTTTTGAAATAGTTTCCCCTTTTGGAACCTATGGAAAGCTATCTTAAGTTGTGAATTACTACTGAGCAGAGTTGTATTCCTGGTCATAATTGAACATATGGTACAGGATTATCCTCTGGTTCAAGGATGTTCACCAACTGCAGTATTAACTAAAGATGCTATCCATAGATTCTCTGGCTTTGACCAGAGTATAAGAGACATTCTTATACTTAAATAAAGTATTAACTAAAGATGCTATCCATAGATTCTCTGGCTTTGACCAGAGTATAAGAGACATTCCTACTGAAAGTATCGGGGGATTACTTGGTAAAGTATATGATTGTATAACCACTATGCAGTACACATGAAATCAATATAATATTGAATGTAAACGGTAATTTAAAAAAAAGAACGATTTTCAATTGCTATACATCTTATTGTATATTTTTAAAAAACAGACCCCTGAACTGTCTTGGACACCTTAAAAATTCATTTTTCCATTAATGTTATCCTTCCATTGTATCAATCAATATTATTTTATTTTAAAAGGCTATTCAGTCTTTTATTTCTGCATTTTCAAAGTATTGTACATTTCTGCCTGTCAATTTGAAGATAATACTGTCATGTTCAACCATCTTTTATAAATAAAAGCCTGAAACAAGAAAGAAGAAAGACATTTCTGAAAAGCATGAAAATTTTGAGCCTTTGCAATTTAGGTTCCATGTCTCCCTGGAATTTATGACTTCGTAACACCTACCAAAACAATCTTTCATTGATATCATACTAAATCATTCATGTGTAATAGGTTTTAATTCTGATCATGCCGCAAAAACTATAGGTTTGGTTGTGTGTGATAATAGGAGCTAATATCAATTACAGAGACAATATTTTTTAATTAGGCCTAAAAATAATTTCATTTTAAAATTTGTACTGTTCATATAGATATTTATGTCCCTACAAGTCATATTATGCCAGTTACTAGAATGTTAAATTTTACCAGGTATGAAATGTGACTATTTTCAATAAATTATTTTAAGAGGTCATTAATTAACATACATTTCATAATCACTGTTAAGATAAACACATTTTTTAAATTTAAGCATTATAGTAAATTAAAGCCTTTTGGAGACACGAGGTCACAGAATACCAAGGAGCACTGTAATTTTATATCAATAATCACTTCACACAGCCTTAAACAACATTGTGACTTCTTTATTAATTTTTTAAATTTTTTCACTTCTGCAAGGTTTTATTCTAGCTTATTATTATGTTAATAAAGAACAATATTTCTTATTATAAACATAGCAACAAAGTTTAGGTAAAACAAATTCACCAGGTAGCAATAATATAGTGCTCTCTTGAAACTGTTATAACAAATATACTTGGTACATGTTCTAATACTACATTTACAAGTTCAAGGCAAAATGATATTCAAAATTAAGATACATGGAGATCCTTTGGTTTTTAAATTAAGAGCAAATCAGAGAATGTTGATGAAACTCCCAAAACTATTACCTTTCTCATCAACCTAATTAGCAATTAAATATATTGAATTTTTTAGAGTGACATATTAAGTTGTATAGACTATATAAAGGTATTATTCTTTTTTAGATACACATATCCCAACTAAATTTCTTTTACTACATGAACCATAAAAAATCACCTTGTGATTAATAGCTATAAAACAAGACATAAGTTTTTCACCATTTCCCAAATATATTACTCCTTTTGGTAAACTATTATGAAAAAAAAAATGCAGCTGTCACAAACACAAAGCTATCTCCCATTGGCTATGAGCATTATCTAAATGTTACTTGCTTTCATTTGCTCTTCTCATTTGCAAATGTGCCAAGTTGACTAGCCTTTCTACTGAAATAAAGACTACCTTAGCCAAAGTAGAAATTGGACAGATTCTCAGTTTTGTCTGCAAACATGAAGAGCAAAAAATACACTAATGGAACAGCATGATTCTTCATTATGGACCCCTCCAGGTCTTGACAATCATCCAAGGAGCTATCTCATCAAAAGCTGAAAATCTTCCAAGGATCCCTCCTCACACACCCTTTTTAAGTGGTGAGTTCTGATCAAAGATTTTCTCCATTGAAAGGGGCTTCTGGAATGATTTCTACTTCTGGATCTTGTGCAAGTTCTAAGCTCAGTAAAAAGGGGGTTCATTTTACTTTTTAAGGATGGAATACCTCCAAGGAAGAAGTGACCTATCACCATGATTTCCAAGGACATGTCTTCCCTATCATTTGGTGGTGGAAATTGTCCAGTGGAATCTGTCTTTGCTTCTAAATGTATATCTCCCTTCAGTCTCAAGGAAGACCTCTTTCAGTCAAGAATTTTCTCATAGTTACATACACATCACAGACATATACACTTTTAACTACTAAAATATTTCCAACTAAGAGCCCGCCAGTTATGAAAATTTTTGCAAGTGAAAACTTATTTTCAACCATATTGTTTTTATATTGAAGTAGTATTCATGTTTCAAGTATTCTAATTTTAAATATATAATAAAAATATATAGCATTTTCCATGTATACCTGATTATCAATAATCCATTATAATCTTTATATTTGTTTAAAAGTTTTACTTAACATCTTTCTATTCTAAATTATGCATATGTCAATAAATAAAAGCTGGAAGACAAAAGGGAAATTATCATATTGTATTACCAAATAAGTTGATTTTTTAAAATATATTTGTATTGATTTCAGAGAGGAAGGGAGAGGGAGAGAGAGAGAGAAACATCAATGATGAGAGAGAATCATTGATTGGCTGCCTCCTGCATGCCCCCTACTGGGGATTAAGCCTGCAACCCAGGAATGTGCCCTTGACCGGAATTGAACCCCAGACTCTTCAGCTCACAGGCCAAAGCTCTGTCCACTTAGCCACTTGGGATAGAATTTCTGGGTACAAAAAGAGGATATTTGCAGGTGTCGGGAGATAAAAGGCTCCAGGAAAACAAAAAGTGCTACTGGTGACAATGCCAGAATACAAATAGTACTCAAAGAGAGAGAAAAGGCATGACTGCTTTCTCCAGGTGAATGCCAGAACCACAGTGTGCCTTTTGATTCAATCGCCCTTTGCAGTACTACCTCTAATGTGCACATGTTCCCTCTGTCTCAAACTCTTCCTATGTGAAGGTGTCCGGGTAACAAGTTTTGAACAGGGCTTTAAGGCATTCTCCTGGATAGATGTAAAAGTACTCTTGTAGTCTAATAATTTTTTGATGGAGCCTTAAGGGTTTTCTATGTACAATATCAGGTCATCTGTGAATAATGACAGTTTTGTGTCTTCTTTTCCTTTTATTTCTTCTTCTTGTCTAATTGCTATGGCTAGCACTTCCAGTACTATGTCACAGGAATGGGGAAAGTGGGCATCCCTGTCTTGTTCCTGTTCTTAGATGAAATGGTTTTAGTTTTTGCCCATTGAGTATGATGTTGGCTGTGGGTTTGTCACATAAGGCTTTTATTATGTTGAGGTATGACCCCTCTATTCCACTTTGCTGAGGGTTTTTATCAAGCAATGTAGCAGGATACAAAATTAACGCCCAGAAATCTATGGCATTTTTATACACCAATAGTGAAATTACAGAAAGAGAAACTAAAAAACAAAAAAACAAACAAACCAAAAACAATCCCATTTACCATTGCACCAAAAAAAATAATAATAAGATACCTAGGAATAAACTTAACTAAGGAGGTAAAAGACCTGTACTCAGAAAACTACAAGACACTGAAAAAAGAAATAGAGAAAGACATAAACAGATGCGAGAACATAACGTGTTCATGGATTGGTAAAATCAACCTCATTAAAATGTCCATACTACACAAAGCAATCTATAGATTCAATGCAATTCCCATTAAAATACCAATAGCATATTTCACAGACCCAGAACGAACTCTCCAAAAATTAACCTGGAATAAAAAAAAAAGACCCTGAATAGCTGTAGCAATCCTAAGGAAGAACAAAGTAGGAGGATCTCCATACCAGATATCAAGCTATATTACAAAGCCACTGTTCTCAAAACTGCCTGGTACTGGCACAAAAACAGAAATATAGACAAATGGAGTAGAATAGAGAACCCAGAAATCAACCCAAACCACTATGCTCAATTAATATTTGACAAAGGAGGCAAAAGCATGCAATGGAGTCAAGACAGTCTCTTCAATAAATGGTGTTGGGAAAATTGGACAGATACATGCAATAAAATGAAACTAGACTACAAACTTACACCATACACAAAAATAAATTCAAAATGGAGAAATTAAAAAATGTATGATGGGAAACCATAAAAATATTAGAGGAATCCACAGGCAGCAAAATCTCAGATACATGCCGAAGCAATAACTTCACCGATACAGCTCCTAGGGCAATGGAAACTAAAGAGAAAATAAACAAAAGGGACTACATCAAAGTAAAAAGCTTCTGCACAGCAAAATAAACCATCAACAAAACAACAAGAAAGCCTACGGTAGGGGAAAACATATTTGCCAATGTTATCTCCGATAAGGGTTTAATATCCAACATTGCCAGGGAACTCATACAACTTAACAAAAGGAAGATAAACAACCCAATCAAAAATGGGCAATGGATCTAAATAGACTTTTTGAAAGAGGACATACAGAAGTCCAAGAGACCTATGAAAACATGCTCAAAGTCACTAATCATCCGAGAGATGCAAATCAAAACAAGGCCTGTCAGAATGGCTACCATCAACAAATCAACAAATGACACATGCTGGAGAGGATACAGAGAAAAAGGAACCCTCATGCACTGCTGGTGGGAATGCAGACTGGTGCAGCCACTGTGGAGAACAGTATGGAGTTTCCTCAAAAAACTAAAAATGGAACTCCCATTTGACCCAGTGATCCCACTTCTAGGAATATATCCCAAGAAACTAGAAACACTAATCAGAAAGGATATATACACCCCTGTGTTCATAGCAGCACAACTTATCATAGCTAAGATTTGGAAACAGCCTAAGTGCCCGTCGGCAGATGAGCACTTAAAACTGTGGTACATCTACACAATGGAATACTACGCTGCGGTAAAAAGGAAGGAACTCCTCCTATTTGCAACAGCATGCATGGACCTGGAGAGCATTATGCTAAGCGAAATAAGCCAGTCAGAGACAGATATATATCACATGATCTCACTCATTTGTGAACTATAATGAACAACATAAACTGATGAACAAAAACAGATCCAGAGGCAGAGAAGCATCAATCAGACCGTCAAACCTCAGAGGGAAGGTAGGAGTGGGTGGGGGTAAGAGGGAGAGATCAACCAAAGGACTTGTATGCCTGCATATAAACATAACCAATGGACACAGACTCCAGGGGTTGAGGGCATGAGCAAGGGAGGTAGAGCATGGGGGGATAAGGACACATATGTAATACCTTAATCACTAAAGAAAATTAAAATAATTACTCTTGCTTGAGGTGACAATTGGAAAGTGAGAGTAGTTTCAATTAAGAAAAATAAAGTAAATTCAATATCCAAGACTATAGAATAAGGTATTGGCTGAATAAGGAATATCCTTAAGATAAAATATCCACTAAAATTGTTTGATCAAACTTTTTTTCATTAAAATTTGTGGGAAATTTGTGGAGTCATGGTTATTTTGTTTTTTATTTAATGTGACTTAATTCACATCCCTGTTGCATAAACTCAGTTATTTGGAGCTCTTCTTTCACCTTTGACAATGAAACACTATAGAAATTTAGAAAACTGTAACAAAAGAAACAAGTCAGAATCCCATTGTCCTGGCATGACCACTTTTATGTACTAGTTTTCATTATTATATCTCACTGCAGACACTGTTATTTATATATTTTACTTAGCCTTTTGCACTCGGATGTCGAGTGTGACTCGACACGGTTAGCATCGGTAGCAGCTCGTATGTATTTGAAATATTTAAAAAATCCAAATAAATAAGTTTGTATGAAAAGAAACTCCAGTTTTTTATTCTACTGCTGTGCTTTGTAAAATCTGGGGTATTTAAAAAATTAAATCCCGAGTAGAATAAAGGAATCAAGAAAAAAGCAAGTGAGTGCAAAGGATTAATATTGTGCCAGAAAATGCATTTAGTGCATTTTTAACAATAAAATTTTTTTAAATATAATTTTTATTTATTTTAGAGAGAGAGGGAGAAAGAGATAGAAACATCAGTGATGAGAGAGAATCACTGATTGGCTACCTCCTACACAACCCTCTCCCCCACTGGGGATTTAGCCCACAACCAGGCTATGTGCCCCGACCATGAATCCAACTGTGACCTCCTGGTTCATAGGTCAACACTCAACCACTGAGTCACACTAGCCAGGGAGTAAAATTCTTAATGATTACATTATATTTTAAGTAAATATGCAACTGAAAATTTAATTATTTTTAAAATATTTAGTTTATTTCTATTTACTTACTTTTAAAATAATAACGCATTTTTTAAAATAATTTTTTTCCTACCCTGGCCAGATGACGCAATTGCTTCAAATGTCATCCTGTACACCAAAAGTTTGCAGGTCCGATCCCCACCAGGGAGCACATGAGAGGCGGCTGCTTGATGTTTCTCTCACATCAGTGTTTCTTTTTTTCCCTCTCTCTCACTTTCTCTCTCTCTTTCTCTTGCTCTCTCTCTCTCTCTCTCTCTCTCTCTCTAAAAATAATCAGTAATTTATCCTTGGGTGAGGATTAAGAATTTACTTAAAAATAATAACTTTTCCTTAATTGTTTTTATATATAGACCTTTTTGTTTCAGAATTATTTTAGATGTATAGAAAAGTTATAATGATAATAGAAGAAACTTCTATATTATCTCTCATCCCAGCCTTCAGTTTCTCCTACTGTTATTATATTACACTAGAGGCCCAATGCACGAAGATTCATGCAAGAATGGGCCTTCCTTCCCCTGGCTGTTGGCACCACCTTCGATCTGGCCCAGAGCCGCCTTTCTGCCTTTGCTCCGGCCCGGAGCCGCCTTCCCACCTTCCCACAGTGCCCAGAGGCCCGGAGCGGCTGGGGGCAGTGCGGAATGCCCCCAGCTGCTAGGCACCTGCATATGCAAATTAACCCATCTTTGATTGGCTGGTGGGCATCGTGAAGGTACGGTCAATTTGCATCTTTCTCTTTTATTAGTGTAGATTGTCATGATTCACTCATCAAGACTAAGAAAACAATATTCGGATATTGCTACTAAACTTCAGACTTCATTTGGATTTCACCAGTTCTTCCAAATAATTTCTGTTTAATGATTCTGAACATTGATATGATAGAAAAAAGTATCTAGGTAATGTTTATATACAGTTACCAGAAGACCAAAAAAATGGTCTACATAGTGAATTTTTTTAAGGTTGTTTAACAAAAAATCATACATGACCATTAATTTTTAAGGCCACCCAATTTTGTCCTAAAATCTAATAATAATTAGTAAAATTAATAAATAGTAATATTTAAACATTAAAATATGTATAAACAGATAAGTTTCTGCTTAAATAGAAAATCTCTAATGTTATAAGGGAGAATATATTTAAGTAATGTGTATATAAATTTTAATGTATGTTTGTACAGACAGCCAATCTTTATGGAAATACAATTATTGCAATAGTAATCAGGAGTTTGTCAAAGTTTTGCTTCTTATGCTAATTTCATACAATTTTAAATCATATGTAATATATTTCCTACTAGATATAATTAAGAAGTTGAATATATGCTATTTGTTTAATATGTAATTTTCAAAATTGGCCCAATTTTTATTTCACAATATTCAGAAAAGTAGAACATCATTCTTCATGGAATATAACCATCATCATTATTAAAGTTTATGTATTGATGCTTTACAGATACTAATATAATCCTTACAACAGCTTTTTTAGGTCACTACCATTATTATTCCACTAGAGGTCCAGTGCATGAAATTCGTACATGGGTAGGGTCCCTAGGCCTGGCCGGCAATCAGAGCTGGATCAGATTCCCCGGTTTCCCGCTTCCTCCTTCCCTGGCTGCCCATGCACTGCCACCGCACAGTTCACTGCCTCCCAGCCTCCCTGCCTCCCCCTTCCCTCACTCCCTCAGCCGCTGGTCACCCGCCATGTTCCACGCCTCTCCCTGGTGGTCAGCACACATCATAGCAAGCAATCGAACTCCTGGTCTCCCCTGTCAAACTCCCCAGGGGTCAATTTGCATATTAGCCTTTTATTATATAGGATTCTACAGATTGAGCCATAAATTGAGACACTGTGGTAAAGTAAATTGCCCAGCATTACACATCTATTACCTTGTGGTGCTAGGATTCAATACAGACATTTTGACTCCAGAACACATGTAAGTTAAATACATCATTATCATTTTACTCAATATACAATAAAGAAATTTGTTGACTAATACACTGGTATTTGAAATAATCTACAAAAATATAACATACAAACAGAAAACATTATGTGCACATTCAGAGATAATGAGAGAAAACAAAAATGTTAGAAATTAGCAGATGTTGACATTTTGAGTCAAAGCCAATGTTATATTTTTTTCCAATTACTCAACTGTTTGTGCTTATCTCACATCCCTGCAAAGCACCCACCATCGGCAGCACTGTGAACGGTGTTATCCAAGTGCATGACGCTCTCAGTGTTTACCTCAATATTTGATTCCATAATTACAACCTCCCCTGTTAATATTTCACCTTTATGTTCTTTATAGGGGCACATTTATTGCTTGAGTACTTCTGAAGCTTGTTAGAAAAATATATATTACATGTACGTGAAACTGTTTTCCACTGTGCATATTGTTTCAGAAATATCCAATTCTGTACATGCCGAAATGCAACACACCTGGGATTTGTTGACAGTTCACTTTGCTCATGTAACTGCAGTCGTATAAGTGGTCTACTTAATATTTTTGTTGATAGACTCTGTAAAGCTAAAATATGTTTCATTTATAACATGTTTAAATGAATGAATGAATATGATCTTTGTGTATTTTCTAATGGAATCAACCAAACAAGTACAAGTAAAAGAGCAAAGACAATAAATGTTTTAATGTTTGCAATTGGGTGATAAAATAATCCACTGTTATTAAAATAAAGTACAAAGAAAAATATTTTTTATTTCCAATATTTGTGTTGGCGACTTAATGATTAACCCAACATTTCTGAATACATAAGAGGTATTTACTCTTGGGTTTTTCTTTTGTTTTGTTTTGTTTCTAAGTTTCCTAGTAATCTAGACATAGGCAATAGGAAATGGTGAAATATTTAATACTCAAAGATAGTTGCCAGAATTGAACTAACTAGAACATGGTAGATGGGTTGAGTCCTGTACCTGGTCTGTGGAGTCTAACTTTCACAGTAGAGATTATATAAAATAAAGTCTTTCGAGCATTCTTGCTAGTGATAGTTTAAGACATGACTCTGGTAAACCTTTGGAATCATATTTTTGGCCTTGGAGATACACAATTATAACAAATTGAACAAGTTACCTAATGTCAGGAGCCAAGAGTCAATGACAAATTAATTCTAACATTATTTTAGTAAGCTAATGAAACAGAACCTCATGGAAACTTGGTCCTCACCATAGGCCTACTTCCTCATGCCTGAGGACAAAGCATTCTTCGCATAGCTGCCCTTCAATCACCACACCTGCCCTTCAACCGCCCCATCCTTTATCTATAGTCAGCACCCTTTACGACCTTAGCAAATTCCACATGACCCGCTCAGCCCCCATCCCTCCTAGACATCTCCCCTTCCAGAAACCACGTGCACCCACGGCTACTTCCTCATACCCCCTCCCCTGCCTGCAGCCCCTGCTGGCAAGCACTGATAGGTCCACAGTTCACTCCCCGCGCCCCACCTCCCACTCCCTGACTTGGATATAAGGCACCGCTGTAAGAATAAAATTTCGAGGCTTGATCAGAACCCATTTGTCTTGCCTCCATTCTTCGCGTCCCTTGTTTGTCTCTTTCTCTTAGGTTCGTCTCTGGTGTCTGCGTTGTTGCCCCGCGGGTCGGGGCAAAGATGGCGCCCAACGTGGTCTAGAGACCCTCCGACGGGAACATCCACTGAAAAGGCCTGGCCAGGCGACCCTTCGGATTGCATTCCCCCTGATCTCGCACCTTCGGATTGCATTCCCCCCTAGATCGCCGCGCACCCGCCGCGAGTCAGATCGGAGTGAGGTAAGTGGATAATTTTACAAACAAGCATTTTCGGACATTTCACCCCTCTTTGCTCGGCTGTTATTATTGGCTTTTCGGGTCAATTCCTCTAGCCCACTAATAAGCAGTCACCTCACCGTACTGGGGAAGAGTGAAGGGTACCCAGTCTCGGTAGTGACAACTCTGAATCACCTGGCCTAGTATCCCTGCTTGATTTCTCTGTCGTGAATTCCTCACTGAGTAGATTTGCTCTCCAAACCTTGAGCTTGCTATGAACAAAAGGTCGTTCACCTCATAGACTCAACCACGAGGAGTTCACCTCCCCCGTTCCTATGGGACGGGGGCATCAGGGATCTTCCTTGTCTATGAGGGTCCGAGTAGGCGGATTATACCTACCGACTGTTTCACGCAAGCAAGGGAGTAAAGAGCAATATTGAAAGGAGAGAGTTCCGCTTTGATTTCACAGTTGGCGAAAAAAGTCAGGCTGACCTGGCGCGGGGTTTATACAGCCCGGAGGCTTACGTGGGAGAGGATAAGTACCTAAAAAGCCATCCAGCCGACCAAGAATGGGGAATTCACTGAGTAGTCATGAAATGTTCCTTGATAGTCTCAAGAAATCCCTCAGGACGCGAGGAGTAAGGGTTAAAAAGAAGGATCTCAAGAAATCTTTTGACTTTATTCATGATACCCTTCCCTGGTTCCTCCTAGAAGGAACCATCAATCATAGACGATGGGCTAGAGTAGGAGATGCTTTACAAGATTTTTATCAAGCCTTTGGCCCTGAAAAAATTCCTGTAACTACTTTTTCCTACTGGAATTTAATTAATGACATGCTGAAAATCCACTCACATGACCCTGACGTTCAGGAAGTTATTAAAACGGGGGAGGAAATTCTTAAAGAAAACTCCCATCCCCCTTCCACACGCCCTTCAGGACTTTTGGTCCAGAGAAAATTCCTATTTTAATTGGTGATGGCCTTGATTCAGCACAGGAGAGTTTAAGAATGTCTAAGTGGGGTGCAGCCACGGCCTTACAGCCTGCAATGGAAGGGTGCAAGTCTCTAATAATACCATCTGCACCTCTTCTGCCTCCACGTGTAAACTACTTGTAACCAAGTAAAAAAGAATAAAAGGAACTTCTCAGCAACGGCCAATAATTCTTTATCTTAAAAATCTTTTCTTTCCTTAAAAATAAAAATAAATAAAAATTGAAAAAAGTAAATAAAATAAAAACAGTAGATGCCAGACCATTACTGAATCTTCCCCCTAAGAAAGAAGGAGGTGGGGGAAGGGAGACACGAGGTGATCCAATATGGACGCCACTCCCCAAGACAGCCAATTTGAAAGGCCTCATCTTCACCATCTTTATTTATTTTCCAGCTAATGACTTAAAGCTTTTACAAATTTATAAATGCATCCGGGATTTCTGTGCACATGCAAGGGAAAAGGCCAGTTTAAAAACGAGTGCGCATAGTTTTGAGCTGGGCTTGACCTTTTTCTGTGTACAGAATAAAAACCCGAGACTATTTTGGCCTTAAAAATGGCGAAGATGAACCGGGGAAAGAATGGAAATTTAAAAGAACTTGGAAGTTTACTAAATCAAATGATAAATTTAAATTATCTAAATGTATTGAAATTAATAATACTGAAATGTTGATCTGAGTATGCCTAGTATGAAGTCTAGATGATAGAAGTTAATCTATTAATTGAATATGCCTTATATTTTGTTTGAAATGTATCCTTAAAAATGTAAAAGTATTATTGATTTGAGAAATGCTAAGTATTTAATTTTGCTATCTAAGATTTAAAGCTCTGAAAGTTTAAGGTCTCTTTACTCTCCATTAAAAGGTTTTAAAGCTACACCCTTTTTTATGGAGGGAGGGATGGACGCGCCCTTCCCCTAGCGTGTAGGTGGGCTGGTTCCCGCCAGCGGCCATTTTTAAAGAATGTTCATTTGCATTTCAATGGCTACACCTTTTGCTAGCTGACCTTCCCAGAAAAGGTCAAGTGGCTAGGCCAACCCCAGCCAGAAAAAACATGATTTAAAGTTAACTATTAGATTTTAAAATTTATTCTTAAAAATATAAAGGGTTATTAATAAAGAACTGCTAAATATTTGACTTACAAACTCTGGAAGTTTAAGGTTCAGATTGAATTGTGAGAAATTATAGAATTGTGGTAACTAAATGCCTAGAGTATAGCAACTTAATTTTTGAGAAAATAAAATGTGTTTTCTCTTAAATAATTAGGAATTCAAAACATGTTACTTCTTGGTCTGATTTAAAAAAGAGAATTAATTCTGTGATACAGTTTAAATTTAATTGATATTCTTTAAGATAATTTAAGTATATAATCTTTAAATCATATATATACATATATATATATATATATTATATGTTTGGCCTTTCCAAGGTATTTCAAGGTTTTGAGAATAGCTTTTAAGACATTTCACAGGCCCTTAAATGTATTTCAAAAGTCTATTCTCTCTTCATGGAAAGCTTTATAAAATAATGAAAGTTTTTGCCTGTAAGAAGGGCAAAAACAATATATTTAAATATAGCCAACATTTTCAACAGCAGTAGAATTTCTAAAAAGACAAAAGCCTCAAGCAGCCTGCATTTTTGGATCGGCTGGAGGTGGGACAGTGTTCATACTTTTGGATCAGACCAATAAAATATCAAACCTATAAGTTTTACTGAATAGGTTTCTTTGCTTTTTAAATTAAAGATATCTACTTAAGTTACTTTATAAATTGGATTTTTAAAATATAATCAATGTCTCATATAAATTAAGTTACATGAGAAGCCAATGTTTTTATAAGTAATTGAATCCTGACTCATAGCCGCCAGCATTCTTAATTAAGCTAGAGGCGGGGCAACATTTGCCGCTTGTGAGGCAGCCGCCATCTTGCCTGCCTCTCTGGCCACGTGGTTACTGCCCACCATCTTGTAATAACAAAGGCCAGTCCCCTTCCTTTAAATAAGCCAATGTCTTTGTAAGCAATTTAAATAAGTTTTCTAAAAAGGGTTACTGAAGGCTTCCCATGATTCCTCTGTATATTCAAATAAGCCTAAGAGGATACTTTAAAAATATAATTATAAATTTATAAAAAAGAAATTTTAAGATTTTAAATTCTATTTCACTAACATTTACAGTATAAACTGAAAATTGTTATTAAAATGTTAAATCTGAAAGTAAATTAGTAGTCAGCCTTACTGTAAGAATACTTGTAATATAGCTAGCTAGTCGCCTGAGGCTTGCCTTTCAAGCTGTAACCATACAGGTTGCTTGTTGTAAAAAGAAAGACAAAGATCCTTAAATGAAACTCTCTATAGCCTGCAGATTATTTTGGGAGTTTTCCTTCAAACATCAGAGATTGTAATTGATAATCAATGCATCAGACCTCAGAAGGTGTAGATATGACTTTTAGAAATTATTCAGAGATTTTAACTGGTTAAAACCTTTTCTATACAGAAATTGATAGCCATTTTGAGATTGAATTGCCATGGCCTAGAACAAAGAATATTCTTACATGATACTTTAAAATTTCATTATAATTTTTGATATTTTACAACAGCATATTGTACAATTATCCCAAACTTACAAATTAATTCTTTGAATGTTTGGCAGCAATTTAAAAGGACATGAAAGAATTTAATCCCTTCCACTGTGTGGAAGGCCCCTTGGGAAGGCATTTGAGCATTCTATATTGACCCTTCTTGCTCTTTTTGCCAAGAGGGACCCTCTTCTCACAATCCAATTGCCCACAGCTGTTGCCTGAGTTTTCAGTTCATGCTGAGGATGAAGCCTCATAATGACTGGTACCATGGATCTGTCTCTCGCCCAATGGCGTGAGATGGGCCCTCCATGGAAAAACCTGGGTACCCCAAGATCTGTGATCAATGCCAGGGCCCCACCAGCAGGCGAGGGGATCCCAAGGCAGGTGCTGGGCATGGAGGCCATAGGGGCATAGGCTACCAAGGAGACAGAACTGAACCTCACATCACCCTGCTTGGCCCCGGAGGATGGCTGGTTAGTCAAAGACGGGTAAGATTCCTCAAGGGAGGAACAACCTAAGACAGGCACAGTCGCAGAGGGGCCATCAGGAGAGAACTTGGGGGTCAACAGAGGTGGGGCACAGAACCTCACCCCCCCAACATTGCAGGGGCTTGAACACTCGCCCCTTCTGAAGGAGGTCTCCTGCCCCATGGCTGCTTCGCGCTTCCCATGCCAGCTTAAATCGGGACCCAGGCAACATACAGAGACTTGGCCCAGCTTGGATTGAATTCCAGGCAACAGAGAGTTGGCTGATGGCAGCTGCCCTATATCTAAATCCAGGAATGCTCAGGGCTTTCTCAAGGATGCAAAATAATCCTTTCCATTAATATTTACTGAGTAAACTAAGATTGTTGTTATTTAATGAGTATTAAATTTGACAGTAAAATAGTCAAGTTTTCAGATTAATTTAAATTGGCTAATTGAAAATAAATAAATATTCAAGAAAATGTAATTGTACAAAAGCTGTTCCTAAAGTATTAACCAAAATTTCTATTGATGGTTCATTTCATGGTAAAATTACTTAACATGCAATGAACCTAAAGCAGTCATATTTTGTGCAGAAATTAAAATTTAAAGTTATCAAGACTGCATTATAAAAATCTTCCAAAACCTCCTAAAAATTAAATAAAAAAGGGGGATAGTGGAAAAATACCATGTAAGAAAAAATATCCTGTAAGTAAATTACATCTAGAAAAAATTTTTTACTTTGAAAATTTTTCACACAGCAGGACACCCATGAAAAACATATATGGTGTCAAAATAAGCCAAAGGAAAATTGTTTGGGCAAAAAATAAAGGATCCCAAGTAAAATTTATAGAAAAGAGTTCTCTATTAACCTTGGTCGAGAATGTGTTTGTATATTTTCAGAAAACAACTCCTAGACCATGTGGATTCCTGCAACAGAGAGGAATTAACAGGAATGCTCCAGCCATGAAGACATTTGGCCCTTGGGCATTTAGAAAAATAACCGACCTCGTAAAACAGCAAATAGATTCAGCTTTAGCAAAACCCATTCAGATTCATTATCAATGCCTGGAAATGGCCGATAGGTGGGGCTCGGTTTACCAAGAGCGAGAAAACCTCCAGACCTAGACTCGCTCCTTCCCTACGGGGACAGCATCTTAACCAGAGGGATGCTTACCTACGCTCTGGCCAGAGCCAGAGGTATGGGTATCAAACCGAGTGCAGAGCAAAGCATTGCAAGGGAAGATCGGGACATTTTTTCCAACCTCCTCTGGATTTCCCTGAGAGTACACCTGGTTTGCATAGAGGTTGACATCAATAAAAATAATGGCTCTGCCTCTCCTCCCCAAAAGATGTCAAGAGCCACACATGGTGGGCATACAAAGCCCACGGGAGGAATCAGGTCGATGTTTCCCCGGTTGGTTAAGGCCCACTCCCTTCTCTTAAACAGAGAGGGAGGAGATGTCAGGAGCCAAGAGTCAATGACAAATTAATTCTAACATTATTTTAGTAAGCTAATGAAACAGAACCTCATGGAAACTTGGTCCTCACCATAGGCCTACTTCCTCATGCCTGAGGACAAAGCATTCTTCGCATAGCTGCCCTTCAATCACCACACCTGCCCTTCAACCGCCCCATCCTTTATCTATAGTCAGCACCCTTTACGACCTTAGCAAATTCCACATGACCCGCTCAGCCCCCATCCCTCCTAGACATCTCCCCTTCCAGAAACCACGTGCACCCACGGCTACTTCCTCATACCCCCTCCCCTGCCTGCAGCCCCTGCTGGCAAGCACTGATAGGTCCACAGTTCACTCCCCGCGCCCCACCTCCCACTCCCTGACTTGGATATAAGGCACCGCTGTAAGAATAAAATTTCGAGGCTTGATCAGAACCCATTTGTCTTGCCTCCATTCTTCGCGTCCCTTGTTTGTCTCTTTCTCTTAGGTTCGTCTCTGGTGTCTGCGTTGTTGCCCCGTGGGTCGGGGCAACCTAATTTTTTAAATCCTTGGGATTTTTTTTTTTTTTTTTTTTTTTTTTTTTTTTTAGTTTTCTCATCTATATAATGGCAATAAACTTGAAGGGTGGGTATAAGAATTAAAAGACATCAAACATATTAAAGATCTAGCACATATCTTAGAAATTAGAATATATTATAGTGAAGACCTCAAACCTGTCTTCCACTGTTTGAGCCTAAATTCTAGCTGCAACCTGAAGACTGTATAGAACTTAAACCAGTGCTAAGACTGACGCTCAAAACGTCATGACTTCTTCACATTCTACTCATTATCAAAAATCTTACGCAACTTAGATTATTATCCTTTCCCTGCCCTCTCTCCATCTCTTCCTTTCCTCTCCCTTCCCAGAACAAAATATATAAGCCTTATCCCTCCTGAAATAGTACAACTTTGACAGTTGTGCCTCATCAACAGAAGTTGAGCAATTTTAATCTCTTCCATTTAGTTCTAACTAGCCAGATGTTTTATTTGCTGTCATCACTGGACAGATCAACTGAAAACAAGACATGCAATCCAAACTTATTGCCTAAGGAACATCGTGTGACTTTCAATTAGCAAGGTTAACAATGGGAAAACTAATGCTAAGTTATAAATGGTTAATTATGGAATACTAGTTGACAATGTAGTTTTAAAACAAATCTTTACAAATCTATCCACTTTGGCTTCAGATTTCATTGTTCAAAGCCAATTATTTCCACAGACAACCCTGTAAAGAAAAAAGCAACATAATCTATTTACTTAGAGAAGTTAAATGATGCATGTACCATCTCGGTCACACAGTACACAACAGTGACTGACATCAGCCCTTAAATCACACATGGCATTCACTTTGACTGCAAAGAGGTCTATTCTTTTTTATGTCAATTTATATCAGATAATGTCCCTCAGTTTTCAACTAACACTGAAAAATTAACACACTCTGGTTAAGCAAGAAAAAAATCAAATTTTCCAAGTTAGCCAATCACCAAAGCAAGAGTTAGTCCACAAATGCACATTATTACATGTGTTTACAGAAAACAAGGCGTAAAATAGTGGCTTCTGAATTTTTCCATTATTTTCCCTCCTTCCTTCATACTCAGTGAAAAAAAGTATAAGCTTTTGATTCACTTTATAGGTACAAATCCCATCTCCATTACTTAATAAAGTTTTAGTCTTTGACAAAATACATTTCTCAGTACCTGCAATTCTTCGCCTATAAAATGGAAATGACAATTATAGCAACATCCTGAGACTCTTGTTGAGAGATGATTAAATGAGATAATACACTTATGCTCTTTAAACAATGACTAGGATACAATGAGTGCTTAATAGATGGTAGTTATTAATACTCTCAATAACATTATTCTAAAAACTTCATGCAGTCTACTCACCATGGAGACATTTCTAGCTGATAAGAGTAAGAGGAGAGTAATTTATTAAATCCCCTAATTATTAGAATCTCCTTAAATAGAGCCAGATTTTAGGTTTGTATCCTAAAGTTGCAACAGAGGGTCAGGAATCAAACGTGTGACTCAGAAAGATCCCTCTAGCAGTATTTAAACAACAAACTGAAATAACTCCAGATGGAGATTATGGCAATAGTCAAAAGGAAAGATGTTGATGATCTTACATACAGGCAATGACAGCTACTGTGCAAAGAATGGGAGACACATTAGAAGTTTAAAAGAGACAAAAAATATAAAAGTAATATGGGTGGTATCAAATAAATCAGACCATATCAAGTTCTATTTTTTACTTTCTAGAACAGGGCTGCATCTTACTTTTTATGGTATTGTACTTCAGATATAACAATTATTACTAACTCAAATTTTATCTTAGTTCTCTCATTTTTAAAAAAGTTTTAATATGTCTCATGGTAAAAGATAAAATGTTTACAGTTGGTAAAATATTACTAGCTTCATTAGTATATCAGCTAACCTATCCACATATTAATTAATATATTTATGTTAATTGATAATGTTCATGTCTCACAACAAAAGGTGTAAACTGGCATCATCTGACCTTCACAAGGCACATATGACACCAGTCATGCTTTTTTTCCCCCCTCTTAACAAGTTTGCAACTGCTAAAATTAATTGCACCTCAGGGCTATTATATTATGCATGAATTGTCACCCAAATCAACGACAATTTTTGAGAAGGAGTGAAAGGATAGGGATTTAGATATGTTCTCAGTGAATGATGACAACTGACATGATACCAATTACAAGACCACTAACTAATTAAGGCTATCAAACAAGTCCACACATTTTTGACATTGGCTTTTGAATTTTCTTTCAGTAAATGGGGGAAAAACCCTTTCAGTATAGTTTTCACTAGATTTCCGAAACTAGGATTTATCATTTAATAAGTCATAAAGCATGGTAATTCTGCTGTGTCCATTTTTAACATGAAATGAGATAGCAACGATATGCTTTTATGTTATTTTTCCTATCTAGGAACTCAAAAGGAGCTAAAAAAGTCATGTTTACAATAGACAGGCAGAACTTTTGTATGAGTCAAGGTTAAGTTGCTATTAGACTGTTTTACCTATAAGATGTTTAATGTAAGTTTCCTGGTAACCAAAAAACAAAAGACTAAAGTTGATTCACAAAAGATAAAGACAGGGGAATTAGAACATACCACTACAGAAAATCACCAATTCACAAGGACAATGGGGGAAAAGAGGAGAAATGATGGAAATACAAAATGGCCAGAAAGCAATCATAAAATGTTATTAGAAAGACCTTACATATCAATAACTACTCTAAATGTATAGATTGAATTCACCAATCATAAAGCAGAGTGGCCCAGCCTTTTTTTTTTTTTTTTTTTTTTCTCAATGGTTGCACCCGATCCCCAGTAGGGGGCGTTCAGGAGGCAGCTGATCCATGTTGCTGTTTCCCTCTCCCTTTCTCTCTCTAAAAGCAATAAAAACCTTTTCTTTTTTCTTTCCTTTTTTTTTTTTTTTAAAGTACAAGGTGACTGGATGAATTTAAAGAGCAACTCAATTATATGCTGCCTACAAGGGACTCAATCTTTAAAAATGCACACAGACTCAAATTGAGGAATGAAAAAAAAAAACATATTTAATGTAAGTGAAAACCCAAGAAAGCAGAGGTAGCTATACTTGTATCAGACAAAATAGACTTTAAGAGAAAAATGGTAAAAGAAACAAGGGGGTCATTATATGACTAGAGGCCCGGTGCACGGATGGGGTCCCTCAGCCTGGCCTGTGCTCTCTCCAAACCGGCAGTGTCAAAACGGCAGGAAGCCAGGGAGGAGCCTCAGCGGGGCTGGGCGCAGCTCTGCTGCCGCTCATCCCAGCCCCACTGCGCCTGCCACTGCCACCGCTGTGCTCGCCAGCCATGAGCCTGGCTTCTGGCTGAGCGGCGCTCCAGCTGTGGAAGTGCACTGACCATCAGGGGGCAGCTCCTATGTTGAGCATCTGTCCCCTGGTGGTCAGTGCGCATCATAGCAACCCGTCGTTCTGGTCGTAAAAGTCGTTTAGGCTTTTATTCTAGTACTAGAGGCCTGGTGCACAAAATTCGTGTATGGGGTGTGTGTGTGTGTGTGTCCCTCAGCCCAGCCTGCACCCTCTCCAATCTGGGACCCCTCAAGGGATGTCTGACTGCCTTCTTCTCGGTAGAATCGGGCCTAAATGGGCAGTCGGACATACCTTTCACAATCCAGGACTGCTGGCTCCCAACTGCTTGCCTGCCTGCCTTCCTGATTGCCCCTAACCACATCTGCCTGCCAGCCTGATCACCCCCTAACCACTCCCCTGCCAGCCTGATTGATGCCTAACTGCTCCCCTGCAAGCCTGTTTGCCCCTAACTGCCCTCCCCTGCAGGCCTGGTTACCCCTAACTGCCCTCCCCTGCAGGCCTGGTCACCCCTAACTGCCCTCCCCTGCAGGCTTGATCACCCCCAACTGCCCTCCCTTGCAGGCCTGGTCCCTCCCAACTACCCTCCCCTGCTGGCCATCTTGTGGCAGCCATCTTGTGTGTTGGAGTGATGGTCAATTTGCATATTATTCTTTTATTAGATAGGATATCTAGATAAGTGGGTCAATTTATCAAGTAATATAACAAACAAGTATATATGCACTCAACATTGTAACACCTAGCTATATTAAGCAAATTCTAACAGTTCTGATGGAGAGATAGAAAACAATACAATAACAGGGGACTTAAATAATCTACTATCAGCAATGGATACACATCCAGACCAAAAATCAATAAGGAAACACAGGACTTAAACTACACAGGAGACCAGATGGACTTAACAGGCATTTACAGAAAATTCTATCCAACAGTAGCAGAATACACATTCTTCATAAGTGCACAGGGAACATTCTCCAGGATAGACCACATGATAGGTCACAACATAATTCTCAGCAAATGAAATCATACCAAGTATCATCTCTAACCATAATAGTGTGAAACAAATCAACAAGAGGAAAGTTGCAAAACTTACAAGCTTGTAAAAACTGAACAACATACTGCAAAAAAGTAAAAAGATCAAAGAAGAAATAAAAAAAGGTGAAAACTTGTCTCAAAACTAATGAAAATGAAAACACAACACGAAAACCTATGGGATGCTGCAAAAAGCAGTTCTAAGAAAAGTTTATAGCAATAAATGCTTGCTTTAAGAAACAAGGAAGATCCCAAATAACCTAACTTTGCATCTCAAAGAGCTTGGAAAAGAAGATCCAACTAAGCCCAAAATGAGTAAAAGGAAGGAAAAAACAATGACCAAACTGGAAATGAATAAAATAAATACCAGAAATATAAACAAAAAAAACAACCAACAGAACTAAGAGCTGGTGTTTTGTAA
Source organism: Cnephaeus nilssonii (assembly GCF_951640355.1). NCBI lineage: Eukaryota > Metazoa > Chordata > Mammalia > Chiroptera > Vespertilionidae > Cnephaeus > Cnephaeus nilssonii. The sequence goes on along the minus strand of NC_137083.1, from coordinate 19,772,703 downwards.
AGATACACAAAATTAACAAAATGAAAACCAGAATAAAATATCTATCACCTCACACCTGTTAGAATGGCTATCATCAAAAATACAAAAAGATAATAAATTCTGGCAAGGGTGTGGAAAAAAATGGAACCCTCTTGGTGGGAATGTAAATTGCTTCAGCCACTATGGAGAACAGCATGGAGGTTCCTCAAGAAATTAAAAACAGAACTACCATATGATCCAGCAATCCCACTTCTGAGTACATATACAAAGAAAATGGAAACAGGATAATAAAAAAAAAGATCTGCATTCCCATGTTCATTGCAGCATTATTCACAATAGCCAAAATATGAAAACAATCTAAGTGTCTGGCAATGGATGAATGGGTAAAGATGATGGGGTGTACACACACACACACACACACACACACACACAGGAATATCATTCAGTCATGAGGAAGGAAAGACATGGTGAACCTTGAAGACATTATGTGTGAAAAAAGTCAAACAAAAACAAATAATGACATCATTTTCAAAATTTAAAAATGTCAAACACGCAGAAATAGAAAGGAAAATGGTGGTTACCAGAGGCTAAGGTGGGGAAATTAGGGAGATGTTTAGGGAACATCTGGAAATCTAATGCACAGCATACTGATTATAGTCAATAATACTGCGATAAATTTCAAAGTTGCTAAGAGACTAGATCTTAATTGTTCTCACCAAGAGAAAAACAAAAACAAGAATTATGTGGGAATCATATTGCAATAGGTAAATGTATCAAATCAACACACCCTATATCTTAAGTTTACTGTACATGTAAATTATATCTCAATAAAAATAATATTATTATTCTGGATTTTATTGGAAAGCAATCATACCTACCTCTAGGATTAAATTTCATGATTAGGGAGATCAAATCTAATTTGTACTTTCACTTATTAAAAATTGTGAAAAATTGTTGTTTTTTTTTTTCTGAATCAATGCCATACTTCTTAAAACAGAGACCTGTGCCCTGGCTGGTGTGGCTCAGCTGGTTGGAGCATCCTCCCCTACAGGGGAAAGTCACAGGTTTGATTAGTGATCAGGGCACAAACCTAGGTTCCAGGTTTGATTCCTGTTCAGAATGTATACAAGAGTCAACAGACTGATATATCTGTCACATCGATGTTTCTTTCTCTCTGTCCATCTCCCACCCACTCTACTTCCCCCTCTCTCTAAAATCAATTTTTAAAATGGAGCCCTATGATTATTCAGTACAATGCAATTGATCTATTCTTAGTGGAATGTTAGTTCATTGCCCAGGCCAAGCTCCTTAAATTATGAGTGGAGGATGAAAGGGCATAAAGAGAAGAGCAAAAGATAGAAAAGGAATAAAAAGGAGAAAGACTGCCAGGGAAGCCGTGAACACCTGCCTTAAAACGGAGACCTGATTAACAACAGTTGTCTACCGATGATGTGGAAGCAATGCTGCTGTTGATGGTTGGATACATGCCTTGTCCTCCTACCAGAAAGCCCTGTTTGGGGCCTTGGCAGCCAGCTCACTGTAGAAAACAGCCACGCTGCTCCAGACTAGACTATCCTGCCTAGCTGACCCACAAAATGAGAAATAATAAATGTCTACTGTACGCCACTGAGTGTGGGGATGCCTGGTGAGAACTGATACATGACATTAATCCACTGAGATTGTTAAATTGATTAAAGCAGCCAGGTTTTCCTTGGCTGAAAAATAGGACCAATAACACAACTAACACAGCAGAGTGTCGCAGCCCCATGGTTGAGAAATACTGGCCTTGCTGACAGGAGATCAGATTCTGTAGCTGAAGGTGCTGTTGGTAGAATTTCATGTCGGTGGCATAAAAACTATTTTGTGGGTGCCCTGGTTTTTAGAAACGGCTTCAAAGGCTGTGTTGAAAGAAAGGCCAACAGTCCGCTCTGCTTCTACTCTCCTGCATGTGTTAAATATAGCTCTTTCATTTCAGGGAAGTTTTCCTTTCAAAAAGAGGCCCACCTGAACATAACGTTTTATAAAGACGTGAATATCATTAATTTTGTCCAGCTGCAGTAAGTATTTTTAAGCCAAAGACTCAGAGAAGTAGGGTGGTTTGTTTAAGTTCATGTGAGTGGGAAGTCAGAGAAGGAATCCAAACTCCCTTCTCTTAGCCACCTGCCCCAGGGCTTTGCCTCCTATGACATCCTGAGACTTGACTTGGAGGTCGCCAATGGCGTCTGAAAGCCCGAAGGGCTTGCACTCCATGAACCAAGTGACTAAGCATCTGCAGTTTGATCTTTTTTCATTTAATCAACCAAAGTATTAATTAAGCAACCATCATTGTCACCCACAAGTAGGTCCTATTCTGTGCATGTACCTTTTTAAAGGAGGAAGCCAATCTAAATGTATAAAATAGTAGGACTGAGGTAATAGAGATTTACCAATCTCTAAGTCTCCATTACCACTGTGTGTTTATTAAGGGAAGCAAAAATCCTTTCCTCCTCCTCTTCCTTTTTTAAAAAAATTCAGTCCTTCCTTATATATTCTATACATATATTTTAATATTGAGTGTTTGGGGTTTTTTTTAATATTTTTTATTGATTTCAGAGAGGAAGGCAGAGGCAGAGAGAGATAGAAGAAACATCAATGATGAGAGAGAATCATTGACTGGCTGCCTCCTGCACACCCCACAATGGGGATCGAGCCGGTAACCCACATGTGCCCTCACTAGGAATCGAACCTGTGACCTCCTGGTTCATAGGTCGATGTTCAACCACTGAGCCACGCCAGCGGGGTGAGTGTTTGTTTTTAATGTAATCAAATAGAAAGAATAGAAAGAGTGGGAACTTTATCCCAATACTAAGCCATCATTATATTGAATTGCCCACACACGAACGTACAATTTGAGTATTGTAAATGAGCTCTATTAATTTTGAAAACCAAGAACAAGTCAATAGTGCTTGCTCACAATGTCAAGGCTAATGAGTGAACTTTATTTTTCCCTTTCTTTTACTCTGCAGTAAATAATGAACTCTCCGATAAAATGGGTTCAAAAATAACTATTGAATAGATGGTAAAATGATATATAAAAACAAAAACCCCTTTTTCTTTGATAAGGAACCTCCTGTCTCATGGTGAAACCCATTATCTGGTTTGTCGAAGGTGAATCTTTATCAAACAGCCTTCCTTAAAAGTGAACGTGCACCTTTTTACTCACTCTGCTATTTCAAATGTTGATCTCATCCAGAAACTCCCTCACAGATACACGCCCGAATTTTGTTTAACCAAATATGTGGGCACTCTGTGACCCAGTCAGGTTGACATGAAATTAATCATCACAATTAGGTTAATCAAGTTAAAGATAGGGAGATGTATGTGTTCTTACTTTTTGAAATTTCCACTTCTCCGTTTATTCAACAAACATTTGTTGAACACCTCTAGTTACCAGGTACTGTTGTCCATGATAGAGATAGAAAGGTAAACATAAACAAGACTTCTGCTGTCGACAGGGCTTACATCCTAGCTAGGAGGAGATGGCACATGCCCCTAAACATCTGTAGTGCAGATGATTAAATAGGCAAATTAGCAGAACATTGCAGGTGGATCCCAAATTGAATGCATGGCCAGGGAAGTTCCTCTAACAAGCTGACATTTGGGCTGAATCTGGATGGCAAGAAATGGATGTACGGTATGTGTTCTTCATATGATATTTTCCATGTCCAGAGTATCCTGAGGACTTTCAAGCTCTGGGATATTTGCTTAAAAATTCTGAAACTATAAAATGTCCTAAGTGGTTTACCAACTTTGAAGCAAATTGACTTTTATCAAATTATTACTCTAAATAGTAATTTTTATGTATGTATCAGTAATAATGGATTAAGTAATTTATCAATTTCATCTCCATAAAGTTTAAATCACTTTGCTTCTCAACTTTCTTTTACATCCCAGACACATATAATCTAAAAGGCACAACTATTTTTCTAAGGAATATTTCAATAAGTGTATAGGATCAAGTTATAAAGCAAACCACTAGCTTTGTATGAGTATATGTTTACCTGGGGATGGGGGGACACCATGGGAAAATTGATGACTTATGATTGGAAAAACATGAAAATCAATCCAAATTGTGCAACTTAAAAAAAAAGTGAACATGTCCATTTCCCTACACAGGATAAATAAATATGCACACAAATAACAACTTTACACAGGAGTACACACTGACCAGAAACCACCCAAGATAGAGCAAACTTTTTAAAGAGACATACATTTAAGCCCCTTGGCTGCCTCAGAGTTGTTAATAAGGAACTTGCTACATGTTAGATAAATTTGGACAGTATGCTCCTCCCTGGTACCCATAGAGACATCTTCACACATTTCAAATGTAATTGACATTGATGCAAACCTTTCTTTATATCACCAGTAAGAATTGACCCAATTCCTGCCTTGGGAAAAGATGTAGAAAATTCCTTAGGTTCAGCTTCAGCTACGATTTTGGAGACCAGATGCCACTTTTACTACATTTGGTCATTTAAGCCTGAGCAGGCTGACAAGGCAAAAATGACGATCACCTCCTTTCCACAGATAAGAAAATTGAGAATCAAAAATATATCAGAAAAATAGTAACTTGGTAGTCGAGCAACCTTACAGATACTACCTGTAGTTGCTAGAGTAATGCCTCCCCACCCCCCAAAAAAGATATCCACATCCTACTCATTAAAACCTGTGGCAGAGGGGGGTTAAGATGGCAGATGGAATTAAAGTTGCTAATCAACCGACCTTGAAATAGGTAAATTATCCTGGATTAATTAAAGTGGGTCCAATGTAATCACAGGGTTCTTAGCAGAGGAAGGGGGAGGCAGGAGGTGGGAGTCAGAGGGAGACTAGAAGATGCGGAGACGCTGGCTTTGAAGACGGAGGAAGACAAGTCAAGGTGAATGGCAGCCTTTGGAGACTGTGAAGGGCCAGATTCTCTTCTAAAACCTCCAGAAAGGAACGCAGCCCTGCCAACACCTTGATTTTAGACGTCATATCTGTGTTGTATTTCTAACCCACAGAACGATCAGAAAATGAGTTTGTGATGTTATACGACACTAAATTTGTGTTCATTTGTGACAGCAGAAATAGGAAAGTAATGTACCACCATAACCAAGTGACAAGTTTCACATCCCCAAGTGCTCCTGATAAGATGCACTGAGGAGGGAGGGCATTCCAGCATCACTGTGGCATTCTACCCCAAAACTTACTTACCCCCCTCCCCATTTTAATCATGAGAAGACATCAGATGAATCCAAATGGAGAAACGCTACTGAAATAGTATTCAAGGGCATGAGAAATAAGAAGCTGCCACCAACCTGAGGACAGTGCAGATAAAGGCACTGTTGTATGTCTGACTGGGTCTTGGAACAGAAAAAGGAAATTAGTGGGAAAACTGATTAAACATGAATAAAGTCTCTGGTCTAGTGAAGAATACTGGGGCAATGTCAATTTCTGAGTTTTGACAAATGTACCATGCTTATGTTAACATTGGGAAAAGCAGGGTGAATGGGGAGATGAAAACTCTGTTCTCTGTAATTATTCTGTAAATAAAGAATTATTCCAAAAAAGTTTATTGAAATGTATAATTATTCATATATGTTATATACTATGTATAGGTACATATATTTCAATCATAAATGTTTATATACCATATGTCATATGGATATGTAGTATATATATCATGTATATTACATATATACCATATATATTACATAAATAACAAACACATGCCTGAGGAGTCAAGAACCCACATCTTCTATTTCTATGTTCTATTTGCCCTTTTTCTCCCCAGTTTATTGCTCAGTCCTTAGTGTCATCATCTGCCCAGATTGACCTCGCCTGATCTATCCATACCATCAATTCAATTAAAGTCAAGATTATCTAGAATAAAGAATAAGGTACATTACTTGCTTAAAATTTCCAAGTAAATGTTTCTTAATCTTCGAAGTTTGTGGATTAAGTAATGTCTTACAACTCCTTCTTTTTCTCAAATTCTAAAAAACTAAGCAGTTTTTTTCCTGCTTAGTTACATCTGTCCTTATGGAATTCTATTTTAAGTCAGGAATAATCTGCCTATAACGGTTTGTGGTGTTGCTATTACCCTCAACCTCTAAGGGTTCTGGAGCAAGTGCTGTTATTAAAACAGCTTATCAGGTCATATAAGGTTAACTGATCATAGTAAGTGATCATAATGATCATGTGAGTTATGAGTTATAACTATAATAATTAATATTCATTGAACTTGCCATGGTCTAGGCACTATTCTCAGCCTTTTCCATGTATGTATCTCATTTAATCCACAAAATAACCTCGTGATGTGAGAACAACCATCTTTACTCATTTCCCAAAGAAAAAACTTGAGACAGGGAAGTCAAGCAACTTGTTACATGGGCAGTAAGAGGTGGAGGAGACTAAACCTCATCAGTCTGATTCCAGGATTTAGTACCTGACCACAATTGCAAAGCATTTGGATCAAAAGTATGATTCGGTACCGCTTTATTTAAAACGATATGAATAGTCACCATTTACTAGGAAATTATCTCATTTAAACCTCACAACCACCCCTATGAGGTCTATACTGTCCCAGATCAGGATCCCTGTCAGATTCTGAGAGAGAGATTACTAGTAGAACGCAGGAAGTTTATTGGGAAGTGTGCCTGGGGGCTGACACTTATAGGGAAGAGCAAGAAGTGTGACTGGGCAGACAGATGCGGGAGTTGGGCTGCTGTGAAGCCACAACTTGGGTGTCAGCCATTTTCCCAGGGAGCTCAGGAGCTGAGATGGCCCTGCAGAGTTGTACAAATTGGGGCAAATGAGGTCACTGGATGTGGGCTGCCCCTGGGAAGGTGAGGCTTGAGTGAGTGAGGGTAACTTCCAGAAGGGTTTCAGCTCCAACACCCTCAGCGGCTGGAGAATAAATAATTCAGTCCTGAAGTGTAGGTGGAGTGCTAGGTGGATTCTGGGTGACGTGCCAGGTATTAACAGATGAAAAAAGTGGGAACTAAATAAAAATGAGGAATGGCTCTAAATCTGCTGGACTCCAGTAGGAGCACTAACCAGTGTGCTGTGCTGCCTGGAGGTATGTAAGAATTACTAGGGACTGAAGAAAAGGTTAGCCAGAGTGCGGTGGGAACAATACATCAATGCAACTACAGAAGAAGCTACCTAATTCTGTCCAGGAGCTCACAGGGCAAGGTCAAGTGCTCCTTGAGAAGTGACAGAAAAAGCAAGAATAAATACATTTTTATTTTAGTTATGTCACTGGAAAGGGACCCAGCCCAGAGAGTCTGCCTCAGGCCGGCCTAGCGTGTGTGGGTTCTTGACTTCATGCAGGAAAGATTTCACAAGACGAGTCCAAGTGATTTTGATTGTGTTTATTAAAGCTCGGGACAGTGAAACACAGGGAGGGCTTAGGTAGAAGTATCAGGAGAGAGCCTAGGCAGTGCTCAGCTTTGGCTCCCTAGAAATGTTATAGGAACGTGAGCCAAGACGGGCTGCTGTTAGCTCACTGGGAAGTCAGAGAAAAGGGGGCCTTGGAGACAGGCTCAGGGGTAAACCCAGGACAAGCTGCTGATGACCGCTGCTCCCTTCGTTGCAAGTCTCATGGGGACCCTTAGAGATTAGGAAAAAGTAAAAAGTTCATGCCTGGGAAAAGGCCTGGGTGTGCTCCAAAGACAGTCCCTGCTGGCATCCCTTGTCTCTCTGTTGGGCAAGAACCTCAGGGGAGCGTTTCAGCAGAACACTCATCAGTTTTCCAGGTGTGTTTTTAATACGCTGATGCATCAAGATGAGCAGAGAGTTTGAGATGATTCTCTGGTCAACTTTACCATTTTATTTTTATCTTGGGTCTGTCTGCGTCTAATCAGTCTAATCAAGTTTTTGTTGTTTGTTCCCCTGACTTCACATCCTTGGGTGTGGCTGGCACAAATGGCATTAACTGGGCCTCTGTCCTCTGCCTCCCTGACCAGGTGATTTAAGATATAGATTCTCTGGTTAGGGAGGAGAGGTATAAACCATTTGCTCTCAGGTGCCCTTGGTTAGGGAAGATAAGGTCTTGCAATTTATTAGCTGTCTATAAGTTGTTCTGATTGTTTGGCCTTGTCTAATTATCTTGTCTCAGTTTCCACTTGCCCAGCAATTTTCCTAGTATCTTACTATCCTGCCTCAGTTATAGCAAATTATCTATTTTTTTAATGAAGATACAATGTATCTTTCTTAAAATAACAAGAAATTAAAATATTTTTTAAAGTTTACATTAAAAAATGTGAAAGATTAAAAATGGAAGCTCATTTCAGAAGCATTAGTCGTATAAGAATAGAACTCCTAGGCCAGTAGCCTCCAACTTTCTGGTAGATTAAGCTTTCTTCAACTAGAACTCACATTCGTGTAATTAACTCTGCTCACAGAGGGCAAGGGAATAGAATTCTGTGTGCAAACATTTTTGTGAAAATTGATATGCAATACATCTTTATATATTTACTCTAGCTGAAATGATTTAATAGTCAACTATCATAAATAACCTCAGAATGTGTTTTCCTTTTTTTCTGGTTAATTGGACAGCAATTGAATGAACTGTGAAGCTCTTCCCACCCCCCACCCCACCCAGAATTACAGAAATTGTCTTATCATGCCTTTGAAAGGCTCTAATTTCAAATACATCAAAGAGTGAATCAAATTCTTCCCATTCCGTATCTAAAAATGTGAGCTACTTGGAAAGATCTGAAGGGAGGGACTTCCAGAAAAGGGTTACCTGGGAGTATGATGAAGAGAATTAATCTCCAACGTTTACAGGGAACTCATACAACTTAACAAAAGGAAGATAAACAACCCAATCAAAAAATGAGCAACAGACCCAAATAGACACTTTTCGAAAGAGGACATAAGGAAGGCCAAGAGACATATGAAAACATGCTCAAAGTCACTAATCATCTGAGAGATGCAAATCAAAATGATAAGGCCTGTCAGAATGGCTACCATCAACAAATCAACAAATGACACATGCTGGTGAGGATGCAGAGAAAAAGGAACCCTCATGCACTGCTGATGGGAATGCAGACTGATGCAGCCACTGAGGAGAACAGTATGGAGTTTCCTCAAAAAACTAAAAATGGAACTCCCATTTGACCCAGTGATCCCACTTCTAGGAATATACCCCAAGAACCTAGAAACATCTATCAGAAAGGATATATGCACCCCCATGTTCATAGCAGCAAAATTTACAATAGCTAAGATTTGGATTAAAATCTTAATCAGATGAGTGGATTAAAAAACGGTGATACATCTACACAATGGAATACTACGCTGTGGTAAAAAAAAGGAGTTCTTACCATTTGCAACAGCATGGATGGAACTGGAGAGCATTATGCTAAGTAAAATAAGCCAGTCAGAGAAAGATAAATATTACATGATCTCACTCATTTGTGGAACGAACAACATAAACTGATGAACAAAAACAGATCCAGAGACAGAGAAGCATAGATCAGACCATCAAACCTCAGAGGGAAGGCAGGGGAGGGTGGGGGTAAGGTGGAGAGATCAACCAAAGGACTTGTATGCATGCATAAGAGCATAACCAATGGACACAGACACCAAGGGAGTAAGGGCATAAGCAGGGTGGGGGAGGGCATGGGGGGATAAGGACACATATGTAGTACCTTAATCAATAAAGAAAAAAATAAAATAATAAAAAAACGAAAGAAAAGAGAGAAGTAGGAGGTGGAGGAGAAAATGAAGGGGGAGGTGGAGAAAGAGGAGGCAGAGATGGAGGAGATTGAGAGTACACTGTAGGAACATTAAATAGCTATAAGGTGATAAGAAATAAAGATTTTAGAAACTGTATTCTAGTGCTTATTATTCTAGTAATTCCTACATCTCTGCAAAGCTGCTAACAAATCCCACTCTCCCAATAATTATACTTTCATCTTGTCTTTAAATATAAACACGAAAAACTGTCAAATGCCATCTTCTTACCAAAATCAAGCTATATGTCTATAGTAGAGCATTCCCCAAATTTTCTAGTCCAGTAAACATTGCCTAAAAAGGAATGACTATGGTCTGGCATTAATTCCTAGAAAATTTAGCCTATGACCACTAAATTCTTTTCTAAGGATTCACGAAGTGACTATTTAATAATGCATTTGAGAACTTGACCAGGGGATGATGTCATGCTCACACAACAATTCTAGTTTGGAATTATCCTACTCTTTTGATATTTCAATCTTTGACACCAGGCTGTTAATGACTTCCCATTGGTAAACAATCCCAATGGCAAAGGCCATAAAAACTATTTCTGCATGAATTTTTCACTTTTTTGCAATATGAAGATTGTTTTCTTAGTATGAAAAGATATTTTCAAAATAGAACTCCCATCCACATAAAACACTGGGTGCTTGCAAGTCAGGGGATTAAGTCCTGTTGCTTTCTTTTTGTCACCCATGGATTTTACAGACTTTCCAATGGAGTGCTACCCCTATTGCACAAATGTAATGAATGTACTCATTCAACAAATGGTTACCGAGAAAAAGTTCTTACTTGATTACTACGCACTAAACACTGAGCTGAACACTGAGGAGACAGAAAAGGCAAAATCTGAGCCAACAGAGTTTACTTACTTACTTACTTACTTACTTTATTTATTTATTTTTGGCCATCACCAAAACAAATTTTAATTAATTGAAAGAAGTTTTCTAAGAAATTGTAAATCAATAGGTTAGAACCAAAGTATGATGTTCATTATTAACAGTAACACAAAGGATCACATATTCCACTACAGGACTTCTCAGAGCCTTGAATATGCATTGTGAACTGGCCAAACTTACATGGCTAGGGGTTCCCCTTGAGAACTCTACTATCACTGAGCTACTCAAAGGGAATTCTAAGGCAAGCAATGAATAAGCTCAAGAGTATACAATGCAGACCATATGCACAAGAGAACCAACATAAGGATCTTACAGGAGAAATTTATTTTTATACTAATGTGAGTAGCTTCAGAATATATTCTATATATATGTACATTGATTCCCAAATTTAAGAATTCTATATACAAAACTGAATGGAGACTTTTCGCATCACTCAGATTTTTTCTTTTAGTAAATTATTTTAAACTCTTCAAATAAAACCCAATGCTATTCCCTAAACAGGGATTCTCAACCTCTAGTCTAGAGAACACTTATATAGAAACTCTTAGAATGTTCATTAAAATGTGTACATTAATGTATTTTTATTTACTTCAGAGAGGAAGGGAGAGGGAGAAAGAGATAGAAACATCAATCTTCAATGATGAGAGAGAATCACTGATCGGCGGCCTCTTGCATGCCCCCTATTGATAAAGTCTGCAACCCCGCATGTGCCCCGACGGGGAATTGAACTGTGATCTCCTGATTCATAAGTCCATGCTCAACCATTGAGCCACGCTGTCCAGGCAAAAAAATTGTAAAGTTCTTAACCTTCAATCAGAATCTCTGGTAGTGATATCCATAAAACTGCACATTTTAAACAATTCTTCTAGTGATTCATATGTACAACAAAATAGGAGAGGCACTGAACTAGAGTCCAATCTGTCCTACACTTGTTCCCTTATTTTAAGAAACATCTTCTTATAGTGCATTATTTTGAATTTCCCGGGCAATGGGATAAAATGGCACGAGAACTAATAGGAATCCACAGGTGACTGAGAAGCACTATTGTGTCAAGTGTGGTAACCTTATTAAAATTCAAACCTTGTAATGGGGGGTTGGGGGTGGGGGGATAAGCAATAACAAAGATGGCTAGTTTGGGATTAATTTCCATCTCATTATTGCAAATTGGAAACGCTAAGAAGTCAGATGAAGGAAGATAATGAGCTTGAACATAATGAGATAATATATTTCTAAGCATCTTTAATATTTATTCCTTAAGAAGTTAAAAATTAGTTTCTGGAATGCAAGAAGATTCTGGGAAAATGGCATCCTGAAATTAAATTCCTGGGCCCCTTGTCCTTCCCTCAGCTCCACGTTAAAGAGACTTAACAAATAAATTAATCTGGATGGTAAAAGCACAGTTAGGTATTTCACTGTTGATAATGTCCCAGGAGAACCAATGTTATCAACAAACTTAGGGTTAAGGCTACTGAGAGGTTAGGTGGCAGATGCTGGTAGACTCTGTTTTAGGGGTAGGGAAGCAGATAGCTACTCTTTGGTTTCTTTTGAGGGTGGCCCATTTAATCCATTAAAATAACCCTAGAAGACAGTATACTCTTAAATTGAGTCATCTGTGGCCCATTGGTCAAAATGAGCCATTTCTCTTTTGCTTGGTGCTAAACAGACCAAGAAGAACATCTCCCTGTTTCCCAGGAGAATACTCACAGTTTTCCGCCTCCCCACCTGCAGAAGGTTCTCGGGATTGCCACAAAGAAGTCAGCAGATCTGTTGTGTGCTGAGGTTTCTTATACCTGGGGGCGGGAAGTGAAAATTACAAATCACCAATGTAAACCCCATAAAGACATTGACTATAAGAAGAAAAGTGAAGTTACCCAAAAGAAAACATAGTCAAAGCATGTGAAAAAAATAATACAAAAATGCTCACTTAATAAAACCTCTAGCATGTGCATACAAGAAGACATGTACTGAAATATGCATTTCGTTATTATCCAAAAATGGAAGTAACCCATTTTAAAAATTATTGTTTATTCATGTAGTTAATATGGAATGAAACTGAATTAAACAGAAACATGAATCAATATGGATAAATCTCAAAAACCTAATATTACATGAGAAAAAGCAAAGACACGGATTATAAATGCACTATGATGCTATGTTCACAATTCTATAAACCATATAATAATACCATACACGGTGGGGCAAAAATGGATTTACAGTTGTTCGTATGGAAAATACAATAATTAATAATAATACAAGAATAAACTGTTTTTGCATAGTCTCAAGTGTAAAACCACATTGGCCCCACTTTATACTTTTGCATTTATATAGAGAGACAAAATCTGCAAAGAAATAACAAACTGAGTATTATGATTATCTCTGAAAAAGGAGACAAGAAAATATGACCAGAGAACTTAGTGATGTCAGAGACTCACTATTGAAGCTCTAATGTTTTATTTTTACAAAACAAACTATAATAGGGGGTAAGGGAAAGAAAATAAAGAAAAATTATGATTTCAGTAATGTGTTCAAAGATGTTTATTATATAAATTTTTTCTATATGCTTAAATTGTTTTATTTCATTCAAGGAGGATATGAGACCTCAGCTTAGCAGAGTAACAACTCAAACTTTCAATTAGGAAGAAACTCACCAAATCTCAATTTTGATAAATGAAAAAGTCGCATCTAGATCAGCTAATGAAATAACTGTACTCTACGGCTAAAGACCAAATTTTACAAGCTTTGAGACAGAAAGAATACACTAAAGCATAGATAGACTAGAAACAGATTTCTAAACTTCGACTCTGGACAGCCAAATATATCATTTATAATCTGTTTTGAGGAAAAGATTTGTTGATTTCAAAATTCTACTCTTGGCAAAGATAAAATTATTATCTGAAAGCCAACGTACTTCTGGTTTCCTGTTCCACAAATACAGAGCTTGGAAGGTGCCAGTCCATCCTAATAATAAGTGAAAAGCTGAACAAACTGAAAAAAGCAACAACCTTGCATGGCAAACGTCAGCCCCAAGATTGGAGAGGAGAAAGGAGTCCTGGGCGTCCTGGCTCCTGGAGCAGAGAGATGCACCCGCGGAAAGCGCCCCAAGAACCCCAGCAGGCAGGGAAGCGGGGGCAAGGACACTGAGTTAAAAACTCTGGGGGCACACCTTCAGAGGGGGCCCCACAATATTGTGAAATGTACCTCCAGCAGCTGACCGGAGTCCCACAGCAGAGAGCGGAGAAAACGCTCCTCCAGCGCCGGCCAAGGAGGGGGAAGAAACCCCCTTAATAAATAGGCTGTTCTCTTAACAAGGCCTGAGCACAGGGGAAACCAGTTAACCGGAGCCTCACGTGCGGGTGCAGGCAGAGCCTGCCTGAGCTGGGGACGAGCACCAACCCAGCCCTTAGCCTTCCAGGTGGGAGAAGGAAAACGCCCGGCTCCAGACCTCTCTAGCTGAGGAAAATGGAAAAAAGCTGAGAAGCCCTGATGAAGTTCGCAGCTGAGGTATGGGGGCTCACTCACAGTGATACCTGCCTTGGCCTGTTTGGCTCAGTGGATAGAGCATTGGTCTGCAGACTGGAGGGTCTCTGGTTCAATTCCAGTCAAGGCCACATTTTTTTTTTTCCTCTCCCTCTCCCTTTCTCTCTTTCAAAAAAGAAAAAAAAAATCAATGGAAAAATATTCTCTGGTGAGGATTATATTTAAAAAAAAGAGTGATACCTAATGATATGACTAGATATGGGTAAACAAAATTCAGTAACAGTGATATATATGTACACATACATACTCAAACTTATATGGTTGGAAATTAAAAGTATTAAGTAATGATTCTCAAAATGTAAAATTACTAAATTCAGAAATAAATATTCCAAACTACTAAAATTCAGGAACTGGGGCAGTAAATGCATTGCAAACATCTTCCTTTGTAGAGATTTGGGGACTCCGTCATGTGAGGTGTTCTGTACAGGTTTAGTAATTATTCAGTGTTGCTCTGATGGTAGATATACAGGGTGAGGCAAAAGTAGGCTTACAGTTACCCGTATGGAAAATAATACAATAATTAATGAATAATAATGCAAGAACAAACTCTTGTTTCACAGACTCACAACTGTAAACCTACTTTTGCCCCAACCTGTATGTTTAGATAGGTGGTTACAATGGGAATGTAAGCAGTAAAAGAATGAGAAATGCAATCGTATTTTCAATTTAAAGTAGACAGCAAAAGAGAAAGAGAAAGAAACTTAACATAAGAAAAACACTTTAGAACTGGGCAAAAAATAAAGCAAAACGCAGTCAATAATTGACAAATAATATAGCGAAAATAGTATTAAGCGCATACATAACAGATTGAATATATATGAAGGCAAATTGTATCAGATTGAATAGAATACGGAACTCTATCGACATGCCATTTGCAAGTGATTTGTGGAAAACCAAATTATCAAAAACCATTTGAAAACAAAGAAATGAGCAAATCATAGAATTACAACAAAAAGAGGCAGAGTGATTGTTAACATCAGGTAGTATGCAATTCAGGGGGAAAGGAAGAAAAAGGATTAATCAGACCTAAAGGTTACTGCACACTTGCTATTTAAATTGAATAACATGACCCAGCTGGCATCACTCAGTGGTTGAGCGTCGACCTATGAACCAGGGTCGATTCTGGTCAAGGCACACGCATGGGTTGCAGCCTTGATCCCCTGTAGGGGGGCATGCAGGAGACAGCCGATCAATGATTCTCTCTCAGCATTGATGTTTGTATCTCTCTCTCCTTCTCCCTTCCTCTTTGAAATCAATAAAAATATATTCTTTTAAAAGATAAATTGAATAACATAAAATTGTCATTTTGGGTAAAAAATAGTCATATATTTGCAACGTCAAAAGTGTCAACATATATAACTATTAAAAGTCTTTACAAAGTAAATCAAACACATGACTACATTATAATTCTAGTAAAGCAAAGATTATTCAACAGTGGAAAATGTTTGACATTATAAGAAAAGGCAAAAGAAATTTGTAAAATTATATTAATAGATGCCAAAACACATTTACTAAAATTCATCAACCATTTATAACAAAACTTTTAAGAAAGGCAGAACTGGAGGGTGGGGGGGAGACACTAAGCTACAGAAAATATTTATACAATTTAATATCAAATATTTGTTAAACTATGAAATAATAAAGACAGACCAAAGGAAAGTAGAAATACATGAGATTACCACTATCACTATATTGATTCTAATTTCTTTAACTAAATAAAATAGGAACAATTTTTTAAAAACAGCATAAATATACAAAATTGAGAAAAAACAATATTTTTATTTCCTGGTTTCATGATTGGTTTTGGAAAAGGAAATCAAAAAGTTTCTTCTGAAAATGTAAAAACTTAATAAGAGAGAATTGCACTGAAGCTGAATAAATTTGCAAAGGTCAATAGTTTTTTCTTTATAAGTTTACCGCACAGTTAAAAACAGAAAGAGGGCTTTGGGTAGTATGGACATTTTAATGATGTTGATTCTACTAATCCATAAACACGGTATATTCTTCCACTTGTTTATATCTTCCTCTATTTCTTTTTTCAATATCCTGTAGTTTCCTGAGTACAAGTCTTTTACCTCCTTACCAAGGGCTGGCGAGGATGTGGAGAAAAGGGAACCCTAGTACGCTGCTGGTGGGAATGCAGACTAGTGCAGCCATTATGGAGAACAGTATGGAGTTTCCTCAGAAAATTAAATAAGGAACTGCCATTTGACCCAGTGATCCCACTTCTAGGACTATATCCTAAGAAACCCTAAATACTAATCATAAAGAATATATGCACCTCTATATTCACAGCAGCACAAGATCTGGAAAAAATCCAAGTGCTCATCAGTAGATCAGTGGATAAAAAAGCTGTGGTACCAATGAATGTATATACTTATATGGATAGCCCATGGACACAGCAATAGGTTGGTGAAGACCTGGTGGGGGGGTGTAAGGGCTGGTAAGAGGGAGAGAAAGGGGGAGAAAACAGGAGATATCTGTAACACTATCAACAATAAAAATATATTTTAAAAAGCTGTGGTACATTTATATCATGGAATACTATGCAACAGTAAAAAAGAAGGATCTCTTACCCTTTGAGACAGCATGGAAGGACCTGGAGAATATTATGCTAAGCGAAATAAGGCAGTCAGAGAAAGACAAGTATCACATGATCCCACTCATGTGGAATCTCATGAACAAAATAAACTGTAAAATAGATCCAGAGACACAGAAGCATGGGTCAGACTGTCCAATCTCAGAGGGAAGGCAGGGTGGGTGGGTTGGTGGGAGGAGATCAGCCAACCCAGATCTGCATACCCCATGGACATAGAAAGTAGGGTGGAGAAGGCCTTGGGTGGGGGTGGGGCAGGCTAGAAGAGGTCAATGGGGAAAAAGGGGACATCTGTAATACTTTCAATGATAAAGGTTTTAAAAAATAAAAAGAGGGAGGAAATCACAATGTCAATTGCTGACTACCAACTTGTTGAGACCAAATATCAAGCAAATATTAAAGTCACCTTAATGTAGAGGTTACTTCTAATTCTATTAACCTGTGGCTGTTAATGGTTTTCTATCTCACAATCAAAATTGTAAATGATAGGTACGATACATATAGAAACTTCTATAATATTTCATTAAAAAATCGGGTGGGAACATGCAAAATAATTAAAATATGTTCTTTTCTAATTATTTCACAAATTTAATGCAGTTCTAATGAAAATTCTTAGAGAATTTGGTGGGGAGAATATATAAAAATTGATTTTAAGTTACTTATCAATAAGTATGTCAGTAAAAGTTGCTTTTAAAGTGTTAAAAAAAAACAAATGAGGAGCTATTAACTCTACATATAGTTAAGATTATTCTAACTCTATTCAAAGCTGCATGAAATTGACCCAAGAATAAATAGCTAAATTAGTAAATGAACTAGAGAGTCTAGAAATAGATTTAATTGTACTTGGGAGGTTAATAAGTTCTAAATGTGGCATTTTAAATGAAGAAGAAAAAGATCTTTAATTTGCTATATTGTTCTTGTGCAGTAGCAATCCACCCCAATATAAACCAAACAGATCACTTCTTCACAACACGCAGTAACATATTCTAGATGAAATAAAGTTGTAGGTGCTCCCCCAAAAAACAGTTCATTTAAAAATAAAGAAATTTAAGAAAATATTCTTGTAAACTGTTACCAGGCCAGAAACTCAAAACCAGAAAAGGAAATAATTACATATTTGACAACTTTTTTTAAAAAAAAAGGTATTTAAAAAGATATAATTATTAAAAGAGAGACTGGGAGAAAATTATGGCAACATGTGAAAACAAAAAAAACTTAATCTTCCTAATAAGATGAAGAGAAGACAAACCAACAGAAAAATAAACACAGGGTATGAGCAGACATTTTTAGAAGAAAAATGGCAAATGGCCAATAAATCGGAAAGAACACTTACTGTAGTCATCAGGGAATTCAGTGATACCATTTTGCACACATCAAATTTGTAGACACAGAAAGAAAACACTCAACAGACCACCTGTGAAAGTAGGCACTCCTTCTGTGGGTAAGATTCTAAACCTCCACAATTTTTTGAAATCTACTAAGTTAAAAAGACACACACTTTGAACAAGCAAATCTCCTTTTGAGGATTTATCACACCGGTATAAATGTACAAGTTTATAAGTGATTTTCAGTTGTATTTAGAGTAATGCTATATATTTACAGTATGTTTTTATGTATTCCATATCCCTTCCCAGTTGAAAAAAAAAAATAGAGACACAAACAGGACAGTCATCAAATGGTGAACAGCTGACCCCATTCTGGTACATTTTAAAGACCATCAGAAGGCTATTAAAGGGGAGGAAACTGTCTCTACTATCTTAGGGTCTCTGACTAGCCCCAAGATTTAAACTGACTTAACACAGAAAAACAGGAGAAAAGCATACCATTTTTAAAAATTTGGACATGTACATGGGAGCCTTCACAAAATAAGGAAGACCCAAAGATGTGACCAGTACAGGAAGGTTTATACCTTTTAGATAAAGAAACAATAAATTTGGGAATTGACAAGACTAAGGGGTTTGGGCTAGGGGTGGTAAATGGACTATAAAGATTAGTTTAACAAAATTTGCTTGTACAAATATATTGGCCCCACATTCCTCATCTCTGGTGATAAGACTAACTCCCTTCCTCCTGAATTGGAGAGGGTACCTTTCACATGAAAGTTTTACCTTCTGCGTTCAGGAAGAAAAACACACCACTTTCATAATAACTGCTTTCATGTTGGTTATTTATTAATTCTAAATAACCAATATGTCAAAATGGCTTAAATTGGGTGACAGATTTTAGGTTCTTTCATTACTTTAAAAAAATTACTTAGGTTCATATGAATTGATAAAGTAGCTATATTTGGATTTACGTGGAAAAAGGTCACAGTATAATTTTTACCCAATGATTACATTAAAAGTAAAAGGGAGGAAACAAATATATTTGAATATTTGATTGTGAAAGTTCATTTAAGCTTAAATCAAAATGTGAAAAAACTCACACAGCATTATCATTGTTTTCCTAGGATATGGCAGGGGTATCAAAGAGAATTGAGGCAAAGGGAGTTTCTTGGGTTTTTCCTTCCAATACATCCTCTGTGTAGGTATCCAGGGTGATTGTTCTATAGACTAATCTTTCTTTATGCATAACCAGAGGCCCAGTGCACGGATTTGTGCACCAGTGGAGTCCCTCGTCCTGGCCTGCGGGGATCGGGCCAAAACCAGCTCTCCGACATCCTCTGAGAGGTCCTGGATTGCGAGAAGGTGCAGGCCAAGCCAAGGGACCCCACCAGTGCAAGATCGGGGCTGGGGAGGGACCACGCGAGGGCTCCAGGGCATGTCCGGCCCTTCTCGCCCAGTCCCGATTGGCCAGACCCCAGCAGCAAGCTAACCTACCAGTCAGAGTGTCTGTCCCCTGGTGGTCAGTGCGTGCCATAGCGACTGGTCCAATGGTCAAACAAATGGTCGGACACAGCATATTAGGCTTTTATTATATAGGATTCTTTTTACCTCCATATTCCTGCTTTCTCCCACATGGAATGCTTCCCTCTTTCCTATCCACCTACAGAAATGCAGTTTACTCACAAGGACTGGCTCAAATTTCTCTCTCACTTGAAGCTTGTTCTGACTAAGTCAGAATATATTTCCTTCCATTAGCAAATTATTGTTCTGTTTCTGCATCATCAATGTAAGTTTTGTCTCTTGATCAGGATGCAAGTTGCCAGGGATCAGGCCCTGTTTTCTTTCTTTTGTGTCTCTCTAAACACATAGCACATGCACAGTGTCTTAAGAAGCATCTTGAATCAATTGAATGATGTAAGCCATGGCAGTTTATATGACAGATCAATGTAAAAAAAATTTATAACCAAAAGTAAACATATCTTTTTTATTTTTAATAATTTGTGCAATATTACAAAATAGCCCAATTTTAAATAAAAAGCAATAGACCATTATTTACCCAATACATTTGAAAGTATCACAGTAAAATAGATTATTATATATTTAAATCATATTTTCTGCCCCAGAGGTATTAGTTCAAACTGTCTAAAATTCAAGTGTTTCAAGAAGGCGCTTCCTATATATTTGAAGACACCTAACAATTAGCCATTGTGTTTCAATTGTAATAAATAATACATGATGGGGAAAGCAGGAATTCAAGAAATGTCATGGAAGAAAGAAAACAAGGGAAATTTTCCATTAAGAAACTCTATGCTAAATGTTTCTTATATTTTAGATATTCCCGGGAGTGCTAGAGGGAGGAATTAGCCATCAGCAATGTTCCATGAACATGATGACCTGGGAAATTCATATCAGCGCATATTGACATGAATGTTATATAACAGTTCTAAAAAATTTTCCAGATGGATTTATGTATTTGAGAACAGATGTTTCTTCTTCTTAATTTTTTTCTTGTCAGCATTGAAAAACTGACTTTGAAATTTTAGATCAATTTATAGATTTCCCATAATGTTGATTCACTTTCTATAATGTTCTATTTGAAGTAAAAATAATCTTTATTTTTATGACAATGGAAAAAAATCCTTTTGGAATATAAAATGGGATAGTCAGTATAATAAGGGAGATAGTTAAGGAGTACATTTTTCTTAGGGACAATCTGTTTTGTTAGATTTCTTAGAGAAAAAAGAAACGAGTCAGTTAGTAAAAATTATACTGTAAAACCACTGCTAATTTAAAATTCTTTTCAATTGCAAAAGAACTGAAAAATTTAAGTAAATACATAAAAGTAATTATTCCTTTTTTTCCCCCAAAACAATTGTTTTTGGCTCTAGCCAGGTTGCTCAGTTGGTTGGAGCATTGTCCCGTACACCAAAAGGTTATAGGCTTGATTCTCAGGGAACACACCTAGGTTGTGGATTTGATCCCTATTGCAGAGCATAGGGAAGACATAACCAACCAATGTTTCTCTCTCTCCTGCTCTCTCTCTAAAATCAATTTTTAAAAAGTAATATAAGCCATAGGTGAGAGTAAAAAAATTGTTTATTTTTTCATCAAGTTTCTAGAACTCTTCTAATTTAGCTATGCTTAAATTATTTTTAGAATCATATTTCATGACCGTGCCTCTAAACTTAGGTTTAATGGTTCAAAGATTGTGATTACAACTAATAATTTTTTAATAAATAAAATACTTTAAAACAAAATCTAGTGCAAAAGAAAAAAAGGAAATGATGTAGAAAATCAATGCAAATGAAATTGTACCACAAAGTACAAAACATGGATAGACAAGTCCATAGTTTTACTGGTTCTACTGAAGAGTATATATATTAGAGGCCCAATGCATGAAATTCGGCAAGAGTAGGCCTTCCTTCCACCCTAACTGGTTTGGCTCAGTGGATAGAACGTCGTCCTGTGGACTAAAAGGTCTTAGGTTTGATTCCGGTCAAGGGCACATCCCCAGTGGAAGGTGTGCAGGAAGCAGCTGATTGATGTTTCTCTCACATCAATGTTTCTAACTCTCTATCCCTCTCTCTTCCTCTCTGTAAAAAATCAATAAAATATATTTAAAAAAAAAAAAAAGAGTAGGCCTTCCTTCTCCTGGCTGCCAGCACCGGCTTCCCTGGGACACAGGACCCAGGCTTCCCTTGCAGCCCCAGCTTCCTCTGGAAGGTCATCCGGAAGGACATTTGGTCTAATTAGCATATTATGCTTCATATATATACCAACACAAGTGAGTATTTTACTTAAGTAAGGGTTTTCCTCATAAAGTACTAGATGTAGCAACACAAATAGCTCAACCTGTAGTAAATAAGTTTTGTTCCTTTTCTACAATAGACCTTCTCCTTCTTTACTTAGTATCCTGTTAATTAAAACTTAGGTTTGACACTTTCTGTGGCTTATCTTTAAATATAAAATTCTATGACTACATTCACTGTTTTACTCCCAAAAGGAGAAATAAATTTTGTTGGTCATTCCTCATTTTACATAAGACAAATACCCATTATAACCATCAATCACTTATTGCTTATATATTTTTAAAAATATACATTTTTTATTTTAGAGAGGGAGAAAGAAGGAGAGATAGAAACATTAATGATGAGAAAGAATCATTGACTGGCTGCCTCTGGCATGCCCCACCCCGTGGATTGGGGATCGAGCCCACAACCCCGGCATGTGCTCTGATTGGGAATCAAATCATGACCTCCTGGTTCATAGGTCGATGCTCACACACTGAGCCATGCCAGTGGGAAAAGGATATTTTTAAGATTTTCATTCATTTAGTGATCACTCAAATCACATTTTAGTTAAGAATTGTTAAAAGTTAAAGATAAATCAATTATAGCTTTTAGAATTTTTATAATAAATATCATTAATTTTTCTTAATACTTCTATTTTTCTATTTATATTTTTTCTTTTAGCAATATATATTTAATTATGCAAAAGTAGTTCCAAATGATACCAGGAAGGTGGAAATCTATGCCAGTTCTAACCACCATTTAATATTTAAAATCCAGGAATTCATGAGACTATTTTTTTCCTGACTAAACAGCTTCCACCTTTGGCTGCTAATTGATCGCAATGTAAGCAAGAGCAGAGAGTAAAGATCAATTATCACACTGTGGTACCCATAACATAAGGATATCTGCAATTAGGAGCCTTAAAACCCAGATTCAGTCAGCGTATGTTTTCTTTCTCTTCAATGACTAAGGACAAAATCTTTCTACTCAAACCATGTTTAATTAGCCTAAAAAAGTGACTTACATGAGGCGAGGCATATAGGCTTTATAATCTAAAACTTACTTCATTTTATTGCTAAATTCCTTGATCCTTTAGAAACGTTAGTTCTCTTTTCAATGGCATAATCAAACCCATAACCAACCTTGGAGATATATTAGAGAGAAGATATTTCTCAAATAAATTGTTCTTACTATGTACTAGATTGTGACCTCTGATAACTATTCCTTCAATAAAAGCCCAGTAATTCAACCTAGTGAGTAATTACACAGTTAAAATAAACTTTACCAGAGGAACCCTAAAGGGTGGCACAGGAACTCTAATTTACCCAAAAGAAAAAAATATACAGTAGGTCCTCGGATTACGTGGGAGATCCATTCCTGCGATGTAACACGTTTTTGCCGTAAGTCGGAACCCACCTACATAAGCACCTACGTCACTCACATGGAGCACATACACAGCAGTAATGAAGTGAAACAGTAAAAAAAATTTAAAAGAAAGATAATAATTCCTGACCTTTACTTTTGGTAAATAATGAACATAAAGCACATATGTACATACGTCGAAATGACGGAACATTTTTTTATAAATAAATGGGAGATGGCAACGTAACCACGAAACGACTTACATCGAGTCCGACGTAACCCGAGGACTGCCTGTATAATGCTCCTGTAACAGCTCTTTATTTATTACTTCAGAAAATGTCCTTACTGAAATGTATTAATTTATATTAAGACTAGAGGCCGGTGCATGAAAATTTATGCACTGGACAGGGGGTCCCTCAGCCCGGCCTGCCCCCTCTCACAGTCCGGGAGCCCTCAGGGGCGGGAGGCGACCTGGCGATCAGGGAAAGGTGACTCCCCATTACACCTCTGCTGCTGCCACTGCCAGCAGCGCAAGCCTCAGCCGGCCCTGGTTACCTGAGCCTCAGGTGGCCCTAGGTGGCTGGGCAGCCACCACCCAAGGCTTGCCTGTGCCTTAGGCCTGCCCTGGGTGCCTGAGCAGCCGACATCCAAGGCTTGCCTGCACCTCGGGCATTGGCTGGGCAGCTGCCATCCAAGGCTTGCCTGCGCCTCGGGCTGGCCCTGGGTGGCTGAGGGTGGGTCTGGCCGCACTGTGTGCCTGCCACCCCATCGGCGGGGCTGAAAGGACTGGGGGACTCCAGTGGGGCTGAGGGGACTGGGCACCGCCATCTTATGGCTATGGGCACCGCCATCTTAGTGATGGCTTGATGGTCAATTTGCACATTCCCTCTTTATTAGATAGGACTAGAGGCCCATTGCATGGAATTCATTCAAGGGCCTTGGCCCCGGCCTCCACCGCGGCCGAGGGCCTCTGCCACCTCTGCCTTGGCCCCCACCCGCTGCGGCTTTGTCCGGAAGGAAGGACATCTAGAAGGATGCCTGGTCTAATTAGCATATTACTCTTTTATTATTATAGAAAGGTCTAACTCAAATTCTCACCTTTATATATAGAGACACACAGAGAACATTACCATTTAATTATATCCAAAGTTTGTGTCAAATCTAAGAATCTTACCTAATAATAGACAAACATGTAAATTGACTGTACCTCTGCTATGCCACCAGCCAATCAGGAGTGATATGCAAATTAACCCAACAAAGATGGCGGTTAATTTGCATACACAGGCGCCGAGTGATGGGGGCAGGACGCCATGGCAACTATGCAGGCGTTCTGCCCAACCGCCAGTCTCTCAGGGCCTCTGGGCAGCGTGGGAAGGCAGGGCCAGAGAGGAAAGAGGCGGCTCTCTGAGCAGAAAGGGGCTGCTCTGGGGCCTGAGCAGAAAGGGGCTGGGCCGGAGTGGAAAGATGGTGCTGGCAGCCAGGGAAAGGAAAGCCCATTCTCGCATTAATCTTCATGCATTGGGCTTCTAGTTTATTATAAGCATCACTACAATACTTTATGAAAAGTTTAATAGAAATAGATGCTCACATGCATTGTTTTAATTTAAAAGAGTAAGCATTAAAAGAAATATTTTAAATGGAAAAAATATAAAAGTTGGTCCTGGCCAGGTTAAAGTGTAATTTTGATATGCCATGCTTGAAGGTTCCATCCCTGATCAAGGCACATACAAAAATCAACCAATGAATGTATAAATAAGTGGAACAACAAATAGATGTCTCTCTCTCTTTCTCTCTCTCTCTCTAAAATATTTTTTTTAATTTTAAAGAAAACAGAAATGACCTAGGCAAGATGAACTTTTCATAGAAATAAACAGGTTTCTGGTGGCCTATTACTTCCATTTTCCAAATTGTAGAAATACAAAACATTACATGCACTTGCAGGTCTGCAGACCAAGCTTAGGTTATGGATTGAAAAGGAGAAAGGGCAAATGTCTTGAGTTTAGCCAAAGTAGAGGCATTGGTCATATGTAATGATACAGGAAGGAAAGGAGTAGTCAAAATAGGGGAGAAAATGTATTATTCAGTATGTCCATGCAGGTGGACAGGGTACAGCAGTCAAAAAATCAAAGAGTGAACATCTGACATCCGATTCTATTTCCTTCTTGGAGTGGGCATTCCTATGCCTAAAAGTATTCCACATGAACGACACTGGTCAGAAATCTTCAGTTCAACCTTGCCCCTTTCTGAGGCAGGGTAATGATAAATAGATTCATTTAGCATTCATTAAACAATTATTTAATGAACATTCATTGCCTATGTGCCTGGTACTCTGTGGGGTACTATGTATACAATTGAGGGCAAGGCACTTTTGATTCCTGCCTTCAAGAGTATAATGATCTATACCAGTCTGCTATCTTGTATTATTTTCTTTAGCTGTGCTGCACTACCCAGGTACAGTACTAACTGTACCGATAGAGGGTCAATTAATCTTAACCCAAGTTAATGATTTGGCTGGATGCAATGAATAGGCAAAGGTGCAAGAGAGTTAGGTCACTGGTGACAGAGTTATTGAAATAGAATAGAATGCAAACTGGACCAAGAGGTAATAAAGAAAGGATGGGGTTACAAGTATGGACAGAGTGAGGCATCAACAGACTCGAGCTACTGACTGGGAAGCATAGAGATTTTTCCTACCTGCTGTGTAGAGTTAGTCCAGTTGTTCTAATTGTGAAATTATCCAAATTAAATAAATCAAATTTAACAGCAATAAGTCCCTGGGAGAATACATAAAGGACATTAAAGATACTTTTACACGGGAGGAAAAGTCTGGTTATCCACTACCAATGTAGATTTGGTTCAACAATGCAATGCAATGGTACTCAAAGCAAATTCATTCCGAGAAGGTAGACCGAGAAGCACTGTGTGCTAATTAGGTATCAGTTAGCCAATGTGCTCATCATTAGCACTGTGCAGTACATTCCTCATTGCAACACTAAAACAGATTTTAAAGAATTTGGAAAACCACTAGAGACATACCAAAAAACAGTCAAAGTTAATCTTGAGCTGTGCCAGGGGATGGATTGTGAGGTCATGGTGATCTCACTGTTTGACCTGCATGGATAAGTGATTCAGTTCTTCATTTCTGAGTGTATATACACACAGACTTTTGGGTCTTGTGTACGTTTTGAAGTCCTTGAATTCCACTACTCTCAAGTAAATGGAAACAGGAGTGCAATCAGAAGGAGAAATCTGCAGTGCGTTCCCTGGAATCGATTGGAATAGCCTGACAGGCTACCCCAATTGGCGATGTGGATGTTGGAGTAATGAAAAAGGCAGCTGTGTAGACCAGAGTACAGATCAAAGGTTAGAATGCCTATTTTTATTTTAATGTTGTGAAAAATTCCCTGGTCCAAGAACCACAGAGATTTTTAACATAAAGGCTCCATAGAGAGAAGTCAAAGGCCTTCAGTTCAGACGTCCCTTGGAAGGATCACATAGTAGTGAATGGGTGGAAATGAAAGGGCTCAGATTTTTCTTTTAAATCATGTAAAATTGCAACATGAATTTTGGAAGTCTAAAAATACCCTTAATGCAAGCAGAACAGATTTTAAAAGTTTCCATACTAAACTTTTACCTCTGAAAATAAACAACATGCTGTACGTAGCAACAGTGAGTTGTTGTTCTGTGTTTCTCAGAAGTGATTATAAATGTGTCGAGATTACATTTAGGGTTCTAGAAGCAGAACTGATCTCATCATATATATATATATATATTGCTGGGTTTATACTGCCTCTACATTAATTCTAGTTATGAAGAAATAAGGTAGAAAAACATGCTAAGGTTGTGATCTGTGCTACTAAAAAAAAATCTTGCTTTACAAAAGGGAACAGAGCTGCACTAACCACTTCATGTCCCTTTTCCCTAATATGACAGCACATCTTCTCTTCCCACTGCCTTTTGCCTCAAAATATACTGTCAAAGGGGGCATAATACTTTCAACAATAAGGATTTCAAGATATAATCTTCTTAAAGCCAAAAAATGCTGCATTATTTCTGATGACCAGACTCCTAATTATTTATATCCACCCTATGATAACCACCTGCAATTGTATAAGCCTCCATAGTCCAATACCCTTTTCCAGCTGTTGAGTTTGTATTGAATTATATTACCAGATAGGCTGAGGTCACCACTGACAGGAAGAACCTCCAGCAACTGAACACAATAGAACTTTCCAGAGCTTTTGAAGGGGATGGCCAAATGTTGAGAGAGTTCACCTGAGTAGCTTCTTTCCATCTCATTTATTTTTATAGGTTCCTCACTTTTAGCAGAATTTGGCAGGGGAAGGGGGAGGGGTGATTTAGATTCCAAGTGAGAGTCAGTTCTCAAAAATATCTGTTAAAATGTACAACAGTGTAGGAAGGGCAATGAATTCTTTTAAGTAGTTTCTGAAAATGTCCTTTATTTTTTTCTATAATCTATGTGTTATTTAGGGAAGCCATCATAACATTTTGAGGGTATCCAAATACTAATGGCGGGGGGGACCTTTCATGTATTGGAGTCATATGTCTTAGCAACTTGAGTATATACTACTATGCCTTTAAACTGACATGTGTATTATAAAAGCAATTTGCTTTTAATTTGAATGCATTACTACCAAAGCAATGTATAGTTAAGAGTTGTATCTATAGTTAATTATTTAGCTCAGGGCTTAAAGCTGTGTGGTAAATGGGTTTCTCATTTTCTTAACAGAAGGTTGGTTCAGGCTTTTAAAAGCTATCACAAGTTGGCAGCCAGGAGACCTCTAGTTGCCTCCATTCTCTCAATTTGTTCTCTGCTACCTGCTATCAGCGTCAATATCCAGGTTTGCCAGCTGCTCTCAAGTATTCTGAGTAGCATCATGCAACGCAGCTATTATCTACAATTACACAACCATTCCCAACCACTTAAATCTCACATTACCCCTGAACAACAAAGGCAAACCCCCCCTACTCTGTGAGCGTACCAACGTGTCAAATGATTTTAATAAAGGTTCATGTCGAATGGATTAGGTAATTGTGAGAAAGATAAAATGTGGCCCTGTCTAACATCAGAATGTCTCTCTCTCACTGTGTGAATTTGAATATTCTACTGAAAACGAGGGTAGTTGTTGCTCTCTGTTACTCCTGTTTCCCAGGCCTGGAACAGATGGTGCACCACCTGACTCAGAACAGTCTAATGTAAGATTCATTGTGCTTCACAGGAAATCAAAGATCAAGCAACGTTACAGAAGGTGACGCAGCACCTCAGCAACCAATAGCCCGGTATGATACAGTCAAGTGGAGAAGGGAGGGGAGGAGGGCAAGAAATTAAAAGGAAAAAGACAAAGAGAGAGAGAGAGAGAGTGCAAGCAGTATACCTACTTGGAAAATAAAACCTCGGCCCTTGAAGGCGAATATTTGAAAATACTATCAACCTCTATCTTCAACCTTTAGCCTAAGACAATAATAGCTTTCTCGCCAAAGGATTTTAGTTATCTGGTTGTTGTCAACACTAAAAGATTGTTCTGAGGTCCTTTAAGAAATGTCTTAAATTCAAATCACCTTTAAGGAATAATAGTGGAGGATGATAGTGAAATGTGCATTAAATTTGTGACTTTATCAAAGCTATGGGACCGAATAATTTGAATTACATGGGCTAAGGGCTCCTTGCTGCTTCTTTGTTTTTGTTGTTGTTGTTTTGTTTTGTTAATCTTCATCCGAGGATATTTTTTCCATTAATTTTTAGGGAGATTGGAAGAGAGAGGGAAAGACAGAGAGAAACATCGATGTGCGAGAAACACAGATTGGTTGCCTCCTGCAGGAGCCGTTACCAGGGAGGAGCCTGCAACCAATGTACATGCCCTGGTCTGGAATCAAACCTGGGACCCTTTGGTCTGCAGGCCAATGCTCTATCCACTGAACCAAACCAGCTAGGGCCTCACTGCTTTTTAGAAAAGATAATAAGCACAGTAGTGCAAGCATCTGCAACGCCCTCGTCCACTTAACATAGAAATGGGGATGGCAAACTACAACCTGTGCACCAAATTTGGCCCACTACCTGTTTTCTCTAAATAAAGTTTTACTGGAACATAGCAATTCTCATTTATCTGTTCTTGTCCATGATATTGCACATTAGCAGAAATAAGTAGTTACGACAGAAAACTTACAGTCCACAAAGCCTGAATTATCTACCCTCTGACTCTGTACAGAGGTTTGCTGAGCCCTGACCGGGAACATCTTTCCTTCTTAGAATGTCCACGTGAACAAAGATTGTCACCAAAGCCAAGCAGCCCATGAAAACTCCTATAACAAGAGTATCCTATATACTCGACTCACTTTCTTTATCTTTTAGAAAGAAAGTAGTTCCCATGAGAATAAATCCTTTGTCACTTGGCAGTGATATTGTTTCTCAGGCTTTTCCACCCACCCCCACCAGGCAGGCGTTCAAGTCCACATTAGTGGAAAGGTTGTAAAGGTGGATTCTTCATGCCTCAATGTCAGCTTCTGACTTACTCATTTAAATATGTGTGTGTGTGTGTGTGTGTGTGTGTGTGTGTGAGAGAGAGAGAGAGAGAGAGAGAGAGAGAGAGAGAGAGAGAAAGAGAGATGATGTTTTATGGCAATTATATGCTAATTTGTAGCCTCCCTACCCTTATGCTGCTAAAGCTTGTTGAATAATTTTTCCTGTGAAGCTGTCACAACAACAAAAAAGTTTTAGGTTTTAGACAAATACCACTGAGCATGTATTCCTAACCTTGTTATCTCTGTAACTGGTTGTCACACAGACTCACCCCCAGAGACAGAGTGGCATTAAAGTGCAGTCAAGACATTTACAAATAAATTACAGCCTGAAAAAATCATAATAAGTGAAACAGCATTTCATCCACAAAGAGCACACTTGAAAATTTGTTTTCAAAGTCAATTTGCTATTTCCACCCTACATTAGCCTAATACAATGCGCACAAGGCACGGTCGGTGGTGTTCCAGCACAGGCTCTCCAAAAGAGAAGCCTTAAAAGATTTCCAAATATCTGAGAAACTGCATTACTGGTCAAGATAATGGCATTCTTACAACAAATGAAACATAGCAGCTGAAATGCACAAGGGCATAAGATTGGGCATGAACATTCTGGTTCCTATACAATCCCATCATCTGCCACTCCATGCATCATTCAACGCTTTACCTATTTTATGTTTTAAATCAGTATTAGCTAGAAGGATGACCATGAGACACAGGGATACGTTTTTTTTTTAACCATCCTTCTCCCATATTGCATTGATCATGAGAATATCACTTCCTGGGCTGACAACCATTCTTCTCCCCAAACCCCAGTCATTTTCTCCTAGAAGAGTAAGATAGTGATGAACAGGTAGGTGACTAGTTGTAGTTACTGAGGACAATTTTGTCTTACAGAAAACCTAATGCACATGAGGGGAAAAAGTTTTAAAAATAATTAATTGAATCACCTGTAGTACATGTATTTCCCTCTGCCAGTTCAGCATTTACTCATATTAGGTAGTAAGAACATCAAACAGCATCGCAGAATTGGGGAACCTCCCTATTTCTCTCTTTGAGCCTTTTCAGCAGGTCCAATAAAATCTAAGTGGCTCATTGTACTGTCTCTGTGAAATGAAGACGGGTACTAATGGAGTTTTCTTGCCAATGAGGATCACCCTGTCATGGATGATCGCTTTAATAATATGCTCCGTAACATAAATACACACATTACATGCATTCTTTTGTGTATCAAATCCTACCTAATAAAAGGGTAACATGCTAATTGACCATACCTTCGCTATGCCCACAGCCAATCAGGGCACTATGCAAATTAACCAAGATGGCGGCCCCCACGCGTTGCCCCACCCCCCATCACTGAGCAGCTGATGGAACCGGGCTGGCAGGAGGGGCAGGGCCTCCCGCCACTCCGAACCCTGAGCGGCTGATGGAACCAGGCCAGCAGGAGGTGCCCAGATCGCTGCTGGTGGAGCGGGACGGGCAGCACCTGCCCCGTGCCGCTGCCACCCGGGGCCAAGCCCCGACCCTGAAAGAAGGCGGAAGACGGTGGCCAGAGCCAAGGCCTGGGTCCCCCCGGTACCAGCGGAAAACTGGTGCAGGCAGCCAGATGAATGAATGTCTTGCACGAATCTTCGTGCAAACGGGCTTCTAGTATTTCATAACAAAATAGGGAAAAGGTAAAATTTTAACAGTTTTTAAAAAGCAATGATTTGACTCCTTTAACTCACTGACCTAATTACAATGGCAGAAACAAATGTGAGAGAATTTCTTCAGCATCACTATCCTTGCTGAAATGGGCACAGAATCTAGAAAGATGTTTGCTTTTCTTCTTAAAAGAATCGTAATCTATACATTGTTCATTCTATAAGACCCAAGACCTTTAAGGGTATAATCCAAAGAGCAAACTTTTTAACAAGTTAAGTCAGAACCCAAATGCCCCATCAATATTGTCCTCTATAGTAAGAAGATAAACTGCTGAACCTGTAAATGTATTTAGGGATGAATGAAAAGTCATCGGTGTCTCCCTGACTGTATAGACAACCTCAATGATGCATTCATAGCTTCATTTCAAGATTAAGCCTACTAAACTGCTCTTACTTTTCCCAGAAAAACTAAGGAACAAACTATTTAGATTACAACTTTTAGCAACAAATTAATCTTTGATTCCTTAAATTTAAACAAATGCATATATTTAATTTGTATCTTTTGTAATTTTATACAAATATTTTCTGTTTATTCAAATAATAGCACAGAAAGCTAACTTATGATGCTATAAAGAGACCTAATTATCAAAGGTTGGGAAAAAATTATTCCAAGAAGAGAAAAGAGTTCAGTCTCTCTTTCAAAGCCCCACATGAAATAAATCAATGCAGGAATACTAATGTCACATTGACCTGAAAAACATTAGTATTAGTAGTTCTAATATTATGTTGGTATGTTTTCAGATTGTCTACGACTTAGATCAACAAAACGAAGGGGAGTAATTCATTCAACAAATATTTACTGAATGCTTGCTCTGTCCTGTGGGGAACAGGAGATAGTTTGCAATAAAAAGCTCCTGAAAGAAAGGGGCACCTAAGTGAGAACTCAGAATTAGCAAGGTCAAGGGTAGAAAAGAAGGGGGTCTTCTCAATAGTAAGAGCAAAGGCACAGAGCAGAGGAACTAAATAGTGTCTGACAAAAATGCAAGCAGTTTGGCTTTGCTAAATAAAAAAGGGCAAAACAGTGGGTAGCTAGAGGTGTGACTGGAGGTATAGGCAAGGACTAAATGAGAGAGCTTTTGTCCTCAATTAAGAAGCTTAGGATGTAGCTCCTAAATTATAAGAAGAAATTGAAAGTCTTTAAGCAGAGAGTATTATATTTTAAATCTGCATTTCTGAAGGATCATCTAGTAGCCGGGATGAAGATAGATTTGGTTGGTATAAGAATGGTGAAATGAGACCAATTAAGAATCTTATAAAAAGAAAGTAGCCAGATTAAAGATAATGAGGGTGTGAACCAAGGGGATGGCAATAGGGATGGATTAGAGAGGACAGATAAAGATTTTAAAAATCAGCAGTGTTCTATAATTAATTATATATAAACTAGAGGCCCGGTGCATGAAAATTCATGCAATGGAGGGGGGGGTCCCTCAGCCCTGCCTGTCCCCTCTCACAGTCCAGGAGCCCTCAGGGGCAGAAGGTGACCCAGCAATCAGGGGAAGGTGATGCCCCCATCACACCTCTGCTGCCGCCATTGCCAGCAGCGCAAGCCTCAGCCGGCCCTGGTTACCTGAGCCTCAGGTAGCCCAGGGTGGCTGGGAAGGCGCCATCTGAGGCTTGCCTGTGCCTCAGGTCGGCCCTGGGCAGCTGGGGGGCTGAAGGGACTGGGGGACTCCGGAGGCAGGCGCGTGGAGCGTCGGGCCCACCTAGGGGCGGGCCTGGTCGTGCTGTGTGCCTGGCATCTCGGCAGGGCTGAGAGGACTGGGTGCCGCCATCTTGTGGCTGTGGGCACCGCCATCTTTGAGGGCATGGCAGTCAATTAGCATATCCCCTCCTTATTGGCTGTGGGTGCCGCCATCTTTGTGAGGGTGTGACGGTCAATTAGCATATTCCCTCTTTATTAGATAGGATGGTGGGTAAAGGGAAGGAGTAAGTTACAAATTTCTATCCAAGTTACCTGATGGATCTAGAAAGTATTGGATGAGGAGAGAAATTTGGTAGAGGGAGGCAAATTTACTTTTTGACATATTACAGGTCAGTTTTCTATGGGGCAATCACGTAGTGGTGCCCAGTAGGCTATGGGATATGTAAGTCTAGGGAGAGGTTTGAACTTCAATTTGGGTGATGAAACTATGTGAGTAGATGAGATACTCCTACAAGCATGAGAAAACTGAGGTGAAAGAGGAAATGAATAAGAAGACAAGGAAGCAGCAGTTAGAAAGATAGAGAAGCCCCAGGAAAATGCCAAATCACAAAAGCCAGACAAATAGGCAATAGAAGGATCATAATGGCAAAAATAACAGATAGGATCAAAACATAAACAGTAGGAAAGTCTTCAGTTAATAAGTAGGAATAATTAGAAGTCATATCATAGTGGGTCAATGATTAAACAGGATGTGGACATGGAGCACTATTATGATTGGGCAAATTCTCAAATATCAGTAAAAAGAAAATAACCCCAACATCATTTTTAGTTATTTTTGTCAGAGACCCTGGTCTGTGTTATACCTGTGTTATACCTCTGCTCACAGGTACTATGTTGTACTTTTCCCAAACCTCTGACTCTATGCTTAATGCATCGTTGGGTACAAGAAAAGGAATTTTGAATGACAGAGAGATAACCACATTAGGAGGGAGATAATCTTGCTACTTAGAAGAAATGGCATCTAAGACCATGGGAGTAAAAAGGAAAACTAAGCAAGGTAGATCAGAGCTTGGAGGGTGGTTAATGTCCACGTTATTATTCTTGAGTCCTTTGGAAACACTCCTCCATGAGGACATTCTCACAAGGGCCAGTTTCTGTTCACCCTTCACATTAGCAGGAAGTGCTTGCTTCTATACTAGGTCAAGGCCAGCACACTGCATGCCTGCCGCCTCAGCAGGGCTGAGAGGACTGGGCACCACCATCTTGTGGCTGTGGGCATCGCCATCTTTGAGGGCATGGCAATCAATTAGCATATTCCCTTCTTATTGGCTGTGGGGACATGTGGCATTCTGAATGAAAAGGGCAATAGTTATCAAACCACATCATATTCTAAACAAAAGTGTCCTCTAAAATGTGACCATAAATTATGAGTCACCATAGATTCTCCCATTTCTATTTTTTATCAAAGAATAATAGAAGACAATAATAGTTTCAAATCTAATTCATAGGCAAAAATGGCTTCCTTCTAAAAGAACCAGTTTCACAAAGCCACTGATGAAGTTCAGATGATTCAATCACCAACTCAACTCTTATGTGAAACTCATACTTTCCCCCTCACTTTGCCCAGAATAGATTACTACTGCAAAGCAATTTGCACTTTGCAATTTTAAAGTGAGCCGAAAGGACTAGACTTGCCAGAAGGCACTTGGGCAATTGTCACAGGCAGATTGCTTATTCTACCTAGAAGTTTATTATTATTTTCATAGAATTCTGCAAAGATCAAGCGAAAGTGCTAACAGGCTCTGGTGGGTTTTTTAAAAGGTGGCATTTAAAGTATTAGAAAGCAATAAACCATCAAGTTGCTGGGCAGATTATACACATAGATAGTTCATATATCAGCAGGAAATACACTTAATTGTCATTCATTCCAGAACCCTGCGGCCCAGCCCACAGAACAATCTGCAGGGATTTTCTTAAACTTTTCCCCAGATTCTTGGGAGAGCTGTGCGAGTGATTCAGTGCTGGACTGTGGTAAACCAATAACATCTGAAACAGGAATCAATATTGACACTAGAAATCATGATTCTGTCCTTTTTCAGCTTCAAGTAAATTGGTAAGGATAGGAAAAGTTCACTAATGAAAACACAGTGTCAGAACTCAAGGAAGAAAAGAAACGACAGGAGCTTCTTTCTTCATGACACATAATGGGACAAAATCAAGTTCATGATTCTTCCTACGAAATAAAATTGCTCCAACTAGGAACCTGAGAAGCATCTATATTAGTTTCCTGCGGCTGCTGTAACAAAGTACCACAAACTGGGTTGTGTAAGCCACCCAGAAATTTATTCTGTCACAGCTCTGGAGCTAGAAGTCTAAAATCAAAGTGTTAGAAGGGCTGGCTCCTGTTGAAGGCGGTGTGGAAAAATCTATTCCAGGCCTCCCTGCCAGCTTCAGGTGGTTTGTTGCCAGTCTTTGGTTGTCCCTTGGCTTGTAGACAAATCACCTTGCTCTCTGCCTTCATGTTCACGTGGTGTTCTCCCTGTGTGCATGTGTCCCAATGTGTCCTTTTCATAAGGACGCCAATCACATTGGATTAGATGTCCACCCTACTCCAGGCTGACCTCATTTCAACTATTTCCAAATAAGAGCACATTGTTAGGTTACTGCAGGTTAGGATTTAAACAAATTAATTTGGGAGGGGTACAATTCAACTCATAACAACATCCTAGATGTCTTTATCCTTCCACCTATTATTGTCTCAATGTACAGTTCACCCACCTTCAATCTTCCACAGAGAAGATTAACTCCTTTTTCTCCAGCTCTGCTCTTGCCCTTGTCGTATTGTATTTCATCCTCATTGAACTGTGATTCCATTAAGGCAGGACCCCTGACCACGTTTTTCCTCCATTGATGCACAGTGACTATTGTGTGCTGGCTTGCTCTTAAAATAATACATTTAATGAGTTTCAAGTGAAAGACTCCTCATTGATTTTTTAAAATTTATTTCTCATTAGATTTCCTGTTTTTTAAACTTACTCTCCACTTCAACCCATTTCCTTCACTGCTAAAAGAAACATCTTTGAAATCTTTTTGCCATGCTCCAAAATTTTCAATGGCTTCTTATGATTTACAAGATAAAAATCGAAACTCTTTAGTGGCACATAAGGAATTTAATCCTTGCTTCAGTTTACCCCTTCAGTCTTATTTCCTCAAATTCCTCTTCTACCCCTTATCCAATAAAAGCAACAATTGTAGCTCTTTGAAAACCTTATACTCTCTTACGCCTCCAAGGAGAAAATTTGTAAAACATCTTTGCCTAGAATATGTTCCTGATCCTATCGGCTCAAGCACAACCTCCTGTGTGAATTCTTCATCAAACCCTCTAGTATACCTATATGTACATCTATGTTAGAATTATGTATATATTGTCCACTTAAATACTTTAGTGTCTTACTTTCCATAACACTCTGAATTCCCTTTGCTCTTGAGGACCAGATATAAGGCATTTTTTTCATCATTGTATTCTTAACATATAGCTTAGGGCAGTGGTCGGCAAACCGCGGCTCGCGAGCCACATGTGGCTCGCGAGCCGCGGTTTGCCGACCACTGGCATAGGGTAAAGGCAGGCACTGAATAAACATTTGCAGAAAAAATAAACACAAATGCATGGCAGAAAAACTCTATGTGTCCAGTGTTCATTTGTAGAGCTTACGTGGGACCCTTTTGTCGGAAGTAGGATATGAAAGTGATTGTAGCTCTTCCAAATCAGGAGCCAGAGTCAATAGAACACGTGCGGCACCAATGACCTCAATGTTAGCATTCTACCTGTCATATCCAGCCAGGCAAGCCAGCAAAGGAGAGCAGCTTAGACGTCCCCTTTGTTCCTAATACTTTGCAAATGTTTCCTGAGACTGAGGCAGGAAAGAGAGCTCAATATTCTTTGGCTTATAATCTAGGAATGTCTAATAGAGACCATGACTCTAACAAATAATATGGAGACATGGGCAATATTTGCTTTTTCTTTCTTAAACCAGATTAATTAAGTTGGCAGTTACTGACTCTTGACTCAGATAATAAAACCAAATCAAAACTACGAAAGTTAGCAATAGAGGGGAAAGTTTTCAGTGTGTGTGTGTGAAGAAGTAGTCTGATCATGGGCCATAGAAGTTTTTCTGTTTAGTACCAATCTTCAGATGTGGAGGTTTGAGTTTACTAAGGAATACAGTGGACTTCCTTCATGTAAAGGAAGCAATGACATTAGCAAAACATTTCAAGGAGGAGGAGAATCTGAAGATGTGTAGCTATGAAGCACAGGAAATTGCTACCATGGACATTTACCCTTCTATTTCTAGCTTTTGTCATTCAGGCATCATTTAATTATGGGAACTGGTGGATTAATTTTTCATATTTCTCTGTGGTATATACAAGATGATATTGTAGCCATTGCAAATGAAAAGATGGCTTCCCTCCTCAAGAAGATCACAACCTATTGAGGAAGGTGTATCTTCAAATAAATAATTATGACCAAACGTGAAAAAAGTTTTGCTGAAAGTATATTGTAATCTCAGAACAAGAAGTGATGTTATCTCTACTGCACATAAAAAAGTCAGAATTCCATGAACATTCCTTATTTCTGCACTGTATCACGGGCAACCTTCCACAATGTGGGAGAGAAGGGACTGACTGGGCAGGGTAAACAGGTGCTGCTTCTGTCTGATATTCGTCCAGCTGATTGATCAGTGAATAGTGGACAGTGGGAGACTGGAGAGCAGAAGGAAGACAAAAGCCCAGTTATCTCTGTCCTTCTCTCATTGACTTGAATGAGTTCCTCAGTAGTGACGATGTCTCCCCCATAAGTCCAACACAGGCCATGCCGTCCTGCCATGTTTTCTAAATGCCACATCCCCTGGTCCTCCCGCTGGTGCAATTCTCTGGGTAAGGAAAATAGTTGGCTTCTTAGCTCATCCATCAGCTATGTAAACTACTCTGTATATTTAATTTTCTTTTTAAAAAATACTTTGTGATTTCTACTTGTTTCTGTACTCATATCGATGTTTCTCGCTCCCTCCCCTTCCTCTCTCTCTCTCAACAAAAAAATCAATAAAATGCTTTGTGATTTCTACTTTTCTGTTGGATTTTGGTTGATATAGATAATACAAAACAAACCAAAGTCAGAACGGAAAATGTGTACTTCTTTCTCCAAGTCTGGGATCTTCTATGTACAAAGAATTGAATAGTCAAAAAGGTTACTAATAATGATCTTATTTCACACTTATATACTTTAGGATCAGCTTTTGAGACCAAATTAATAATATCAATGCCAGAAATTTTGAGATATTTAAAAAAATATGGAATGGCACAAATCAGTAAAAAAAAAAAAAATGGGACTCACAGGCTATGTGCAAAACCTAGCACAATATCACTACAGAAATAAACAACAGTCTGGGCTTCATTAATAAAAAAGGCTAAAAATTTACCTTCTAATTTCAAATTTTGCTATAACTTTGATATTAATAATAATCACCAAATTACCCTAAGAAGAGGTACTGAATTATCTTCATTATCCTAATTTAATAACAATAGAAATAATATGCAACAAAAATATAATACTAAGATCAATAATAATAATGATTAAAACCCACTTATGTCATTAACAATAACAATAGAAAACAAATATTTATGAGTTACTTTTTATGCTAAACATTTACCTTTAAACAGTCGGCAAAGGCATCACTCTTTGTGCCTCAGTTTTCTCATGGGGAAACCGAAGAATTTGGATGAGAATAGTTTGGCTCAACCATTGATTGGTTCACAGGTCTAACAGGTTGCTATAATTAAATATGATATTCATCTCTATTGCAATTCCTATTACTTTAATAAAAAATACAATACTTATTTGAGAAGTGTTTTCTTTAAAAAGAAGTAGTTTAAGACCCTCCATGTGTCCTCAAGTGAGCATATTTGGTGCTCAGTGGAGTTGAGATGAGCTGGCTCATGAGTCAGTCACTTAATTTCTTACTCAGTTGGTAATCCTAGCAAGTACATTGGTTTTAAACAGCACATTGCTTTTTAAAACTCTCCAATATTGTTTAATTTATATCCATAATTGACTATTTGTTAAAGGTAGAAAGCACAAGGAACACTTGTGTAGAAATGCAATAGGAAACTAGGAACATAATGATATAATTCTGCAAATTTGGTTCAATTTTTTCTTCATCAGATCAAAATTTGTGTGCATGTTTGGTACTTCAAAAATCAATTGTAAAAGCATAAACTAATCTAACAATATTAAAATATGGCTTATAATTATGGGAAATAAAAGATTATACTGCATACAATATGTTATTTAGACCTTTCAAAGAATAGCTTGAACCTCCTCTCTTATAATCCAGTTAGAAACAAAAAGTAAAAGGTATTTTAAAGTTCAATTATTTTTTAAAGTAAAGAGTTCTACATATCTGATCACAACTACACTTTTTCATATTATAACATGCATTTTAAATACATTTTTATATTTATTCACAAAACCAAATGTGATACATTATTAAATTGTTTATTTTTCAACAAATGATGATGTTTAAAATGAAATTTAAATTAAAAACATTTACTTTTACTAAAAAGATTAAAATTTATTTTTTAAATATTATTTCTCCTCTTAAGATTGTATTAAAGTATTTTATATTGTGCGGTAATGTATGAATCCAAAGGTGTGTGTGTGTGTGTGTGTGTGTGTGTGTGTGTGTGTGTGTAAACAGAAAAAATTAAGAACCTTAGGCTTTCATTCATATGTGGTATATAAAACTGAAGGCAGCAAATGAACAAACAAGAAAAACAAACAAACAAAAACCTCATAGACACAGACGAC
Organism: Cnephaeus nilssonii; assembly: GCF_951640355.1. NCBI lineage: Eukaryota > Metazoa > Chordata > Mammalia > Chiroptera > Vespertilionidae > Cnephaeus > Cnephaeus nilssonii. Next base: position 19,732,711 of record NC_137083.1, on the reverse strand, counting down.
ACTATGGTGGTTACAGAGGGAAGGGGGTAGGAGGGTAGTAAAGGGTAAAGGGTATGGTGACAGATGATTTGACTTTGGGTGGTGGGCACACAATGCAATATACAGATCATGTATCATAGAGATGTACAATTGAAACCTATATAATCTTATTAACAAATGTCACCCCAATAGATTTAATAAAAAGAACATACATTTTTCAAAATTAAAAAAAATGAAAGGAAAGAAAATAATTCATTTGTAAAGGAACCAAACATTGAAAAATCTCTGTCTTCCACTTGCTTCTCCTTTTTTCCTCACCATGCTGTCTTTTTGGGCAGTGTGATCAAGTTTTATACTGCCTGACACAGTCTTATGAAAACATTCATGTCATCCAATCTTTTTTTACAGAAACTTACTTTTTTCACATTCAGAGGATAAGAAGGATTTTTATTTGAGATATTTGAGAACCTGGTACCTGTTATTTACGATGGCCATTTTCTCTTTTTCACTTTCATTTCTAACTGTGCAAAATGCAGAGACCAAAGGAAACTGAGTCCCAATCCTTAGTCACAATGGGACTGAACTAGAGGATGGCCTATACAGAGAAGTGTTCAATCCTCTTGACTTGAATGTTTATATGGAATTCATTTACATGGAAAAAAGGAGATACTAGTAATTCTCACAAGCAGCATGCTCACTCTTTGGATTTCAATCATTGTGTGTTAATTAGAGAAAAAATATACCAATGAACATATAATTGAATTTTTTTCTGCTTGCTAATATCATTCATCTATTCATCCTGAAAAAAATTAAAATGAAATTTTCTAATATTGTGTTTCCAATGCTGATGACCCTTGTACCTTGAGATCACAGTTTAAATCATGACTCTAATGTAAAATTGTCACTCTTAGAATTGAGTGGAGATTTGCTCTGTCACCTTCTTGGAGAATGACAAAGGAAAGCAGCTGTGTACCAGAAATATTGCCCATGTAGTTGAGACAGTAGTTTGGTTTCACATTTTTGCATTTAACATGTTTTACATGTAATAATTATTACAGCATCTAATTTGAAGCCTTTACTTTTTAGTAAATGGAAATTAGGGTGATAGTGTGCTTCAAGAGATGGCCGAGATGTTTGTGTTATCCCAAAATTATGTATTGAAGTCTAATCCCCAGGGTGATGGTAGTTGGAGGGGGGTCACTAGGAAGTAATTAGGTTTTGACGAGGTCGTAAGGGTGGAACCCTTATGATGGAATCAGTGGCTTTCTGAGAAGATGATGAAACCAGAACTCTCTTTCAGCCATGTGAGAACACAACCAGAAGGTATCCAACAGAATCCAGGACCAGGGTTCTTCCCATAACCTGACCATCTGACTTCTCAGCCTCCAAAACTGTGAAAAAATATATATGTCGGTTATGCCATTCAATCTATGGTATTTTGTTATAGTAGCCCAAACTAAGACAGGCAACATAGAGATGAATTATTCTTTGAGAATGGGTCTCTGCTCAAAACATATTAAGATTCTTCTGATGAATCTTAGTGAGATTTCAAAATGTATAAAAATACTGACACTGTACCAGTATAAGGGTATAGGACCTTATTGTTATGCAAATACCAAGAAGAGAGAGAGCATCCATTCCACTAATGAGGAAGTGACATCAAAGTATCTGGGAGAAATAAAATGCCTTTAATGCTGATGCTTATGTTGAACAGCTTCTAAAACTTGCAGGTCCCAGAGTCATCATGAGCATATATAGTACCATTCTACTGATTTACAGAATTTATTGTATTTGTTATATCCTATATTTGTCATGAAGAGGATCTTTTGTAGTAATTATTTAATTAGTTCAATACTAAGTAATCCACATATAGCTATACTTGGAAATAATAGGTCAGGCAAATACTGTAATATAGGCAATATTTTTGTAGAGATGTAATTCTTTGGATATTTGAAATCCTTACATTCCTTCTTTCTGTATACTTTAGCTTTACCTAACATTTAATGTATAACTATTTATTCTCAACTAGACAAAGCCATGAATTGATGTTTATGTAAACATCATTTCATTTATTCTTCATAGTACTCATAGAGCAGGAACCATAACATCTTTTTTTTTTCCAGAAAGCTTAATATTTAGGAGAAAAGTGATCAAAGTTTCCTAAAGTTCTAGCCTTATGTTGTTCTTACTGCTGGCAATTTTATAGAAATGAGTGTATTTTCCCAAGTGTCCCCTCTGATTTTTCAGCTATAACTCGAATCACTTTGTTTGAGTATTCATATCCATTCGTGACCCATTTGCTGTTGGAGGATGAGACACTCTTCCCTGGCGGAGCCTAGGTCTTTTACTCCTGCTTAGAACTGGAGCGAGGGGTGGGGGAGTCTACATAAACTCCATGGACTAGGAAGAGGAAAGGGGTTTTCCCCACAGAGATTCTGGGCAGCAGACCAAAATAAAAATATGTCTTCATTATGTTCTGCTCCTTGCTTGTCAGCATCTATGCATGTTGCTATCCTAAAATAAACACTCAAAGTTATCAGGCCCTCACTGATACAATTACTCCATACATGACCAAGAGACCCTCACTCTATCCCACCAGGAGAAAAGTCAAAATTGTCCAGTTACTACATCCTGACATCTCATGAACAAACCATGAAAATTATTAATTTAAACACCCTCAACATAATCAATATACCATGGTAGAAGGTAAATAGGGTATCTTTGTTAACAACCATCTTGGAAGGGGACATGAGGAAACCATAATTACAAGTCCAAAGTGTAGGCTATCATCGGGGCATGGGAGAGCAATGATTCTCTGTCCTGACAATGAATAAGTTGCTCAGTTAACTGGGTTTCTCAAAATTCTGTTCCCTGGTAAAATTTCCCCTGACCTTGGTTTTTCTAGACCAAATATAAGCTGTTTATTGGAGAAAGATTTTCTTTGTGGAGGCTGGACCTCTTCAGCAACCCACATCCTACTGAGCTTTGTTTAAAAGCAGAGCAACAACAAGGTTCCTAAAAGATGGCATTCCTCATCAAAACTAACTTCTAGAATGAGCCTGTTGAAAACAATAGTGATAAAAGAAACAAAATGTCTAAGAACAAGCATTCATCTACTGGGAATAGCTTTTTTAAAATAAGAATGAAAAGCTGGAAAGACCAGCTGGTATTGCTCAATGGTTGAGCATCGTCGGCCCATGAACCAAGAGGTCACTGGTTGTATTCCTGGTCAGGACACATACCTGGGTTGAGAGCTTAATCCTCAGCATGGGGCATGCATGAGGCAGCTGATCTGATTTTCTCTCTCATCAGTGTTCTATCTATCTATTCCTCTCCTTTCCCCTCTTTCTAATATCAATAAAAACACATTTTAAAAAAGAAAAGCTTTTAAAAGTCTAATATGCCAAGAAGTTTACCCCTTAGAAGGATAATTTAAACATCTTTTCTATTTAAAAGTAGGCCATATTCATGAAGTGATTAACTTGTACTTCTAAAATCTATTATGACTTTCCCTGGCTTTGGTTTTTCTTTATTGTCTCAGTGTTCATCCTGGACTTGTAAACATTCTACAATGAGCTTTAAAACTTCATTTTTGGCATCAAAGCACAGTGCTCTCTTCTATACCTGGAACTGTTGTCATTGTGAGAAGGTGCTGAGAGAGCTCATTCCAGAAAAAGACTGAACAACCTCAAGCGGGCCAGAGACCCTGGCTCCCACAGAGCCACTATGGTATACAGTCAGACAGGAGACTCTACTGTGGTTTCCCAACGGCAGGATGTTATTTATAATGTTTTCAACTTAATCTGTTTATCGCATATATGATTTTTCACGTATTAGTCAATGAAACATCAGCTGTATGATCATATTGCCTCCTTTAAGCTCCCACTCCACTCTACTTGCTCTGGCTTTTCTCACTGAAATTCCCTGTTTACAGGGACACAAAGAGCTGTTTTAAATAGGAAGCCAACATTCGGGTGCCAGACAGCATGCTGGTGCCACATAGCACGCATTCCATAGTGAAACTGCAAACCAAGACCTTTCTGTGCTAAATGGCACCGAATCTCCCATCCTACTCCATTAGAGTAGATTTCCTCCACGGTGCCAGCTGCTTTTCTGGCACCAGACATGAAGGCTCGGGCTAAACGATCCCACTCAAACTACTGCCGGCGTCCTTGTGCCAGACGCGCTTTCACCAGGCTAAGTTGGAAGGCACATCTCCTCCAGGCCCGTCTTGGATTTTTTCTAGTTTTCCCTGGATTTTGTACTTTTGCATCATTTTTGTGGGCGCCGGGTTAGATAAACGTGTTGATTGCCATTTTGATTGCTGTTACTCACCAAAGCATTTCACAGCTCTTCATGCAGAGACTTGCTGCCTTTACTTCCTGACTTTCCCCCATAATGAGAATGCTATTGTTCAAAGAAGCACAGAGAAATAGGGAATTCATCGTTTCCATTCAAGGTGAGATGAAAGTCATTGTGTTGTAGGGAATCTAGCTCTTTGCAAAAGCTAGCCCTAGGAATGATTTTGAGCCAGTCTTCAGTGTAAATTACTGGTATACTGAGGTTACTTGAACTGTTTTGAGAGTATTGTATAACCCATTTCCCACGAGTGGAAGTATTTCATCATGTTCACTTTTTTAAATTGCAGATTTATTGATGTGTAATTGACAACTAATAGTAATGTTTACTTCTTTACCCAACTTAAAAATGTAATCCCTTCACTGTTCCACAATGGTCAGATAATGGCAAAGAGTAAGATGACCATCCATCACCAAAGTTGGGCACAGGAAAGAGTACAGGCTCAATGACAGCAAAAGAGGAAGAAAGGACCACACTACGTCTAAAAACCAGTCCTCACCTAAAAACTCTATATTTTAAGAGATAGAAAATCAAAATTAAACTGACTTAAGCAAAAAAAGAACCCACTGATTTCTATATGTGGAAGAGGCCGAGGTAGTGGACAGAGCTCAAGGCGATCCTTAAGACACTTCCTTTTCCCTATAGCTGCCCCAACTTCCTTAGTGTCCTTTTTCAAAGACCATCTAAATCACTGCCACAGTTCCCAGATCCATAGCCACATATCATACCATCCAGAAAGACAGAAAGAGGTAGCTGCAGCCAATCCCATCCTCAGTCACTAATCAACACCCATCATGTTTTGTTGGCCCAGATCACCCATTCCTAACCCAGTTTCATTGACACAGGAATATCTCTGGAAACTAAACTAAAAACAGAGTTCTCTGAAACCATCAGCGTGGCAGGAGGGAGGACATTTTCATGATGGGATCAATAAGGGCACAGGTATAGGTAGGATGCAAAAGGGGCCTCCACTCCACTCCAATTCTTTGCTCCTCTACAATGGAGAATTATGGGAGAGGAACATGAGACAATCACAAGCTTAGTACTTCTAGCAACTACTAACAGCACATCATCTTCTCCAGAATCCCTTTCCAGGGCTGCATTGTGGGAATGTGCTTGACCTAAAGACTATGCAAATCCTACTTCTATCAGTGAGCTCTCTCAGAACTGAGGAAACTAAGCTTCTGCTCCATACTCAGGGCATTTTTTAAATGGAATCACAAATTATCTTTAAATATTTTGTTACCTTTAATGTACATAAGATCTCCTAAGCAAGCTGACAAGCACAAAAGTCCCTATTTGAGGAACTTTTATATATTCCTTGAGCCAAGGAATATATAAAAAGAAATATATCTACATATATATACACACATATATGCACTCACACATACGTATATACTCATACCCACATATATGCATGTATAAATAGATAAATGCAGATATGAGTATATATGTGAAAATGCATATGTAAATGCACATATGTGTGTATATAGATATATACATGCATACATATACACTTTAATCATTAGCTACATTTGTCTTCATTTATAAAGAAACAAGAAATACATCTTAAAAGTCTCCTTTAACTATTGTGACTCTCAATAAATTATTGTTTCAGTGCAAGTATCCATCAGAGATTATAAACTGAATGTAGCCCACAGAAATGGCCCGTTTGATGCCTATCTAGGCAAGCCAGCCTTTCGCTTCTTGGACCAAAGGCCACAACTCCCTGCATTACACCTGGCCCAATTCACAATTTACTGTTAAGCCAGCTGCTACAGATGTTAGCCTTTATCCATTAGAGTTGAGATCAAGATGTGGTCACAGCTTGTCTTAACATGGGTATCAAAGTTAGATTAATAATCAGGCAACTCCTTGGTAAGCAAGAAAAAAGAAATAGGATGGAGTGTTCAGGGCAAAATGAGGAAATTCAAAACTACCAGGTATTTTTTCTGTCATTCAACTTTTTTAAGTGCTCTTAAAATGACAGACTTTTTTTTATTTTTAACAAATAGGGTCAAATAAAATTGAGTATGTGATAGCTTTAGCAATGCTATGGTGGTCACCCAATAACCCGAGTCATGGAAATTTGTTGTTAGGTGTTTCTTGACTCTGTGGTCACGGATTATTACTTTAAATCAGTTATTTCTATAGCTGACTGATCTCAGTTGTTTCATGATTATTGTGTCTAATTTCATTCTCAGAGGGAAACTTTAATTCCAAGAGTCCAGGTTACCTAGCTGTTACCTTCAAGGTACTCACTACAATTTTCACTATGGGTGTTAAAGTCAAGATTTAAAATATTGGTTCAGTATCACAACATGATATTGATACTGAATTCTTTTCGCTCTTTTAAACATTTTCGTAGTTTTTGTTTTTGTTTTGTTTTTCTCTCTGTAGGGTCATGTTTACTCTTCAGATGAAGTATGATAACATTTTTAGAATTTCCATGCATCATACTGTGTCTGACAGTCTTGGCATTAAAACAATCAGCATTGGGTACATGCAGCATTTGAATGCTGCCTCACTTGCTATGCTACATACGGGGATATGACAAATAGCAAAAATCTAATACACCTTTATGAGTTAAATGATGGCATAAAGGTTTGTGGGCCAAAAAGGACTAAACTACATTTCTTCACGACACTTTCTTATTCAGCTTTTTATTCCCAGCACCTAGAACAATGCTTGGCATGTACAAAGGGTTTGATAAATACTTTTGAATGAGTTAATCAACCACAAAGGTTGGAAAACAAGTTCAAAGAAAATATATTTTCCTGCAAAGTTACTTAACATGCAGGGAGATTTCTTATAGAACATCTTAGCCAAGATGAAGATATAGATGCCAGCAAAACAACAAAGTAACAACTATTTCCTCTATTTGAACTGATACTTCCAAATTATCATTTAATGACTAATACTACTTTTCAAAATTCACAGTAGAAATACTTGTTTTCTATAATTTGCCCTAAACCAAAGTTAAATATTTTTGTCTAAGGAATACACATTGTTAGGAAAAGCTTTTTGTGAACTTAGCCACTAAAATAATACTTTTCTTCTTATAGACTATCTTCTTAAGAGAAGGGAGATCAGTGATGAAAATAAAACATATTTCTGAAAGTAGAGATTGACATTGAAATGTCCCAAGGTTTACCCATGCAGTTATTAAGTTCTTTAGATTTCTTCTGCCATGGCATACTTGTGGGAGAGGACATTTTACTCTGTAAACTTGAAGCATACTCTTAATTACATGGGGAAATTAAAATCAAAGCTAATAACATTAGCTATTACATGATTAGATTATTTAGAATTTTGGGCCATACACCTGTTTCAACTCAGGAGATTATTAAAATCTAGTAAATCTTTTTTCAGGGTAATGAAAGTTAGTTGAACAATAATTGGACCAGAGCAACATGACAAAATAGATGGCAGGCCAACACCAATACCACCTGTAACTTTCCTGGATGTAAGCAATGCGACTTTATTTTACTTCTAATAATACAACTTTATTTTACTTCTAATTCCAGCTTGAATCAAAGCATCTACTACCCCAAGCATCAATGCTCTTCAATATCTAATTTCACAGTTTTCTTAACACGTATCTCATGTTATTTATTATAGTCAGAGGCATCCCAACACCTTTGACTATCCTTGTTACCTTTTAAATGGTTTATCTGGCAAACCATCAATCACAAATCATGAAACATTTTAACTCAAGGAAGATCAGTTAAGAAAGAAAACAAGGCCTGTACAGCCTAATTGGAAACATTACTCACATCAATAAGTGATAAATGCTTGTTCTGAGGAAGAATAGTTCCCCCTCAGATCTGTCTGTAATATACAATATGGACAAGATTCTCCAATCACCTTCTACCTTGAGGCCATAAAGATATTAATAAAAACAATTCAAAATTTTGTAAAGATAAAAGTTTCAAAAACTAAATTTCACAAGATTGCTTATGTTACTTAACAAGTGAGAATGTGCATTTTATGATTCATTATCTGATTAAAATTAGAGCTCACAAACAACTTGAAAAAATTGCTCCATCAATATATGCAAATGGTTTAGTTATGTTACAAAAGCCTTAATAAATTGGCTTTATCCTGAATGTCATGGGCTGGAAATTTTCAATAATCTCTAATTTGATATCTAAACTACTCATGTAAGTTTTATTAATGATATTTTAAAATGTATAATTCAAATTTTTAAAATATTACATATAATATTTTTGTATCTTGTGGAGGAGGTATTAAATATGTCCAAGTAAACATTCTCAAAATAGAAAAAGGCATAATGTTTCTTTTATAAAATTTTAATTTAAAGAACATAGATGAGCTCACTTATTCCATGAGGTCAATTGCACTACCACAACCACAGTAACCAGGTGATGTTCATTTCACTTTACAGGTAATTTATTATAACTGCAGCACTGTCACAGGGATGGTTCACACAAATAATTTAACTTAGGTAAATACCATTTTCCAGTAATGATAGGACAAAACAAACTTTGGAAGCGTTTATGAATGGTAACATCTTTTTCTCAGTACACATTTGCCCACCGATCTCTGTTGTTTGCAAATGAATTAACGATGGGTTGGGAAATCATTAGAGCCATCTGCTTTGATGGTTAGGAAGAACTGCTACGATCATTTTAATATAGGAGGAGAGACTAGGTATTATTTTAGCATGCTTTTAGCATCATTTACTCTAAATTTCACATACAATCTTAAAAAATTACCAGGATTACCCATTCTCATTGAGGCTCCTTATAAATCTATTTACTGAGAAACCACTTTTTTTAAAAATAAATGTTGAACATGGGAAATATCTATTTTTCCCCTATTAAAATCAATCATTATGGTTACCAAAAGGCTTGACTTTTCCATATATTTTAATCCCTCGAGTAAGCACCAATGAAAGAAATTAAAATCAGATTAACAAATTAGTTCCTCTGGTTGTTTTGAGTCAATGGATTCAAAATGTACCTTTGTTCAATGTATTTTCTTGTGCAAACAACTTATATGAATGTTACTATCAATGCTACCAACATTTGAATACATTTCACTTGCTTGAAAAGCATCTGTCTATCTTTACTTTCCTATGGATATTTGATTCAGGAACATGCTTGTAATGTAACTTTGAGTATTTGCTTATATTTGCCAGGTCTATAAACACAATGGGCATCACATGTCCATACACACATGCAGACACATAAATTAAACCCACTATTGTGTATGTGACTCTCAAGGAAACATGTATTTTTCAAAAGAAAGGAGAAAGTAAGGATAAAGAAAGGGTTAGAGAGGGAAGGAAGGAGGGAAAGAGAAAAGATAGAAAGTTCACTGTTGTTTATCCCTGATGGAAATTTTGCAATAACCACCAAGTTTAAATAATGTTTGATGCATAATATTAAGACACATGCTTTATCTTAAGAATCTTTTTTCTTCTCTTAGGGTGGTGGTGGTAGAGAGATGACTATTAAAGAGGACCTGTCCATTTTTAAGTGCACTTGAATTCAGTAGACATTCAATAACTAAATATATGTTGAACAAATGATGGATGGATGGATAGATGGAAAGATACATCAAATGGTATACTATCTAAAGCACAATTAAAAGTTAGAGGGAATTGTTTATTGCTTACCATTAAAAAGCTAGAGGGAAAAATCTGCCTATGTATTAAGAAGCTGTTCTCTTCAACTTAGAAGAGCATCTTTTCCCATCTGCGTTTGCCTTAAGAAGGGGACAAATAAATATATGGCTGTAATTCATCAGATTCGCTAATTCAAGACTCTGAATCTGTGGGGTGAGAAATATTCTGAATATATCTTCATCATAACTTCCTTTAGAAGTGTCTTTTTCAGTAGGATATAAAAACTGGCAAGCAGGTAAATTACACAAGTTTCTCATGATCCTAAAAGTAGATAACAAAATAGCAGATATACTTGATTGATTAAGAGAGTGAATATTGAAGCATCTATCCCTTAAAACTTGTTTATTTATTCAAAATGTAATTTCACAATCTGGTAACTGACTATTTTTTTTTCTTTTTTTACATTATTGAGAAAGCCAGCATCACACCACAGTGAAGGTTTAAGTCAGTGAAGCCAAGAGCTGGTCATAGACTGATAGTAACTGGCTTCTTCCTCTCATTGGACAAACGACGAGAGTGAGAGCGAGAGGAGGCCCAAGATGGGAGTCACTGTCTTTCCACAACCTAATTTTGGAAGTAACGCCTTCTGGGATATTCATTAGAAGCTAGACACTAGGTCCTGCCCATATTCAAAGGAAGGAAATAGCTCAAGGAAGTTAGTATCAGGAGATGAAGATTACTGGGGGCCATTTTAGAAGCTGACTACTCTAGCTCCTTAAATCATAGCCAGCCTTTCCTCCATTGGTTCATTCCAAGGTAATACTCATTTTAAAATTTGAATCATTTATTTCAAATCCAAACCTGGTGCCAATTAACCTAACTAGAGATAAGCCATTCCTTCATCTTTTTCCTAGATCTTAGAAAAGGATCTTATCCTATCTATCCTATAGGATTATGGAAAATATGAACTATGATAATGAATAAATCATCTGCTAGAGCACCTATGATATATAGTAGCACCTACTCGGTTATCTTCCCCCCCCTACATTATTGCTCAATATTAATTTCTAAGCCTCTATTCTGGATCCTATTTCTACAAGTTCTTTCAACCCTTCTGTGAGTGAATGGTGATAAAGAAACCAATGATTACTAGTACTACTTGGTGCCAAGGACTTTAGTCATGCTAAGACGCCAGAAATTTTATCCACCATTGTTTTTGTATCATAAATGAAGTATTCAATGCAGTGAAATAAGTGAATAACCCTACTACTGTTATTTAAATTTTTTTTTTGACTTTTCAAACTTCCTGAAAGTATCTCAGGGATTATCCCCACCACCCTTAGGACTCTACAGACAATGCTTTTACGCTCACTGTCCTCCCCGATTTGAACAGTTATGATGGTGGAGTTGCCAGAATGGTGAGATTTGAATTTGACGGTGCAATCTATTAGCTGTGTAACTCTAGGCAATAAATGGTATCTATAATTATTATCCCAGAAACTACAGCCTAGTAAAATGATAAATTAGGATTTAAACCCAGGACTGTCTGATGGTGCCTACATTTAAATTCTTACACCCTTTACGTGGCCTCACCATAGTCTAGTTTCCTTTTCTGACTTTCTCTGGTCTCACGCTATTCCCAGATGCCACACTCCAGGCTCCCCAGAACTAAACTTGTCGTAATCTTACAAACATATTAAAAGATGCGTTTCACATCTATTTGACCTATGCATTCTCTCTCAGTGGTCTCTCTATCAATACTAATCCCAGAACTGGGGCCCTACATATTTTATAAGAGCATTAATGCATTTCATTCCACTTAAATGTTTACATAATTGGTTTCCCTTTCTTGTGGGCAGGCATCTTTGTATAGTGGAATCAGTGAATAATAATTGTTTTTATAACTTTCAAAGACTTCAAAACACAATGTAGTTTTAATTTAGAAGACATAAAATAAAAGGATTTATTGCAAAGCACTCTCATAAATATGTTGGTTTTCAAAGGAAATCGTGAGAAATTTTCTTGCAAAGGGCTGGAAATGTTCTCTTATTTAGATTAGTCTTAAATAAAACCTGGCTTAATTACCATATGTAAAGCTGGCAAAGAGTAAACTAAATTACCTGTATAAAAAAATGTGCTGATGTAGAAGGGGTAGGAGGTGGAAGGAGGCCTGAACTGAAGAACTAAACTGGTCTAGAACCCAGAATTATACCCTGGAACTAGTGTGGCATATACACCAAACATTAAAGGTGTTTTCTTTTTATTTGAAGAATATACATGCATGTGTGTGTGTTTTTTTATCACATATATTACTCCCCATTTTCTACATGGGAAAGAATATAGAAAAAAATGTTATTTTGAAAAATACCTGAGAAAAGCAATACAGAGTTGCCCAATCACAGTAGAAAGAGGTAAAGGTTAGTAAAGAGAAATAAAAAGATTAAACATTATTTGTTTAATCACAGGTGTGAGCAAAAAAAAAGGGTGCTTAATAAATCTAACAAATGTAACCTCACAGGGAGATCTGTTCATAAATTCCTAACTGGGCAGGTCATGGTAGCTAATCAGGTCCCACATATATAATTTCTTTAGTAAAAGGTTTATCTTTACCATAAGCAAGCCCTGTCTATTGTTTCTGTGTATCTAGGTTAACATGCCTATGAAACCCTATTTTTAAGAGTAATCACCTGCCCTGGCTGGTATGGCTCAGTTGGTTGGAATGTTTTCCCCAACCAAAGGGTTGCAATTTTGATCACCAGTCTGGGTACTTATGAGAGCCAACCAATTGATGTGATGTTTCTCTCTTTCTCTTTCTCTCTCTCTTATATCAACAATAAGTAAATAAGTAAATAAATAAATAAGTGAGTAAAACAAAGGCTATATAAGAAGAGACAAAGAAGCTGACTAACACTAATTCAAAAACACTAATTCAAAAAGGCATGCATCACTAAGTTCATTGCAGCATTATTTACAATAGCCAAGATATGAAAGCAACCTAAGTGTCCATCAATATATGAATGGATAAAGAAAAAGTGATACATATACACAATGGAATATTACTCGGCCATAAAGAAAGAAATCTTGCCTTCTGCATCAACATGGATAGACCTCGGGGGTATTATGCTAAGTGAAATAAGTCACACAAAAAAAAGACAAGTACTATATGATTTCATGTATGTGTGAAATCTAAAAAAATATAAAAAGAAACAAAACAAAAACAAACTCAAAGATACATTTTGATGGTACCCAAATGGGAAGGAGGTTGTGGGGGTGTGCAAAAAATGGGAATTAATTAGTCATGGGGATGTAAAGTACAGCATAGGGAATATAGTCGATAATATTGTGATAACTATACATGGTGTCAGAAAACTAAGTTTGTTGGGGTGATCACACTGTAAGTTATACAAATGTCTAATCATCTTTTATAATAAATGCCTAATATGCTAAGTGTCCGGTCGACTGGTAGACCATTCAACCAATCAAAGTGTAATATGCTAATGATATGCTAAGGCCACTCAACTGCCCACTATGATGTGCATTGACCACCATGGGGCAGACAGTCGACCAGTTGACTATTCGCTCTGATGTGCACTGACCACCAGGGGGGCAGAAGCTCTGACTGGTAGATTAGCTTGCTGCTGGGGTCTGGCCAATTGGAAAAGAGCGAGACAAGCCAGACACTGGAGCCCTCCCGTGGTCCCTCCCCAGCTGGCCAACCTCCAGTGTCCCTCCCCGGCTGGCTGGCCCTGATCAGCCCCAATCGGGACTGGGCAAGATGGGCCGAACATGCCCTGGAGCCCTCCCGTGGTCCCTCCCGCAGTCCCTCCCCAGCCACCAGCTCTGATTGGCCCCAATCGGGACTTGGTGAGATGGCCCTGACTGGCCCCAATCGCTGGCCAGGCAGAGGGACCCCACCCACGCACGAATTTCATGCACTGGGCCTCTAGTCCTATATAATAAAACCCTAATATGCAAATAGACTGAATGGCTGAATGACCAGTCGCTATGACGTGCACTGACCACAAGGGTGCAGACACTCAACGTAGGAGCTGCCCCCTGGTGGTCAGTGTGTTCCCACAAGGGGAGCGCCACTCAGCCAGAAGCTGGGCTCACAGCTGGCGCGTGCAATGGCGGTGGTGGCAGCCTCTCCCACCTCCACAACAGCGCTAAGGACCCCTTGGAAGATGTCTGACTGCGTGAAGGCGCAGGCTGGGCTGAAGGGAACCCCCATCCAGTGCATAAATGTTGTGCACCAGGCCTCTAGTCATATTATACACTTGAAACTAATATAATATTGTATGTCAACTATAATTGAATAATAAAATTATTCCAAATGTATAAAAAAATATAAAACTGTCACTCTCCAGAGCATTTGAGATCTTGCTTCCCAGCACTTGTCCTCAATTTGGCTCAAATAAACTCATAAAAATTCTCTACAGGTTTGGGTGTTTCTTAATTGACACAGGACTGCAAAAACAAACAAACAAAAAACAAAACCTTGTGAAAAGATCAAAGTCAGGAAGCAATGTTCAATGGCATTTGACATTGACTCTTGCCAATCTTAAATACATACAACACACACACACTCACTCACACACTCTCACACATATTCAAGCATCTCTAATATTCCTCAGGATATTCAACTGAGGCTTTGTGTGTCACAACCACACCTGGTCTCTACTGACATTTCCTATGGGGCGTTCCTATGTGCAAGATGATCCATGGAGTATGGGTAGATAAAGATAAAACATAGATTTACTGGTGTACCTGGATATTCTCAATAATGAGAAAGGGTTAATAAAGCACCTATTGTATAGGGTTGCTTCCAAGCATATATAAGTTAATTCACAAAAAGCACTAAGAATTACTTGGGAGAAAGTCCCTGGATCAATAAATGATAGCACTTATTGTTGTAACTGTTATTGTTGTTGCTGATTTTTTACTGAATTTACTGGGCTGACATTGGTTATTAAAATTGTTAGGTTTCAGGGGTATAATTTTATAATACATCTTCTGTATATTGTATTGTGTGTTCAGCACCCCAAGTCAAGTCTCCTTCCATCACCATTTATCCCTCCTTTACTCTCTTCTAATTCCCTTTTCAGCCCTCTTTCCCTCTGGAAACCACCATACTGTTGTCTGTCTATAAGGGTTTTTTGTTTGTTTCTTGCTTAATCCCTTCACCAGTTTCACAAAAGCTGAGCTATACCTATATTTACAGAATGGGGCAATATTGATAACTACAAAAATACATATATTTGGATGTTCATATTCCAAAATGTTTACTGATGGGTTTCACAATAAAATTTTTGGAGATTATTGGCATACAGAAAAAAATACCAAACAAAATCTCACCTCTATCCAAAATGTGCCTAAATTCAGCCAAGTTGACAAGGTGCTACAGGAGAAACAAAACATACACACACAAATCTAAAGGGCAAATCTATATATGTATTTACATTATATTTTTGTCTTATATAGTATGTATGTATGTATATACTATATATATTTATTTATTCTCTTTCATTTTTAATTTTTTTATTTTGTTATATGTATCTCACAGATCTTAGATTATTAAAATCTGGTCAGAGATTGATTCCATAATATCATCTCCCTGGAGATGAAGACCTTACTTTTCCTTCACTTCTGCCTGAATTTGATGTTTAACCAAGATGCTCAAACAGCTAATTTGGCTAAGGATCCTAGGAAGGCCACAGGGTGGGGGGAGGGGGTATAGATATACTTTACAGTCATAGGAAAACCTCAGTTTGTATATTGGCTCTACTACTTGGGGAAATTTGTCCTTCCTTTATTTCACTATTTTAAAAGTAAATTAAAAGAAAATTATAGCCCTGGCCAGTGTGTCTCAGTTGGTTGGAACATCATCCAATACACATGAAAGGTTGTGGGTTTGATTCCCAGGCATATATGTAGGGTACAGGTTTGATCCTCAGTTGGGACAAATATGAGAGGCAACCGATTGATGTTTCTCTCATCAATGTTTTTCATCTCTCTCTCTCTCCCCCCCCCCACCCCATTTCCTCTCTCTAAAGTCAATTTAAAAATATCTTTGAGTAATGATTGCAAAAAAAAAAAAACAGAAAGAAAATTATAAAGTTTAACCCATAGCTTGCTTTAAATTTTCTTTTTTCTTTTAAGAATGTAACATCCCAGGCACACTACCTGGCACAGATTAGTTTCCTTAGGCACTGGAGATATCACTGACACCCTGAAATACAATCACTCTCTCCTAAAATTGAACTTTTAAATTATTTTTAATGTTAAATGATTACCTCATTTCTTTAATATAGTGATCTCCTTGATGACAGACTCAATCTCTTCCTCCTCTTTATTATTTTTCAATGCTAAGCCTGGGACAGAGCTTGCTGAATCAATATTTGTTCCTTGAATTGAACTGAGCTGGGTGGTAAGATTTTTCCTCCCGTTTTGGTTATTTTCAACGTGTGCTAATGTAAGTTGGAGTCTGGATGATCCATTCCCTCAAATATACAGTACATGTGCCCTTGCTCAGCCTGCCAGGCTGTGATCACCAGCCAATTTTCAGCTGCAAGACCACATTTTTTTTTTATTCTGGGAAGTTATAAAAATAACAATTCTGCCATCACTTTCTAATTCACAGAGTGACTTGAGTCCCTGCTTTCTAATTCCTCTCATTTCTCCTTTATAGGGCTGCCAGGAGCCTTGGCCTCTGCTGGCCTCACACACTTAATCAGAGTAACCAATGCTGATGATTTTTACAGGGAATTAAGTTTGATTTGTTTTGAAACATTTATTTATTCCATATGGCATTTGAAGTAACTGAATTATTTTTGGTGTTGGAATGAGGTTGCATGAACTAGATTAGAATGTTCTAAAAAGAAAAAAGAAAAGGGGGGAAGAAAACACAATCCCCAAAGCCCAGGAATTTTGTAGAAAACATCCTCTGTAAAAGAAATTAACATACTACACAGGGATCAGAACAGGGATTTGGCAAAATCACAAAGGTAATTTGGCAAAACCTAAATCCCCAACATAAAACCTCAGGCCAAGGCTTGGTCCCACAGTACAGAGAGCACTGTGGACAGCCCCTGGGAGCACCCTGCTGGTCCCTGCTGCCGACCTCTGCAATGTCAGTGGCATTGGCAGTGACACTCTCTTAGCTCTGGGGGTCGAGGGGAGAGGGCCAAGTAGCCTAGTGCAGTCAGTGAAGTGCCTTCGTTCTTACACAGCTTCAGGATAGTCAGGGGTCCAGGCCTAAGGCCCAGCATTGTGCACAGTGACTGATGGTCGGGTCGGACTTAGGGATGTGACCTAATTTTGTCCGATCAGCAACGCCTAGTATTTGTATTCAATGCTTGGATAGAGATAAAACACTATTATTCCAGATCCTGAGGTTAGAGGATGGGCATCCTGACGCTCCTGCAGCCATTGTCCTACCAGGACCCGACACACTTAGAAAAATTAAAGACACAGAGTCCGAGCCTGATCTTCAAGCACCGCCTAGAGTTCACTAACCTGGATGGGGACCAAAACATTGTCTTTATTGTTCAAGCCAATGGGAGTTGGATTTCTTTGTTTGCATTTCAAAAACAATAAATAATCCTGATGTCTACGTAGAGATGCAGCCTAGTACATGCATAGTTGGTAAGTCCTTGTGCTGGGGTTCTTCTGCTGGGGGCCAGTCAAACGGGGGGTGTTATTTTACACATTCCCAACGGAGGGAGGCAAGACCGCCCTTCAGCCCTTCGCCATGCTCCAGGGGAAAGGCTGTGCTGGGAAGACCACCGTTTCTAATGTATGCTACAAGGTGGATGCTAATCAGCATTTTAAACTAGCTACGTGCATCACGGCTGTTTCCCTTCGTTTGCAGTTAGAGGCGTGAGTCATGCTTCCTGTTAAACCCAAAGACAGTGCCTCTGTTTGAGGTTTTATTATTTGGTAACAAAATGGGAAAGCACACTGGGGCTGCGTCAGTGAGCTGGAAGCAATCAACATTGACTGGGCTTACAACACATGAAAAATGCAAATATGTTCATTTGCAGGGATATGGGTTGGTGGCTAGACTCAAACAGTTTACACCCCCAGGAAAAAGGAAGTTAAACCACAGGCTTAATCCTTGACTAAATCTTGAGGCATTTGGAACCACAAATTAGAAAATTAAAACCAAAATGGGTTCTGCCATTCCAAAGCTGAAGAGCTAAGCTCTTCCTGTAGAGGCTGGGAAACCCCACCACCTTGGCCCATTTCACTGGATTCTTCCCCACTGGTTTACTTGTATGGTCTGCTGCCGGCCCCTGTAACACAGAGCTGTGGAACCATCACTCTCAGCCACGGAACCAGAGGCTGGGTGGCCAGTAGGGTTGCGAGGTCACCAAAAGCTTCCACCTGCTGAATTTCTAAGGACAGCTACAGGAGGTCTCTGGGCTATCTTGAAAAAAAAAAAAAAAGTACTTTAACCCGAGCAATTGGATTTCCACAGCTGAGAATTCTCTAAAACGCATGTTAAAAACCCTCCAGAGCAGAGTTTGGGGATCTTTTTCTGTAAAAGACCAGATAATACGTATTTTCAGCTTTAGGAGCTTAATGGTCTCCATCACAACTCTTTAACTTGGCCATTGCAATGCAAAAGAAGCCGGGAATGGCAGGTATACACAGGGGCATGGTTGTGTGCCAGTTAAAGCTTATTTCCCAAAACAGGAGCCGGCCAGATTTGGCCAACAGGATGTAGCTGACTGACCCCTGACTCCTGTAACTGCTGTGGCAAATGATTTGTTCAGTCATGAAAACCTGGCATTTAACCACATCACCTCTCTGTCCTCCTTTACTCTTAACCCCTGTAAAACTGCTAGATGTTACTAATCAGCACTGGTGTGTTTCACTTAGTGAGCTTAGTCCCTCTTGCTAGAATCAGATGCTTGATGTGAATTTTCCACAATAAATCATTAATTTTTGCACCTCCTCGGTTGCACCTGTTCATCGCCTGTATGCTGCTGGCCTACATTTCCCCTCGTCTTTTCCTCCACCTGCACTGGCCCATCTCCTTTTTCCCTTTACTTCTATGCTAACTTCTACTTATGTTTCTGCACTAAATAGTCTTTCTTTAAATCCATGACTTTATTTTTCCATTTATGTCTCTACTCCCTATGTACAGCTGTGACTGCAACACTTTTATTTATATGTATATCATCGGCATCTCTGTGGACACCATGTAAATTCCATAAAGACGAAATGATTAGAGAATCAGCACTGAGCAGGGACAGCTGAAGAGTTCAATGCTACTCAAAAGTTTGTGTTAATATGGCCTAAAGGCTGAGAAAGAAATACAAGATGAAACAAACAAACAAATCTAAAGTGAAAGTAAACTCATCACTTTCCTCAAAGAGACTCTACTACAGCTGAAAGGGACGTGACTATGTCCACCACTTTCTAAAACAAAAACACTGAAATCAAGAAATTACAGAAATGTATTGAGCTGGATACAGAGTTTATCGAGGAACTGACTCTCAAACCCAAGTCTTCTGAGTCACCATCTAGACTTCCTTCTAGTTACAGAAGACCTGAAGCGGTGAAGAGAGAAAAAGCAATGAAATGCTCTTCCTTGCACTGATCTAACATATTGCATCATTATTCCTGGCTCCAATTCCTCAGGGAGAATGACTGAGGCTCCTTCCCTCACCTACAAAGATGAACGTCCAAGTTGGTTATATCTTCTTTTCTTAAGACTTGCTCCTTTCTATTTATTTTCTTTTAGTCAATCCTCATTTGAGGATATTTTCCCATTGATTTTTAGAGAGAGTAGAAGGAAGAGGGAGAGTCAGAAAGAGAGAGAAACATTGATTGGCTCCGTCCTGCAAACACCCCGACCAGCGCCAGCATCAAGTCTGCAAACAACGTTCATGCCCTTGCCCGGAATTGAACCTGGGACCTTTCTGTCTGCGGGCCGACATTCTATCTACTGAGCCAAACCAGCTAGACCAGAGTTGGTTATATCTTTAAAGAAAGTTCAGTTTTAAATCCTCATTGCAAGTCAAGCATCCGTCTCTCCTTTCTTGAAGACTTCCACCTGCAAAAAATCCCAGGGCATGGGGAATCTGTCCTTCGTCAGTATCAGTATTCCTGTCCGTGAGGTGAAGTTTTATAAAAGCACAATTCCGAAATGGTCGCTCTCCTCACTCAAAATGCATTCAGAGGCTCCTCACTGCTTCCTCACACTGCAGTAACTTCTTAATCTTTGAGTTTTGGTTTGCTTTTTCCTTCTCCTAAAACCAAACCAAAACAACAATCTCTTTGTCTCATCACCACTATTCTTGTCAAAACCCTAGTATTACTTTGCCAGGACTGTCATAGCAAAGTACCACCGACTGGGTGGCTTAAGTATCTTCGCACAGTTTTGGAGGCCAGAAGTCCGAAATCAAGGTTAGCAAATTTTCATAAGTCTACAGACATACCTCATAGATGTTGTGGGTTGGGTTCCAGACCGCTGGAATACAGGGCGTATCGTAATAAAGCAAGTCATCATGTGGGAGGTGTTGCCTTTAATTTGTAAGAAACACAACACCTGTGAAGCGCAAGAAAGCAAAGCGCAATAAAACGAGGGAGGCCTGTATTTGGGCAGTTGGCTTCCTTCAGGGGCCTGCGAGGGACAATCTGTTCGACGATCTCTCCCCTGGATTCTGGTGCTTTGCTGGCCATCGTTAGCTTTCCTGGGCTGTGGCAGCATAAATCCAGTTTTCACATGGCGTTCTCCCTATGTCTCCCGTGTCCCAATTCTCCCTTTTTATAAAGTCACCAATCATATTAAACCAGGGCCCACCCGACTGACCTCATCTTAACTTGGCTACATCTGCAAAAACCCTATTTCCAAATAAGGTCACATCGTGAGGTAATTGGGGACTTGAACATAGGAATTTGAAGAGGAGACACAATTAAACCCTTAACTACCACCCCCCCACCCCCCGTTATGTTTCCAGGCCTTAAGCAAAACTGTCTGTTAAACATTTCCTACCTGCCGGCTGAGCCCTTGAGTGACAATCCCCTCCCCCTACCTTATGGCAAATTTCTTGATTTCTTGAAATCAGGGATTGTTTTTTTCACAACTTGCTGCTTTATCCCCCAAATCTGTCATACTGCATGACCTAAAATAGACCTGCCCCCCGAAATGTTTGCTGGACTGAGGAGATGGCTCGTACCCTTAGGCCCTATCCGATAGGGGCTTAATCACAAGTAACAACAGCCTGTAATTATTGGAATCGAGAGTCTAGGTCAGTGGTCGGCAAACTCATTAGTCAACAGAGCGTCAAACCGCGGCTCGCGAGCCGCAGTTTGCCGACCACTGCCCTAGGGTGACAGTAATGTTTCTGTAGTTGGGATCCAAGCAAAGGTGTTACATCTTCTCCTACACGTTGACCCCAATGCTGAGACAGCACAGCATTGTGGGTAAGAGGATGGACTGGGTTCCAATACCGACTTTGTCATCGATGTTTGTATGTAACGTTAATGTTGTTCACCTTTTGCAAATTTCTCTCAGATCTCCACATTTCGAAAACATGACCTGTATTCCATACCTTGAAAGATTTGACTGAAAGTCAAGAGAATAAGTGCAACCTCCTAAATAATGGCAGCTAATAATGCTGCTGTGTAGGCCGGCTGCAAGCTTAAAGTGCTGACACATTTTAAAGACTTCAAACAGTTTTTAAAGAATTTAAAGCATGTAGCATGACTATAGTTCACCTACACTCGCAGAAACACTTTTTGAGCCAGATTCGTGAAGAGGAAAAAGAAAAATAAGAGCCACTTTGTATAACATTAAGGAAATAGTGGTCACGACTGGTCACGGAGAACAGACAGTAATTGTGCCGAATAAAGCTATAGATCCTACCTTTGACTTTTCTTCACACCACACAGCCAGGAGAGCCATTTTCAAATATCAAGGGCAATACAAACAGAGTTATTATCATCACTCACTCTTCAAAGCAGTGACCTTTACTTTGGGCAAATTTCTTTGGCAAGGAAGTTTGGCATGAAGCTGCTACAGTAACCTTAAACAGCAGCAATCTATTCTTGTAACTACGCTCCTTAATGGCAATTTAACAACAACAACCAAAAAAAAACAACCACCACCTAATGTCAGGCTCAGTGGTCAAAATACTTAAGATAACTCACCTGAGACCCTCAGGCAGCCTATTTATCAAAACAAGTTAAAGTCACCTTCTGAGTAATTGCTGTGGAGGTCTTTTAACACAGCACAGAGGCACATTTTCTGTGGGTTGAGCAATTGATCACTAAGTTCTAGTAACAGGTGCATCTTGCTTCTAGGGCCCTGAAACATGACAGCCCGGAGAAAGGCTATTAAAATCGCTTTGCTAACAAAGAAAAATCAATTGTTCTCCACAAGGAGGTGCCCGTCGGCGCAATCGATATACAATAGTATGGTGCTGGGCAGTAAGAATGTGAACAGATTTAAGCTTTTGATTAGGTGAAAGGTACAAAGGGTAGCTGTTTTTCATCTCCCCATGGACTAAGACAGATAAATGCTGCAAGTGGCATTCAGTTTTTCTTCAGTTGATCAACTTGGTAAGAAGACAGGTTTTTTTTTTGGATTTTTTTTCTTTCTTTTTAGTGCAATTTTTTTAAAGTGTCATTTTACTTGTTTTTAGTACACAAAGTATTTGGGAGCGCATCAGAGTCAGTAAGAGATATACCCAAGTCTGAGACGAATCCAAGAGTAAAGATGGAGAGACAAATGGAACAGAGACACTATCAATTCCATTGCTAAGAGCTCTAGTTAAAAAGGACCTATTTGTGATTTTTTTTTCCCTGCTAAATGTAAGAGATATATGAGTTGAGGTGTCAGTAAGGTTTTGGTACTTTTTGTGCATTTTTCTAGCAACAAATTAAAAATCATTTATCAAGAGTAGAAAATGGCATTTTCAACCTCCATGTATTTTCATAAAGCTTTACCAACAATCTTTGAAGCAGGTACAAAACTCAAAATAAAACTCAACTCAGGCTTTTCAGATGGGGGAAGCATATTCACAGTAACAAAGAACTTTATTCTGAGAACATGAAGTGCTTTTTTCTCAAAGGGATGCTACCGTTGAATAGTGCAGACAAAACCCATTGAACAATTGTCAGGAACTTTTTATACTTAGAGTGTGTATGTTAACAGATTTGAAATGTAATGTCAAAAATGTTAAATGGTCTTGATTTTATAAAATCAGCAACATATTTTAGTATTTTCATAGGAAATTGTATGCACTGATTGAGCCTAAAACAGAAATGTTGTCATTTAGCTAGTGTTGGGAATTATGCATTATATAGAGGATAATTTTTGTTCAATATATACCAGCTAATAAGTATCGTACACTAAAACTTCCAACCTCATGAGTTTGAGTTTAACCAGGTTAATCTCTTGTTTCTCTCTCTGGGAGGCTGTTTTGCCATTGAGAAGTCAAGTACATGGCCAGACAGAAAACAATGTGGTTCTCAGTCTATGAATCCAAAGTGAAGACCTGGAAGTTAGACAGGTAGTGTTAGGAAGTGAGGCCCAAACTGAAAGACAGCAGAGAGCTGTGGCGTCCAATGCCAGGAGTGGCCTGTGAGAGTGTCTGCTCTAAGAGCCCCATGGATTACTGCTGCCATCGTTCAGCTGGGATGAACTAGACCAGTGGTCGGCAAACTGTGGCTCGTGAGCCACATGCGGCTCTTTGGCCCCTTGAGTTTTTAGCAAAGGCCAGCTTAGGAGTACCCTAATTAAGTTAATAACAATGTACCTACCTATATAGTTTAAGTTTAAAAAATTTGGCTCTCAAAAGAAATTTCAATCGTTGTACTGTTGATATTTGGCTCTGCTGACTAATGAGTTTGCCAACCACTGAACTAGACAGAGCTATGAAGTATCCCTGATCTGCATCTCCAGAGGAAAGCTGTATTCATCCCGGAGCAGATACTCCCCTTGTTCACCTTCCAACTTCCTCAGTTGTTTCAATGTCTTTAACCAGTTTTCTAAACTTGGATATTTAGGTTCCTCTTTTCGTTCCATACCCATTTTGGTCCTCTACTTACTGTACCTGTGCTCCATAACAGACTCTTTACCTTCTGTCTCCTTTGTCTTGTTGCCCTCTGTTTTTTTCTTCTCTCCTTCCTTCCCTGTGTTGCCTCCATGAGAGCCACGGGAGGTGTCCCCTCCTTTCTCCTGCTGTACAATAGCCCCGTCACGGTGTTTATCCCCTTCTGATACCAGCAGTAATGCCCAGCAAGTACTTTGGAATTCTATGATTCTATGGGCATGAGATATTATTCATCCTAAGAATTTGTTTTCTTTATAACTAGAAAGAAGACAATTCCCTCAAATCTTTATCAATATTCCTCCTAAGTTCAGAGTATATTCACATCTTCCTATAGCTAGAAAGAAGTCAACTATGCTAATATTTAATAAACCACCCTGAACTTCCAGTCACTTACCTTAACTGAAAAAAAATGCCATTGATTTGTTTTTGCATGGTTACCTTTTGTTCAGGAATATGGCTTTGTTATTTTCTCTAAAATGACCTTGGTATGATTTTCCTGCTGGTTGATTGAACTCCAGCACAAGTTAAAATAATGGCACAAAAGCATATCCTGTGACCCAGCACTTTCACTTCTAAACATGTAACAACAATAACAACAACAATAAAACAAATCCTGTAAGATAAAACTACAAAGATAAATCTAGCTGAAATTTATAATAATGCAAAACAAACAAACAAAAAACTAGAAGCAACTAAATGTCTAAATTGGGAAAATAAGTGTTGCGTTATGTTGCTTGTTTTACCACTGTACTTTGGTTGGATAGCTAGAGCTTAAGTGATGGGTTAAAGAAGAGGAATATAAACTGTATATACTACTGAGACAGTCTGGTCCCCCCCACTGAGCTTGGAAAGGTCCTGAGTGGAATTTCTGTGGCAAGCACAGAAGTTGAATTAGGGAAGCTCTGAATCTGACAGTCAAGTGTTCCTGAGGAAGCTAGTCTTAAAAATGTATAGTTTTATGGAAGGGTCTTAATATATAAGACACTGCATCAAGACTGACAATATTCTCTCTTCCTCTCGCCTGCCCGTCCTTAATATTGGCCTCAAATTGTCTACCAAATTTATATGCAAGGGTCATATATTATTTTATCTATAAAGATGTCTCCATATCCACATTCAAACATGATTAACTGCTCTTATAACTGTACTCAGCTCTGTATCAGATATTTATAATACAAAATTCACCTGCTGAATTATAGTCAGTAGTCTGTGTCTTTCTTGCATACTAGTCTAAGCTCCTCAAGAGCTGGTGTCTTCCTTATTTTTTGTCATCTCCAGACCTAGTTCAATAAATATTGAAGTCATTAAGAATCACACGTTTTATAAACACAACAAAACAAAGATCTCAGTAACAGTAAGAGTGAAGTCAGTGAGACAAGCTCTAGTGCTGTAATTTTGACCCTCTCCTCTCCAGACAACTCTAAATGGCCAGTGCAAAGCAGTTCTGCTCCATGTTTTCCTGATGTTTTTATTCTGAATGTCAGTGTAGTGACCATAGCTTCCATTAAAGGTACCATTTCCACGTTGGGAAGCTTTGTGACGCATTTCAATATGCTGTTCCTTGAAATTCAAAAAGACTATTAAATGACAAAGTGAGTTTGTTTATTCATATTAAATGCCCCTCCCTGCAGAAAGGTTACACATGTCCACTCTCTGGAGCTTGAGCGGCCGATTGCATTCTGGGCCAATGACAATGAACAGAAGTCCTGGTGTAACTTCAGAGCAGCTCCAAGAGCCAGCAGACAGATACTACGTCCTTTTCCCCTATGTCATTATGACCATCAACGTTCTGGCTTGAGAGCATACCATCAGAACAGAGTCTGAAACAGGAGTGTAGCTGACTCATGGCAGATATGTAGAGAGATAAAGAAATAAACTTTTTGGAAGCCACTTAGTATAATCTTGTGTATCCTGATACAAGGCTCTCGTGACATTGGACTGTTGAACAAAGCATAGGTGTCTTAGAATTCCCGAGCTGGTGTGACAATTAGCCTGAAAACCTTAACTATTGAGCAGACTTTGGTGTGTATGTTTTCAATTTCTCCCCCCCACTGCCCCAAGCTTATCTGAGATAGGGGATGCCCTTAGGAGCACTTAGAAAAGTATGTGTATGGTATTATACCTCCTGGAAGATGTGCTGGCATGTAGTGTCTGGGGGCTACAGATGCTCTACGTGCACAGAGAGTCTTGTTCAAGAATCATCTGGCCTACACACCCGCTGCTCTGGTGGAGAGACACTGGACCCACAAACCACTTGAAAGCAAGTGGGTTAATTATATCTCAAAAAAAAAAAAAAGAGGAAGAAGAGAGAGAGAAAGAGATAGAAAACATGCAGATTCAATGGTTATATTTATAATGAACATATGAAAAGTGTATATTGGGATTTGAATTTTTATTCAAATAGGTTATTGAATCCGTTAGTTTGTCAAGATTATTCTTATGTTCTTGGAAAATACTTGTTCAGAAAGCCATCACATTTCTAATTTTCTGGCATATTTTTGAGTCAATTCTTTAATCCAAGGGTGAAATTTGAAGACTCATTCTCAGATGTATACTCTCCCCCTCCCAGGATGTTAATTTTTACTGTGGGTAAAAATTCATTCATTCTCAGTTTTTCCAGTTAAGTGTTTTTCCTGCACTTTAGAAAATATTATCTGTTGCTTCTCACCTTAACAGATGTTACACACCTGCAGACTAACTTTATAGTTTCTTTCCCTTTTAATAATACTATATATACTTTGATCTTTCATCATGAGCCCAACCTGCCACTTCATAATCATTCCTTGTTGCTATGCTCTGATTTCTCTCTGTATCTTTTCATTTTTCTAGAAAAGGATGTTTCCAAAGAGAATTATTTCAGTTTCCAGAAGGGACATAAGCAGTATATTCTGAAATTAATAAATCTTTTTCAACTCATCTAATAGATTAAACACCCTGTTACGTGTCGGGTGATAGCTGACATTGTAAACTCATATGCAAGTTGCGGTTTTCTGCCACTGTCGCCTTGTTGCATCCTCTGGCGTGACTGCTGAATGCTTTTTCTCTTTTCCCAGTTACTCTTGTGCTTCTCATTCCATATATGCATGTCTCAGTTGTGCCAGGGTTCTATCATTTTACTGGCCTCCCTACTTTTAGCAGAACCTCACAATTTAGTTTTTAACTGTGAAATTTGTTGGAATGCTTCTACCCTTTCCTATTTATTGAATTAGGTATATTTAACTTGCACCTTGAAGGCAGTATCTAACATGAAGTCCACACACTGTGGTGGAATTCAAGTTTCCTGAACATGAAAAAGCCAGGCCACCGAGAGAGCTTGTGCTACCTTCTTCATGAATCCCTAGTATAAAGCCAGGTAGATTGGGGGACTTAAAGAATTGGCTTGTTATCTGACACAGACAAAGATCAAATATCAGCAGCATGACAGAATCTTAGAGCATGAAGTGAATTAAATGATGCAGGGACAGAAGTAACTATTTGCAAAATCATTAAAAATGTTTGAGGCCAAATCTATTTTCTTCTTCCTCTAAATCTGAATGGACTGTATAGAATGTCTGAAATCAGGGGGTGCATTCTGAATCCTTTATTCCATTTCTTTTATCAAGTCTGAGAAAGCTGTGTGAATGTTAATATGTGCTGAATAAATCCTGTGATCACTGTAGCACCTTATAATGATGTGTTCCCAAGCTGCCATATCACGGTTGATTATTACTTCTTTTTCTTTGCA
The DNA here is from genome assembly GCF_951640355.1 of Cnephaeus nilssonii. Taxonomy (NCBI): domain Eukaryota; kingdom Metazoa; phylum Chordata; class Mammalia; order Chiroptera; family Vespertilionidae; genus Cnephaeus; species Cnephaeus nilssonii. The sequence continues at coordinate 19,704,987 of NC_137083.1, read as the reverse complement.
ATCCTTCATTTAATTTCCATTCCTCACCCTGGTGTTAATATTCCTGACGATTTGAATTCATTTTAGAGTTCATGAGATGCTGTATCAAATGTTTTGCTAAAATCCAAATGTATTACATCTCCCACATTGCATTCATCCGCTAATCTTGTAATTCAATAAAAAAAGCAATCAGATTTGTTTGGCATGATTTGTTCTGTGTAAACCCATGCTGCTTATTGCTCAATGGTGCTTAAATGATAAGTAGTGCTCAATGCAAATTTCCTCATCTAACTTCTCATTTAAGCTCAGAAAAGTCTATAATGTTTTTGTTCATAGATTTTCTTCTGGCACATAGCTAGCTTCTGGTCCTAAAAACCAGAGAACAGAAAGGACATGCTAGTTGTGTGTGTGTGTGTGTGTGTGTTTGTTTTGTTTTGTTTTTATAACATTTTTCTCTTTCTGCTTTTGTATTACTCGTTTTTCCCACTTATTACCCATACATTTTTAAATTTAGATTTTCATTAAATTTATTATGGGTTTAATCCCTTCATTTCTATTTTCCTAGTTTATTGATGGAGGGACAATAAGACTATGAGAATAAAATTTATTTCAAACATCATTATTGAGAATATAGGGCAATGCCTTGGTTATATTTATACAATTCCTTCTCCACATTAGTTATCTATATGTATAAAAGCCTAATATGCAAAGTGTCCCCTTGGACGTTCGACTGACCGGGTGTTCTATTGCTTGCTATGACATGTGCTGACCACCAGGGGGTGGCATGGAACGAAAGAAGGCCCCAGGTGGCAGCTGGCAGTCAGGGAAGGGAGGTCCCTACCCATGCACAAATTTCGTGCACTGGGCCTCTAGTATAATATAATAAATAGTTATAATTTACCTCTTACGTCTGAATCTCTCATGTAATGAATGAGACATTTCATTTTAATAGATTCTTTCACTTTCATATGATCAGAATATAAACTCTGATTTTGGGTTGTGTTGTATCCTCACCCCAAAAATATATGTAGAGTCTTAACTGCAGCACCTCAGAATGAGGCCTTATTTGGAGAAAGGATCTTTACAGAGGTAAGTTAACATGAAGTCAATAGAGTGAGCCCTAATCCAATGAGACTGGTGTTATCCTGAAAAGAGAAATTGGATACAGAGGCAGATGCAGTGGGAAGAGGATGCAAAGAGATAAGAGGAAAAGAATGCCAACAATAAATTAAGGAGAGAGGCCTGGAATCAATCCAGCTCTCAGAGGGTACCAGCCCTGTCAACACCTTGATTTTGGACTTCTAGTCTCCAGAACTTGAGATAATAAATTTTGATGTTAAACCACCATGTTCAACTTCATGAGGACATATCTAAAGTTTATAAACCTTAAAGTCTAGCCACTTCAACCTCATAAAAACCCAGATAGATGACTATGTCCCTTATAAGTGTCCACCATTCCTTGAGTGATAAAATATGATACAGATGTAGAGGAGGCGGGAATGGCTAATTTTATGAGGTCTAGGAAATTTTTCCTCTCAAGGATATCTGTCCTGAAGGGAAGTTTTGATGTTTCCATCTGGGAAAGCTATCATTCGAGGCTAACTGAGGAGAGCATTTTAACCAGGCTTTCTTATCTAGGATGCAGGTAACGAATGAATTTATTTTCCAAACATTGAGAGTAAAATTGGGCACAGTTAATAATACCCAGAGACAAAAGAGGTGAATTAGCCAAGGCCACTAGGGACTATCCCATGCAAACTGGGATACTTAGGCAAGTATAAACATACTAGAGGCCTGGTACATGAAATTCATGCATGGGGGGGTGTCCCTCAGCCCAGCCTTCACCCACTCCAATCTGGGACATCCCTCTCACAATCCAGGACTGCTGGCTCCCAACTGCTCACCTGCCTGCCTGCCTGCCTGATTGCCCCTAACTGCTTCTGCTTGCCAGCCTGATCACCCCCTAACCACTCCCCTGCCGGCCTGATTGATGCCTAACTGCTCCCCTGCCGGCCTGATTGCCCCTAACTGCCCTCCCCTTGCTGGCCTGGTCACCACTAACTGCCCTCCCTTGCTGGCCTGGTCCCTCCCAACTGCCCTCCCCTGCAGGCCTGGCCCCCCCCACAACTGCCCTCCCCTGCAGGCCTGATTGCCCCCAACTTCCCTCCCCTGCAGGCCTGATTGCCCCCAACTGCCCTCCCCTGCCAGCCATCTTGTGGTGGCCATCTTGTGTCCACATGGGGGTGGCCGTCTTTGACCACATGGGGGCAGCCATCTTGTGTGTTGGCATGATGGTCAATTTGCATATTACCTCTTTATTACATAGGATGAGCTTCCTGCTGTAAGAGTCACAACAATAGACTGTTGAGTGGTATGGATCAAGATCTGGAATAACTCAGAAGTATGCTGTACTAACATCTATTGCCCTTTTTGAACACAATTAGGAGGTTTGCAACAGAGGTGCGATTGTTAGGGTATGTACCAAGGGTAGCTATAGTGTCCACAAAATGGGGCCCCTTTGGCTTTGAAAGCCTTCTAACCAGTTGGTTATTGTTGCTTGGAACCATCAAACATTAATACAATGTTCCCTTCATAATACAATGAGGAATCCCAGCATGTATACACACACAGCAAGTGCGTGTTTGATAAATGTTTTCATGCAAGATGCTCAGAATCAAGGCAGTCTAGAAGTTGCTGACTGGGTAGTCTGCCCTGCCTTGATTTTTAGCTAAAATTTTAACATCCTCCTGTATTATGGACCACGTAGACATATGCTTCACTTAATAGTACATGGTTGAAATGAAACAATCATCATATTTGAATAACAGTATCTCTGCTTCCCACTGTCACTTGCATTCTTAAGGCCACATGTTTACCATATTCCTTTTGCATAGAGTCTATGTACTATATAATTAAATATTGCAGCTTAATTAATATACCACATTATATAGTTCTCTAAGTATGTGTTAAATTCACATGGGTTAGTCTACCTATTTGGAGGGAGAATAATTTAGATGCAGAAGATACATAATCAACTGATTTTAAAGCAGAATTTAATAACAATTTGTAAAAGACTCATAAATGGGGATTTTAAAGGATTAAATAAATAGATTTCCCAATATAAAACAAATGAATAATCCAAAGTCTGTTCTACTATGAGTGACTTAATAAATCAATGTGGAGTGTATTTCTACTTTGGGAATCTAAATTATCATAATATTTATTTTCATATTTCTCCTTGTTTTAGTTTTAGAAACACTGCCTCAGGGATTCTACATAATCACATTTTTTTGTGTGTGTGAAAATAAACAGTAAATTCTGGTGAAGTCTTTTTTTCAATTGATTCTATTTCCTAATATTCTTGATACTGAATTTCAGAGGTAAGCATGTGAAATAATTAAAATGACAATTTTATGGGTTATTTGTAACATTTCCTATTTACACCTGCAAAACCAGCTCCTCATGAGGCAAACACGTAAAAAGCCAACAAATAAATTTGAAATGTATCACATTTGGGCCTGGTGTTTCTATCTGAAAAAAATTAATAGAAACTTACTTCTTCAGATGCTGCCTTTTCAATAATAAGTCATAATTTACTCTGTAAAATGATTCTTAAAAAAGACACCTTAATCTATATGTGATTAAGTACCATCTTTCAAGGAACAAACTTTGAAAGGAACCTATAAGAGACTTGAAAAGTCACAAAATTATTTGGTTTATTTTAATCTAGCAAATTCTTAGACTAAACATATGGTGAGGGGGTGGTGGAGAGTTGCCCAATTTATCTGATAGCCTAATTTCACATGAATTAAATACTGTTATTAAAACTAGCATGTTTCTGTTTGGGAATTTTTGCCATAAACGATATCTGAAATTACCACCATGTTAAAGAATTTAAGCATAACTTCAATATGCTTGTGTCTTTATGACACATTAGCCAAATTCCTCAATTCAAACTAAAGAAACAGGAGTGCAAAAGATTAGTTCTCTGTTTCATGAAGCTTGTTTTAAAGGGCTGTTTTTTATTTTTTAATACATTTAAATAACTGAATTATTTTTAAAACATCCAATAAGGTGGTCACCTAAATGAACTTTTTACCCTGCAATAATCATTGAGGCTTTGTAGAAATAGTGCTTACACATGTTGTTTATTTTTCTAAATAAAACTATTAAACTACACCATAAAATTAAGGCCAACCATTAATAAAGAAACCACAAGTAATGTCAATTATTAGAGAGTATAAAGTTACATTTTTTACATTTCTAACTCTAATATACTTCAGTATTTCCTGTAGTATTTTTAATAACACTTTAAGAATAAAAGAATCTAAATGTGTTAGAAGTAGTGGCCATAGTTGCACAACATTGTCAATATAATTAATGTCACTGAACTATACACTTAAAATGATTTAAATGGCAAATTTTAGGTTATATATATTTTACTATATTTTTAAATAGAAAACATGTAAAGAATTTTATTAGGAGTATTTTTAAGTATAAAGTAAAATATTTCTGTAGTGTTAAAAAGATAGAATTTTTCAGTTTCAAAAGTAGTGCCACATGCATTTATCATTTTTCTTGCCATTTTTTTCTCCATCACATTTTTCTTCTACCAATTAAATTTACATTAAACTTTCTATGGGACAAATAGTTTTACTGCTTATACAGGAAATTAAAAAGGTGTATAAGATGTCACAGTCCCCTTTGCAGCAATGTGACAAGTTTTAAAAATTAAAATGTCATTATAAAATAGTTCCTATGCTTTCAGTTCTACTTTCTTGTAGAAAATCTATTTTTCTTTGAAAATCTATTTGTTACTCCTTCTGAATCATGTGACTTTGAATCTACTATGCTTTAAAAGTTTTCTTGGAAATCTATTCCGTTTAGACATCATGTCTAACAGCATGTCACGAGGGCAGTGTTTACAACTTTCCAAAGAATTTGATCAGGACATCTGTCTTTTGGGGAACCATTAAGTTATATCCCTCCCCAAGAGGAAAACAAAGTGGATTCCAATCCTTTTCACTTCTAGATTCTGAAATGCTCCAAGTAAGTAACTACATACACAGATACTTACTATGGTTTGATTTTGGTGTTAAGTAGCACTTCATTTCTTTTTCAGATTTTTCTATAGACTATTCAAAAATGGTCGAAGAAATAAATTTTAAGTAAGACTTTAAGTAAAATGTGAGTCATTGTTACATACATTTTTAAGTCATTAAAAACCTAAAATAAGAAGGTAGCAAGGTCCAGGTTACGCAAAAGAGTAAGGTTTATGAGTTTGCCGGTGATCACATGACATCAACACAATGACATTTTGGTATTGCCATTTGCCTCAGCTTCTCAGACTAAGCCAATTCAAGTGATGGGGGTGGAAGCATATGGCATGTTGGCTGGCACATGGGAGTCAGGGACATAATTTAGATAGTTCCTTCAACAAAATTTCTTCCTGACATAGTTACTGAAGAGATTCATTTTCTCAGAAAAGTTTAAAGGGATTAGATCATAGAACTAAAAAAAGTTTTATCAGGTGTCCTGGGACCTGTTACCACGAAGAGAATAATACCTGGGAATTGATAGGAGTAAAGACATTACTTAAGTGCCTTGATCATAACTTAAAAGATCTTAAATGATTAAGATCTTTTAGAGAATTAGAAGCAAGTCAAAATTAGACTACATTTATCAGTTTTAAAATGTGCCACATTCCAGAGTGATCACGATAGTCCAATATTTTCCATTTCTGGGCTTTGATTTTAGACTAGAGGCCCAGTGCATGAAATTCGTGCACTTGTGGTGGGGGGGGTTCCCTCAGCCTGGATTGCGAGAGGGCGCATGCCAGGCCGAGGGACCCCATCAGTGCACGATCAGCCTGGATTGCGAGAGGGCACATGCCAGGCCGAGGGACCCCATCAGTGCACGACCAGGGCTGGGGAGGGATGCAGGAGGTTGACCAGCCGAGGAGGGACCACAGCAGGGCTCCAGAGCATGTCCGGCCTGTCTCAGTCCCGATCGGCCAGATCCCAACAGCAAGCTAACCTACCAGTTGGAGCATTTGCCTCCTGGTGGTCAGTGCACGTCATAGCAACTGGTCAGCTGGTTGACTGTCTGCCCCCTGGTGGTCAGTGCACATCATAGCAAGTGGTTGAGTGGCCTTAGCATATCATCAGCATATTACACTTTGATTGGTTGAATGGCCCACAGGACGACCAGACACTTAGCATATTAGGCTTTTATTATATAGTATTTAAATTTTCGCATATTTATTTTGCTATAATTAGATAAATATCATAGCATATTTTCTCAAACCATAGGTATAATTTTAATACATCCAAGTGAATTAAAAATCTTTTCCCATGAAAACATAAATATAATTTTAGAATGGAAGTAAATAATACTAGAGCCTATTAGCCAAAAAGCCTACCTTACATATAAATTCATAAACCATAGCTATTGTAGATACCCTTTTAATTGAACATTCTAAAGTTATCAATATTTCCATAAAGGCATCCACTACTGTCATCAAATTCTCTCTTCTTAAACTATATTCTTCCATAAACTGTTTTTTTTTGGTAAGTAAATCTTTATTTAAAAAAAAAAACACAAACATGTTAAAAAAAAAAAGTCAAGTCCTAAATGTTCCAGTTGCATTGAGTAAACTGGGCCACATTCTTCAGTGTCATGCCCCACACTGATACCTTATGGAAACTTAGCTATTATGCAATTCTTATCACAATTGCTCAGTATGTCCATTTGCCTTCTTTAACTTCCTTCTATTATTTTTATCCAAATTCTATGTTTTTTACACCTCTATTTTTCCCCTCCTTTATATCAAACTGCAACTGGAAAATAGCTCACAGTCACTTCTTATTTTTAAATTTTAGTTTTTCTCTTTTAAGTTACTAAGTAAGAAACATTCAAATGGTCTTCTCTGTAATGTTTTGTCATAATAAGCTCTGAAAATGCTATTTTATAGACAATGACTCATTTTTAAAACTACTATGATCTAGCCAAATGGTATAATATTGGGTAATATAGTTCCTCCTTATCATATAAAGATAAGTTGACTCATATTTCAGAATTGTTATCTTAGTAACAGAGATATTCTAAACTAGAGGCCCGGTGCACGGATTCGTGCACTGTGGGGTGCCTTGGCATGGCCTGCAGGGATTGGGCCGAACCTGGCAGTCCAACGCTGCCTGCCACTCCCACTCATCTGGGCCCTGGTCCCACTCATCTGGGCCCCGCTGTGCCTGACACGGGCTCGTGCCATCAGTCCTTATTGGGAAAGGCTCGTGCCATAGAATCAGTTCTCGCCAGCCATGAGACCTGTGTCTGGCGCCCATTGTCAGCTGAGCAGAGCTCCTGCTGTGGGATCACACTGACCACCAGGGGGCAGCTCCTGCGTTGAGCATCTGCCCCCTGGTGGTCAGTGTGTGTCATAGTGACTGGTCATTCAGTGGTTCGGTTGCTTAGGCTTTTATATATATAGATATTAGTCAGACCTAATAGTCAGTTGCAGATATTAAGATTGCATAGTAACAACTCAACCTAGCACCAAAAGAAATTTATTTTTAAAAATACCTGGCTTGGACAACAGAATTAATTGTGCTACTATGCTGTAATTATCATGAAGGGGAATTAAATAATTTAAAAGCTTGCTTCAATTACCAGATATTTGACAGAACAGGTGAATTTTAATAAAGAAGGTTTTCAGTACCACTTATGCAGAGTAAAGTGAGAGTATCTCAATGGTGATCAAAAATGTTCTTTAATAATTTCTAAGCATAGCTCATTCCGTAAAACATATTTGTCCATCGCTAAGTCAACCAGTATTTTTACTATACAGTGTCTTCATCTGTGTGGTAGACAACGCCCCTCATCTCTATATCCATGTTCTAATCACAGGAACCTGTGACTGATAACTGATTTGGCAGAAGGGACTTTGAAGATGTGTTTCGCTTAAAGAATTTTGAGAGGGGAGATTACCCAGGTTTATCTGGGTGGACCCTAAATGTAATCATAAGCATCCTTCTAAGAGGGAGGTAGAGCAAGATTTGTCTGTAGTAAAGGAGAAAGGAATGTGGCCACAGAAGTAGAGATTGAAGTGATCAAGCCAGAAGCCAGGTAAGTCAGCAGTCTCTAAAAGTGGAAGATGCTAAGATGGGGTTCACCCCTGGAGCCTCCAGAAGAAACAAGCCAGGTGGACATCTTGATTTTAACCCCTTTAGACCTATTTTTGACTTCTGATCTCCAGAATGATAACAGGATAAATTGGTGTGGCAGCCGATGATTTTGTGGTGATATGTTACAGCATCTATAGGGAACTAATACTGGCATACCTCAGAGATATTGCAGGTTCCACTCCAGACCACCGTAATAAAGCCAGTATCTCAATAAAGCGAGGTGTAATCTTTTTGCTGGTGGAGGGTCCTGCCTTCCGTTTGTAAGCAATGCAACACCTGTGAAGCACAATAAAGCGAAGCCCAGTAAAACGAGGTATGCCTGCACAATCTGTAAAAAGGTTTAATTAAAGAATCTCCAAGATCCTCTATGATTTGAGAAAACTGCTCTGCACTGTTAGCCTTATGAATTTTTATTTTAAGCTTTTTTTAATAGGCATAACTTAAGAAAAAAATATTTTTTCATTAACTATTTGGGATGTAATGGTCTTTGTTATCATTAGTCTGTTGGGTATTAGCATGTCATCAACAAGAGGCAGCAAACACTAGGGGAGATATTTCTTTTATTTACTCTAAGTTGGAGGAAAATGTTATATTACTGATTTTTATGCTTGAGTAGCCAATTCCGTTAGAAATTCAGAACACAAAATCTTACAGAAATCAGCTGCCAGATTTATTAATCTATCTGAAAATAAAAATACAACCAAACAAAATTAGAAGAACAGAACTTAAAAATAAAACTTTTAGATTCATTTCCCAAAAGTTCATAATGCAATGTTTTAAATCCTTCTGTATTAGAAATATCCTTAATGTTGGCCAATTACTTATTTCATTCAGTGAGTCACTACCTTAAACAGCAAAATATATAGTTTGTCCTTAAATAGTATATAATTAAAACCAATTCTTCCATTGATTCCTTAAGATAACTCATAGCCCAATCCTCCCCACTGGCAAACTATAGAATTTTAAGAAGAAAAAAAAATGAAAAATAAAAAAGAGAAAATAAAAGAAACAATCCTCAATACAATTTTCATTTACATCATATTTTAAAGATCCACTTTCAATTTCTCCAAATATGTCAATTCTCTTTCCAATAAAACTTTAGCTGAATATTTTAAAATCTGTTTTTATTAAATGGCCACATGAGCATGGCGGGGAGGAGGGAGGGTTCTGATTTTTAAGGCATACTTATTAGCCCACAATGGGTCTAATGATATAGAATGTATGTGTAGAATAATCGTTGAAATCACAGGTTACATACATATGTTGAAATTAGAGGTTTTTGTAGGAGTAAGTGTAAATAATATCAATTCAGAGATGTGTGGGAAAATGGGTAGCCAGGAGATTATCTTTACCAATCTTTCCTGTGCTCAGTAAAATGCTTTCAGAGGTTGATTTCGGATTTGTGTGTAAGAATTTTTTTTTAACATTTTGATATAGACTAAAAATGTTGTTCCTCTGGGATATGGATGGATTGAACAAAATTTACGTTTCTTGCTTGAATTGTTTAGCAAGCTATTCGGAGATGATATAAAACCATTTACTTGTGGTTTTTTCAAGGTGAATGGTACAACAACACAACCTGCTTTAAATATTTTCTCCAAATGCAAAAAAACAAAAACAAAACAAAAACCTTTGGAACTTTAAATCTTTAAATCTTCTTTCAAATAATCCAATCACATTTACACAAGTGTCCAAAACAAGAGGAGGGACAGATATCAGTGCCAGCACTATGTCACACAGCAACTTCCTCAGATACTTTTTGACAGTTTGTAAATCATTTTCCATTTCACCAAAGTTACAAAAGTTTCCACAGTTTCCCTTAGCAAGCTGAAGCTTACTCTTCATTTGTCAATGTGCATAAAAGCTGCTTATAACAGAGCATGGCGTAAGCTATTCTTTTAAGCAATAAATGGTTTGAGTCATCTATTTTGTCCTGAAATGCTATCTGTAGTTAACTGCATTGCTTATAAATGGTCATAGTAAATTCAGCATGAAAGAGAATATTACAGAAAAGACAGCAGCAGAAGCATTAGCATTATCTAATATTTATATATGTTATCAACATAACACAGCAGTAAAAGGTTTAAATGCATATCAATGGGTACCATCTCTAAAAATTACTATAGTACCTATTTAGTGTACTGGATACTTTTCTTAAGGAGTGCCTGCCGTATCTAGAACAGCATAATATGTGATTTAGTACAGTTAATTCTTACGGATTAAATAATGTTTTCGTGTACTAAAATAAATGAAAAGGCAGATTTTTTTTCCTCTTTTTTGCTTCATTGTGATCCCAGATTTAACATTTAAATGGAAGTTCCAAGGCCCAAGATGGATCATTATTTAACTGAAGTGGGCTTCAAAACATTGGAACAACAGTGTGGTCTGTATCGAAATAGCAAGGTGGCACCAGATACATGTAATGCTACTGGCCTGTGACTCGGTTTGGAGCCAGAGTCCAAAATTGTGCCTCTCATTGACAGTCACGGTGATTACTCAACTGCAGAGAGAATTACCCATATCGTGGTCACCCTCTGGGTGCCCAATATAAAGCAAAACAAAACAAAAAACAGCAAACGCAATCTCTACATACCTTTCTACAAGAGGTGCAAATACAGTCATTGCTAACATTAAACTGCCACTTACAGTAGATTTTTTTGTACACCTTGCAGAGACTCAGAAATGATAGGGGAAGATGCCCAAGGCAAATGGTCTCCAAGTGGATATTTACACAGTGTGAATTAACTGTACCATAGATACCCAGAGAACATGAACATTGTCTTACGTTGTTATGAAATCAAATGAACATGACATAGTTTCATCATACTTAAAACCTGTAGGACCCCCTCCCAAGCCGAAGTAAAAAGGAATTCCCCGCTCCCCACCCGCCCCTTCACCCTCTATCTTCCTGTTACACACAACAAGTGTTTAGATTACTCCCACCCACCCACAAATAAAGTGCGCAGTCCATGGCAGACCATAGTAGAATAATGCAACAGGAAAAGCCCCTTTGTGTGTATTATTATTTAAAAATAAAATACAAACAACAAAAATCCAACAAAGACTGGAGAGAATGCAGAGATTCTCCGCATCTTCCAAAGAGAGGGCCGTGCGAGGAGGCCCCGCTGGACTGTCCCGGGTGTGACTAGTACACATAGCCTTCGTTGTAGGGGTGCGGGTTGCAGCAGCCCCCCTCGGGCATGTAGGCCATGCTCTCGTCAAAGTGGGACAGGGGCACCGTGTCCTCCTCGTTGATGTGACGCTCCATGTCCGTCTTCAGCAGCGGCCGCTGGTTATCGGGGAAGGCCATGGAGAAGAGGGCTTCTGGGTCACACACAAATTTGTAGACGTATCTCTCGCCGGCCACCTGATGAGAACATGGAAGAGAAACACCCAGCCTTATGAATGCGGTACCGGATAGGAACCAGATTTACTGTGGTGACTGCACAATGTTTACAAATAGCGAATCTTTGTGCTGTATGCCTGAGACTAATATAGTGTTCAATGTCAATTATACCTCGATACACACACACACACACACACACACACACACACACACACACACACACCTTCACTATCCCAGATGGAGGACAGGGAAGGAAAAGAAAGAAACATCGTTTCATCCATCAGAATGAATGTATAACAAAAGAAAAAGCCACCAAGTATTAGTAGATACACATTAAAGACCAAAAGAAGTTTTACTTTGTGGAATAAATTATAGTTCAATCAGAAGAAATGCAAAGTGTTGACCCGGAATAATATTTGCATTCATTCCAGATATAGCTAGAAAGATGAGCTGGTTTTAATATAAAGGTAAGCTTATCTTGTCATTTGGAGGTAAAAAAAAAAATCAGTGATTTCATGCAGGCATCTCACAATTATTTTTTTTGTTTGTTTGTTTTAAAAAGCAATATCTCTAATTGTAACTTCACTGGACCTTTAAGGTGCAGTGTCTCCCTCTTAATACTACATTTGTGAAACTGCAGAGAAAGTAAACTTCCAAACCTAAGAAAAATGTGTTGTGTTCCTAATCAGACTAGACTAGTGATTCACTGATTCACAGGGTGAACTGTGGGGTGTTTTTTTTTGGTCTGTTTTTTCCCTGCTGTGTATTCTCATTGAAAAAGAAAAAAAAAGACACATAGCCTTATTTAAATGAAAGATGGATCAGGAGGGCAGCATTATCCTGGGTACATCACTTTAAAAAATGAAGGCGAGATGCATTAGACAGAAGTTAAGGATGTGTGTAAAGTGTCAGATTGAAGTAGGAGGTGTAAAAAAGTGAAAGGAATTTAAAATACACAATGCATGCGGAGGAAATGAGAGCAAGAAATGTGACAGCTGCCTGAAATAAAGGAGCCGCATAATTTGTAGAGAATGAAATGTCCCAAACTTAAATTCTGAAGAGTGATGCTTCTCTAGGAAATTATAAACAATTGAGTGAAACAAATATAGGTCTCCACCCCCCGCCGCTATTAATCAAGAATGCTGAGGTTCTCAAAACCGAGGTGATGGGTGGTGTAGAGATCAATACAATTCATTATATGAACTTTGGGAGTAACTTTCTGTGTGTGTATCCAGAGTCCAGTCATTTTCAAAAGGTGAAAATTAATCACCTCTGGGTTCCTATGCATCAAAAAGGCACTGCTGGTTGCCTTGTGATCTGGGGAACGGTGAGTTCATGGCTTATGAACTATCTGTATGTTTGGAAAGAAAGAACTAACTACCAAAGAGACATGCTGTTCTGGACCCAGATTTAGAATAATTTTGCCCTGGTTTTTTGTCCTGAAGGACAAACAATTTAGAGAATTCTAATAATCTGAATATGCTTAGGTTTGAAAAGGGTCAATGCTCCATTTGTATGAATTTGGATACATTTCGTAAACGGCCCTCAGCTCCCCCTGTTTGGGTGTAAATGGAGGAAGTCGGTTGTAAGTAAGATTGAGATGGAGGTCTCTGGTACCCTGCAAGGCAAACCGAGGAGCCTGGCATAAACTTACTCACTTTGGTCCTTTATAAAAAGGAAATTGGGTTCATAAAGGTGAAACTGTAAAATTACCATAAAAACAAAAATAGGCAATATCAGAAACAAAGCTAAGATACTAAGTCCTAGTTTACCTTTTTTTTTTTTTTTTTTTGGTTTTGTTTTTGTTTTTGTTCAAAGCATTTTGAGTAAAAAATAAATAAATAAATAAAATAGATGGCTTTCATATCTCAGAGTGTTTTATCACCTGCTTTGTTTCGTTTGGGGCCGTGGAGAAAAAGCTATCTGGTTTTGGCTACGAGAGCTTTTTTGTCCGACCTCTTGCTATTGGTTATAATTAGAAATAACATAAATCAATGTGGGGAATTAAACTGTATAGCATGCAATCAAGATTATAAAATCTATTAAGGACTTGGCCTTGATTCACTGCTCCTTCTAGTTTTCTTTTGAATAAACATTTCTAGGGCTAGTACTATATTTATTAGACTACGTTAAATGCGCAGAGCTTACAATAAGGGCTGATAACCAATGTAAGGAAATGATACTTTCCATTATTAGTAATACAATTACAATATGGAAGTTGCTATACTTTAAGTATGCTCAAATTGTAATGCTGAGATAAATAAAACATGAATTTTGCAGGAGAGAGCAATCAGAATTAAATAGAAAGTTCCTTTTGAACTGTGCTTTTTTTTGAAAGACTAGATATTTAAATTATGTGTTAACTTAAAATTTCAGCAGTAGCACAGGGATCCTGGAGGAAAACTAAAAACTACAGATTAAGCCAAAAGAAATAATGATCTATCATTATACCATCCAGAAGTAACCACTGTTAAAACATTTGTATGTACTTTTCTATGCATTTCTAAATGATGAAATAGAAGTATACACATATACTCTCTAGGGTTTAATCATCATTACTCAACTGTTTCTTATTTCTTTCATAACTACTGAAATAATCAGTAATTTTTACCTGTTTACATCCACTTGGTTATTTTTATTTTCAAATCTTTATATATATATAATAATAAAACTGCAATATATATATGTGTATATATATATATATATATTGCAAACTTGTTTAAACTTAAAATTATATGTGTATATATCCCATATACACATATAGTTTTAAGTTTAAACAAGTTTGGCCATATGAAAATTTTCCTACACATTGAAATACATAATTCTACATCATAGTTTTTTTTTAAAGAACAGCATAATTTTCCTCTGAATAACTATACTAAAATTTGGTAAGAATTCCTTTTTACTGCAGCGTAGTATTCCATTGTGTAGATGTACCACAGTTCTTTAATCCATCCATCTGCTGATGGGCACTTAGGCTGTTTCCAAATCTTAGCTATGGTGAATTGTGCCGCTATGAACATAGGGGTGCATATATCCTTTCTGATTGGTGTTTTCAGTTTCTTGGGATATATTCCTAGAAGTGGGATCACTGGGTCAAATGGGAGCTCCATTTTTAGTTTTTTTTGAGGAAACTCCATACTGTTCTCCACAGTGGCTGCACCGGTCTGCATTCCCACCAGCAGTGCACGAGGGTTCTAAAATTTGCTTACCCATTAGAATGGTACATATTTTAATAGATCAAGATGAGAAGGCAGGACATTCTGAAAAGTGGGAACAAAAGTAGAGCAGTGAGGGAGTCACAGGGGTGAGAAGAGTGTCAAGTAGGATGGCTCAACACGTGTGAGGAACAGTAAATTCAGAAGAACTGTAAAAAGCCTCGATTGTGCTAGTTAAAAGTACACATTAACTTTTGCATGTTTCATCATTAAATGACCTACCCTTTCTTACATTATACAGTGACACTCCAAAGGGTCTGTCATACTTGCCACTTGCTATCCTGTATTAGCTGATGAATAAACAGTTGCAAATAATTGTCTCTGACAACTACACTAGAAGGGGAAAATGTGAGGGAGGAGCAACATTTTTATCTGTATTTCAGCACTATGCCATTATTTGATTACTTAATAGCACATCGCCCTTATTAATTTATTAAAATAAAATATGGGATATGGATAACTGGATGAATGAATATGAACCTGGAAGTGGTTATAACAGCAATAAGTTGAAGTTTGAACACCTTTGAGAATATTTAAGACCAGGCGTGACAGCCTGTCAAATGCTGTGTCTAAAAGCTGAGGTGTGATTAGAGATCTTACAGTACGTTTTGGCTCTCTGTGAATGCTCCCTTTAATAAAGAGCATAGGGATCAAGGCACAAAACCCAGATATGCCCTGGGTCACACTGGCTTCCGGGTGTGAGATGCATTCAGAGCTCCATTTGTTGACAACTTTTATTGTGCCAGGTACAATGCCAGTGTCTCAGGCCATTAATTTTCATTTAAAAACTGCACCGAGTTTCTGAGGTAAGAGTGCACCCTTTAGTAGGAGAACCTAGCAAACCTAGATCATGACTGCATTTTCTTTTACTGCCCAGGGGAACTGCTAAGCACCTACTGTCAGCCCCCCACATGTGCAGGAATTGGGAGATGGTGATGGAAATGAAAGGAATGGGATGCATCTGAAAGGATGTGGCTGCAAATGGGAGTGGTGAGTGAAAGGCAGGAATTAAAAATGAACTGAGGGTTGTGATAGAATAGAAGGAACAGGTAGTAAATGGTTATACGTTCTGAAGGTGAGATTCAGGGACAGAGGCAGCAACTGAGAATCTAATTCAGCCTTATCTTTTAAGGATCTTGGAAGTTTAACTTCTAAGCTGGCACACTCTGGAGCCCTGACTTTCTTTGGTCCAGGAAACTCCACGATGCTGTTCCCCTCTCTTCTAGTAAGTTTCATGTAGCAATTGGTCTAGCTTTTCTTGGCATAACTACGGTGACATAAACATATCCCACAAGCCTATCTAATAAAGAGGGAATATGCTAATTGACTGTCACATCCTCACAAAGTTGGTGGTGCCCACAGCCAATAAGGAGGGAATATGCTAATTGACTGTCACACCCTCAAAGATGGCGGCACCCACAGCCACAAGATGGCGGCGCCCAGTGCCCACAGCCCTGTCGGGGTGGCAGGCGTGCAGCACGGCCGGGGCTGCCCCAAGGCGGGTTCAGCCACTCCACATGCCTGCCTCCAGAGTCTCCCAGTCCCCTCAGTCTCCCAGCCCCCAGGGCCAGCCCAAGGCGCAGGCAAGCCTCAGATGGCGGCTGCCCAGCCACCCAGGGCCGCCTGAGGCTCAGGTAACCAGGGCTGGCAGAGGCTTGCACTGCAAGCCGTGGCAGCAGCAGAGGTGTGATGGGGGCGTTGCCTTCCCCTGATCGTCAGGTCGCCTCCCACCCCTGAGGGCTCCCAGACTGTGAGAGGGGGCAGGCCGGGCTGAGGGACCCCGCCCCCCCTTCAGTGCATGAATTTTCATGCACCGGGCCTCTAGTCTGTAATAAATAACTATATTCATGTCCTCCCAAAGCATGCATACTAAAACTGCAATGATCACAATGGATAAATTATAAATTTAGTTCAGTAAAGACAATTAAATTGAATACACATGTGAGGCTGAAAATGTAATAACAGCAAATATCCAAATATTTTATCTTTATTTGTTCATGTATTCATTTCCTTCTTCAAAAATTATATATCATGTTCTAAATGTAATTTTTTTTTGTTTTATCTCATTCTTTTTAAAAAAGCTACTTTCGAATATTAAGGGAAACTCATTTGAAATAAAATAAATTTATCTTAATTCTACCAATAAAGTAAGATCAAATGCTTATTTTTAATAAATGGTTTAGGATGCTAAGCTGTCTGATAATGAAAGCAGGCGAGGTTTCAGGCAAGAAAAAATGTTTTTCAGAATGAGGACAAGAAATATCCTGAATGCTTTAAGAATCAGAATAAGGAATAAAAGTAAGAATTGGGTTAGTGTTAGAATCTAAAAGCAAGGGAATTCAAATTTATATAATTCTTGAGACTGTAGTTGAATATCAACAACTTTTCGGGATGCATACATGCAATATTAGTACGGAAACAACCTTTTTACCCAACACAGTGAAATAGAAACTTCCAGAAAGTCTACTATTTTCTACATGATAATATTATATATTTGTCTATGATGCCCATAAATTTATACATAGAAAGTCTTACTACGCATATGTTAAAATGAGTGTAAACCCTCTTCAGCAACGCAATAACATGTGGCTTTTAAAGTATGACATGCACATTTATGTGCAACATTTCAATGAATCTTAATGTTGTATGAACTACTCACCTTTTGCATGATACCTTTCTCATAATAATAGCGGAGCGAACGGCTAAGTTTATCATAGTTCATAGCTGGCCTGTTTTTCTGAATGCCCCAACGCCGGGCCACCTGCCACCAAGACAGAATTACATTGTAGTGTTAGATATTAACTTATCAAAATATTTCACTGAAAACATAACTAATTCACTAATGACTTCCAACCCCTCCAAAACACATACAAATGAAAGAGGCAAAAGCCACTGTCAGCTGCATTTCCTGTGTCCTGGTTTGCTTTTTAAACCAGGCGTGCAGTAATCCTGAGACATCACAATAGAATTCTTTGTCACCATTGTTTTGGATACAAAATTAAATGGAAATATGGGAATGTGTTTACAACGGGAATGAACAGGCCGCAATTCACCAAAATGAGGCAAGTTTCCCATTCTGAGAGACAGTGTGGGTTTTTTCTTCTTCTTCGTTTTCAGATAAACACGATAGATTAGGAGCGGCTTAGGGATCTCTTTGTGAAGGTGTCTTCTGAGGTCATGATACACCAAAGGAAAAAAGATATCCTAGGATCAAAAGATATCCTCCTCTTTTAAAGAAACAAGAATGAACAAGTGGCACTGTGTGGATAGCAGAGGAGAAACAGTATACAAATTAATCATCTGGACGGCCAGTAGTTTTTATTGCCCGAAGCAGCATCACAATAAAATGGTAGCCAGTACTAACTGGAGAATTACACATTCATTCAGAGAACAGTAATTGGATGCTCAAAATGAAAAGGAAGTGGAAAAGGTCAGCATGTATATGAGTTCACAAACAAAAATCTCTACAGCAGAAATGCCCACTTTGTTGTTCAGTGAAACATCCTCAGGGCTCTTTATCATGTGGCTTTGGAGGAGCAACTTCCCCGGCAAAGACAGTCTCCAGTGGAGCTTTAGGAAAACCCCCCTCTTCAATGTGTATGCATCCCCCACCGCACCCCCACCCGGGGCTAGCTAAAGCATGATACAGCACAGTGCTGCCAAAGTCACGTTCGCATTAATTTCCACTTTTTACTAGTCTGAGCAGAAACTACCGCTGCCATTCATACTTCGCCAACCCCAAGGGAGTGTTATGTAATGGGGACGCTGTTTTCTTTCCTGGCCACGAAATTCCAAGTTGTTGCCATGTCACATATGCTAAAATGCAACACTTTCTAGAGAGATCATTCTGTCTCTGCACTTTATTAGATTAACCATTCTACAGGTTTTTTTTTCTTTTCTTTTTAAAATACTGATCCTTTCTAATTTCTCTCTCACCAATTTATATTCCCTGAGGAAGGTACGATGTAATCTAGTCGCATGCATCAGTATATTTTTTTCAGGCCCAGGAATGTGGTGTAACAGGGACAGGACTATATATCCAAGCAGACAGTCACAGTGGCAGGTATATCTTAACTTTCCAAAGAGAAACTTCATATCGATGTAAATGTTCCGAGCAATAATCGAATGGGAAGGTGGCAATAAGAAATTAAAGCAATACTTTCTAAACAGAATGTGTTTTAAGAACGTAACAGTGGGCATCTGTATGTTTTTAATAGGCAAGGCAACTCAACTGCATGCGAACCTAGACGAGATGTGAAAATAAAGTACGAATATCTCCTTAAGTTAAACTAAAATTTCTGGATATTTATTCATTGATAAATGATTCCTTTCTAGAACTCAGCAGAAAGTAAAATATTTGCAGCAACAAACTTTAAGACAACGTTGTGGAAGTCTCCGGGAAAGAAAGATGATTTTGTTGTTGTTAATCCTCACCTGAGGATATTTCCCCCCCATTGATTTTCAGAGAGTGGGAGGGAGCGAGAGAGACACAGACAGAGAGAAACATCGATGTGAGAGAGACCCATCAATTAGTTGCCTTCTGCAGGGGCCTGACTAGGTGGGGATCCGGGCAGGTATTCAGCCTGCAACTGAGGTATGTGTCTCTCACTGGAATCAAACCCAAGAGCCTTCAGTCCAGGGGGGACACTCTAACCACTGAGCTAAACCAGCTAGGGTAAAGATGACTTTTTGTTTTTAAATGCTATAATCAGAGTTTAATTTTTAGGATACCCATTAAAAGTCTCAGCACTGTGGTATTAGTAAACCACATTCGTCATATAGTTGAGGGAAGTGGGACATATCAATATGCCTATGAGATACGAACAAGTTCTAGAAGCCTACTGTACAACACAGTGCCTACAGTTAATACTGTACTGTACGTATAAAAATTTGATAAGAGGGTAGATCCCATGTTAAAGTGTTCTTACCACAATAAATCATCCCCAGGATGGCTCAGACCACCCACCAACTAAGAAAGTCCATTCAGCACTGACTCATGACGCCCTCCCCAACACCACTAAAAGCCAAGGCACTATTTCCAACAGGATGTGGGGGCGACGGGAGCAATAATTGCAGTGACTTCCTTATACATCTCCTTCCAATGAAAACTGGCTGGTAGTGAGGAGAGTGAAAAAACGATGGCACAACAGCATGAAGTTACTGTCTAATGAAGTAAACAGGAAAATGTATTGTAATGTAATGATGTGTAAGTTCTAGTATTATTCAATTTCTTCATAAAAATCATGCTTGGATATGCAACACTAAGAAATGGAAATCACAGGGCATGGCTCTCGGACTTCTTGGTGACTCTTCCACCTCAACAAGTTTGAATATCATCAAAAACTTCTACTCTGAATCCTACGGATGCTTTCCCATGCTCAATCCAATGTAAGTGAAAACTAATATTTCATTATCTCAAAAAGGGAGATGGTAAGGATTATGTGCTTGCTAGAGTTTTCCAGACACACGGGGCAGATAACCAGTGCAGGTCTGCAGTCTCACTCAGTATCATTTTATTTTTATTTTATATTATTTTTAAAAATATATTTTTATTGATTTCAGAGAGGAAGGGAGAGGGAGAGAGAGATAGAACCCTCAATGATGAGAGAGAATCATCCATTGGCTGCCCCCTTGTACAGCCCCTACTGGGGATCAAGCCCACAACCTGGGCATGTGCCCTTGACCAGAATCGAACCTGGGACCCTTCAGTCCGCAGGCCGACGCCCTATCCACTGAGCCACCCCAGCTAGGGCCAGTATCCTTTTAAACTGCAAGAAGAAATATAAAGAAATGGACCCCCTGAGTACTTCCAACAAGGATGGCTTCACAGCCATCTTTCGTAAGTGTGCCGACACAGACTGCCCCAGATCTGCTGTGTAATAGAGGGAGGAGGGTGATCACAGGCCACGCGGGCTGAACCAATTTCACAGACACTTTCCAAAGAAATTTCAGCATAAACAGTAAAGTCATGGCCTGATGGAAGCAATTGCAAAAGTGAACAATACAGCAATCAGAACTGGGATGTTTCGTTTTGAACAAAGGCCTTAGGACACATTTAGTGCTTATTGCACAATTGCCATTCCGTTGCGTACTCTTTGGAAATGGCCTACTGGCTCTGAATTACCCAGCCCCTGTGGACTTCATGAGTCTGCCACAGACAAGGAGTCTAAATGCTGGATTGCTGTATGGAACAGAGGTAACTGTATGGCTTCCTTGTATTTAAAAAAACAACAACACAGAAATTCAGAATTTGATGGAACTTAATGGTCCTCTGGTCAAGTCTTTTACTTAGTTTGAAACTGATTATCATAAAAGTCAACAGCTGCTATATAAAGAAAGTAATCACTTGCCTATGAATTTTTACTTTCCTGAATGGATCAATAATTACTGACATCATTCAACAATTCTCCTAACTTAACAAATATATAGAAAGAAACTTAATAATCTGTTTCTCATCAACTTCGTTTTAATCTCACATGGAAGGGAATAACTGATATAAATTCCTGTTGAATGTATTCACTTGTAGCATGAACCAACTCTTACAATTATTATTAACATCTTTCCTGAGGTGAGGAACACATACTCCCATGAAGTTAACGGGCTTTCAGATTACTTTAGGTTAAGTGTTCTCAGTCTCAGTTTGCTTCACATTTTTACAATTCTTATATCATTTAAGTATACCTACATAAAAACTAATTTTTTTGACAAATTTAGCTTTAGACACATTACAAAACTCAAACACCCAAAGCATCTAGCCCATACTAGATAATGGGCACTTTCACATTCTGATGTTAGCCCTCTGTCTGTGTGTGTGTGTGTGTGTGTGTGTGTGTGTGTGTGGCGGGGGGGGGGGGGGGGGCGAAGATAATGTTGCCAAGCTAACACAGCAGTGTCACTACTTACACTCGGAGTAGACCAACTCCTCTGTTTCATACTTCTCTTAATACATATTTGAATCAGATCATCTCCTAAATCTTAATGTGTGAACTTATCACTTAGCTAACAAGTTAGAGCATGTGATCTTATTAGGACTGAATACATGATATCCTAGGGTAGAAATTGTAAGATATATATAGACGCATTAGCCTAGATGGTAGATGTCCAGTCTATATGAAACTAATCACTTTAGGTGTAAAACCAGCTGGATATCTTACTGAATTTTCCGACCCCTTCTGAGGTGTTTAAGATGCTATAGTCAAATGACCAGTCACAGAGAGTTATGTTAGCTACATGTCTTCTATTGCTTTCTTGGCTAATGTAAATCAAAGTCAGTTTTTAAAATATATATATATTTTTATTTATTTCAGAGAGGAAGGGAGAGGGAGAGAGAGATAGAAACATCAATGATGAGAATCATTGATCAGCTGCCTCCTGCACAACCCCCACTGGGATAGAGCCTGCAACCCGGGCACGTGCCCTTGACCGGAATTGAACCTGGGACCCTTCAGTCCGCAGGCCGACGCTCTATCCACTGAGCCAAACCGGCTAGGGCCCTAAGTCAGTTTTAATGGTAGCAGTGCAAGCAACTTTAATAAGACAAACATTTCATAGAACTGTCACATTTCCATACTGGGTCCAAAATGCTATTGCTAAGTTACACTGTAGTAACAACAGTATTCTTAAGCCTAAATCTAGAGCTGGAAAGGTGGGGGAGAGAATTAACTGAGAAGTTCTTCAGGAAAATACTCCATTTGTATAGGGGTGGGGACCAGTGGGGAACAGCGACAGCTGAACAGTTAGTTGAATGTGTTTTGCATTTATTCATATTATCTCTAGCCAGAGTCCTCTCATTTTGTTAATTTCCATGCATTATGATGAGTTTTAAACTTCATCCCTACCTTCCAGTGGTGTGTGCCAGGGCCCAGCTGACTTGAAACAAATGTCACCAACAATCAAAGACAAACCATGTTCCTACCATGCCTGTGTCTCCTAAGAAACATTTAAGGAGTGAAAATGCCCCACTGTGGCCCTTGCATGCTGCTGTCCCCCACAGCTCTTTCCTCCCTCCCCTATTGCAGGGACTTTGGTCTCTAAATATTATACTCTCCAACTCCCTTAACAAAATCAAGATGGTACAAATAATAACTACCAAGGAGCAACAACAATTCCTCCTACTCAAAACTAGTTGAGCCTCACAGATATCCCCTTTCTGCCCTAAAGACCATCCAACACCCCACACTTAGATGCTCCTTTAGAGACATCCTAAAACCCTACATTCTCGAATAAATACTTATGCTAATGATGCTCTGGTTGATTTTCTTCACCATCCACGCTGTAGGATGGTGTTCAACTGGAACAATCATGCAACGTGTTTTATTTTAAATGTATACCTGCTTACCTCCACACTTTATTTTAAAAGTTTAAAAAACCACATATCTGGCATATTAATGACATATGTTTCTTTATATTATAAGATCTACTAAACCCACCTCTTCGGGCTCAATCAGTTTGAATTCCATGCCTCGCCCAGTCCAGGCAATGAAGTGGGAATTTGAGGGGTCATCCAGAAGAGCTACCAAAAACTGCCAGAGCTGAAGGGATCCTCGCCGCTGGTATGTGGGTCCTTCCCGATACATTCCTGGCTCTTGCTTGATGTCTCCTAAATTAAAAAGAAATTACGTTTCTATTATTAGCAACATGACATTTGCATAAATTTACATTAAACCAGTGTTAAATGGTTAAACCACAGACACTTTATGGGTTTCTATGAAATGTGTTACCATTAAATAGGGCTTTAAAATACTTAGGGGATTGAATGTAAACCACATATCTATCCAAACTTACAGACAAATGTATATAGCATATAAGGGTCAAAATAACTGCATATAGCTGTGGAATAAACGTATGGATGTCATTTACTTATAAAAAATTTGCATTGATATTTTTTTTCCATTGATTTCTTTAAAAACCATAGCATCTAATCACACTTCTTGGCTTTTGTTAATATCATTACTCACTGCTCTAAGCAACACTGAAGATGGAGGAATCAATTTTAAGCTTTGGGCTTTTTATTTGTAGAAATTAAATTCTGCAAACTACAATTTATAAATATCTCATTGACCTGGACATGACAAACTTGCATATTTTAATGCAAACATGTCAAAGCAAATTTAATAGCATCTTAAACTCTGAGTTAAGTAATATGCACTTTATACAATTAGGCAAATCTCAGGGGCAATTAAGGGCATGCTGGTTACCATCATAGCATCTTTCGTCCACATCTTCATACAGGCACTAACACTTTTTGCAACTGGCAACAAATGAAAATTCTCATTTTTCTTTTTTACTTGTGTTTCACTCACTTAAATTTAGCTTGCTTCCCTTTTTCTAAAAGTCCAACTTAAAAATGTATACACCAGAGCTTTCCGTAAATTTATATTTTTAAGCAAGAAAGGTTTGTTACATAAGTGTAATAACCAATGAAGCAGATTACAGCAATAACAATGTTACTGTTGAAATACTTCTGGTATAAGATCAGTTGTCTTGCTTTTAGCAAAAA
This sequence comes from Cnephaeus nilssonii, assembly GCF_951640355.1. NCBI lineage: Eukaryota > Metazoa > Chordata > Mammalia > Chiroptera > Vespertilionidae > Cnephaeus > Cnephaeus nilssonii. Next base: position 19,680,762 of record NC_137083.1, on the reverse strand, counting down.
AACAAAATAAAAACAAATAAACAAAAAACTACTGATTATTTACTTGTATCTCCAGCCAACTGTCTTTAAAATATATAGAAGAGGTCACACTGGAAGTTTAATGTCTAGTGCCCCACGAGTATATCATTGTTAATGGATGAATTTCTCTTCTCCACTAAAGAAACAATTTAGACAGAATATATTCAAGCTGATCTACTCACACTAAGTGTGAATTATAAAACAGACCAAATCACAAGCTTTAAAAAAAAACACACACTTTCCTTTGATCAGTAAACAAAGATACACCTCTTAAAATAATTACAGAAAGTACACCACTTTAAAAACCTAAACCAAAGTCAAATTATTGTCAGTAGCTGCTAAAAATCATTATGTTGTTTTGGTCTAAAGCTAGGTAAATACAGGAGTGCTGCTCTCTTCATATTGATTCCATGACAGTTTTATTCATCTTTTTTTTTTCCTTCTGAGATTTACAAATTGTTCATGGGGGCAACTGAGCAATTATGCAGACAGAGTGAAACACTGTCAAATTTTATAATCTCTAGATTGCTTCTGCCTATAAATGTGACCGACTGTACTGGCCTGGTACAATGAAAAATAAACAACCTTTTGTTATTCTTTCTTCTTGTTCTCTACTTCCTATAAAATGTAAGACTCTTACTATCTTCCAAAAATATTTTCTACTATAAAACTGACTAATATTTAGAAGTCAAAGGGAATAATCAAGACAGTTAGCTGCCCTGAACATGAATATGATATTGGCCTGTTAGATTATATCATAATCCTGTCTATAGTTTTGAGCTATTTTTCTTCCTTATATGCCCATACTGCCTACCAATATTTCTTAAAATGTTAAGCTTGCTAATACTGAACAAAACTGTAAAGGTCATTCCAAGAAGTAAAAGATTGATGCTTTGTCTCAGGGGAAAAAGTTGTATTTTAAGAATTGGGATGCTCTACGAATGGTTAAAAATAACACAGATCATGCCTCTGAGACTCAAAGCTTAAAACTAACATCTATTATAAAATAAAGCCAAAAAAGTGACCCCTATTAGAGTTTTCACCCTGTGACCTTGAATGAACTTAACAATTTAAAGGAAGGCAAATCAAACAGACCTTCCCAAGACTTGGCATCCCATCCCTTCGGAGAGGCGTAAGCGAAGCAGAAACCTTGAGAACAGAGGAGTCTACAAGCAACTAATTAGAGATGGAGAAGCAATCTGAGCATGACTTTGCTGTTTAAATAATGACAATTAAAAACTTCTGAGAGCTACCAAGTCATTATGGCCATGATCCCCAAAGTTTGTGCAATCAGCTCATCAGATGGCCCCTGGCTCATTTCCTGTTAAACAATCCAAGCAGGAAACATGGAGACCACTCTGAAGAACCACCAAGTCAATTAACTGTTCAATTTTTACCCAAGCTTCCTCTAGATGCTTGACTTCTGCCACCCTTGTCAAGAAAAGAAGATTCTATCTCACTGGCACTCCTTTCTAACATCTGGAACCTTCTCCTGGCAGCAGCGAAGGATGTTAAAAAGGTAATGCTTTCCCAACTCCCTTTCAAGCAATTACAAAGTAATGCCACTGGTAATGAACATCTTCCCAGAAAAAAAACAAAAAGGAAGGACTAGCAATCACTAACCAAATGGGCAGCTAGGTTGGTCCTGTGTTCCATAATGCATCTTTTCATGAACAATAAAAGGAAAGAGGCCGCATTAGTCATCTGTGCATCCACAGTAGCATGCTTTCTGTTCTGCTTTGTTAATTACGGGATCAGCTTTCAATAAATCTCCAACAACAAGCTGCATGTGCTCAGTGGGGCAATGGAAAGCCCCCTCTTACTCTACACAGAGCTTAGCAAGAAAGGCACTCTGGCTATATCTCTAAGAATGAGATCTCTTATGGGACAAAAGAAAAAAGCTTCTTAATGGACACAGGAAAGAGAATTTATAAAAGGTAAAAGTTTAGCAAGAATTGAGTGCATCATAAATGACGCTCACAGAAATCTTTATGTAGGGACGTTGACTGTTTTCAAGAGAAGCTAGAGTGATCTCTAGACTCCCACTACAAAAAGCAAAACTTGAAGCACAGTGAGAAACCTACCATCGAATTTCTCGGGGACAACACAGGTGTCATCATAGAACTGCCTGGGGCCCTTTTCAAACATACAGCCTGTGGGAGAAAATGAGATACATTTAGTCATGATAGAAATGAAGCTCACAAACAACTTATAGTACAATAGAACACCGTAAGTGAGGTAGAAAATAATTGCCATTTTTCAGCTCTGTGACCTTGGGCACATTATTTAACTCCTGTGCCTTCGTTTCCTCATCGATAAAATGAAAACAATAAACCATCTATCTTTTAGGTATGTTGGGAGGATTAAATGATTTAAAATATACAAGTTTAGACTAGTGTATAATACATGGTGATATATGAGAATTACCTATTGATGTTATTGCTAACCCAAGCATAGAGTTCACATGAACACTGGGATACCTAGGGTTTATAACCTATCATCTCCTTTCCCATATTCTTCCAAGTTTTGTTATTCAATGAGATGACAGGGAAGTCAAAATAAATTACCGATATTTGCTTTGCATTATTGCTCTAATGAACTAGTCCTAGAGTCTAGATATTTCCTTCCTTGGTGAAATATCTAGACTAGTCTCTTCATGTTTTCATCTTTAATAGCCAAGGTAGTTAAATAAAATTTTTTAAGCTTTCCTTTTTTGCTGTAAGTCCACACACACAAAAAAGGGCAAAATAAAGTGACAGCTTTTCACAATCATTTTGTCCTCCAAATATTCTTAACTGTGGACCTTAATTTAATTGTTATATTTAATCACCAGGAGGAAATTTCACATAGTCATGGTTTTATTTCTAAAATGTATTAGTCTCTATTGTGGATACATAAGATTAACAACAGTAGCAAAAATAATTTCATTACATTTGTGCAGACTTTTGTTCTCAAATATTTTGGATTTACTAGCGCATTAAACTATCTTTTAAACACAGGAATTTACTTCTACTAATATAATTTATATTAAACAATCAATATTAGACCAAACCTAGCAGGATACACCTGCATCATGTCACTCAAAATACATATATTGTTTCCATCAAGAACCATGCACCTATTTCCATAAATATTTTAACGTGAATGATATCCAGATAAAATCATATTTATTCTTTCTGTTGCCAATATCAAAGTCCTTTAGATCAAAGCTTTTCCCACCATGGTTACCATAAACACATCCACAATGAAAACTCCATCTCTAGTCCTCTTATGTGAATTTCTATTCGTAATAACTTGTCCAAAAATGTAAAATCCCGGATTTTTAAAAGTAAATACTGTATTTTATTTTTAAAAGATTGACTTAGGTCTGTAAAGCAAAACTGAAAATTCCTCGAAGATACATTTCAGTAGAGAGCAGTAAGGTGGGGTAATCTATAAAGCACATGTTTTGTTTAAAAAGGATGTGGTTATTGGCAAAAAGGAACACAGAAATCCACATTTCAGCTGTTTATATGCACATGACTCATGTTAACAACCAAATGCAGGATATCATGACCTAAAAAATCATTCCTCTACTTTAAAAAGGTAACGTTGAAAAGTAATGGTTTAGGGAACATAAGTTATTTTCCCTGTAAAACATAATGATTAATTAAGTGACTGCATCCTTGGGAAGACGGATGATTTTGACAAGTACTTGCCAGGAATGTCAATAATGGAAAACTTAACTTCTGTTCTGCTGGGATGAGCCAGGAAGCCTTCTTGCCTCATATAAATGGAGTGGCAGCTAGGCACTTCTGAAAGAGGAAACAGCATCGGTCAGGGAGAAGTCTGGAGCTGAAACCTGCTGTTATCAATGGACACAGTGCAGATAAGAAAGTAACAGGAATTGACACGAGTCTCCATGAGGGGAACTTGTCAACACAGTTAACATTTCAGGCAGGCCACACGCAAGAAATGGGAGAAGCATGTTGAACCAATTCCCTTGAATACATATGGGAATTCAGAGTTTTATCCACATTAATCTTGCTAAAGGCTGGCTCTACCTACAAGTCCCCACATGATTGTGATGGTGTCCTTGAAACAGTGCTATGAATTAAAATAAGTTTCAGGCTCTTTATGGAATAAATGTATATATCCCATGGCGGTCAAAGCAAAAATCAACAAAACTAATTCATAGCTTATTTCATGAACACTGGATAGAAATTACTATGACAAGATGAAATAGCTACATCTCTTAAAATTACTCCATCCCTTTAAGGTGACTGCTATTTTTTCTCCCTTGATAAAAGCATGACTGGCTTTTCATTTTGTTAAGCACACAGGTCATATTCAAAACCAATGAGGCTATAAAACAGAAATCCAAAAATTTCATAGCAAACACTATTACCCAAAGAGTGAAGCCTTCCCTATGCGACCAAGTTAACTCATGACCAAACTTGGTTAATGGTTCAACTTGAATCATACTGTGTATTTAATATGATAAGTAGCTTAGATAGGGAGAAAAAGAAAGAAATGTGGATTATGAGACAGATTAAAATTCCAAATCCTGCATTTACTACTAATTAAGCTACATACTTTAGACACACCATTTTGTGCTTGAATTTCTATAAAATAAAGGGTTGGGTCAGATGTTATCTAAACTCTACTACAGTCCCAAGTTCTTTGATTCTGAATATAGAAGTTCACTTACATAACCAGAGGGGGATTCAGGTGAAACCAGTGCAGTTTAAACTGTAGAACCCTGTATTTCCAAATGTCTTCTGAGCCCTGAACCTAATGTTTGTATATGAACCTAATGTTCTTTTCCTTTAAGAAGATTCTCCAAATTTTTTAAGTTTTATTTCCCACAAACCTGAGCCCAATGCTGCATAATATCTATATCTATCTATCTATCTATCTATCTATCTATCTATCTATCTATATATAATGACAAGATGAAATAGCTACATCTCTTAAAATTACTCCATATTTTTATAAGAAGGTATAAATATATGTGATCAAATTAATTCTATCATCTGTATGCATTACCAAAGTTTTTTAAAACAACATATACAAAAGTAAATTTAGAAAACGTACACAAAAAGTGTGCTATCTATACTAATAATAGGGTAATATGCTAATTAGACTGGGTCGACTGGACACCTTCCGGTTGTCCGGTCCTCCTTCAGGACAAAGCCACGGTGGCGGGGGCCGAGGCAGAGGCGGTTAGGGGCAATCAGGCCCATGGGGGAGGGCAGTTAGGGGTGATTAGGCCAGCGGGGGAGGGCTTAGGAGCGATCAGGCAGGCAGGCAGAGGGCTTAGGGGCAATCAGGCAGGCAGGCAGAGGGTGTAGGGGCGATCAGGCAGGCAGGCAGAGGGCTTAGGTGCAATCAGGCAGGCAGGCAGAGGGTGTAGGGGAGATCAGGCAGGCAGGCAGAGTGGTTAGGGGCAATCAGGCAGGCAGGCAGGTGGGCAGTTAGGAGCCAGTGGTCCTGGATTGTGAGAGGGTGCAGGCTGGGCTGAGGGACGCCCCCTCCCATGCACAAATTTTGTGCACTGGGCCTCTAGTTTAATATAATAATAGGTCCTCTTTTCTACCACTTGCAGTAAGCACATCACCTAACAAGTAATAAAGAACATTTAAATGACTTGGAATCTAAGGACCATATCTCCTTTTAACTACCCATCTATAGACTTTCATGTGATAGATAAGTAGCACTACATGGCCCAAATGTCATCATTGGCCTGGAATGTTCCATTTTTAAAGTCTATCTGATTCATTTTTAAACCATTGTGGTGATGAATGGCAACCAAAATATAAGGTGTTTGTTTGTTTTTTCCCCACAGAAAAAAAGTTTATTGTATATGGTCTCAATAAAATATATTTTAATGGTAACCCATCAGAGCAATCTATAATAATAAAAGCATAATATGCTAATTAGACTGCACATCCTTCTGGAGGAAACCATGGCAGCAGGGACCCAGGCAGAGGGGCCACCATGGCAGTGGGGGTAGAGCCGCTTGCATGAATTTCGTGCATCGGGCCTCTAGAAACATATAAAAGTATGTAGGAATCAACAGCTTATGAGTTGAAAACTGCCAGAAATTCCTTACGAAACATCTTATTACACCATGCCTTCTTTATATAAAGTATTACACGGTATACAATTCTGATCCTACAAAAGAGAGTTAACCTTGTTCCCTGCTATCAGATTTATAACAGGGTGGCAATGTAGTTGATCTTTTGGGTTGCCAAATTTAGCAATACATTTTATCCCAACTTTTTAACCAATGGTGCCTGGATGTAATTTTTAATGTTATTTTGATTTATTGCCAGGTATAAAGTCCCTCCAAGCAGCTGGGTCTGGAGGGGATGGTGTTAGAGACTCTGCCGTCAGCTCAGCAGCTGCTTAGAGGCAAGCATTTTGTCCTACCAATGTTGACACGCTGCCACAAAATACTTTTACTGACGCTGCCCAGCTGGAGTGTGGCTGCTAAAACAGCTGGCTGGCTCTGGAGGCAGCTAGAGGAAAACATATAGGCAAACTCTATTACATATAAGTGTGTGACTAAATGTAGTCTTTACTCCCTAGCAGAGGAAAAGAGAGGGAGAGAGAGAAAACACAAGCATTTCTAAGAAAACTACTATCAAAGTTGAAGGAACATCTTATGAAAGTGCTCTAAAGTAATACAAAGTAAGCAAAATCCTTAAAAATTAGACACTTAACATCAAAGATAGTATTTGATAGAAAATTTTGCTAATACTCATGTATCTACTGAATTGGCTGCTTTCTTTTTTTAAAAAAAAATCTTTATTGTTTAAAGTATTACGTATGTCTCCTTTTTCCCCCATTGACCTGTTCCCACCCCCAGGACATGCCCTCACCCCTCTACTGTCTGTGTCCATGGGTTATGCGCATATGCATGCATATAAGTCCTTTAGTTGATCTCTTACTCCCTCCTCCCTGCCTTCCCTCTGAGGTTGGATGGTCTGTTCGATGCTTCTTTCTTGATTCTGTTATTCTTACTCTGTAATATTTATTAATCTTTGATATTTAAAGTATTCTGATTTAAAATATAATAAATTAATGACATAATAAAGCTAATGCCAGACCCTCCGTTACATTTCAAAAGACCCAACTTGTGATTTAATGTCTAAAAGGGGAAAAAACAGCACTGAATGACAATTTAGAAAAAAATTTCATATGAGACTATAATTGTGTTTTTGTCAGTCCTTAATACTATTTATTATACCCTAGAGTGAATAAAATTAGCATCTAGCTCTTAAAATTTGGACACTTGGCTAGCACTGTTTAAACCCAATCTATCTTTAAAATCGGTGTTCTTTATATGGTCCAAGGAAGCCTGAAAAAGCTAAGAGGAGTTTATTCCCCTAAAGTAACTAAAGTCATGTTATCCTAAAGTGATATCAGTTAATTTATGACTGTCAGAGTAGGTCAGACTCTAATCAAATTGTAGAAACATTTCCAAAGTGATTATTCAATCAAATGACTAACATGGTTAATTAGGAGCCATAAACATTGCTCTGAAGTTCATCAAAGTAATGACTTGCCCAGAAAAATTACTGCTAATTAAATTGCCTGCTGCTTTCATTTCTACCTTATCTAATAAAAAATCCAGCCAATGAAGTTTGGCATTACATTTTAACTTCTGCTAAATGCTCATCTAAGATCTCAACTAGCTAAGCGGTGACTTCAAAGGCAAATGTTTCATGGCAGGGAAAAGAGGCATTGCATATACGGTCACGTGTGTTTTTCTATGAAATAAAAGTTATAAAATTCAGCAATAATAATGAACTGTCGTTTAAGCTCTGTACAAGTGTTAAGATGACAGCATTTTTACGCTATCCTTGTCCATAGATTATACTTTTAAGATTAGTACAGCACAGTGATTACAAACATGTACCTTGTCATCTAATAGAACTGGTTTTGAATCTTTTCAGGGCAGTATGACATTTTGTTAGTTCTTTAGGATACCTAACTCTCAACCTCTACATCTGGTAAAATGGGAATAATAGTGATATCACCAAAGGGTTGTTGGGAAGATCGTACGGGGTAAGTTTTGGGCAACATTTCACCCAATATCTGCAAATGGTGATGATTCAAAATACAGTACTTATTACTAATGCAAGAATCGATTTTTAAGTGAACCTCACAAGGACGTAAACTGAGTGAGCTACAGTACCTGAAACTAGAATTATGTATCAAAATTATTTTAATATCTTAATTTGCTATGCTTAAATCATCTATCCATTGAGATAGTTGGTTTGTTGTTTATTAGTGTACTTATTCTGTAATAGTCTTCACAAATGTATTTAGTAGCCTATGATATTTAAAATAGATTGATTATAAATTCACTATAAATTTATTATTTATAAGGTTTGGGTGAGAATTCCCATTACATTTGAAAACTATTTGGAGGAACCTCTTTTGAACTTCTGTTTATAGTAATACCTCTTGATATGGAGTACTAAATAACTTTGGTTTTAAAGTTTTCAATTCAATCTGTAAACTGAATTATGCAAATTTAACTTAAGATAAAGGATTTTTTTTATTACTTTAAAACTTATGTATCAAAGAGCTCTACAACATGGCATTAGTACTGGGCCAAATCAGCTTGCAGAAACTAAATTGCCTGTAATTTGTCACTGGTGAGTTCATGGTGATGAAAGCTGATCTAACATGCTGCAAAAATTCAAAGCAGAAAAACACTGCCGTCATTTGAATGTACTCATCAGGGAAGGGGAAATCAAGAAGAATAGTAAACTAACTCTCCAAACGGCCAGTTTTCATTATTCTTCATCTGTAGTGACTTTGTTAAAATTCTCTTTTAAATTCAGATGTGCAGGTATGAAACGAAAAAGTTGTTTTCTCTGTCTCTTGACTTGCATTTTAAGGCTGTATTGGGAAACATAATACTGACTTGGGAAGCTGTCCCAAGTGTTTGACCACATTGTGTAGTTTTGAATTTGCACACGTATTATTGTTAGGTACTGTTCTGATTTGCTGTCTAGTAGTTCAGAATGAAGGATTCCCTTCAGGGCATGGTTTGCTTCAAGTTTGTAGGAGCAAATCAGGCCAGATCAGAGAGAAAATATTTGTCACAACCACCTGAGATACGCCTGTAATCTGTTGAAATTTCTTATTATACAAACCTGGAAATACTCCCGATTGTAAACTCAGAACAAGGGGGAAAAACACCTCTCTTTCATTTGATATTTCTACTTACATTCCTGTAGCAATAAGCAGTGTGATAACTTAAGAGTAAGTCTGTGAGAGTAAATGAGAAACCCCAGCAAAACAGGAATAAGTATAATGTATTTTAATGAGATTTTGCTTTCATATGTGTGTGAAAAGCAAAGACAGATGCAGTATACACATGACTAACTCTTTGAGGAGGTGACAAAATCAATACCTAAACTTGTGTATTGGACATTGGTGGTGGAGGAAAACTTTGCACAGTAAATGCCCAGAGCCAAAAATGTGTGTGTTGACATATACCTACATTATCGGGTACTTGGTGAAAAATGAGTGTATGTGCATGTGTGTGTGTGTATTTTGATGTATATATAGGAGCTTTAACAAGTTTTTCAAAAACATATCATCTATTATCTAAAGAAGAAATATTAAGTTGCATCTAGAACTAATTAATGACACCCATCTCATTCAAGATGAGCATTGTGGCATAATTTGCCGAAGTTTTATTTGTTAAACTTTATACTTCACCGTTTTGTTTTTCTCATTTCCTGGTAATCTCACCTTTCAATGTTCAAAATGCAAAGGTTTTCTAGAGTACATAAATAACATGAGCTTTCTGAAGATAAGTTTTAATGAAATGCATTCATAGACATTCTGTTATAGCAAGCATCCTTTTCCTCTGCATTTCTACTTGCCACAAGAGTAGATTTCATGTAGCTAACCGAGAGGACTTTATTTTATAATGTTTCCTGAAAAGGATGCTAATGGGAGGTAATTTGATATACCATATGATCCCTCTATTATAAAAATCCAACCTAAATGGAAATAACCCTACAAATAAGGCCCAGTATTATATGTCTGGATTTTCTTGAGAAATAAAACAAGTGTGACACCAAAAAAAGTCAGATTTTATGAGGCCTATGTGTTGTCAGTCACAAATGCATTATGTGAATATAATAGTTTATCTCATGGGCAGAAGCCAAAAAGCTGGAGTGGGCTGAAATCTCAAGAGAGTGATGCATATAGTATTACCTCATTCACACTTAGATGGGCTGGCTCTCATTAGGATTTTCAGTAAACTGTGAATACAGATATGTAAAATCTGCAGAGATATCACTTCCACCACAGTTCACATGTACTGACTCTACCATTGATAGACCAGAGAACAGTAAGAGAACTACAATTGTCTTTGTATGCCTAGCATAGCTTTTGCAAAATCTAAAAAAAAAAAGAAAAAGGAATGCAGTTATCTGCAATTCAGATGCTTTTAAAAAAAACTTCAAGATCACCTAACGTGAAATAAGTGTAGAATTTTACTTATAAAACCGAAAATTTTTGTAAGCATCTGGGTTTCTATCCAAATAATGACCAGATTCAAATAAGATTAGTTTATATGATCTAATAGGCTCACAGTTTTACAAGTTTGACATGCTTGTGAAGGTTTTATTAAGTTAGAGTTAAAAATAAAGTTGAAGTGGTAGGAAACATAAGGACAACTGTAACTCTATTTATTAGATATTGGTGTACTCTGAGAATTAACAAGAGTTTCAAATAAAATATGAGGAAAGATCCCATGAGCTGCCAAAACAGGCCACGGGGGGGGGGGGGGGGGGGGGAAATTAAAGAGAAGGAAGTTTTGATGTTGAGCTTTAATACTAAATTGTTCACCTTCTAGAATCTACATGATTTGAAGCAACTACATCATGGATTGTTCTGTCTTCTCACTCTTATCTCTCTTTGGAGCATCACAATACTCAGAAGATTTATTCCACTTGCTTCCTACAAGAAGTTCAGTAGGACTGTTTCACTATCGGAAATAGCATAGTAGTACAAGATCTTGTTTGCCTTGCACAATGATTATTTTTACTTTAAGAATGTGTCTCTTATTTTCCCTTATCTCCTTTAGCTCCCCACCCCCAAATGTGTTTATAAATATTAGAGGTAAGCATGGCATCTTATTCAAGGACTAGCAGTCTGTGGATATCTCTAGAAATTGAAATAAATCATAACGAAAATCCTTTATTATTGCCTCTACCCCTAACACTATACTAGTAACTTTACAAACATAACCATATTTAATCCTTACAGAAACAGAAAAGTAGGAGAATTATTTGGTCCTTTTCATAAAGAAGGACACTGAGGACAAAAGAGGTAAAAAAACATGCTCACGCTGACCCAGTACACAGGCGGCAGGCCCAGGGTTCAGTATAATATTGCCAGTGTCATTCAAAGTGGGTGGTTTTATTTTTTTAATGCTAAGAATAACAAAAACATGTGGCTAAGGCAGTATAATGGTGCCGGTGCGCTGAATGGAGCATTCAGAGATACTTTTCCAAGTTTGAGAGAATGAGAGAATAGTAAATAAATCACAATAACACATGCTTGTCAGTCTTTCGGTTTTGTTTTGTCTGTTTTTCACATGTGTCTTTATATGTATATATAAAGTTTTCCAGAATTAGAAACAATTAACTGGAAAATTCACGCAAACAACACATGACAAAAACAATATCATCTATTTACTCTAACAAAAATTTCTTGAAAAAGGTTTAAGTTTTTCATATGTAAGATTAAAGTATGTTATTAAATAAAGTCTCCCTTTGTCTCTACTATTTAGTTAAGTCAAATAGAGAAATAGTTTAAGTGTAGAAAATTCTGTAACAATTTTCTAAATCTGAAATATATCCTTTTAAAAAATAAATAATATTTATCTCTCCACTCCTGTTCACATTCAACACACACACACACACACACACACACACACACACACACACACACAGAGAGAGAGAGAGAGAGAGAGAGAGAGAGAGAGAGAGAGAGAGGAAAAGATCTAAATATGCACCCTTAAACTGTTTTATTTAATTTCAAATCTTACTTGCACATATAAAAACAGCTGTATGCTCATTTGATCCATGAGCAATAAACAGTTCTGGGCCTAAGCATCCTGGTTGTTTTCTTTAAAAAGAAACTAAAATTCTCACACTATAAAGTACACTCCCTTCCCCCTTCTAATTCCCTTTTTTTCAAGCCAGTACAACTCACAAGCAGATTAGCCCCCCCTTCCCCCTTTCCTGCCTGTAAAATCCAAGTTAGACAAACACTGAGCGGCTGAAATGACATATTTGAATGGAATTCAGACCCACCAGTTCCTGTTTATGTTTCTGATTTGAGAATGTTGTCTTCTCATTCACTATACATTAGGAACCCTGCAAGGCCATAAATAGTGTCGGGTTACATGCAGGCAGGGCCAATGAGCATTAATCATTACTTCCAGTCAACTGGCAAAAGCAGCAGCTGATGGAACACTACACCCTTCAGCTCTGTATAAATGAACATTCCAGAGAAAGAGAGTGAGTGAGTGTGTGTTTCCTTTCAGTCTCCATTTTATGAATGAAACTCCAGGCTCTATAGAGTCCATTCATGTAAGAGAAATGCTTACAGGGCTCTGCCCCTAGGGATCAATCCGTCATGGGTAAAACTGATGTGATTGGTTTAAGACAGCCCTCAGCCTTCCATTACTGACTTAAATGCAGTCCCTGTCCATTTGACCTGTGTTAATGCATAAAGAGTAAATCCAGACCGTAGTCTCAATTCTCAAATCAAATCACTAGCCAATGCCACTTACTGTAACTGTAGATTTAGAGCATATTTAAATATTTCTTAGAAAAAACTAATATAGTAGACCAGAGTACTGTTTGGGGATATCTGCTATTTTAACTCAAAAAAAAAAAAAAAAAAGAATAAGGAAAACCCGTATGAGATAGGCTAAAAACAAAAGTTAAATTGTAAGGCCAACCCATGGCCTCTATTATCATGATAAAATCAATTAGGAAGACATCACTATCACTTTTTACAATTGAAGCACCTAAAAATCAGAGATTAAGTGATCTGCTAGTCCACAAATCACTGGTTGAGTAAAAGAAAATTATCTTTAGATGTTAGAGAAATAGATAAGATGTTAACATTTTCTGAATGATCAATTCCTTTCAATTCCCAAGTGATCCTCCACTTAGCTTTCTTGAAGCAACAGTTTTGAAGTTAGGAGAGAGAAAAATGAGCTGCCATGTTTCAGGAGAAAATGTGTCCATAAGCAAATGACGCTTAGTAATTTAATGAAACAGAGCCGGGCTCAGCATTTGGGAATGCTACATACCAGGTACAAAAAGCCACAGTTCACGAAACATAACCATTACTGCCTGAGAAATTACTAATATCTAGAGTTTTGAGGAGGGAAAAATGCTATTTCTGAGCAATTATGGGAGTGATTTGTGAAGAGTGAGTCCTATACTGAACACTGTTAAACATGTAATAAGTTTTATCAGCCATCTGTAACTTGATCCTTGACTACAGAGGAAAGAAACCCCTTCTCTTCCAGTGACTTGAAGCCTTATGGGAAAACAGATGCAGTAAAAATCCCAGTGTGTATCTCTGTCTACACTGTTTCTCATGGGATCTTTACCATGCCCAAACAAAAGGAATGAAGAGAAGCATGAAAAAATGCCTGGATTTTTGGTTTTAAACCTGTGAAGAATTGTCTACAATGGTGTTATGACAATTTAACCTTCATCTTCCAATTTCTAATATCTGATAAATAAAATGGCAGAGCATAAAGTTACCATCACATTTTGCTTTTTTTCAAAGTTAAAATGCTTCACCCAGCCAGGTGGAGAGATGGTAAGGAGTCCGAGACTCTAGTATCCAGAGAAGGTATGGAACTGAACAAGACCACTGAAGAGTGAACATATATTGAATTAGTGATTCCCAAATGCCATTCTTTTCTCAAGGCTTAAGAAAAACTTCAGTATTCTTTTAGGGATTACTTTTTAAGGTGGTTCAAAGATATGTAGTAAAGAATGATAAGGCAGATGTTTTCAAATATAATAGTTCATATTTTTTAAATTATAATTATCAATTATTGGGGCCTTCCCTTTTGAAATGGACAAGCTGTTAGTTATTGCAGACCTGGACATTCAAAATAAACATCAGTAGCCTTTACTTCTACTCCCCTTGTTCCATCTGGCTTTAATTAGCATTTTTTAACGGTTGCCTTTTGTAATCACTGCATTCCTGTGCTTCTTGAACAATATTTTTGGTTGATTATGCACGTATAACTCAATTGTTCAGTAAGAATGTAAGAAATATATTAGAAAAAATATATAATTTACCTACAATATGTCTCTTCATAAATTAATAAGTAGAAATCATTTTTAAACATAATATACTCCGATGACAGAATTTCTGAGCTATTACATAGTAATAGTAGTAACTATCATAATAGTTTAGAGATTAACTACTGGGTGAATTCAGCCTTCTGAATATTGTTGTATGTTTTAATTTTGTGCAAGCTGAGTCAGCTGAGTGAGGCCCTAATAAATCACATGAGGCCCCAAACACATAAAGCACTACTTATTCATATTCCTATGTGGCTTCAGAAAATAATCATGTTCTTCTTGCTCTGTCATCCACTGATCACATCCTAAAACCTTCACTTTAAAACCATATTATAAACCCTATAAGGAGAATCCCAGACAATGCTTACTAGAAGCAACATTAGAAATTACTTTCCCGCTTTCCCTACTATATATATGCCTAAGATGAGTACCCACCAACAGCAAAACACAATGGCATTTACAAAAATTTCCTCTCTTGCCATTCTAGAAAGCCACAGCTATTTAACTCTCTTGACTAAAGTGCCAGCTTGGGCCTATGTAAGTACCAGATACAGTGGTGAAGAGTAAATAAATTTAAAAATGGAGAATAGGAAAGGCCCATCTTATTTTTCCAAATGTAAGAATCCCTTACTTTTGTTTTATATACTGCAGCTCCTGTTAAGCTTTCTGGTGGGAAAAAAAAATGGATTTGCTGACAAATGTTTGAAAATGACTGCTCTAGTTTAAATTTTAAGCCATCAAACTTAAAGACTGAAGTCCAATAGACAAACTCAAAGTTCATTTCATCACAGAATTTTAGATCTGCATCCATTAATTTGCCACTTCTCCTTCTAATTATTAATTCAGACTTTTCCAGAAGAACTATTAGGAAAAGTCACTTCCTTAAGAATCTCAACTCTTGTGCAGATTAAAAAAGAAAAAAATAGAATGTATTCTAAGCCTAAATATCATCTGAGGTCCTATATTTTCTTATCTCACATCAGTGAACACCTAACAGGATAAATTTGAGGACTACTAATGTGAAATATACACTTCCAGATTAGAAAAAGCATACCTCTGGTCATAACACAAACACTTCTATTTCCCTGGATAATGTAGAGCTTTTAAACCTCATAGAAACACATTTAGTCCAAAAATAAGAAAAAAGAATCAATGATATATGTAGCTAATTATGGATTAAAGTGTTTATTTTGGACAATTACATAGAAAGATACATTTGCACTAAACTAAGAATAAGAAAGCCTTGGTTCTAATTTTGGCTGTTTCAGAAATCACCTGTGTAACTGATGACAGTGACCTCGGATGAGCCTTGGACATATGATAGGTTCAACTGGGACATGGAGAAGGAATATGCATGAGGTGATCACCAAGAGCTCATGAGCGTAAATATTTATAATTCTATGAAACAACTACTTGTGTCAATTTCCCAGTTTAAAATAGTGCTGACAACATTTGCCATCACATAAATGTTACATGTCTCCAAACTGAAAGAAGACCTCATCAGCACCAGCACGAGTGGCCCAGAAAGAACACTTAAAAAAATACAAAAAGCATTTTCTTCTGGAGACATATGTCAACTTTTTTCCTACCCTCTACTTTATCCTCCTCCCCTGAACTCAAGCTACGTACTTTCCTGTACCTTCTCATTTCAGCAACCTTCTGCATGTCCCTGAAATTCTCCTTCCCAGTCTTCAACCCCGGCTCTTAGGTTATAACTCTAATTAGTTAGGAAGACGCCTCCCAGTCATGAAACTTCAGCTTCATCTGCCTATCACCCCTTAAAAGTACTACCCTAAGCTAACAAAAGAATAAAAAATGAAACAAACAAAACAATCAACTAAAACAACTCTAACAAAATGTTGTGATGGAATATCTAAAATATCTGTCTCAGTGGGTATTCGAACCAGCAAAGTCTCATAGATAAGCACGAAAATGGGAAAGTAACTCTGATTCTATGAAAATGGGTACTGCGTAAGGCACGCCAAAGGAGGCACTCAACGTATATTCCACTATTTGGCCATAGAGGAAGAAAGAGAAAATCATGTACAATTCAGAAAAAACAACAACCAACCGACCATAAGCTTGTATATTGCTTCGTACAGCACCATTCAAATAGAGATTAAGAGAAGGAAAACAGTAATAGATGTAATCGGACTATTTAGACTTTAATACAATATCATCATGATCACATTGTACTGGTTCACCAAATTGGCCTAACTATCAATTGCTTATCCCCTCAGTGTCTTCTGCTCCAAGCTTTTCTCTTTTCTCCTGAATAAAAATTTCTACTCTACTATTGTGCATTTTTTTTAGCTTAAATACTCTGCAGTTGAAATTGCATTCCTGTAATTACAATTATAA